>NC_058519.1:350853588-351460703 GCF_904849725.1 Hordeum vulgare subsp. vulgare | reverse complement strand
TGCACCTCGGAGACCTTCAAGCGGAAGCCCAACGAGGGAGTCAGCCATGGCCGTTAACCACGCTAATACCTAGTCCAGGTTTATCACCTATCTGAGGGTAACCCGCACGAAAGTCCGGCCGAGGTTTTCGCCACGGCCCCAAACAATGTGCGCAGGGTTCCCAAGCCCACCATCCGGGTGCCAGTTGGTACACCGTGCCACTGCCTACCGCATCATAGCCCACCTCTAAGGTCAGCACTATGCATGGCCTCCAGCATACCTATAAACACCAGAAACTACTTGCAACTCCTGGATAGAATATTAGGCAATTAATAAGTCGAGCGGGGTCATATTTCAGGGCCCAACATGTGGTAGTATCTTCTCTTGGATTACATACACGGATCTCAGTTCCTAAGGACGGTTCCAATGAAACAACCCGCCATGTACTCCTACATAGCCATTCAACGGTACCTTCACCAAATCAGGTTCAACACACAACCTTTATTAACCGAACACATTCTCACGATCATGTTCATCACCCAGATGACGGACCATACACAACTCTAAGCATAGCAAATATAGTAGGATAAGACACATCATGGCTCAAGCATCTACGAGGTAACTAGGTTGCAAGGTTTAGCTATTTACTATGACAAAGACAGGTCATGCAAAGGAATGGGTTCAGCTAACGTGGTAAAAGCATTGAAAGCATTTTGACCTAATGCAATAAGTAAGAGGAGGACCGAGAACATGGGATTTATTGGGATGATCAAAATGATTGCTTGACTTGTTGCTCAGCATAGGGGTGATATCCATCAGTCGGATAATCAGTCGTATCCGAAGGGGCGGGGCCTATCGAATAACAGCATACAATCAATAACAATCATATGCAACACTCATCATGCATGAACATGGCATGAAATAAAAGGTGATATGTTTCAATGTGGTTGGTGGAACCTTAGTTTGCATCTGGTTTGAAATCCAAATTCAAATATCATTTGAAATGGCATATTTATCTTAATCATTTAATTGATTTGACCTGATGCTGTTTCATAACTTTACTTTTCATGCATGAAAGTAGCACCATAGTGTTCATTGAATTTTTCTGATCAATTTGCATATATTATTTGTCTGATTTGGAGTTATATTCAATTTTCTATGAATTTCCAAATTTCGCAATTATTCTAGAATTATATTAAAACCAGAATTACATTTATTGCATCAGCATGACATCAATATGTCACCTCGCCGTTGAAAGTCAAACCTGACTAGTGGGACCAACTGGTTAGTGACTCTGGGCAGTTTTAGATTGAGTTTCAACTTAATTAGCTAATTAACACGACTGGACCCACATGTCAGTGGCTATTTAGCTTTTAATAAAACTTTTATGTTTATTTTAACTAAACTTAATTAGCCAGGGGGCTGGCCCCACTTGCCAGAGACTCAGGGGAGTCAACCCCACCGGCGATGGGGTCAAATCCACCGGCGGCGAGGCTCCGATGACCACCAGAATGGCGGAGGGCCTCGGGTTTGCTATTCCGGTGACCAAACGCACGACGGAGGGCACCAGACGATCGACCACTCGATCGCAGCTCTATTTTTGCAAAGAGCAGGGGCTGAAACCACCGGAGATGACGCCACCGACGAGCTCAGCGGCTACCGGAGTTCGGGCACCATCGGGATCACAGCTACAGGGCCTATCACGCACGGGGCTCGGCTCGTACAACACCTACACGATGCACTGAAGTTAACGATGGCCTCAGAATGACCAGCCGATCACCGGAGGGTTACCGGCGACGAGGTCCCGCGGCGAATCTCATCGGGCTCCGGTGGAATCGGGGCCTAGGGCTTGGGATTGAAGCGGAAAATGAGGGGAAAGCACCGTGAGCTCACAGGGAGTGCAGAGGCAACGAGAGCAGGCTCGGGGATGGTCTGAGGAGGGAGAACAACGACGGCGAGCTCCGGGGATCCGAGGTAGAAGACGATGGCGTCACGGCGTCTCAGGGGATCTCGGCGTCAAGCGACTGGTTGGAGAGCTTCAGGGGACCAAGGCGAAGCTAATGCGCAACTCAGGTGAGAGGGAGGGGGGCTAGAGCGACGGCGAGCTCGAGCTCAGCTCGGGCTCTAACGGCGACCGAGAGAGGAGAGAGATGGGGCAGGAAAGAGGCGAGGAGGAGCTTAGGGATGGCTGCACGAGGCTTATCCCCTCCTTGCGAGCGCGAAGCGGCGGCCAGGCAGGCACGCAGGTGCGTGGCCGCGCCGGAGGGAGCGGCGACCACCTCCTGCTGCTCGCTGGCACGAGGATGACGACAGGGCTAGCTGGGCTGGGCGAGGGGTGCGCGACAGGTAAGGTTTCTTTCTATTTTTTCATTTCTGTTTCTGTTAATTATTTAATGACTTTGTTTTGCTTTATTTTTGGCTCCAAACTATTCCTAAAATAGTTTGAAACATGCTGAAATGTTATTTGGAATATTTCCAAACATATATAAAAGTTTTAGCATTTTTGAAAACTTTGAAATATTTGAAATCAATTATATAGTTGATTTTAGTAGCTTTTAACTTTAAAATAAAATGCCAAAAGCACTTGGAAAATATATTTAACCTCTGATATTTTGTTTTCAATATTTATGAGAAATGATGAACTTTTCTATTGGCCATTTTGGAATTTTTAATTTGCCACCAAAATTGAAAAGGTTTTGAATATAGAGTTGATAGGGTTTGCTTTGGTTTTCTTTGCTTTGCTTTTGATTTCATTTCATTTTCTTGGATGCAATCAAGAAGGCATCAACACAAACTTGCTATACTCTATTAGGGATGAGGGATGTGATAACTCACCCCCACTCAAAAGAATCTTGTCCTGAGATTTGGAAGTCATCGGGAATAGCGCGGGATTCTCAAGTCGAAGACGATCCTCTCTTTCCCATGTTGCCTCTTTTTCAGAATGATTTGACGATTGAACTTGAAGAAACTTGAGGTTTCAATGTCGAGTGGTACGCTCAGCTTGATCAAGAATACGAACAGGTTATCTTGGAGATCAAGCATTTCATGGTCCACTTCACGGATAGGATCCGAAAAGAAACGCCTGAGTTGCGAGACGTGGAATACGTCATGAACCTTGGAAAGATGGAGAGGAAGTTCCAATTGGTAGGAAACTTCTCCTCGTTTGTCAAGAATGCGAAAAGGACCGATATAACGAGGAGCCAACTTGCCCTTGATACCGAAACGATGGGTACCCTTCAGAGGTGTAACCCGAAGGTAAGCCTTCTCGTCAACTTCAAAGGTCACAGCTTTATGATGACGATCATATTGGCTCTTTTGACGAGACTGGGCAGTTTTCAACTTTTCACGAATAATGCGAACTTGCTCTTCTGCATCCTGGATCATATCCGGACCAAAGAGTTGCCTCTCTCCGGTTTCTGACCAATTAAGAGGTGTTCGACATCTTCGTCCATAGAGAACTTCAAAAGGGGCTTTGCCCAAGCTTGATTGATAACTATTGTTATAAGAAAATTCGGCGAATGGAAGGCACTTCTCCCAATTCATACCGAACGATATAACACAAGCTCGGTGCATATCTTCTAGGATTTGATTCACTCTTTCTACTTGACCACTTGATTGAGGATGGAAAGCAGTGCTAAAAGATAAGTGAGTCTCCATGGCATTCTGAAAACTCTCCCAGAAACGAGAAGTAAAAATACTTCCACGGTCTGAGTTAATCTCCAGAAGAACACCATGAAGAGACACTATTCGAGAGATATATAACTCTGCTAGCTGGCTAGCTGTTATACTTTCACGAACTGGAAGTAAATGAGCTACTCTGGAAAGACAGTCAATAACCACAAAGATAGCATTATTTCATTTCTTTGTCTTGGGAAATCCAGTGATGAAATCTATACTGGCTTTATCCCATTTCCATTCAGGAATAGCTAAAGGTTGAAGGGCGCCAGCATGCCTTTGATGTTCTGCCTTAACTCGACGACAAACATCGCAGTTAGCAACGAACTCAACAATTTCTCTCTTCATCCTGGTCTGCCAAAACCTGTGGCGTAGGTCCTGATACATGTTAGTACTACCAGGATGAATGGTGAGAGGAGAATCATGAGCCTCCTTAAGGATCAACTGCCTTAGATGTGGATTCTTAGGAACCACTAGACGTTTCTGGAAGAACACAACATCTTGATCATTCATGGAGAATTCCTTAGCGTTTCCGCTGATAATATTCTCCTTGATCCGTGATATACCTTTATCACGCTTCTGGCCAGCTATGATTTGATCCTTAGGAGTAGGCTTCGCCACCAGGTTAGAAAGGAATCCTTGAGGAACAATGTGAAGATTTAACTTCCGAAATTCCTCATAGAGATGTGGTTGACCTTGTTGTAACATCAGATTGTTACAATACGACTTACGACTTAGTGCATCAGCCATAACATTCGCCTTCCCTGGGGTGTAAGTTATCCCTAAGTTGTAATATGTGATCAACTCAACCCATCGTATTTTCTTGAGATTTAAATCCGGTTGGGTGAAGATATATTTCAGACTTTGGTGATCAGTGAATATATCACAACGATTACCAAGAAGGTAATGTCGCGAGGTTTTAAGTGCATGGACTACAGCTGCAAGTTCAAGATCATGTGTGGGATAATTATCCTCATGTGGACGCAACTGTCGAGATGCACATGCAATCACATGATGATCCTGCATGAGAATGCAACCTAATCCTTGTCACGAGGCGTCGCAATAGATAACAAAGTCCTTAGAAAAATCTGGTGGTAGCAACACAGGTGCGGAAGTCAGGCGTCTTTTCAGTTCCTGAAAACTATGCTCACATTGTGGTGTCCATTCGAACTTTTTATCTTTCTTGAGGATTTCAGTTAGAGGCTTTGCAACCTTGGAGAAATTCTCGACAAAGCGGCAACAATAGCTCGCTAGGCCAAGGAAACTCTAACTTTCTTAACCGATTCAGGTTGAGTCCAATCAAGGACGGCTTGAACTCTCTCGGGATTGAAAACAATACCCTTCCAGAGATTACGTGGCCTAGATAGGTCACTTCTGGTGACCAAAATTCACATTTTGAAAACTTGGCATAAAGGCGATGCTCTCGAAGTTTCATCAATACCAGCCTTAGATGCTCGGCATGTTCTTGTTCGTTCTTCGAGTAGATGAGAATATTGTCGAGGTATACGATGACGAATTTATCCAAATACTCCATGAAGATTGAATTCATCAAATGAGAGAAGGTGGATGTGGCATTGGTTAAACCGAAGGACATGACGGTGTACTCGTATTGGCCATATCGAGTGACAAAAGCCGTTTTTGGAATGTCCCCGTTCTTGATCTTGATTTGATGGTAACCCAACCTCAAATCCAATTTGGAGAAGACTGAGGATCCAACGAGCTAATCATACAGATCATTGATCCTGGGGAGCGGATACTTGTTCTTTATGCTGACTAGGTTAACTCGTCGATAATCTACAACCATCCGATCCGTTCCGTCTTTCTTCTTGAGGAAGAGGACAGGGAAAGCCCAAGGAGAAGAGCTAGGACGAATGAAACCTTTATTCAAGGCCTCATCTAATTGCTTCTTAAGTTTGGCTAGCTCCAGGGGTGCCATTTTATAAGGTCTTCTGGCTATTGGAATGGTTCTCGGAACAAGGTCTATCACAAACTCTACATCCCTGTCAGGTGGAATTCCTGGAAGTTCTTCTTGAAAAACATACGGAAAGTCACGGACTACCGGAATGTCTTCAAGTTCTGGAAGAGGGTTGGCATTGAGGGAATAGAGTTGGCATTTGGCAACTCGAGTAGAGACATTGACTATGTCACCCGAGGGATGGGTAAGCTGAACATTTGTAGAATGAGTATCAATCTTGGCATAATGAGCTGACATCCAGTCCATACCCAAAATGATATTGATATCCGAAGATTTCATGGCTATCAAAGACGCTAGAAAAACTAGCCTGTCTACTAGAATTTCATTGTCATAGGTTATCGTGGAGGTTTTCCACTTACTACCAGGGGTTTGGACAACCAATGGGATTGGCATATTACAAAAGGACATGTTATGCAACTGTGCATAACTTTCTGAAATGAAGGAATGAGATGAACCAGTGTCAAAAACAACAGACGCTGGGTGATGATTGACAAGGAGCGTACCCAATATAACGCCGGGATCCTCTGTAGCTTCTTCTGCTGAAACATAGTTCACGCGGCCACGTGCAGGAGTTGGCTTCACATAGTAAGCTTTGCCCGACTTGCCTTGCCCAACGGATTTTCCAGGTTGCTTGGCACCCATATTCTAAGGGCACTCTCGTGAGTAGTGCCCTGGTTCTCCGCACTTGTAATAGATCACCTGATTAGCACGTGGTGCAACATTGCTAGCTGGACCACCATAGGTTTTTGCTGGAGGGTTGGTCTGATTCGCCTGAGGCGCCACATAGGATGGCCTCAGGGTATATCTTGGCGGCAGAGAGCTATTTGAAACCCACAGCCTGTGTTTTGGAAACGCGGAGCCAGATGATGAGCCAGAGTCACGGGAGTGCTTCTTCGTGGCTTCATAGTCGGAATGACCAGTCTCGGCACTGATCGCCTTGTTGACAAGAGCTTGAAATCTTGTGCACTCGTGGAGGCGCAGGTCAAGACGAAGTTCAGGGCTCAGACCCTTGCGAAATCTTGCTTGCTTCTTGGCATCAGTTGACACCTATTCAGTTGCATAGCGGGCGAGGTTACCGAACTCGCGGCTATAAGCATCCACGGTCGATTTTCCCTGGGTGAATGCACAAAACTCCTCTCTCTTTCTGTCCATCAGACCCTTTGGAATATGGTGCAGACGGAAGGCTGCACTAAAGTCTGCCCATGTGGCTACTGGTCCGGCAGGACGCATAGCTTCAAAGTTCTCCCACCACAGATTGGCGGGTCCTTCCAGAAAGTACGCCGCAAAGGTCATCTTGTCGGCCTCAGAAACATTTGCAGAGCGAAACTTGCGCGATATACTGCACAACCAGTCATCAGCGTCGAGGGGATCGACGGAGTGATGGAACTTCGGAGGATTCAGCTTCACGAAGTTATTGTGGGACACTGCATCATTCCTCGGCTGACGAGCCGTATTTTGCTCAATATGCTCTAGCAGACGGTTGGTCTCCCTATTATTTCTTTCCGCCTCTAGCATAACTTCCGACAGAGAAGGCGGGTGAGGCAGTTCCTCCTGCGGTGCTTGACTACCCTCTCCCTGGTCATGGGCAGGGGCACTGTTCAATCTGGTGAACACCATCCTGACAAACAAACTCACAGCGTAGACCAATATCAACATCAATACCAGCTATGGATTAAGAATGCATTGAACACATGGAATGCGGAAATGAACATCCGAACAATATGGTAACAAGCAACTGCTATTTATACACCATGGTTCATACACACCATTACATAGTTCAGTACAACCTTAACCGAAGAGCAAACTACTAAAAAGATGATACTACTCATGAGAGGCTTCCCAAGCTTCCTATACATTATTTATCTATGCCTCCAGAATTCATCTCACGACATAAGCATACTCCACAAGACACACAGGACTGTGGAAGTACAACTACTACCATACTACTCTTCCACTCACGGGTTCAGGCATCTGCATAGAACATCTCATAAAGGTTGCCTCCATGGCCTCGGAGCTCAACCTGCAGATCAGGAAATACTCAAGCCTGAGACCCCTGGGAACCGTAAGGACACGAGTGTGGCCTTGGTCCCCTGAATGGTGGTAGTAGAGGTCCCCGAAGAGGGGTGACTCCTCCTATAGTAGGCCAGTCAACATGAGCCGGAAGATGGGTCCTAACAGGGTTCAACATCTCCATATCTCCATACCCTGTCTGGACTACAGGTGCCAGCTGTGTCAAAGCCGTCCACAGACGGGCACGTGTAGCATAGAGCTCCATACGAAGGGCACAAGCATCCCTGTCTCTATTCTCTAGGATCTCAGCGGTGGACTGTAGCAGCGGATCGTCCATAGAGGAATCAAAGTAGAACCCACTCAGGTATCCTTCTTCACCTGGCTGAGAGGCAGGAACATAACAGAACTCTGAATTCTGCAGCAGTGCATGTCTGGCCCTCATAATGGTCAACAATGAATAGGTAGCATCTTGTACTGCCATGTCAACAGTAACCCCCAATCCATAAGACCAATGGATCGGCTCCTCGGCTCCAGGATAATCTGGGAATAGCCTAACAGTGCACAGATACTGACTCTAATTAAAATCCCGGTACTGCTCCTCCACTGTATACTCTGGGTACCAGCGGTAACCGGCTACTAACATCATCCTGACCAACATGGCCGTGTGACCCGGCACATCAATGCACCTAGTCAGACGGACCACCTGACGAGAAGGACGACCAGGCATCTGAAATAGAGAGTAATGCAAAGGCATTGCAGCTCTGAAGACAAAATTGGGCAGCATAACGGCTGTAAAATGCTCAAAAACAATTTTGAGACAACCCACAAAAGATAGGATAGCATAACCACTCAACTACCAAGTTCAATTCCATGGTCATCAAAACTTACTTCCTTTTCCTTGGAATAAAAGAAACCCGGAGTAAGTCTCGACTTGTTGTCCTATAATCTACCGATCAGCAATACACGATCTTGAGAGAAAGATAAGTAACCTAGTTCTTATTCCCCGCAGAAAGACGAGGATGACCAGAATAGAATAATTTAAGAAGAGAAACAAGAATCTTACGTTCCCTTCCACAAAAAATTCCCTTATATATAACTAAAGCAATTCTAGACTCAACTTCGACCAGTTTGGCTTAGTAATCCTACAGTCAGTCAGGCTCTGATACCAACGCTGTCGGGACCCCGTTCCTAAACCATAGGAATCCAGCCTGTAACTGTAACACATCACATCTCTTTGTGGTCTCACGCACTGTTATCTCCACGGCTGCAGCCTTACCTTAGCCGGGACCGTTTGCGCCTTTTGACTCGCGTATGCAATTGTGTCGCTAGCATTCCGATGTCAAAGAACCCGGGTCGACATGTCTAGTCATAAACTCAAGTGGCAGTTCCGTATAGGGACAGGCATACATGACCCAGCAAAGCAGGTGTCGGTCATCAACGAGTGTAGACGAGTCGTAGCAAGCTACAAGGACTCCATTACACCACGTGACATTTCCCCAAAGGGACAGACACATCAGCTAAGAAGGACACATGCCGGTCAACCAATGTGTCCGGAGCAGTAGCGAACTACCATGGCTCGGTGGAAGCACAAAGGGGCATTTCGCCGTAAGGAGTGCTACTAAGGCACATGACTAGGTGTTCGAACCCCATACATATCAAGTACAACACACGTACGCATGGCATACCGATATGCATAGATACATCGATGGCATCACAACATAACCATAGACATACAAACTTTATTTAGAAGGCTCGGAAGAGCCTCATACATAATATTACACAGATAGGGGTTTCATGACCCATCATCACAAGTTATTCAAACAAGTCTTACAAGCCAGCGGAAGGTTTAAACTGTCTGAGTACAGACAGATGGAAAGGTAAAAGGCACATGGCGTGACTATCTACGGACCCAACATAGGGCCAGATCGTAGCTGGGACACCAGCTACTTGTCCTCATCAACGTCTGGATAGAACCCACCATTAGGGTTATTTAACAAACTCTTCAACAATTTATTAAGCAAACATGAGTACAAAAGTACTCAGCAAGACTTTAGAATAATCTATCTACTCATGCAAATGTATCAACAAGGGGTTGTGGGGTTTCAAGCAGAAAGCCAGCTTTGATTCTTGGCTAGATAAACTACATTTTCAAATAGTTTTGACAACTTTGTCTTCTCGCACACGAGTCCACTAACACCACAACAATACTCCGCCGTGGAATCATTCCGTCTCCCTACGGAAATGCCATCCACGACACTCACACTTATCTTGACATTTTTATGAGTAGCCATTATAGTTGTCTATGAACAACATATGTTTCCAAGTAGTCCATATCCACGGACGCGGCTATTCGAATAGATCATAACCCTGCAGGGGTGTAATTCTTCACACACTCTCTCATCACTTATGGGCTATGTGCACGTCATGCACCTCGGCAACCTTCAAGCGGAAGCCCAGCGAGGGAGTCGGCCACGACCGTTAACCATGCTAATACCTAGTCCAGGTTTATCGCCTATCTAAGGGTAACCCGCATGGAAGTCCGACCGAGGTTTCCGCCACGGCCCCAAACGATGTGCGCAGGGTTCCCAAGCCCACCATCCGGGTGCCACTTGGTACACCGTGCCACTGCCTACCGCATCATATCCCACCTCTAAGGTCAGCACTATGCAAGGCCTCCAGCATAACTATAAACACCAGAAACTACTTGCAACTCCTCGACAGAATAGTAGGTAATTAATAAGTCGAGCGGGGTCATATTTCAGGGCCCAGCATGTGGTAGTATCTTGTCTTAGATGACATACACAGAACTCAGTTCCTAAGGACGGTTCCAATGAAACAACCTGCCATGTACTCCTACATAGCCTTTCACCGGTACCTTTACCAAATCAGGTTCAACACACAACCTTTATTAACCGAACACATTCTCACGATCCTGTTCATCACCCAGATGACGGACCATACACAACTCTAAGCATAGCATACATAGTAGGATAAGACCCATCATGGCTCAAGCATCTACCAGGTAAGCTAGGTTGCAAGGTTTAGCTATTTACTGTGACAAAGACATGTCATGCAAAGGAATGGGTTCAGCTAACGTGGTAAAAGCATTGAAATCATTTTGACCTAATGCAATAAGTAAGAGTAGGAGCGAGAACATGGGATTTGCTAGGATGATCAAAATGATTGCTTGCCTTGTTGCTCAGCAGAGGGGTGATATCTGTCAGTCGGATAATCAGTCGTATCCGAAGGGGCGGGGCCTACCGAATAACAACATACAATCAATAACAATCATATGCAATAGTCATGATGCATGAACATGGCATGAAATGAAATGTGATATGTTTCAATGTGGTTGGTGGAACCTTAGTTTGCATCTGGTTTGAAATCCAAATTCAAATATCATTAGAAATGGCATATTTATCTTAATCATTTAATTGATTTGACTTGATGCTGTTTCATAACTATATTTTTTATGCATGAAAGTAGCACCATTGTGTTCATTGAATTTTTCTGATCAATTTGCGTATATTATTTGTGTGATTTGGAGTTATATTCAATTTTCTATGAATTTCCAAAGTTTTGCAATTATTCTGGAATTATATTAAAACCAGAATTAGATTTATTGCATCAACATGACATCAGCAGGTGAGCTGGCCATTGAAAGTCAAACCTGACCAGTGGGACCCACTGGTGACTGACTCTCGCTAGTTTTAGATTAAGTTTAAACTTAATTATCTAATTAACAGAACTGGACCCACATGTCAGTGGCTATTTAGCTTTTAATAAAACTTTTATTATTATTTTAACTAAACTTAATTAGCGAGGGGGCTGGCCCCACTTGCCAGACACTCAGGGGAGTCAACCCCACCAGCGATGGGGTCAAACCCACCGGCGGCGAGGCTCCGGCGACCACCAGAATGGCAGAGGGCCTCGCGTTTGCTATTCCGGTGACCAAACGCACGGCCGAGGGCACCAGATGATCGGCCACTCGATCGCAGCTCCAGTTTTGTAAAGAGCAGGGGCTGAAACCACTGGAGATGATGCCGGCGACGAGCTCAGCGGCTGCCGGAGTTCGTGCACCATCGGGATCACAGCTACGGGGCCTATCACGCACGGGGCTGGGCTCGTACAGCACCTACATGATGCACTCAGGCTAACGGTAGCCTCAGAATGACCAACCGATCACCGGAGGGCTACCGGCGACGAGGTCCCGCGGCGGATCTCATCGGGCTCCTGTGGAATCGGGGCCTAGGGCTCGGGATCGAAGGGGAAAATGAGGGGAAAAGCACCCTGAGCTCACAGGGAGTGTAGAGGCGACGAGAGCAGGCTCGGGGATGGTCTGAGGAGGGAGAACGACGGCGGCGAGCTCCGGGGATCCGAGGTTGAAGACAATGGCGTCACGACGTCTCAGGGGTTCTCGGCGTCGAGCGACTGGTTGGAGAGCTTCAGGGGACCAAGGCGAAGCTAATGCGCAGCTCAGGTGAGAGGGAGGGGGGCTGGAGCGACAGCGAGCTCGAGCTCAGCTCAGGCTCTAATGGCGGCCGAGAGAGGAAAGAGCTGGGGGAGGAATGAGGCGAGGAGGAGCTCGGGGACGGCTGCGGGAGGCTTATCCCCTCCTTGGCAGCGCGAAGCGACGGCCAGGCAGGCACGCAGGTGCGTGGCCGCGCCGGAGGGAGCGGCGGCCATCTCCTGCTGCTCGCTGGCACGAGGATGACGACAGGGCTAGCTGGGTGGGCCAGGGGTGAGCGACAGGTAAGGTTTCTTTCTATTTTTTTCATTTCTGTTTTTGTTAATTACTTACTGACTTTGTTTTGCTTTTATTTTTGGCTCCAAACTATTCCTAAAATAGTTTGAAACATGCTGAAATGTTATTTGGAATACTTCCAAACATATATAAAAGTTTCAACATTTTTGAAAACTTTGAAATACTTGAAATCAATTATATAGTTGATTTTAGTAGATTTTAACTTTAAAATAAAATGCCAAAAGCACTTTGAAAATATATTTAACCTCTGATATTTTGTTTTCAACATTTATCAGAAATGATGAACTTTTCTATTGGCCATTTTGGATTTTTTAATTTGCCACCAAAATTGAAAAGCTTTTGAATATAGAGTTGATAGGGTTTGCCTTGGTTTTCTATGCTTTGATTTTGATTTCATTTCATTTTCTTGGATGCAATGAAGAAGACAAGAGCACAAACTTGTTATACTCTATTAGGGATCAGGGACGTGACATGTCTCCACTTGAGTAGAGCATTGTACTTCTCCTTCGGCCACAAGGGTTTCCTCAATGGGATGTATTTGACCAATCCCCATTCTTCTTATGGCTTGAGGAAGAGTTTCATCACCTACATCACAAAGATCACTGTGCTCCACTTGGGAGCCATTATGTTCATCAAAATCTACGTTACACATCTCCTCAATGAGTCCGGCAGACTTGTTGAGAACACGGTAAGCATGAGAGTTTGAAGCATAACCAACAAATATGCCCTCATGAGCTCTTGCTTCGAATTTAGGCAAACGAACACCTTTCTTGAGTATGAAACACTTACAACCAAACACCCGGAAGTACTTGAGGTTGGGCTTGTTCCCGGTAAGAATATCATATGGAGTCTTGTTCTAGCCTTTGCGGAGGTAGAGCCGATTGGACGCATGACATGCAGTGTTAATCGCTTCGGCCCAATAGTTGTACGGAGACTTTAATTCATCCATCATGGTTCTTGCCGCGTCCATCAATGTCTGGTTCTACCTCTCCGCCACACCGTTTTGTTGAGGGGAATAGGGTGCTGAATATTGGTGCTTGATCCCCTCGTCACTAAGGAACTCCTTCAAGGTGTAGTTCTTGAACTCGGTGCCGTTGTCACTTCTAATCATCAATATCTTTGCTTGATGTTGACGTTGATGTTCGTTAGCAAAGTCGATGACGGTTTGTTGAGTCTCACTCTTCCTCTTGAAGAAGTATACCCAAGTGTATCTTGAGTAGTCATCAACAATCACCACGCAATACTTTCTTCCCGCAAGACTATCAAAAGATGGAGGACCAAAGAGATCCATGTGAAGGAGCTCCAAAGGCATTTTAGAGTAGATGATAGTTGTGGGGTGGTGAGCCGTTTCATGAAGCTTTCCTTCAATACAAGCACTTCAAGCACGGTCTCTGGCAATAATCACATTTGTTAGTCAACAAACATGGTCCCCTTTGAGGAGACTTTGCCTTTGTGCATCTAGACCAGATATCATGTTGAGTGTGGGAATTTGTGCACAGTTTCAATCTACACCAAAGGAAAGACATTATGCGGTAGTTAAATGCATCTTTAGATATTTGGATCATACCCCAAACTTTGGCTTATGGTACCCCGAAGGAGCAAGCTTTAATCTAGTAGGTTACTCTGCCTCAGATTTGGCTGGAGACTGTGTTGGGAGGAAGTCAACTTTTGGAGGATGCCAATTTCTTGGTCGCTCTTTGGTAAGTTGGTTTTCGAAGAAGCAAAACTGTGTGTCACTTTCTTCCATCAATGCCGAGTATGTAGTTGCGACAAGTTGTTGTGCTCAATTACTATGGATGAGGCAAACTTTAAAGGATTATTGTGACACTTGTGACAAAGTGCCTCTTCTATGTGACAATGAAAGTGCTATCAAGATATCACTCAATCCGGTGCAACATAGCAAGACTAAGCATATTGATATTCGTCATCATTTCATTCACGATCATATCAAGCATGGAGATATTGAGGTCCTCTTCATCAACACACAAGATCAACTTGCGGATATTTTCACAAAGCCTCTAGATGAAGCAAGGTTTCGCGAGTCAAGGCTGATGACCCACAAGTATAGGGGATCAATCGTAGTCCTTTCGATAAGTAAGATTGCCGAACCCAACGAGGAGCACAAGGCTCTGATAAACGGTTTTCAACAAGGTAATAACTGCAAGCACTGAAAGTAGCAGTAACAAGTGATGGTGTAGTGAGGTGAAACGTAGCAAGCGAAAAGTAACAAGTAACAAGTAGTAGCAACGGTGCAGCAAGGTGGCCCAATCCTTTTAGTAGCAAGGGACAAGCCTGAACAAAGTCTTATAGGAGGAAAAACGCTCCCGAGGACACACGGGAATTTCTGTCATGCTAGTTTCATCATGTTCATGTGATTCGCGTTCTTTACTTTGATAGTTTGATACGTGGGTGGACTGGCGCTTGGGTACTACCCTTACTGGGGTAAGCATCCCACTTATGATTAACCCCTCTCGCAAGCATCCACAACTAATAAAGAAGAATTAAGACAACGTCTAACCATAACATTAAACTAGTGGATCCAAATCAGCCCCTTACGAAGCAACACATAGACTGGGGTTTAAGCTTTTGTCACTCTAGCAACCCATCATCTACTTACTACTCCCCAATGCCTTCCTCTAGGCCCAAATATGGTGAAGTATTATGTAGTCGACGTTCACATAACACCACTAGAGGAAAAGACAACATACAATATGTCAAAATACCAAACGAATACCAAATTCACATGACTATGATCAGCATGACTTATCCCATGTCCTCAGGAACAAAAGTAACTACTCACAAAGCATAATCATAATCATGATCAGAGGTGTAATGAGTAGCATCAAGGATCTGAACATAAACTCTTCCACCAACTAATCCAACTAGCATCAACTACAAAGAGTAATCAACACTACTAGCAACCTTACAAGTACCAATCGGAGTCGCGAGACAGAGATTGGTTACAAGAGATGAACTAGTGTTTGGAGAGGAGATGGTGCTGATGAAGATGTTGATGGAGATGACTCCCCTCCGACGAGAGGAGTGTTGGTGATGACGATGGCGACGATTTCCCCCTTCGGGAGGGAAGTTTCCCCGGCAGGATCGTCCAGCCGGAGCTCTAGATTGGTTCTGCTCAAGTTCCGCCTCGTGGCGGCGGAGAATCCACGAAAAAGCTCCACCCTCATGTTTTTCTCAGATGAAACCCTTCATATAGCAAAAGAGGGGGGCCAGTGGGCCGCACGGGTGCCCACAAGCCCTGTAGCCGCCGCCAGGGGGGTAGGTGGCGGCTACCAGGCTTGTGGGCTCCTGGTAGCTCCCCTCTGGCACTTCTTTCGCCCAGTATTTTTTATATATTCCCAAAAAATCCCACGTTGATTTTCAGGGCATTTGGAGTTGCACAGAATAGAGGACTCAGACTTTCTCCTTTTCCAGTCCAGAATCCAGCTGCCGGTATTCTCCCTTTCAAATAAACCTTGCAAAATAAGAGAGAAAAGGCATAAGTATAGTACCACAAAGTATAATAACAGTCCATAAAGCGATAAATATCAACATGAAAGCATGATGCAAAATGGACGTATCAACTCCCCCAAGCTTAGACCTCGCTTGTCCTCAAGCGAAAACCAAGATCCATAAACATGTCCACATGTTTAGGGATGAAGGTGTCGATAAAACATAATATGGACATGAGGGCATCATGATCACACATAGAACAGCAATACATCATAAAGATTCTTATGGGAAAGTAACAATTCCTTCACAAAGCAAAGTATGAAGCAAAAACCTTACCGAGAAGTAGCCAATAAGAGTCCATAGTCATTGAAGCAACTGCAATTTATCATATCATCTGAAAGAGTCAAATAAGAGCTTGTAAAGCAAACCCACATACTCAATCATCTCTTTTGTTTTCCACAATTTCTACAACTCACGTCGTACTCATGGTATCAAAGTTTCAGTTGGACACAGAGAAAGATAGGGGCTTATAGTTTTGCCTCCCAACCATTTACCTCAAGGGTAAAGTCAACAATAATAAAGCATAAGTACTCATCTCCAAGTTGATATATGAATATAGATCTTTCCCTAGCTTGTGACGATAGCCAAGACAAAGTCAAAATAAGGAATTGGTGAAGATCACCATGAATCTTTCAAGGAAAAAAAGTAAAGGTACAAGATAGGCCCTTCGCAGATGGAAGCTGATGTTGTCATGCGCTTTTGAGGTTTGGATGCGTGTCCTCTTAGTGCGGAGGAACGTCACTTTATATTGCCTCCTGTGATAAAGAACTTTATTATTCAGTCTGTCGCTTTTATGTCTTCCTCATCACAGGTTCGTATAAAGCTTATTTTCCACACAATAATAGATCATGCATATTAGAGAGCAATTTTTATTGCTTGCACCGATGACAACTTACTTGAGGGATCTTATTCAATCCATAGGCAAGTATGGTGGACTCTCATGGCAAAACTGGGTTGAAGGTTTATGGATGCACAAGTAGTATCTCTACTTGGTGCGGGAGTTTTGGCTAATATGAGGTGGAAGCAATCGTCACATGCTAAGGGATCTCTAGACATATAACATTGTTTGGAACCAAGCAAACACAATTCATTATGTTGTCTTCCTTGTCCAACATCTACTTCTAAGCATGTAATAGTTTGGTGAGTGCTCACAATTGTAAAAAGTGTCTAAGATGATATATTTATATGTGAACCTCTCTTTCCTTATTACTTCTTATTAATTGCAACAATGACTGGGATCTATGTTGGTCTATTCTCAACAAGTTTCAATCATCATACTTGTTATATGTGAAGCTATCACTTTCCATAAGATCATCTCATGATCTTTCATGCTATCGTTCTTTTCATACTTTTGATCACGACACAAAACAAAGCCCTTGACTAAGATACTCTTTATTATATAGCTCGCAAGCTCGAATACATCGGGGGAGACACAAAGCAAAAGATTCAAACTAAACACTAAAGACTTATTCCACTAAGAGAAGAAATAAAAACTGAAAAAGAAAGAACTAAAACAAAGGTAAAAGCAAAAGATATAAAGGTGATACGATACCATGGCAACTCCCCCAAGCTTGGATGAAGCCAAGGGGATTGCCCATACCAATGCTTAGTTGTCTTCCTTTGGTGGTGATGGTGGTGGAGTTGTTGCCTTTGATTCCAAGAGAGCTATCAATCTTTGATTTATACCTTTAAGATCTGCGACATGGTGTTCCAGAAAAACCACTTCACGAGAAAGGGAAATATTGCGAGCACGAGTTGTTTCACAAAACCTCAAGAGTTCAATCAAGGGTGGAGACATCACGTGGAGGAAGGGTTGGAGAAAATCTACTCCGTCAACGTCTTATGTTGAACATATGTTGAACTTCCTCCCTAGCTTGGGTTTTCTCCTTAGCTTTGTCCCTGGCTTCCGTGACTTCTACTCTTTTCAGATCAGCATCTACTTCTTCATGAACTTGGGGGAGATTATTCTCCCCAACAGATTCCTGAGACATCTTTGCTCTAAATCTGCGGCATACAATAGGCTCGAAACGAAAACAGAGGAAAACTGCACGATACGGAGATCAAAACCCTCGGGCGTATATATAATGATTTTTTCTGGGCCAGAAGGAGTGCTCCACAAGAAAACGGAGTCCGGGAGGCACACGAGGTGCCCACAAGCCCTATAGCCGCCGCCAGGGGGGTAGGTGGCGGCTAACAAGCTTGTGGCCACCTCCTGCGCCCTCCCGACTGCTTTTTATTTTTCTAATTTTCAAAAAATTCCAAAACGGAGAAACTTTCCTATTGGAAAAGTTTCGGTGTCCAATTACTTACCGAAACACATACCTCTTCATTTTCATGGTCTGAAACAGGCTGATAAATATCCCTTATGTACTCCTCTGGAGTTATGATATTGATGATATTGGTCTCAACATTTATGGGAGTACCAGAGATATAATGCGTGATTCTTTGCCCATTTACCACTCTAGGAAAATTACCTTCCGTGTTATTGATTTTGATGGCACCGGAACGATATACTTCCTCGACAACATAGGGACCTTCCCATTTAGAGAGAAGCTTGCCTTCGAAGAATCTTAAGCGAGAATTGTATAGTAGGATATAATCACCTACATTGAACTCTCGTTTTTGTATTCTTGTATCGTGCCATCTCTTAACCTTTTCCTTGAACAACTTAGCATTCTCATATGCCTGGGCCCTCCATTCATCTAATGAGCTGATATCAAACAACCGCTTCTCACCGGCAAGTTTGAAATCGAAGTTGAGCTCTTTGATTGCCCAATAAGCTTTGTGTTCCAGCTCAAGAGGTAAATGACTGGCCTTACCGTAAACCATTTTATACGGCGACATGCCCATGGGATTCTTATAAGAAGTCCTATAAGCCCATAGTGCATCATCAAGTTTGCTAGACCAATTCTTTCGAGATCTATTGACAGTCTTTTGTAAGATCAATTTGATCTCCCTATTACTCAACTCCACTTGACCGCTAGACTAAGGATGATAAGGGGATGCAACTCTATGGCTGACATCATACTTAGCGAGCATCTTGCGGAAAACACCATGAATGAAGTGTGAACCGCCATCAGTCATCAAATATCTAGGGACTCCAAATCTTAGGAAAATGACTTCTTTAAGCATATTAATAGAGGTGTGATAATCAGCATTTCTAGTGGGGATAGATTCTACCCACTTAGTGACATAATCAACAGCAACTAAGATGTGAGTATACCCATTGGAACTCGGGAAGGGTCCCATATAATCAAAGCCCCAGACATCAAACGTTCAATAACAAGTGAATAGTTCATAGGCATTTCCTGACGCTTACTGATGTTCCCTATTCTTTCGCATTTGTCACAAGACAAGACAAACTTACGGGCATCCTTGAAGAGAGTGGGCCAATAGAAACCTGATTGCAATACCTTATGAGCACTTCTATATCTAGCATGGTGTCCACCGTAGGCTTCAGAATGACACTCCTGCAAGATCTGTCCCTGTTCATGTTCAGGCACACAACGTAAAATAACACCATCTACTCCTTCCTTATAAAGGTGAGGATCATCCCAAAAGTAGTGTCTCAAATAAAAGAAGAATTTCTTCTTTTGCTGGTAGGTGAAACTGGGTGGTATGTACTTGGCTACGATATAGTTTGCGTAATCACCATACCACACTACACTATGTGAAGTGCGGATGACATTTAGTTGCTCATCAGGAAAGCTTTCATCAATGGGTCATGGGTCATCAAGGACATTCTCTAGCCTGGACAAGTTATCTGCGACAGGGTTATCATCACCCTTTCGGTCAACAACATGCAAATCAAAATCCTGTAGCAGGAGAACCCATCTGATTAGACTAGGCTTAGCGTCCTTCTTCTCCATATGGTACTTAATAGCAGCATGATCAAAGTGAATAGTGACTTTGGAGTCAACTATATAAGATCTAAACTTTTCACATGCAGACACGACTGTTAAAAACTCCTTTTCCATAGTGGCATAGTTTCTTTGGGCACTGTCTAGAGTTTTACTAGCGTAGTGAATAACATTCAACTTCTTGTCAACTCTTTGTCCTAGAACAACACCAACAGCATAATCACTAGCATCGCACATGATTTCAAAGGGCAAGTTCCAATCAGGTGGTTGAAGAATAGGTGCGGTTATCAAGGCCTTCTTAAGTATTTCGAAAGCTTCCTCACAATCCTCATCAAAAACAAAAGGAACATCCTTCTGCAAGAGGTTGGTAAGAGGCATATAAATCTTAGAGAAGTCTTTAATGAACCTTCTATAGAAACCAACATGACCTAGGAAACTTCGCATACCTCTGATATCTGTGGGGCAAGGAATTTTCTCAATTGCATCAACCTTAGCCTTATCAACTTCAATGCCTTTCTCACAGATTTTGTGTCCTAAGACGATGCCTTCATTAACCATGAAGTGGCACTTCTCCTAGTTCAAGACGAGGTTGGTATCTTTGCATCTCTGTAAGACTCGATCAAGGTTGCTGAGGCAATCGTCAAAGGAAGAACCATAAATGGAGAAATCATCCATGAAAACCTCAACAATCTTTTCACAAAATTCACAGAATATAGCCATCATACATCTTTGAAAGGTGGCAGGTGCATTGATCAAGCCAAAAGGCATACGTCTATAAGCAAAGGTACCGAAGGGGCAGGTGAAAGTGGTTTTCTCCTAATCAGATTGTGCAACAGGTATTTGCGAGAAACCTAAATAACCGTTTAGAAAGCAGAAGTGTGTATGTTTAGATAGCCTTTCTAGCATTTGGTCGATAAACGACAAAGGATAATGGTCTTTCCTGGTTGCCTTGTTCAGTTTTCGGAAGTCTATCACCATCCCATAGCCAGTAATAATCCTCTGTGGGATTAGTTCATTCTTATCATTAGGAACAACGGTGATACCTCCCTTCTTAGGTACGCAATGTACTGGACTTACCCAATCACTATGAGCAACAGGATAAATGATTCCTGCTTCCAGAAGCTTTAATATTTCATTTCTCACGACCTCTTTCATCTTAGGATTTAATCTCCTTCGATGATAAGCAACTAGTTTAGAATCAGGATCAGTTTTAATCTTGTGCTGACATAGAGTGGGACTAATACCCTTAAGATCATCAAGAGTATATCCAATAGCTGCACGGTGCTTCCTCAAAGTTTTTAATAACTTCTTCTCTTCGTGATCCGAGAGGTGAGCACTAATAATAACAGGATATATCTCCTTCTCATCAAGATAGGCATACTTAAGAGTATCTGGTAACTGTTTTAGCTCGAACACAGGATCACCCTTTGGTGGGGGAGGATCCCCAAGCAGTTCAACACGCAGATTATTCTTGAGAATAGGATATTGTTCTAAGACAATTTTATCTATCTCATCTCTTTCATCCATATGCATATCATTTTCATGCTCAAGCAGATATTGCTCTAAAGGATCCGTAGGAGGCACGACAATAAAGGCAAGAGCAATGATTTCATCCATACCAGACGACTATTTTTCATGGGGTTGTCTTCCAAACTTGGAGAAGTTAAATTCATGAGACACACCCTCGAAACTAACTGTGAAAGACTGTTTAATGCAATCAATATGAGCATTGACAGTGTTGAGAAAGGGTCTACCAAATATGATGGGACAAAAGCTATCTTTGAAGTAGCAAGGACGAGGAAATCAGTAGGATACTTCGTCTTACCACACAGGACTTCTACGTCTCTCACAATTCCCAGAGGGCAGATAGTGTCTCTATTAGCTAGCGTAATAGTCACATCAATGGGTTCTAACTCAGCAGGTGCAATCTCATCTTTGATTTCATCATATAGGGACTGGGGTATTGCACTAACACTAGCACCCATATCACATAAACCATGATAACAGTGATCTCCTATCTTGACAGAAACAACGGGCAGGCCAACTACAGGTCCGTATTTGTCTTTCACATGAGGTTTAGCAATTCTAGCGGAGTCCTCACAGAATTTGATAACATGCCCGTCTATGTCTTCGGCTAAGAGATCTTTGATAATAGCAACACTAGATTCAACTCTAATTTCCTCAGGGGGTGCAAGTGGTCTAATGTAACCCCTACGTATCACAGTCGGAGCTTTAGAATAATCCTTTTTCCTAGCAGGGTAAGGTGGTTTCTCAGCGTAGGCACAAGGAACAATAGGATCACTAAAGGCAATGACTTTCTCTTCAACTAGGTTGGGTTTAACTATGTTGACTTATACAGGAGGATTATACTTAAACCACTTCTCTTTGGGAAAATCAAAAAGAGCAGCAAAAGATTCACATATAGAAGCTACTATCTCAGAGTCAAGTCCATACATAGCGCTAAAATCTCTAAAAGTGTTTGTTTCAACAAAAGATTTAACGCAATCAAACTGGAAATTCATACATGACTCCTTACCTTCTTCAAGCTCCCAATATTCAGAGTTACGTTTGATTCTTTCCAATAAATTCCACTTGTGGTCAATATCCTTCTTCATAAAAGAACCGATACAAGAAGTGTCAAGCATGGTATGATCTTCATGAGGAAGCCGAGCATAAAAGTTCTGAGTGATAATTTCTCTCGAGAGCTCATGATTGGGGCATGAATATAGCATTGATTTAAGCCTCCCCCAAGCTTGATCTATGATTTCCCTATCACGAGGCCAAAAGTTATAAATATAATTCCGATCACGATGTACTAAATGCATAGGATAAAACTTTTGATGAAATTCCAATTTCAACCGATTGTAGTCCCATGATCCAGTATCATCACATAGCCTATACCATGTCAACGCCTTATCCTTCAAAGATAAAGGAAATACTTTTTTCGTTACCTCATCCTTGGGAAAACCTGCAAGCTTAAATAAACCACAAACTTCATCTACATAGATTAGATGCAAGTCTGGATGTGATGATCCATCTCCTGTAAAAGGATTAGCCAGCAGTTTCTCAAGCATACCCGAAGGAATTTCATAAAAGATATTTTCAGTAGGTACCTCAGGTTGAGGAGCAACTCCTCGTGCTTCCGTTCGTGGTGAAGATACCCCGAACAAACTCCACAAAGGAACAATTTCCATAGTGACAAGTGATAATAAATTTCAGCACAGTATATACATGTTTACTTACCAAATTCCTCTTACCAAAGGCGCTTGGCTCCCCGGCAACGGCGCCAGAAAAGAGTCTTGATGACCCACAAGTATAGGGGATCAATCGTAGTCCTTTCGATAAGTAAGAGTGTCGAACCCAACGAGGAGCAGAAGGCTGTGATAAACGGTTTTCAGCAAGGTAATAACTGCAAGCACTGAAAGTAGCGGTAACAAGTGATGGTGTAGTGAGGTGAAACGTAGCAAGCGAAAAGTAAGAAGTAAAAAGTAGTAGCAACGGTGCAGCAAGGTGGCCCAATCCCTTTTGTAGCAACGGACAAGCCTGAACAAAGTCTTATAGGAGGAAAAACGCTCCCGAGGACACACGGGAATTTCTGTCATGCTAGTTTCATCATGTTCATGTGATTCACGTTCGTTACTTTGATAGTTTGATATGTGGGTGGACCGGCGCTTGGGTACAGCCCTTACTTGGACAAGCATCCCACTTATGATTAACCCCTCTCGCAAGCATCCGCAACTACGAAAGAAGAATTAAGACAACGTCTAACCATAACATTAAACTAGTGGATCCAAATTAGCCCCTTACGAAGAACACATAGACTGGGGTTTAAGCTTCTGTCACTCTAGCAACCCATCATCTACTTACTACTCCCCAATGCCTTCCTCTGGCCCAAATATGGTGAAGTGTTATGTAGTCGACGTTCACATAGCACCACTAGAGGAAAAGACAACATACAACATATCAAAATACCGAACGAACACCAAATTCACATGACTATTATCAGCATGACTTATCCCATGTCCTCAGGAACAAAAGTAACTACTCACAAAGAATAATCATAATCATGATCAGATGTGTAATGAGTAGCATCAAGGATCTTAACATAAACTCTTCCACCAAGTAATCCAACTAGCATCAACTACAAAGAGTAATCAACACTACTAGCTACCTTACAAGTACCAATCGGAGTCGCGAGACGGAGATTGGTTACAAGAGATGCACTAGGGTTTGGAGAGGAGATGGTGCTGATGAAGATGTTGATGGAGATGAGTCCCCTCCGATGAGAGGAGTGTTGGTGATGACGATGGCGATGATTTCCCCCTCCAGGAGGGAAGTTTCCCCAGCAGGATCGTCCTGGCGGAGCTCTAGATTGGTTCTCCTCAAGTTCCGCCTCGTGGCGGCGGAGAATCCACGAAAAAGCTCCACCCTCATTTTTTTCTCGGATGAAACCCTTCATATAGAAAAAGAGGGGGGCCAGTGGGCCGCCAGGGTGCCCACAAGCCCTGTAGCTGCCGCCAGGGGGGTAGGTGGCGGCTACCAGGCTTGTGGGCTCCTGGTAGCTCCCCTATGGCACTTCTTTCGCCCAATATTTTTTATATATTCCCATAAAATTCCACGTTGATTTTCAGGGCATTTGGAGTTGCGCAGAATAGAGGACTCAGACTTGCTCCTTTTCCAGTCCAGAATTCCAGACGCCAATATTTTCCCTCTTCAAATAAACCTTGCAAAATAAGAGAGAAAAGGCATAAGTATAGTACCACAAAGTATAATAACAGTCCATAAAGCGATAAATATCAACATGAAAGCATGATGCAAAATGGACGTATCAAAGGCATGAGCTAAATATCCTTGATATAAGCAATGTGGATTGAAACTAGGCGCACCACACCACACTCATCATTATATCTAGATCTAGTTGTAGGCATGGACATAGGGGGAGTGTCGTTCTCTCAATTAACTTTCCCTCCCTCCATTATGCATAAATCGATCACGTCTTTCACATTAGCCATTATTGATGGCACGTGTGCTTCAAAGTCGAGCTATGGTCATGAACCCAAGGATAATTCTTCGCAGTATCATACCAAATGTCTCAAACATAGGTGGCTCCGGCCACTGCCCTCTCTTCATCAGGAGATTCGTTTCGGTGTTTGTTGGTCCTGTCGTGATTTGGTTCCTTTGTCTTTGCTTCAAGTTGTACTGTGTTTTTCTCTATTTTGTTGCAAAGATCAACCTGTTTTGTTTTTGACCGAGCGGTACTACCGTGCATAGACACGGTACTACCATTGGATAGAGCGGTAGTAAAAATTTACTACCGCTGGCCAAGCAGTAATACCGTAATGACCACGGTACTACCACACCGTCGGGGCCACGAGTAGTTATATTAGGGCAGGGGGTAGTTCCTTCTCCCCCCATGCCCATTCATTCCCACTGATCTCGTGGCTCTCTCTCTCTCTCTTCTCAAGAAACGACACCGGAAGGACTCGCCGGATCTCTTTTCTCTGGCCACTCCCCTCCCATTCCGTTTGGTGGGATCATGTCCCTCCTCTCCCTCGAGCCATGCAACCCCGTATTGCCCCCAGTTCTCTACTCTT
The DNA here is from genome assembly GCF_904849725.1 of Hordeum vulgare subsp. vulgare. Classification (NCBI taxonomy): domain Eukaryota; kingdom Viridiplantae; phylum Streptophyta; class Magnoliopsida; order Poales; family Poaceae; genus Hordeum; species Hordeum vulgare. The sequence continues at coordinate 351,435,335 of NC_058519.1, read as the reverse complement.
TGCTACGATTTTGTTGCATCTAGGGTTAGGGGCATATGAGTTAGGTTTCATCTTTTTGTGGCACAATCTTCACATGAAGGGATGGTTGGAGAGTGCTTGTGTGGTAGAAATGTTACTTAGTAGGATACACCATGTTAGTTTTGGTCTACGGTTGTACCAGATCTGTAGTTTGGATTATCGGATCTTGCAGTTTCACCCCATGTGGTAGTACCGCTCCTCCTGGAGAGGTACTACAGAAGTGTGCGCGGTACTAAATTTTTGTTACCGCCTGAACTATGGTACTACCGCACCGTGGAGCGATACTACTGCGGTCAGTGCGGTACTAAATTGTTTCTACCGCCTGAACTACGGTACTACCGCACCCTAGAGCGGTACTACCGCGGTTAGTGCGGTAGTAAATTTTTACTACCGCTTGAACTATGCTACTACCGCTTTGGTCTTTGCCTTGACTTCTTTTGTCATTTTCTTGTGTTTGGGTTGTGTGTCATAGGTGGTGGCTCCAGTTATAGCTCCAGGCGCTCGAACCCTTCTCGAGATACCGGTTCCAAGCACCTTCGCAATCAAGAGGCACCGGATGGATCCAAGGTTCCGAAGCGCAACTTCAAGAGGCCCGCACACATGAATACGGAGAACACTATCAGTTGGGATGGTATGCCACAAGCTGAGTTTCAGATACGCCGGAGGCGCAACCCCTATGTCATCGATAGGGTTCATCTCCAGGGATGTGAACTGTTCTGGTCCAAGGAGTAGGCTCTCATTTATGATGATGTGATCAACACCATGACGAATATCTATGTACCGGTTTAGTGGATTGACATGGATAATCTCAAGACGGACCCGACGTACTTTGGTGAACCACTGGACATGGTGGAGCAGCTTGGGATCGAGGAGCTCATATTGTTTCACCTTGACTTCGATCGTGAGATTGTGGCCCAGTTCTTTGTTACAGTCCACTGCACACTGATGCGGAGCGCACTATGACTTGGATGACCAATGGGGAGAGGCTGTCTGTAACCTGGAAGGAGTTCATGGACCTTCTGCACATTCTGATGAGGGGCTTGAGCATCCAGTTGGCTTGCACCCACATGCAAAGCCCTCTGCTACACCTAAGGAAAAGCTGCTACCCTACTTTATTGAGAACGTGTCCCCATCTGGTGAGATCTCTCATGTGCTGAACCCGTTCCTTGACGTCATGCACCGAATCTTTCGCAACACTCTCTTTCCTCTCATTGGCAACAAGGACCAGGTGCATTCCTATCTCGTGGATATGCTTCTCATGTGTGAGAAAGGGCAAACTCAAGCTCCTGGGTCGCTTGATGAGTCTCATGTCATGTGGAGTGAGCTTTACTCGGCAGTGTTTCACCGTAAGGTTCCCATCTATGGACCTTATTAGTTTTACTTGATACGGGAGAGGTGGTCGTTGACCTTTCTAGAGATGTTGTTTCGTGCTCCCGGCTGGATCCTCCATGAGCCTATGAAGCTGCGTCAGAAGAATCTTCAATCGAGCCATCTTGGGCCAAGAAGCTCAAGGACCTATCCATTTCGAGTTACCACCCGTTTCATAGGTGTCCTCCCTTCCTTTTTGGTGTCCCAATGCCAAAGGGGGAGAGAGTGTAGGATTTTCGAGTACTTTCGTTTTCCGTCCCTCTTTGTTCGTTGAACCTTTGTTGTTGCTTTGCTTGGTTTTATTTTGTGTGTGAGACCTGAAGACTTTCCCTATCATATGGTGTGAGACATATGCTATCACTTGTCTCTCTCTTTATTATCTCATTATTATCTAGTATGTTAGTATCTTGTGAGTCTATTTATTTTGTGCCCTTATCTTCATGCTCACATGCTATGCCTTGCTTCCATGCTTAGTGATTAATCAGTTTGTTGCAAGGAATGCATCGTCCATAAAATCTAGGGCGAGTGTTATTCCCATGTTGTGTGCTTTGCAGTCCATGGCTTTTCTCTAAGTATGCACACATCCAGGGGGAGCCTGTCTCTAGTTTATACATTTTGGGGTTGCATATGTTATGTTTTATATCCTTTTGTGCAAATCCTATATTGTCATCAATCCACCAAAAAGGGGGAGATTGTTAGGGCATATTTATCCCTAAGTTGTTTTGGTGATTGATGATAATGCCTGTGTGGACTAATCGTGTGCATTGAGAATTTCACATAATTCAAGACTAGGCACAAGAAGATTTGGTGCCCCTCGGAGTATATCAAAGACGGTTGCTTTCTACGTTTCTCTTTGGTGGATTTGAGTCAAAGGAAAGCCGTACTATTAAGAGGGGATCCGCTTTGGAAAGGTTTGGGTGGAATCAACACGTACACATGTGTTCTATTGCGCCGCCTTTCCCTCACTTCAATGGAGCTCCAGCTTGTTTCCTCCTGTCTGTGCAAAGTGCCAGTGGTAGTACCGTAGGTACCAGCGGTAGTACCATAGGTGCCAGCGGTAGTACCACAGGTGCCAGCGGTAGTACCTCTCTCTGGGTGGTAGTAGTTTATTACTACCGCTCTCTCGGGCCTTGGCACAACCACAGGCTCAGCGGAGGTAGGCACGGTATTAATTTTTTACTTCCGTGGTTGGTGGATCTACCATGCGATAGTATCGCTCCTGGCAGTGGTACTACCGCTCGTGGTAGCAGTAGTACCATTCCTGGCAGCGGTAGTACCGCTTTGCTCAGGCTGTGTGTGTCTGTGCGGGGGGGGGGGGGGGTAACGGTTGGGTTCTTTCCCCCACTATATAAAGGGGTCTTCTTCTCCAAGAAGACCACCTCTTAGCTCCCCAAGCTCCATTATTGCTCCAAACCTCATTTTTACCCGATCTCTCTCCCTAGACAATCAAACTTGTTGATTTTCTAGGGATTGGTTGAGAAGGCCCTCATCTACACTTCCACCAAGAGATATTAGATTCCCCCCACTAATCTCTTGCGAATCTTGTTAGTCTTGTGTGTTTGAGAACCCTAGATGGTTGAGGTCACCTTGGAGCCACATTCAATTGTGGTGAAGCTCTTTGGTCTTGTTGGGATCCTCCAAGCTTTGTGTGTAGTTTGCCCCAACCTTGTTTGTAAAGGTCCGGTCGCCACCTTCAAGGGCACCACTAGTGAAATCACGACATCTCACATTGTGTGAGGGTGTGAGGAGAATATGGTGGCCCTAGTGGCTTCTTGTGGAGCATTGTGCCTCCACACCGCTCCAACGGAGACGTACTTCCTGTCAAAGGGAAGGACCTTCAGTAACACATCATTGTCTCCATCGGTTCCACTTGTGGTTATCTCTTACCTTTAGCTTGTCCTTATTTGTTGTGGTGTATTCCTCACTTGCATTAGTTGTTGTTGTTGTTAGCATCATATAGATTGCTCACCTAGCTGTTTATCTAGAGAACCTTTTGTTTCTAATCCCAATTTGTTAATAAGAGCTAAAATTGGTAGTTGCCTATTCACCCCCTCTAGTCAACCATATCGATCCTTTCAGTAGGTTCTTATCATACAACCATAAGTTTAGGTCTGATAAAGAGTTACTTGATGGCAAGTCAGAGCACAGGATAACACCTATACCTCTTACCGGTGAGGACATTGATGATTTGACTTCAAATCTTGAAACATCCTTTGGAAAAGAACTAGCTGTTAGGAAGAAAGCAAAGAGAAAAGCAAAGAAGGAGAATTGCCTCCCCTTTATAAAAGAAGATCTGTGTCATTTAAGTTGCCCTATTGGAAAGATCTGATGTTGCATCATAATTTTGATGTTATACATATAGAAAAAATGTATGTGATAACATAGTTAACACATTTCTGGGACTTGAGGGAAAGTCAAAGGATAACGTGAATTCTCGCTTACACATCCAAGCTTTGGCTATAATGGGGGACCCTCATCCTGTTGAAGTAGACGATGGTAAATTGTATATACCTACAGCAAAATATACTTTCACACCTGAGGAGATGAAACATTTTCTCCAAGTCCTGATAGGAGTCAAGTTTCAACAAGGCTTTGCAGCTAACATACGGTGTTGTATCCATGTTGCTGAGAAGAAGGTTTTTGGACTCAAGAGACATGATAATCACATTCTATTACAGCACCTACTTCCTCATGCGTTTCGAAAGATACTACCAACAAGAGTATGTGCTGCATTAAATTGTGTTAGTGACTTCTTCAAGAAGCTTTGCTCACCTGTTATCCAGATGAGTGATATGCAAATTTTAGAGGCTGAAATAAGTGAGACCTTAAGCATAGTTGAAACTATATTCCTCCCGAGTTTTTTTGATGTCATGGTCCACTTGATGTTGCATTTGCCTGCCCAATTTAGAATTGGTGGTCCAGTACACTTCCGGAGTATGTAGTTGGTAGAAAGGTGATCTTCTAAACAAAATCTAATAGCAAGGCTTACAATCTATAGTATGTAGGTATTTGGGGAACTGGAAATGTAATAGCCTGGATTTTGCCCATTTCTTTTTCTTTTGATTTTAATCTGTTTTGCTTTTTGTGGCTTGATAGTTTTGAAACCTAAAGGGATTACCCTTGATTTCTTTTTCTTAGTGGCTTGCCAACCTTCAAATCATCCCAAAACCTAGCCATTTCCATCTTGAGCCAATCTCAATATTCTTTTCCCTGGGAATATTCCTTTTTCTTTTAAAGGAATAATCATGTTTTCCTTGAGTTGTGAAGCAACCCCCATTTCTATATCTCCAAGAACTCCCAAATAATTCTCATAAATATCTTGGGTCATATCTTCCTCAAATATGACAAAATCTTTCCTTGCCATGTTCAAAAATATTTCCCAAAAATTCCTTTTCGGATTCTGCCATATCTGTCAAGTTGTGAAGCAAGTAACCTTTTCATTTTCTTGATTGCTCTCAAAATTTGTGGGCGCTCTTTCCTAGCCATATCATTGCCTCATGGAAAAATTCAACTCAATTTAGCTAGTAAATATTTCTTGGCAAATTTCCAAAGTTTCGGATCCAAAAGAAGCTTTGTGAAGTAAGTGCTAGCTAGGAGTGTTCAAATAAGTTGAAACTTTGCCATCATCTCAATATGCTCACATTATGCCTCTCCACCAAATTTGAGGATCACTCCTTCAACCATGTGGCCATAGCTTCAAATCTTTGTCTGTGGTCATTATTTTGGATTGTGAAGCAACTATCTTTTATGTTGCTCCATAAATTCTGAAATTTTACGAGGACGTTCTCCTATCTTCAAAACCTTGCTAAACCAATTTTGAGCTCATTTTATTTAGACAATTATTCCCAGTAATTCTACTAAGTATTTGTCCAGTAAGATACTATGTGAAGGAAGTGACACTTTGGCTTATCAAGATGGCATGAAATTTATACAGCATCTTCATAACCCTGAAATATTCATCTCCTCCAAGTTTCAACTCCATCCAAGCCAGTATGTGAGTGCCACATCAAAATCTCCATTCTGGACCAGATTAGCTAGTTCCAAAGCAACCCTATCAAATATTGGTCTTGTGCTTCTCAAATTTCACAGGATCATAGTACTTCCTACCCTAAGCCTCCCACACAAGATCTTTTGCTCTTATCCCTTCTCTGTTGACCACAGTGATCAGGTCAAGTCTGTTGCAGGAAACTTCCAGTGAAGCCTCCCATCAACCCTTAGCTCCTTTTGGTGATCTATCAGCTCAGTTGGGCCCCTCTTTGAATGGTCTATCTGCTAGACATAGTGTGCCAGCCTCTCTTGTCCTCTCAGTGCCGGTGCACGTGGTGACCACGCCTTTGGTATGCAATAATTGTGCTGTGTGCAATGGATCCCTTGCCTTTGTCGATTCCTTCTCTTCCTCGAGTTCTAGTCATGTCCACCAGCTCCACCTAGTTGTCCTCTTCTCCCTGGAGCCCTTTCCCCCTCTGGATTCTTCCTCGCCGCACTGCGACGAGCTCTGCACTGTTTCTCCACTGACCGCCATGTCATATTCCTCCCTCGAGCTCTCCCGAAGCCCAACTGGCCTCCCCTGCTCCTCCGTGATGCTTCTAGTCTCCGCAAACGGCCAGCCACGCCATCCCCAGAGCTCCAGTAAGCCGATAATGTCGCCACGGCGGCCGAGCCCATCTGCTCGCCGTCGGGCACCTATTTATAGGCCCTCCCGAGCGCCTTTGCCGGAGGCAGCCTCCTTCCCTCTCTCACAGAGCCTTCCTCAGCCTCCTTCCCTCTCTCCCAGAACCCTCCTCAGCCTCTTAAACAAGCTCGAGGATCTCTCCTGCCCTCCAATTGCCGCCATGGCCGCCACCACCCCGTGCTCGAATTCGTGGCACCCAAGCCCTCCCCACTCCACCTAGCCTTCTCAACCGAACACCATCGTTGCCAAGACTCTCCCTAGCGCCTCGGCTTCCCCCCTCCGCCATCAGGCCATCATGCCCAGCTCTGGCCGAAGCCACTGCCCATCACGGCCGTCGCCCCGCTCGCCTAGGCGCTCTTCGGTGGTCGTGCTATGGGCATAAGGGTGCGACGCCTGTCCCTCTTTCTGGCAATGAACGAAGCATCTCTGGAGATGGATGGAACCGGCCGGACGAGCAACGGCGCGGGCGCTCCGTCTCTGCTCTGCAAGAGGAAGAAGGAGGCAGGGGGAGAGAGAGAGAAGTCAGTGCTCGGACCCACCCATCAGCTGGACTAATGAATTCAACGCGGGCCCCACTTGTGAGCGACCACAGACCGGCCCGCCGCTGCCCACGTGGATAAGTCGAAGCGCACGGCCGGAAATACGTTTCTCCCTCTGGGAAACGTATTCCTCCACAGGCGCCAATAGTTATTTCAGCCAGGGGCCTGTTTGTGAATAATTTTTTTGCAAAATAGCCCCTGCCACCAAAACCCTTATATCTTTTTGCTCGGGACTCAGATTCCAGTGATTCCAAAGCCCTCGTCTTCGTGTCTTCGAGCCCAAAAAGATGGTAACATTTCCACCATGTGATCACATAGTGAAAATGACCATGTTGCCCTTGCCGTAAACATCCCCTCCTCCGAGAGAGAACTGTTCCCGGCATTTCCTCCCGTGAGCTTGTCGCGCTTCTTCCCGGTGGTTCCATCATCCTAGGCAAGCCACAACTTTAATTTGCTACATTGCATTGCAATATCATAGTCTAATTAACTATTTCAATAATAAATATATCTGTTTATAGTCTCGAATGTGAGTATGCACTTTTGAATAAATTATTACTAAGATGAGTACGGGATCGTTAGTGACTAGTGTGTTACACACTAGTCGATAACATGAGGTTGAGATTATTGTCTATGATTACTTTGTGAATATGGATCAATGGTAGTGGCTTGAGCTTATTATTTATCAGATTACTGTGACGTTGGAGCGTCAGCTATGACAGACATATTATTCGGGATAAGATACCTAGTTGGTTGATCAGAGTCACATGTCCGGGCTCATCAGTGCAACCACATTTGCCGATATGGGACGACCTTGACTTGGTCTCATTGCGTGCTCTTTCACCGGTACCTCCAAAGAGGGAGGGTTATGCACGCGTGCTACCTTGGCCCGGTAGGCGGTGATAACCCTGTGAGCCAGTTGAGTTGTTTGTGCTGGCATCCCCGGTTAGGACAGTTTAGTTTGGCCACTACGGTGGCAGGTGTCATGAGGACACAGGGCCACCCAGGGCAGGACTCCGGGGGAGGATGAATGCCGGTGGTACGATGAAAGAGTCATGGGTCAAACAAGTATCGTTAGAGCAACACTGGTCCACCCGAATGGGATCACGAGGTCAGTGCTCCATAGTGTGGGTAAAGGGTGCAACCTGTGCAGAGTGTCAAACCTATTCGAATAGCCGAGTCCACGATATTGGACAGCCCGATCTGACCTCAATAGGTGGTCAACCGTAACTATGATAGTAATGATGGAAGAACTCGTCTGAGTATGGTAACAGTTGGGCGTCGTGCCGATGATAAGTCTTGGTATCCATCTTGAGGATACTCGCTAAAGGATCTTGGTAAGATCACATGAGTTGGTATCACCCAAGTACGGTGAGAGTAGCCTGGTATAGTTAGTTCTGTGCTACTCCTTTAGTAATAACAGATCTTTTCCTAATCTTGATTTCTATGATGTTGTCTTGTCTTAATGCTGATGTTTGTTATGAGCTTGCGAGTACATTCAAAGTACTCACGTGGCTTGTCATGCAAGTTTGCAGGTTATGCCTTGATTATTTGCTTGCTAAGGATTCCGAGTTGCGAGCTAGGATGCACGTTCCAGCCAGAGTCCCTGCAGAGTGGAGTTCATCACATCGGTCGTTATTCCGCTGCTAGCATAGGATTTACCGTAGGCGATGTAATCCATGTATCCTTGTAATCTTTTCCATAGTAATAAAGAGCTAATTTGTTTTGTGCCAACGGTTCCGTATTCCAGAAGACCTGTCCTTGGGCTAGAATACGGGGTGTTCCGATTTCCTCTGAGCCGGGGTGCCACAACAAAAGACATGTTCGCACTAGAAGCCATCCATAAGGATCAATCGCTGAGGGTTATTTGTTTGATGAGAGCCTTACATTTTGTTCTTGTTATCTAAAACGGTGTGAGACTAGGTTCACTCGACAAGATAAGAATGTTGAGGTGCTGAATAATGAAATGTCTAGTAGAAATCCATACTTCTGTCACAAGGGGCAAGGTTTGGGTAGCATTTTGTCATTATCGACCAATTCTTGGATCCAAGCACATAGATATCTCTTGTTCAACCACAATGAAATAAACCCTTATGTGAAGTAAGATACCCACCTTATAGTAATATTATCTCTTCCTTTATTATTTTCCTTATAATAGTTAATTTGATACACAATTTTCGGAAACATTGCGTACACCTATCCTCAATTGGTCTTTGAAAGGAAAAGCAATCAATACTATGCAACATGAGAAGTTTCACGAGTGGTTTCGACAACATGTAAGTAGGACAAGACTTGACCTATCATCTTAACCCGTTGTAACTAACAATAATTCTATACTAAGGCCTTGTCATTAGTTGAAAGACGTGTGGAAGTATGAGAGGAAATGCAAATTTTAGCCCAAGAGCCTTTCTTGATTGCTACAAAATTGAACAACTATACCACTAATGGGTTTGATTTCAATACACACTCAAATGACGATGGTAGACCTATTCAAAATAGTGGAGTAGCTATAGCTGCACAAAACTCAAGAGGGGTAGAGATATATTATGGCATTATTAGGGAGATAGTTGAGCTAAACCACAGCCAAAAAGGATATTTGGTGTTATTTCGATGTGATTGGGTTTACAATCGTGAACAAGACAAATGGGTAAAAGCCGACCAGTTTGGGGTTACAATTGTTAACTTCAACCATTTATTTGGTAGTGGTGATAAGTTATCCAATGGACCTTTCATCTTAGCATCACAAGCCACACAAGTTTTCTATGTTCCAGAGGTTGATGATGAAGGCTGGTGTGTAGTTATCCAGAACATAAAACCACATGGCATGTACTCTATGGCAGCTATGGATGATGAAAATATGGATGATGATGATGAAAATGTAGATCTTAAAAATCCTAATAAGGGGTTGTTAATTGATCTACACACAGATGTAGATCCCAACATTGATTATACCAAATTTTCTTATGTAAGGACTGATATAGATGGAATAATTGTTGCTGCAACAAAGAGGAAGTAAGTGTAATAACAATTTTTTGCATTTTATTTGGTAGTTGTGTAAATTTTTGTTGTTATTTTCGTTCAACTACTTGATTGTTGTATAGACTCCTAACTCATTTGTAAACACTTGTAGGAACAGGAGCAAAAATTGGCAACCCCATCAAGAAGCACAGAAAGAATTCCTGAATATGAACTTGAAAAGAACAGAAATGTAGTTGAAGTACTCAGAAAACAAAATGAGAACATGAAGATAACTTTGAATCTTAAAGGTCTATCAGATGCATTTGAGTCACAATGCCAACGTGCTCCCAGAAATAAGAAAAAGGTATTGTTTCTACACTTGAATATGTAAAGCTGAAAATTGATGTGTTTATGTTTGTGTGTATGCGTGGGCACACACGCGCGCGCGTGTGTGTTTTTGAATCTGTACATATTGTATTTCTAGCGCATTATTTTTCCACGTGCATTTGCTATGGTATCCATTTTCAATACTTACCACTGATCTATGTGGTTAATTATAGAGACAAAAGCAACATTCTGTTTTAGAAACCGAAGCTCTAGACCAGCAACTCTGGTCTACATCAAGATTACCAACTAAATTTTTAACTGAACGTGTGGCTGTATTGAATGAACGTGATGGTATGCTCCTTGACTTTCATGTGTGTATCTTGTAATTTAATGATAATGCATTTATAGTGCTAAAAATATTTTTCTTCCTTTATTGTGTATTAGGCCAAGAAAGGGAGGTCAAGAAAGTTACTGCCATGAAAAGCATACGGGGAAGGCAAAACAAGACTAAACTCAAGTTGGAAATCAATGAGTATGGTTAGCCTTGTGGTAAATATGCTACACAGTTTGCTAACTATGTTGGAACACAAATAAGAACCAAGGGTTTTTAGTTGAATTTGAAGATTGGAGGAAGGTTGATTTGTGTAAAAAATTTGCTTTATGGAAGGAGGCAAAGGTAATTCGTTTATGGACTATTATTATGTCTTGGATGCTATCTTAGTATTGTTTTCTAATTGCTTTATTTGAATGGCTTTTTTCAGTTGTTTTGGGAAATAGACCAAGAAGTTTTCCAATGGTACATGATAACAACACAAATTAAATGGAAAGACTTTAAATCAGACCTAAAGAGGGAATACTATGATGAGTCATATGAGTATGATGAACTTATAGCATCACATGATGCTAGAGTTCATCCTCACCGATGGAAGTTGCTTGTTGCATTTTGGTTAACTCCAAAATATAAGGTATGATCTTTGTTAGGTTGGTATTGACATCTGATTCTACTTGTTTGACAAGATCTTGTGACAGGCTTGCTCAATAAGAGGCAAACAAAATCGAGCAAATAATACTCAAAATCATACATCTCAAAGTAAGAGTTTTTCTCGAGTTGATACTGAAATGGTATGCAATTATATGCAGTCCTTATTTCAACTTAAATGTTTGTAAATTTTTCTCATTGTTTTAATCCTTTGATTACTTGACATAGAGGTGCTCAAGCGCCATCCTCATGGACATGAACTATTTATTGAAACACATACACATCGAATTAGTTGAATTCCTCAAAAAGGGTCCGCATTAAGAATTGTAAGTTCATATGCACTTGAATTTTTCGATGCCTTTCATATTTTTGTTTATGTAGTAAAGACTAGTAGCACATAACACATTCCTAAAATTTACAGAAAGAACTTCAAGATGCAACACAAAAGCACCCAGCATTTGTGGAAAATGTTATTAAAGATGGTGATTTGTTTGCGTTTGTTTGTGGAAAAGAAAAAAATGGATATGTTCGTGCTATAGGATTGGGGCCAACTCCATCTGAACTGGCGTTGCATGGAACCAAGTAGTATAAATCTACAAAGCTTCAAATGGCAATGGAAATGTGTTGTGTATGTGGCCAAAAAGTAGAACATCTACAACAACAAATGGACGACATGAAGAAGAAAATGGCAGAAATGGATGACATGAAGAAACAAATGGCTGATACGAGAAAACTTCTTTTGTCTTCACAGGGGCAACGAGATGAAATCAATAGCATACCTACAACAAGACAACATGTAGCTCTATAGGTGTATTATATTGTACCTCTGCGATAGCGGAACATGTAATAACATCTTCAATGCTTGATTTTGACCGATGTAGGGCATAAGGACAAGAGAAACTAGTAATACTGAAGAAGGTAATGATATTTTGGAGGACGTGGTTGAGTCAAGTATTATTGGAAGAAAAGTTGGTAATGCAGAGAAGCATGACATGCAGCAAGGGGTACATATTTCATTTTACTTTAAGTCTGAATGATAATTCATCTAAAAAGATTTTTTCAATATGATGCTTTATTAACTTAAGTTTTTGTGCTTGGGATCCCCGTATGCTTTTCTACACAACAATATGTATATGTACACTCAAACTTGCTTCTTTAAAATGAAATTATGTTTTGAATTACAATTTTCCCCCATAGGGTGGAAGAGATGTCATACTATATATCATGACTAGACCTTTAAGTGTCGCTATTCCCAAAGGAACAGTTCAAACAGCTAATCCAAAGGATGTCGTGGGGGGGGGGGCAAGCCTCTAGGTTTTCAATTTGTTTAAATTGTCATCCATTCCGTGTTCAAAAGGGAAACTGTCTTACCTCGTCCATATGGAGACATGCATACCATGACAGATGCTAAGGGGAAATCAATTGCATGGCCATATGCTATGGTAAGAATCGAGAGCACTTGCTTTGTCTTTTTTTTTCTAGTTGGTCACCTATTGGCCATGGGAGATGCTAAGTAATTATTACTACTGTAGATCAAAGATGCATAGAAGGTAACAAATGTGCCACATGGTGCAGGTAATATGACATACTCCATACATCAAGTTTACTACAATCCATTATTTTTATGTGATGTGACGAAATTCCTATGATTAGAATTAGTGTAATGTTGGCTTCCTCTACCAATTCATCTATGAAGTTAGATTTTTTTGGGTTCAATGCTTACTTTCTTGAGAAAGTTTTATGGGTTTCAGGTGTTATCCACCTAGTGCATGCATATGATGACTTTGTGATGGAACATTGGGCTCTTTGCAACATTTTGTACCAGCCAACTTCAACCATGTCATGCATCTTATGTGTGTTATTTGGTTCTTCATGTATTTTGGCGTAGAACTTTATGCTCCTGAATATGACTGGTGTTCTAGACTAGTGTTTAAACTCTTTTAGACTAGTAAATAATGTTCTAGACTAGTGTTGTCTTCTAAATTTGTGTGTTCTCTGGATGGTCGAACAATGTTGGTTGTTGTCAACCTGGATCAATATATATCTATATTTTCATCTTGATTCTATTTGTCGATGAAATTTGTGCATGGTGTATGCAAATTCAATACTTTCATTCGGATGTTGTTTGTAGAAGACATTTGAGCAATGCATATGTACCAAATTATTTTTTTGGATGTACATTTTATATGTATGTTGTACATACCTATCTAGACAGAGGATGTGTTGCAAAATGTACCTAACAAGCCTGACATATTAAGTGTCGGCAAAGGTATGTACCTAACGTGACATATTAAGTGTCGGCAAAGGTATGTACCTAAGCTGACATACTAAGTGTTGGCAAAGGTATGTATCTAACCTGACATATTAAGTGTTGTCAAACACATATACCTACAAGGATAATTTTTATGTCGCCAAAGCTAGGGTCTGTGCCCACAAATCATATGTGGGGGTCGGTAGGGTGTATGCCAACAAACCACCTATTGGGAAAGGTAGGGTGTAAGATGACTGAAATTGTGTCGCCAAAGGTAGGGTGTATGCCGACTGAAAATGTGTAGGGAATTAAACAACTATTGGCTATACCTTTGACCGTAGGGATTCCTCGGACTATTTTATCTTGTGTCAGCATAGGTGTTAGCTACAATTTATGTGTTCGCAAAGGTACCCTATGCCAATAGATTGATGTGTCACTAAATCTTGACTGTGGTGTAGTGCGGCTCGACCTAGGGTTCCCCCTTTGGGGGGAGGTGGCCAAGGGGTGGGATGCGGCGGCCCTAGGGTGCCTTGCTACCCAAGGAAAGGGTGGCCGACCCCTTTGTGGGCTTAGCCCCCACCTCCTGTCGGATGGGCCTTGGTGAGAGGGGTGGCCAGCCCACTAAGGGCTCGTGCGCCCCTCACAGCCCATGGGGCCCTCCGGGGCAGGTGGTCCCTCCCGGTGGACCCCCGGAACACTTCTGGCACTCCCATCACAAAACCGACATGTTTCGGAAATTTTCGGACCTCGAATACCAACTTCCTATATATCAATATTTACGTTCAGACCATTCGGGAGCTCCTCGCGACGTCCGGGTTCTCATTTGGGACTCCAAACAACTTTCGATCACCATCACACATAACTCATTAATACCAAATATTACCGAACCTTAAGTGTGAAGACCCTGCGGGTTCGAGAACTATGCACACATGTCCGAGACACTCTCCGATTAACAACCAATTGCGGGACCTGGATGCTCATATTGCCTCCTACATATTCTATGAAGATCTTTATCGGTCGAACCACGATGTCAAGGATCCAATCAATCTCGTATACAGTTCCCTTTGTCCATCAGTACGTTAGTTGCCCGAGATTCGATCGTCGGTATCTCCATACCTAGTTCAATCTCGTTACCGGCAAGTCTCATTACTCGTTCCATAATAGAAGATGTCGTGGTGAAACTTTTAGTCACATTGCTTGAAAGTTCATTGTGATGTTGTCTTACCAAGTGGGCAGTGAGATACCTCTCCGTCACACGGAGTAACGAATCCCACTCTTGATCTATGTCAACTCAACACACCCCCTGGGAGATACCTGTAGAGCACCTTTATAGTCACCCAGTTACGTTGCGACATTTGATACACACAAGATACTCCGCAGGCGTCAGTGATTTGCATGATCTCATGGTCATACGAATAGATACTTGACATGCAGAAAACAATAGCAATAAATTGATACGATCATATGCTACGTTCATAGTTTGGTCTTGTCATCACATCATTGTCCTAATGATGTGATCCCGTTATCAAACGACAACTCATGTCTATGGCAAGGAAACCTTGACCATCTTTGATCAACGAGCTTGTCCTTTAGAGGCTCACTAGGGACATATAATAATAACCGATTTATTATGTATGTATCCACAAATGTATTTGTGTTTCCAATCAATACATTTCTAGCATGGATAAAAAACGATTATCAAGAACAAGGAAATATAATAATAACCGCTTTATTATTGCCTCTAGGGCATATTTCTAACAGTCTCCCACTTGCACTAGAGTCAATAATCTAGCTCACATCGCTATGTGATTTACATGGCAATGAATATAACGCCCATACAGTTCTGGTGTTTATCATGTTCCGCTCGTGGAAGAGGTTTAGTCAACGGCTCTTCAACATTCAGGTCCGTGTGCTCTTTGCAAATATTTATCTCCTCCTCCTTGATGTAATCGCAGATGGAACTAAAGCATCGCTTTATTGTCTGGTCCACTTGTGAAACCTTGGGTCCCTGGTAGAGCAATGGCACTAGTGCTGTCACAAAACAAAGTCATTGGATTTAGTGCACTCGTCATAACTCCAAGATCTATCATGAACTCCTTCATCAAGACACCTTCTTTAGCCGCCTCCGAGGTAGCTATGTACTCCGCTTCGCATGTAGAATCAGGAACCACGCTTTCCTTGGAACTGCACCAGTTTAATGCTCCCCCATTGAGAATAAATACGTATCCGGTTTGACACTTAGAGTCATCCGGATCGGTGTGAAAGCTTGCATCGACGTAACCCTTTACGACGAGCTCTTGATCACCTCCAAAAACGAGAAACATTTCCTTAGTCCTTTTCAGGTACTTCAGGATATTCTTGACCGTTGTCGAGTGTTCCATTCCTGGATCACTTTGAAACCTTCTCGCCATACTTATGGCAAGGCTGATAGCAGGTCTTGTGCAAAACATTGCATACATGATAGAGCCTATCGCAGAAGCATAGGGGACGACACTCATCTTTTCTCTATCTTCTGCAGTACCTTGGCATGGAGTCTTACTCAAATTCACACATTAAAATATAGACAAGAACCATTTCTTGGATTGATCCATTTTGAATTTCTTCAAAACTTTGTCAAGGTATGTTCTCTGTGAAAGTCCTATTAAGTGTCTCGATCTATCTCTATAGATCTTGATGCCTAATATGAAAGCAGCGTCTCCTAGGTCCTTCATTGAAAAACTCTTATTCAAATATTCTTTTATGCTTCCCAAAAATTCTATATTGTTTCCAGGCAGCTACATGTCATCCAAATATAATATTAGAAACTCTATAGAGCTCCCACTCACTTTCTTGTAAATACAAGCTTCTCCATAAACTTGTATAAACCCAAACGCCTTGATCACCTCATCAAAGGGTCGATTCCAGCTCCGAGATGCTTGCACCAACCCATAAATGGATGGCTGGACCTTGTACACCTTGTTAGAATTCTATGGATCGGCAAAACCTTCCTGTTGTATCATATACACCTCTTCCTTAAGGAAACCGTTAAGGAACGCTATTTTTACATCCATCTGCCAAATTTCATAATCGAAAAATGCAGCTATTCCTAACATGATTCTGACGGACTTAATCATCGCTACGGGTGAGAAAGTCTCATCGTAGTCAACTCCTTGAACTTGTGAAAAACCTTTTGCCACAAGTCGAGCTTTATAGACGGTGACATTACCGTCTACGTCCGTCTTCTTCTTAAAGATCCATTTATTATGAATGGACTTTCGCCCTTGAGGTAATACTTCCAAAGTCCATACTTTGTTTTCATACATGCATCCTATCTCGGATTTCATGGCCTCAAACCATTTGTTGGAATCCAGGCCCACCATAGCTTCTCCATCGCTCGTAGGTTCATTGTTGTCCAAAAACCTGACTATTAAGACAGGGTTACTGTACCACTCAGGAGCAGTGTGTGCCCTTGCCAACCTACTAGGTTCGATAGAGACTTGATTCGAAGCTCAATGATCATCATCATTAGCTTCCTTTTCAATTTATGTAGGCTCCACAAAAACATCTTTCTGCGTTGCACTACTCTTTGGTTGAAGTGAAGGTTCAACAACCTCATCAAGTTCTATCTTCCTCCCACTCAATTCTTTCAAGATAAATTCTTACTCAAGAAATGTTCGGCTCTTGGAGAAAAACACTTTGCCTTTGGATCTGAGATACAAGGTATACCCAAATGTCTCTTTTCGATAACCTATGAAGACGCATTTGTCCGCTTTGGGTTCTAGATTTTCTAGCTAAAGCTTTTTGACATAAGCATTGCATCCCCAAACTTTAAGAAACATCAACTTTGGTTTCTTGCCATACCACAGTTCATACGACATCGTCTCATCGGATTTAGATGGTGCTCTATTTAAAGTGAATGCAGGTGTCTCTAACGCATAACCCCAAAATGATAATGACAAATCGGCAAGAGACATCATAGAACACACCATATTCAATAAGGTACGATCACGACGTTCGGACACACCATTATGCTATGGCGTTCCAGGTGGAATCAACTGTGAAATAATTCGACATTGTCTTAAGTGATTGACAAAATCTCAACTTAGATATTCTCCTCCTCTATGAGATCATAGGAATTTAATCTTCTTTTTACGATGATTCTTAACTTCACTCTAAAATTGCTTGAACATTTCAAACATTTTAGACTTGTGTTTCATTAAGTATATATACCCATATCTACTTAAGTCATTAGTGAAGGTGAGGAAATAAGAATATCCACCACGCGCCTCAATGCTCCTCGAATTACACACATCAGTATGTATGATTTCCCATAAGTCACTTGCCCGCTCCATTATTCCGGAGAACGGGTTCTTAGTCATCTTGCCCATATGACATGGCTCACATGTGTCAAGTGATTCAAAATCAAGTGACTCCAAAAGCCCATTAGCATGGAGCTTCTTCATGCGTTTTACACCAATATGACCTAAGCGGTAGTGCCACAAGAAAGTGGTACTATCATTATTAACTTTAGATCTCTTGGCACCAATGTTATGAACATGTGTGTTATCACTATCGAGATTCAATAAGAATAAACCCCTCACATTGGGTGCAGGACCATAAAAGATATTACTCATATAAATAGAACAAGCTTTATTCTCTCATTTAAATTAGTAACCATCTCACATTAATCAAGATCCAGATATAAGGTTAATGCTCAACGTAAGCACTAAATAACTATTATTTAGGTTCATCAGTAATCCCAATGGTAATTGAAGAGCGAGCGTGCCGACAGTGATCACATCAACCTTGGAACCATTTCCTGTGTGCATCGTCACTTCGTCCTTTGCCAACCTCATTCTATTCCATAGTTCCTCTTTTGAGTTGCAAATGTGAGCAACCGAACCAGTATCAAATACCCACACAATAGAATGAGAGTTGGTAAGGTACACATCAGTAACATGTATATCATATACACTTTGTTTGGTGTTGGACACCTTCTTCTCGGTGAGATACTTGGGGTAGTTCCGCTTCCAGTGGCCAGTCCCCTTGCAGTGAAAGCACTCAGTTTTTGGCTTTGGTTGAGCCTTGGGTTTCTTCATGGGAGAGAAATTGCTTTGCCACTCTTCTTGGAGTCACCCTTCTTACCCTTGCCATTTTTCTTGAAACTAGTAGCTTTATTGACCATCAACACTTGATGCTCCTTCTGAATTTCTGACTCAGCGACTTTCAGCATCGCGAATAGCTCAACAACTCATTTATTCATCTCTTGCATATTATAGTTCATCACAAAGCTTTTGTAGCTAGGTGGCACTGACTGAAGAACTCTTTTAGTGATCGGCTCTAGCGGGAGAACAATTCCCAACTGAGCGAGACAGTTGGAATACCCACACATATTGGGTATGTGGTCAGTGACAGACCCGTTCTCCTCCATCTTGCTAGCACAGAACTTATCGGCGGTTTCATACGTCTCGATCCGGGCATTCTTTTCAAAAATAAACTTCAACCCTTGGAACATCTCATATGCTCCATGACGTTCAGGACGTCTTTGAAGGCCCGGTTCTAAGCCATACAAGATTGCACACTGGACTATTAACTATTCATCAAAACACACGTGTGATACGTTCAGAACATCTTCAGACGCCAATGGAGGGGGTGCCTCACCAACCGGTGCATCAAGGACATAAGAATTTTGGGAAACTGTGAGGATAATCTTCAAATTATGGGCCCAGTCTACAAAGTTACTTCCATCATCTTTCAACTTGTCTTTCTCTAGGAATGCATTGAAATTCCTGGGTGCTACTACGAGAGCCATTGATCGACAACATATTATTGCAAAGCTTACTTAGACCATTGTTCAATATAATGAGTTTAGCTAATAATATTACTAGAAACTCCCACTCAAATTGTCATCCCTCTAGTCATTCGTGTGATACATGATCAAAATTCACCAACCCAAGTCCGATCATCACGTGAGATGAGGTGGTTTCAATGGTCAACATCTTCATGTTGATCATATCTACTATATGACTCATGTTCGACCTTTAGGTCTCTTGTGTTCCAAGGCCATGTCTGTACATGCTAGGCTCGTCAAGTTTAACCCGAGTGTTCCGCATGTGCAAAACTGCTTGCACCCGTTATATGCGAATGTAGAGTCTATCACACCCGATCATCACGTGGTGCTTCGAAATGATGAACTTTCGCAATGGTGCACACCCAACGAGAACACAATTTTATCTTGAAATTTTAGTGAGGGATCACCTTATAATGCTACCGTCGTACTAAGCAAAACAAGGTGCATAAAAGGATTAACATCACATGCTAATCATAAGTGACATGATATGATCATGAACTTGTGCTTTCGATCTCCATCTCCAAAGCACCGAGATGATATCCATCGTCACCAGCATGGCACCATGATCTCCATCATCGTGTTGGCGTCAGGGTTGTCACGCCAACCATGCTTATACTACTATTTCTACCGTTTAGTGATAAAGCAAAGCATTACATAGCGCATAAGGATTGACACGAAGATCGTACAATAATTAAAGACAACCCTATGGATCTTGTCGGTTTCCGTATGCATCGACATGCAAGTCGACATTAACTACTACAACATGATCATCTCATAAATAAAATATATATCATCATGTCTTTGGCCATATCATATCACAACATACCCTACAAAAACAAGTTAAACGTCCTCTAATTAGTTGTTGCATGTTTTATGTGGCTGCTATGGGTATCTAGCAAGAATGCTTCTTACCTATGCAAAACCACAACGGTGATATGAAAGTTGCTATCTAACCTTCTACAAGGACCGCCTTCATCGAATCTGATTCAACAAAGGTGGGAGACACACACACACACTAGCCATCTTATGCAACAAAGTTACATGTCAGTCGATGGAACCGGTCTCTCGTACGTGGACGAGTAAATTTTGTCCGGGCCATTTCATCCCACAATACCGCTGAATCAAGAAAAGACTAAGGAGGGAACTAATCTGAATATCAATGCCCACAAACTCCTTTGTGTTCTACTTGTGATGTCAGCTATGCATAGACCTAGCTCATGATGCCAATGTTGGGGTACGTTCCATGGGAAACAAAAAAATCCTATGCTCACCAAGATCAATCTTTGAGATGCACATCTACGAGAGGAGATATTGTGTCTACATACCCTTGTAGATCACTAAGCAAAAGCGTTAAAGAACGATGTTGATGTAGTGGTACGTCTTCGCGATCTAATCACAATCCGTCCCACGAACTCCCAATCGAGCATTGAATGGAAGGCACCTCCGTGTTCAGCACACGTGCAACTTGATGATGTCTCCACCTCCTCAATCCAGCAAGCGAGGGTGTAGTGGTAGATGACTTCCTCGATAGCATGACATCGTGACGGTGGTGGTGGAGTACCTGTTCCGGTAGGCTTCGCCAAGCACTACCGAAAAAACTAGAGGAGGAGACGATCTAGAGGGAGAGGGAGAGGCGTGTGTGTTGCAGCCCTGCCTCCCCCTCTCATATATATAGGAGGAGATGAGGGTGCCAGCTCGGCCTAGGGTTCCCCCTTTGGGGGGGGGACAGCCAAGGGGTGGGGCGCAACGGCCCTAGGGTGCCATGCCACCCAAGGAAAGGGTGGCTGACCCCTTTTTGGGCTTAGCCCTCACCTCCTGCCGCGTGGGCCTTGGTGGGAGGGGCGGACAGCCCACCATGGGCTGGGGCGCCCCCTCTCACAGCCCATGGAGCCCTCCGGGTAGGTGCACCCTCCCGGTGGACCCCCGAAATACTTCTAGCACTCTCATCACAAAACCGGCATGTTCCGGAACTTTTTCGGACTTTGAATACCAACTTCCTATATATCAACCTTTACCTTCAAACCATTCCGGAGGTCCTCACAACATACGGGATCTCATCCGGGACACCGAACAACTTTCTGTCACCATCACACATAACTCATTAATACCAAATCCTCATCGAACGATAAGTGTGCACACCCTGCGGGTTCAAGAACTATGTAGACGTTACCGAGGCACTCTCCAGTTAATAACCAATAGCGGGACATGGATGCCCAAATTGGCTCCTACATATTCTATGAAGATGTTTATTGGTCAAACCATGATGTCAAGGATTCAATCGGTCCTGTATAAATTTCCCTTTGTCCATCGATATGTTACTTGCCCAAGATTCGATCATCGGTATCTCCATACCTAGTTCAATCTCGTTACCGACAAGTCTCTTTACTCGTTTCATAATACAAGATCCCGTGGCTAAAGTTTTAGTCACATTGCTTGCAAGCTCATTGTGATGCTATATTAGCGAGTGGGCCGTGGCATACCTCTCCGTCACGCGGAGTAATAAATCCCTATCTTGATCCATGTCAGCTCAACAAACACCCTCGGAGATACATGTAGAGCACCTTTATAGTGACCCAGTTACGTTGAGACGTTTGATACACACAACATAGTCCTCCGGTGTCAGTGAGTTGCATGATCTCATGCTCATAAGAACAGATACTTGACATGCAGAAAACAAGAGCAATAAAATGATACCATCATAGGCTACATTCGTAGTCTGGGTCTTGTCCGTCACATCATTCTCCTAATGATGTGATCCCGTTATCAAATGACAACTCATGTCTATGGCCAGGAAACCTTGACCATCCTTGATCAAGAGCTAGTCCTTTAGAGGCTCACTAGGGACAATGTGTTGTCTATGTATCCACATATGTATTTGTGTTTCCAATCAATACATTTCTAGCATGCATAATAAACGATTATGATGAACAAGGAAAATATAATAATAACCACTTTATTATTGCCTCTAGGGCATATCCAACACTTCTGCACCGGGTCAGATGATGCCAGGTAACCCTTGTGCGATGTTGTTGGGTTGGTGGTGGTTTATTGCTTTTTGGGTCCAATTTGCTAGCCACTTTTGGTGTGTTCTCGGTGACCTGTGAGAATGTGCTTGAGGATGGTGCTTCTTTGTTTGTTCAGGCTGATGTTTCGATGGTCGGTTTATCCAGTTTTCCTTTGCCTGGGTTGGCATGTGCTTATTATGCAAAGCATCCTAGAGTCATCCCCATGGACTCTACATCATCCCGAAAAGCATCACGTGGTCCAATGACAAGATCCGATGCAAGAGCCATTGAAACTAAGGTGACATCTCTCCTCAATGAACTACCATTCGAACCACTCGAGAAATGGTTGCTACCACAAGCGGGAATGTTATCATGATTAGGTATGAAGATCAGGCTCTTGGATATGCTAGGAGTAAAGGCCTATGCCACTTGGAGAAGGATGACTAAAAGCAACAAGCGGAGGCGCCAGAGACCTCTAGCGGCAGAAACACACATCCTAACCCTTATGCACCATGATGACTTTGATGCATAATACATGAAGTAATGTATGTCTTCAACTCATGAAGATATACACTCTAAGTGCGAATATATTAACAAAGAGTATGACTTCAGAGTAGCACGATAATTTTGCGCCAAGTCCGGGTCAAACATTCTTATACAATGGGCAACACCACCAACTCCACTTGAGGACATCACTTTTATCTTCGTTTTTTATGTCTTCAAGAAACTGAGTTTATCTTCGAACCTAGACACTTGTCACTCGAATATATCACATATGATACTTTGGAGTTCATTCATATACAACATCTTGCCTATAGTTGTATCTTCGAATTTTTATCTAGGCAAATGTGATCGGACCCGCAAATCTCTTCTATGCTTATCTCTCCTAAATATATTCAACTCCACTCATATGCATTCTAATTGACACGTGTTGATTGTCCTCATGGAATCCTTGGTTGTCAAAGGCAAATCCAACCAAACGTTTTAAATTTCACTCTTATCTTTTACCACAATTATCATAACCAATTCTCGCACTCGTCGCTTTAGTCTTAGCATAGTGGGATGTCAAACATGGTGCATGCATGCCACGCGTCCCACTAAGCTAAAGGGTCAGGGGCATATCCTTCAAAAAGTGTTGGACCATTCCAAATTCCACCCTCCTTATAAATACAAGACCCCGGCTCATCCAGTACTCTTACCTATCTCTCATATCTAGATCTAAACACTAGCGTCGCCGCTAGAATTCATCGTGATCGGACGAGAAGCGCTTCACTATCATGACTTCTTTGGAGTTGTACTCACGTGGGTTGGAATTGCCTTTGTGTCGCCACCATCCTAGCCATCTGTTACCATCGAGTTAGGGTGTGGCAGATTGAACCACTTGGATTCTCCACCTCGTCAAGCTGATCTTCGTGTTCTTCACTGGGTAAACAAACACTAATTTTTTACCGCTCGTTTGATCCAAAAAACAATCAAATATATTCAAATGTTGTTTTCACTATCTTTTCTACAGCACTCAAAAATCCATCTATATTTTCTCAATGATTTTAATTATGTTGAAAATATAGGTTGATTTCTCATTTGTGCAACTTCTCGAATTTGCACAAGTATGAAATCACCATATCTTGCGCATAAGTGAAAGTCTTCTGCGAATGAGGTCAGTACCTCGAGACCATGTTTTATCTTCAAAATCTTTCGAGAAGGCATACGACTTCTTCTATTCCCCTCACATCTCTAATTCTTTCACATGTACATATCCGTGACAGAATATCTTGGATCTCATAGTGTGAATTCATTCTCAGACTACTTGCAGATACACCTGGACTCTTCTGGAACCAGTTCTCACTTATACCATCCTGCGAAGCTTTTGCACAAGTCGATGACTATGGCTAGAGATAATTTTTTTAAGAAAGGTGGGAGTTAAGGAAGCCTGAATGCAGCCAAGGATCTTCCACCTGCACTGTATGAGATATATGAACCTGATTCTAAAGAGAGTTATACTAAGCGCAAGAACTGGATCGAATGGACCCGAAGATATTGGACAGAGAAATTGTTCTACTACCACTTTGTCACTTGAGAATGCACCAAGAAGAATGTGGATAAGGCCCCCTGTACTAAACTCATGTACCAAAATCTACACCCAAAGACCAAGGCTGAAGTCATCAAGATTGGCTTCTTCCCATGCATGGTCAGGCCACCTATGCCAAAGAATCCATGTCCCCGAGCATCCTTGGATACCGTGTCGTTGATGAATCTTTAGAAGATCTAAAGCCAATACAAAAAACAAAGGATTCAAAGGCTTAAAAGTCAATCACTGCAACATCATAGGCTTCGCGATCAAGGCTAGCTAAACCAGACGAGACTAAGGATGAATCACGCACTACAAGAAGGCTAAAAAGGAAAATTGTTGCGGCTCGTGGCAAGAAGCCTACCATCACCTTCGTGGACAGTGCCAAGTTGATTGAACTATCTGATTATGAATTCAATGATGAGGCCTCGGAGAATCTTATCTAGCAAAAGGAGGAACATGCCAACATCTTGAAGACTTGCCTCTATTCGATGGTGATATCCTAAACCCATTCATTCACGAATGGTTTTCTCACCCCTCTATCTCCATTGACACCCTACATCTTCCTAATGGGCTGAGTGTTAACTTCCAAGATTTGGTCAATGAAGAATTGTTTGTTGTTCAGAAGACAATTTAGAAGGCTATGCACCTATCAGACAATGATGGCTGATTTGAAAATAGAGTTTGAAAGGCATCGTGAGCTCACCAAAGCCGCCCAATACTTCTAAAAAACAAATCTGAGACGATGGTCCAAGCTCATAACGATATGCTAAAGATAAAAGCACTTGGAAAACCAGCTCTTAACCCAAGAATCATTGAGAGGTCAAGGAAAGCTTCTATGTCTTCGAGTCAGTCTGCACAGTCAAGGCAAGGCACACTAGGCATTATCTTCCCAGCAGACTTGTCTCACACAAGGACACCTCCTCCTTCCTGTGTTGTGACTAGAAAGAAGACTAAACAAGATGAAGCTGCAGCGAGAAAGCACAAATCTGTGCCAACTACTAATGATCAACCTTCAAAGAAGTTGAAGAGAAAGAAGACAAAGTCGTCGAGCTCGTCCCAAGTGCCCAAGCCCCCTAAAGTTTGCTCTACCACTCCACCCACTCAAGAGGAGCCACTGCTTGTGATGCCTATATCCATGGATCCTCCTGCCTCTGAAAATGCCGAGAGGCATGCTGTTCTTCTTGATTCTGCTGCCATAGAGGCTCCAACAATTGAAGAGATCCCAACTGTAGATCCCCCAAAGGTGAAGACATTCCTTTTGCTAAATACAATGTTGTACATGATCCTCTGCCTCAAATACATGAAGTGTCGGTATCATCGCCACTGCCAAATGTCAATGAACATGTGGACATTGGCTCCCCTCCAATGCCAATCGTCCCTGATGTGTTCTGGTAAGAAGTCCACCCGAACAACCCCATGCACGAAGTCATTCCTCGCACTCTGCCAACTCTTTCTCAACTCCCATGATGCAATAATCTGAATCAACATTTGAAGCCATGGAATTTGAAAAATATGATTCTACATCACCACTCAAAAGGCTTCACGGAGGACCAAGGCCCATTATATATTCAATGACAAGCATACCTGAAGATGAAGTGCATGTTGATCTCACTGCACGAGTGAAGGAGATTCCTAGAATTGAAGGTGTTACTCCAGAACAACAAGAGCGTGAATACAAAGTAGCTAAAGACATTGTTGTTGGAACTAGTGTAGCTCCTCCGGAAGTTGTGCTCGTAGCAATCACTAAGGGCGAAACCAATGCTCCATCTCCTGCTGGTCCTCGTGTTCCTGTTAAGCCATTAGCGGATGACAACTCCGAACATTGTCATGGCTTGCAATAGGAAGGAGAGATGGTGCCAACAAAAAGTCCCAAGATTGTTCCGCACCAAGAATGGGCTCTCAATACAACTTCAACATTCATCGTCGCCCAAGGGTCATGAACCCTATGCCAAAGCTTCCAATCCTTCCACAACAAGGACCAACCTGTCCTCTTGTCTTTAGTGTTCGGTAATTCAGACTCAACAAAAAATTCCTTGATTCCGCTAGGAATCCTTACAGACATCTGACGATTCAATCTGATAGATTCTGGAGTGATCCACAACGCACCTACAATACATGTGTGTTATATGGCCAGAACATGATATTTCCCCACAACCATATTAACTTTCAAGCCATGAGAGGTTTTCCCTGATTTAATCAAGCTTCGACTATCTTTGACATGTTGGACTATTGATCTTTGTTGTTGATCACAAAGACTAGAATGAAGAACCCATTCTTCAATTTTATGCAACTCTCCACATCTCTGTCTTTGGTAGAGATCTCAAGACATGGGAATGGACTTCATGATCCGTGATGATCATATCTAGGTGTTGAAATATGCCCTAGAGGCAATATTAAAGTGGTTAATATTATATTTCCTGGTTCGTGATAATTGTATACTATTCATGCTATAATTGTATTAACCCGGAAGCCGTAACACATGTGTGAATATATAGATCACAATGTGTCCCTAGTGAGCCTCTAGTTGGCTAGCTCGTTGATCAATAGATGATCATGGTTTCCTGATCATGGACATTGGATGTCATTGATAACGGGAACACATCGTTGGGGAATGATGTGATGGACAAGACTGTTGGATTTCAGGTTCCGCAAAACCTTAAGGATTCGAACTCACGGGCACGCACAGAGACCACACAACAGGTTCGGGTCTCCAGACTCGCCACGCATTTGGCAAGGCTAGGAACTCATGTGAGGCTGAGGAGAACTCGGAACACAACAGTTTACCCAGGTTCGGGCCGTTCCAAAGTGTAAAACCGTACTCCTGCTTTGGTGGATTGCCTCTCTTGGAGGTTGATGAACGAGATAGTATGGTGCTTTTGTGCCTACGGAGGCCACATGGTTGGTGTGTTGTTCTAGGATTCTGATCATCTCTCCCCTCTCAGGTATCCTACCCTCTCTATTTATAGTGGAGGCCAGGGTCCTCCCTCCTTATCGTAGGCAGGACGGGATCCCAAAGTGTCCAGTTTCGGTGGGAGACAAAGGAACATGCTTCCCCTGTCCAAAGTGGTCTTCGCGTGCAAAGTAGCTATCTGCGCTGTTGGGAAAGGCCCGCGGTGACGTCTTCCCTACTGACGGGCGGCAGCGGCTTGGTTGCACCGGAAGGGAAACCTTTGGAAGCTGCCTTTGGGGTCCACGCACACTCTCATCCTTCTTTGCACCAAAGGGGGGAGTGCACCGCTCTGCCATTTGCGGGTCGCCTGTCCACCTTCGGCGTCATCCTTGACTTCTGAAGCCGAGCCTTGCCTGGGAATGTCCGCCGCTCCGGAGGGGTCCTGAAGAGGCCCCCTGCGGTTCTTGATTCCATTGCTCCTCGTGAGGCTTGGCCCTTCATGAGGGCCTTGCCATGCCCGCTGGTGCTTGATCAATGGGGTGGGCCAGCCCTGGGTCGCAGACAGGCATGTCTGGGTACCCCCGTTCCCAGGACGTCGACAGTTGCCCCCGGGCCCAAGGCGTGCTCGGGTTGGCTTCCTGACAAAGCCTTGGAGGCAGCCCGAAATGTGACGGGCCAGGCTTCACGCGTGCTGCACGGCCTGACAACATTCCAGTTCCCGAAGCGCCCGAAGGCA
Organism: Hordeum vulgare subsp. vulgare; assembly: GCF_904849725.1. NCBI lineage: Eukaryota > Viridiplantae > Streptophyta > Magnoliopsida > Poales > Poaceae > Hordeum > Hordeum vulgare. Next base: position 351,407,694 of record NC_058519.1, on the reverse strand, counting down.
TGCTTGGTAAAATTGATGTGACGCCTGGATGTTGCGCCAGCCATCGTTGCTCTCTAAGGGCGGCACTTGTACACACGCCACACGATGGCATCCCCTCACGAATGGCCTAGGCCCGGGAACGCAAAGGGGCGCCCGCCTACTCGGGACTGCCTACTTAACCCGGCAAGGGTAATAAGGCTTGCGTCGCCTTAGTCTTCTTCGCCTTCACCTTCATCCCTACACACTCGCAGCATGGCGCCGGTCAGGAGGTTCTCTATTGCCAAGAAGGGGAAGGCCCCTGGCGAAGGTCCTTGCTGGGTGAAGGAATCAAATAAGAAGATATACAAGGATGAAAGTTTTGATGACTCAAAGAGAAAGAAGAAATCTTCAAAATCCTCATCCTCAAAGTCCTCGTCGCACAAGAAGACTAGTTTTAGAAAGGCTTGGGCACTCATTGGCAAGGAAATGGATTCTAAGGAAGAATCTGAGGAATGTGATGAAGAGGAAGGTTGTGAAGAAGACTCAGAGTCTGGTGTGGCAATTCTTGCACTGGATACCACATTCGTCAGCAAGTCAATCTTCAACCTTCAAGAAAATTACAACGCCATCTACACTGATGACTATGCTGATGACTTCGCTCCAACCTATTACTTCATGGAAAAAGGTTCAAAGGTAACAAACGACACTTACTCCTCTGACACAAATGACAGTGAACCTGATGATTATAAAAAACTCACTTACAGTAAACTTGGCAACATTGCAACTAAACAACAAAGTGCCATTGAAAAGCTTCAAAAACTGCTAGACAGAAGCGATGACCTGTTGAATGATGAAATGAATCGTACTCAAATCCTCACTGAAGATGTGAAAAGTATTTAGTCTAGATTTGATAGTCTTCAAGATCGTTATGGCACACTCTTGGCTGATCATGAGAAACTTTCCTATGAATTTCTTCAAAGGAAACTTGATCTTGAGAAGTTGAAGATGTCTCATGACGATCTCCGAATGGAAAATGATTCATTGCTTGCTAAACATATCAGAGCCTCTCAGGTTGAATTCACTCCACCATGTCTCAAATGGATCGAGCGTGAAACTGCCAATTCTTCACCAGAATCATCAAATGCTTATATTGCTACAAATTCGTCAACTGCTCTTGTGGTATCAAGTTCCTCACTTGAGGAAACCACAAATGTTACTGATGAAAAGGCAGGTCTGAAGGAATTGTATGTGACAGGCATGTACAAAAGTCGCAAAGGGCATCAAACCCTTTGCGATGTGCTCAAAAATAAGATTTTGAACAAGAACCCGAGGAAAGAAGGAATTGCCTTTGAAAGGAAATTGAATGCTGATGGATCATACTGGAAACCTGAGCAGTATCCCAAAACCTCATGGGTTGATGCTAAAGGACCTCCTGTTGATCCATCAATATAACAGGCTTTGTATGTGAATTATCCTATTCCTTAGATAAGTCAGTTGACTCCAACTATAAACTGTTCAAAAATCAATCAGGTGAAGTATTTGCTCGATATATTGGAACTAACTGCAGGAATCGACCACCTCTGAGAAAAATCTGGGTCCCAAAAGTTGCTTGGAAAATGTTGAGGTGAATATCCTCATGACACCACCTGTGACGAACCTGAACCCCAGATCAAATTCCTCAGGTGGACCAAAATCTTCAAAAGGATGAAAATCCTCAACTGGTCAAGACTATGCTCGTACTCGAGATAATGCTATTATTATGCAGGGAAATTACAAGGGATATGAATGCGAGCATTATACCTGAAATCATTATGTTCATAAATCCTCAAAGAACTTATCTGCCTATGCATTTGAGTACTCTAACCCCCTACTATGAAAAGAAGTACATTATCTTTAATGCCCCCTTTCTCATATGGTGCTCGCAGGATGATGAACTCTTTGCAACCCCTTCAGATGTGGTTGGTGAAGAATTTGTACTAATCACCTCTGCAGGTCAGGTCTCCAGATGAAAATCATCATTTGAAGAATTTGCTAGAGACCTGAGGAAAATGCTTGATTGGACGCAAGCTAAAATTGATGAAAGGATAACATTTCACACGTCCTCAAATTTATAGTTAATGAAGAAATTCCTATCTGATGAAATTGAAATCATATTATTCAAGTCTGAAGCATATGAGATGGTAAGCTATACTAATTCATCTATAGGATGACAAACCCAAGAGTACTGAGTGGGTTCTTGATAGTGGTTGTGCAAACCACATGACTAGTGATAAAAGCTTGCTGATGAATATGCCACTAACTCCATCACCCCCGAAGCAAATCACTTATGCTGACAAAGGTAAAAGCAAGGTATTGGGACATGGCAAAATGGCTATTTCCAAGGGCAGGCACATGGACAAAGTGATGCTTGTCGAAATCCTTGGGTTTAACCTCATGTCAGTTTCAATGCTTGGTGATCTTGATATGGTTGTTATCTTTGGAAAATATAGATGTGTAGTCATCATGGAACCTGACAGATCCAAAGTCTTCGAAGGCTTTAGGAGAGGAGATTTGTACATTGTTGATTTTTCCACAGGTCCACAACCAGCCACATGCTTACTAGCAAAAACCTCAGAAAGCTGGCTATGGCATCGAAGGCTTGGTCATGCGGGCATGAGGAATTTGCACACACTGGCGAAGAAGAATCATGCCATTGGCATCGAATCAGTCAAATTCCTCAAGGACCACCGCTGTGGTGCTTGTGACTATGGAAAAATGACCACATCCAAACACCCCTAGAAGACTATAATGACTACTACTAGTCCCATGGAATTGCTTCACATGGATCTGTTTGGACCTACTCATTATGCTACTCTAACAAATACATCATCCTTATATGGCTTTGTCATCGTTGATGACTATTGTCGATATACTTGGGGACATATCATTCTGTATAAAACTGAAGTGCAGGAAGTCTTGAAACGATTTTCCTCAAGGGCCTCGACGAACTTCGTCGTCAAGATCAAACACATTAGGAGTGACAATGGGACAGAATTCAAAAACACTGGTCTTGATGATTATGTTGATGAACTTGGTATTACTCATGAATTATCTACTCCTTATAATCCTCAACAGAATAGCATCATTGATCGTAAGAACAGGACTATGGTTGAAATGGGAAGGACTATGCTTGAAGAATATCAGACTCCTCGTTGCTTCTGGCCTGAGGCAATCAACACCGCTCGCCACATCATCAACAGGGTATATCTTCACAAATTCCTCAAGAAAACCTCATCTGAACTCCTCACTGATAAGAAACCAATGTAAGTTATTTAAAAGTCTTCGATGCAAAATGCTGGATTAGAGATCCCACCGTAGCTCAAAATTTGTACCAAAAGCACATGAGGGTTGTATGCTTGGTTACGGAAAGGACCCACACACCTACAGAGTCTTCAACACCTATCACAACAAGGTTGTTGAAACTATAGATGTGTGGTTCGATGAAACTAATGGCTCGCAAAGAGAGCAATTGCCTCCTGTGCCAGATAAAGTATCTCCCAAGGAAGCAATCAAGTTCAAAGCTACTGAATACATTGTTCCTACTGAGTAAATTGCTGAAGAAATCGTCCACAGCACTGATGAAATTCAAGAAGGTGCACCTGACAAAATTGCGCCAGATCAAATTCCTCAGCCTTGACAAAATCCTCAACCAGCTCATCCAAGGATTGCAAATGAAGTATAACTTGACAAAATCCTCGATGACATCAATGCGCCAGGTCCTCTCACTCGCTCAAAAGCTTCACATTTAGTTAACTTTTGTGGGCATTCCTCCTTTGCGTCTATCACAAAACCCTCAAAAGTTGCTGAAGCATTCATGGAAACTGAATGGATTCAAGCCATGCAAGATGAACTTCTTCAATTCAAGCTTAATGACATATGGGAACTCGTCAAACGACCACATCCTCGCAAGCACAATATCATCAGCACCAAGTGGATTTTCCGAAAGAAGAAAGATGAGGATGGTCAAGTGGTGAGGAATAAGGCACAGCTTGTAGACCAAGGCTACACATAGGTTGAAGGAATTGATTTCGATGAAATTTTTGCACTTGTTGCTAGACTTGAAGTTATTCGAAGACTACTTGCATATGCTAATCATCATAACATTACTCTATATCAAATGGATGTGAAAAGTGCATTCCTGAATGGTAAGATTGAGGAAGAAGTATATGTTGCTCCCCCAGGTTTTGAGGATCCGAAGCATCCAAGTAAAGTCTTCAGACTCGGAAATGCACTCTATGGCCTCAAGCAAGCCCCTCGGGCGTGGTATGATACATTGAAGGAATTCCTCATGAAGAAAGCCTTCAAACCTAGTTCACTCGATCCAACTCTTTTTACAAAATCTTATGATAATAAACTATTTGTGTGCCAAATATATGTCAATGACATTATCTTTGGCTGTACTGACAAACTTTAAAGTGATGAATTTGCTTACATGATGAGCGAAGAATATCATATGTCTATGATGCGGGAGCTGAAATTCTTCTTAGGTGTTCAAATTCGTCAACAGTGCAATGGCATCTTCATATCACAGGAGAAATACCTCAAGGATGTTTTGAGGAAATTCGACATGCATGAATGCAAAGGCGTCAAGACTCCTATGCCTACCAGGTATATCGCTCGATGATTGGCTCTTTATTGTAATTATGTGCATCTAGGCCGGATATAATGCTTAGTGTTTGCATGTGTGCTCGTTTTCAAGCAAAACCGAAGGAATCACACCATAAGGCTGTGAATAATATTCTTCGATACTTAGCTCACACACCAACACTAGGATTATGGTACCCCAAGGGCTCAAATCTTCATCTAGTTGGATATTCTGATTCTGATTATGCTGGTGACCGTGTGGATCAGAAGTCAACATCTCGCACTTGCCATTTCCTCGGAAGATCATTAGTCTGCTGGTCCTCAAACAAGCAGAATTGTGTTTCTCTCTCCACTACCGAAGCTGAGTACATTGCTGCTGGATCCTGCTGTGCTCAACTGTTATGGATGAAGCAAACCTTGAGAGACTACGACATCAACATGAAGAATGTGCCTCTCTACTGAGACAATGAGAGTGCTATCAATTTTGCCTACAACCCAGTACAACACTCGAAGACTAAGCACATCCAGATTTGTCATCATTTTCTTCATGACCATGTCCTCAAGGGCAATATTATCATTGATCATGTGAAGAATGACAATCAACTAGTAGATATTTTCACTAAGCCCTTGGATGAGAGAAGGTTTTGCAAGTTGTGTTGTGAGCTAAATATCTTAGAGTCTTCAAATGTTTTGTGAAAACATGCACACATCCTAACACTTATGCAAAATTGATGACTTAGATGTGCAACACACGAAGAATCGATTTTCTTCAATCAATGAAGAATATCACTCTTAGTGTGAGGAAATTAATGAAGAATTTGGTTCTCAGGGCCCTACGACAATTGTACGCGGCGCCTGAAATCATCATTATTATATGGTGGGTCACGCCACCACCCAACTTTGAAATTCTTCAAGCTTTTTTTTCTTCCAAGTTGAGATTCATCAATCTGACACTTGTGAGAAAATCCTCAAGTTTTTCGAAATCTTAAAATTCTTCAAAACTTTTTGATGATTTTCATTTGGATATATATATATATATATATATATATATATATATATATATATCTGTGTGTGTATGTACAGACTATGATTTCAAAGTCCTCAACATCATTCACTTATAGCACACTCTTCAATTTAATATTTCATCTAAGTGAATGTGATCGGACCCGACTCCCCTATGCTAAACTCAACCCAGTCTATTCATTTCTTCATATGCGTTCTGCTTGAAACTAGTTCAAAATCCACACTGTGTCCTTGTCAGCTGAGGACTTTGCAACGAAATCCTCAAATATTCGAAAATCAAATTTATAACGTTACACAGTAACTGGACCCACTTCTCACGATCGGATAACCACGATCTCCACCGCTTCAATCGCGGGCTCCACGTGTGGTACGGAGACGAATGGTCAAGGGCAGTTTGGTCCGAAAGTTTGGGCCGAACAGTTTTTCACCTGAGCTATAAATAAGCCCTTACCCCCCTCAGTAAAAACTCTTCGTCCTCTCATCTTCTCCGCTCGAGCTCAACCCTAGCGCCACCGCTAGCAATCTCGTCGCCGGTGAGGAAAACGGTCACTGCCTCACCCTTGCCGTCGCCGAACTCACGCCGGAAGTGGAATCTCTTCCTCCGCCATCGCCGTCGTTGATCTCTATCGCCAAGTTAGGGCGTGGAAGATTTGAACCGAAGAGCTTCTCTCTTTTACTACTCCTGTTCTATGTGTTCTTCGCTCAGGTTAATTAAAATCTTATTTTAGTACCTGGTTGATCCATTATTTCACTTTAGACTCGCGAAATTTGTTTTTCCTCAGAGTGTTTGTCAGCCACGCACACTCATTCCTCAAACACTTGATGAATTTCACTAAGCCACTCAAATTCTTCATGATATTCCTCAATTGTGTAAATTCTCAAATCTGCACAACTCTGGAACCCAAGATCAGAATGACTAGTGAAATTCCTCAACCCACTGGTCAAATTCCTCAACTACGAAAATTTTCAATTTCTTCAAACCTGAGAACGTATATGACCTCTCCAAATTCTTCGCTCCTATACTCACAGGTACAAAAAATGACAGTTGATGAATCACTAGGTTCTCATCAACTTAACTCATTTGCAGCTTTCCTTGAAGAAACTTTACCCCTGTCATCACAATCTTCAAGAGTGCATATATCTCAGCAAAAGCCTTAGTTGAAGAAAATGGAGGATGACCGGAAGCAGAAGGGAGGAAAGAAGCTTGAGCAGAACACATCTTTTGAGATTCTTGAAGATATATACACTGACTATTGCACTCCTGATGACGAAATTCATGGCAAAGAAATCATGTCGAAGCGCAAGATAAGGCTTCAGAAAATTGAACGCACGTGTGGTAAGGAGTGGAAGGAGTACATATATGTTACTCCTAAGTGTGCGAAGAAATTTGCCCTCAAGCCACCTTGCAAAAGGCCTCCTCGGGGTGATCAACAAGCTACTCAACCCTGAAGCGTTGAAACTATTGAGGATTAGCCTGATGAGAAAGACAAATATTTGTCTAAGTTACAGAAGAAGGCAGAAGCAGCCATGAAGATATTCAATGATGACTCTGCTGCTGCTACCATTGCCGCCACCTCTTCAGCTACTAAGGCCTCTTCTACAACAATTTCTCAGAAGAAGACTGTGCCGAAGAAACCAAAAGCATCAGTGCCAAAAGAGCAATTGCCTCAGATCGTTGCACTAGTGGCAAAATCTTCAACAACACCACTGTCCTCACAATGTCAACAGAAGGAGCTCATTAAGCATCAACCTGCTCAATCAAGTTCCTCAGTGCCGTCTGCCACAAGCTCTGCTACAAAGTCTTCACCACCTCTATTGAAAAATAAAATGACTGCTGGAAGAAGCATCATGCCGAGTCCTAGCAAAGTCATCAACGTTCCTTCTGCATCAGAAGGAAGTGAGGAATTTGATGAGGAGACTCTTCAAGCTATCATGAGAAACAAGCAGGAACGAGTTGCTCAAGTCTCAGGCAGCTCCATTCCTCTTGCCATGGACCCGAAGGTTTTGCTGGACTTCATCGACCTCTGGTATGAAGATCAAAATACTCCTATTGATGACTTGAATCTTCCCCCTGGTGTAAGCCACATGGTAGCAACATTCATCAATGAGGCGAAGTGGAAAGAACAACAAGCCAAGAAAGCAAAGGCTGCTAAACTCAAGAAGGAGAAATTCCTCAAGCAGAATCTCCTCAAGTTGACGCCTGAAGCACTTGTATCAACTGAGGCTGAACTTAAAACCTGCACAGACAAGTACACAAGTCTATCTGACCGTCAAGGTGTCAAGGTAAATTTCATCAAGGCTGCAACAGCTGCAGTTGATGAATAGAACAAGAGAGCTGCTCCTCACATGCAGCAAAATCCACCTCAGTCTAGCTACACTGTTCAGCTGACAGAGGAAGATGAAACTGATGACCCTACTACTGAGGAAATTCCTCAAGATACTCCAGCTGACGAAATTGCTCCAGCTGAAGATACTGCTCGAGCTGAAGAAACTGCCAGGACTGAATCTGCACCAGCTCCTGGTGAAACTATTCCTTCACGTCAACCCTCAAATGTGAAGAAGATGATTCCGTCTGTATCAGACGTCAAGAAGACTAAAGCTGCTGAGAAAGAAGTAAAGAAAAGAAAAGATTCAATGACCTCAGAAACCTCAAAGGCCAAGCGCCAAAAGGTCACTCAGTCACAGTCTTCAATTGCCCTGGTGGATGCTACTCCTCTGAATGTAGTTCCATCTTACTTGATCGTTCCCTTCGGAGTTGACTATGGCTTTCCTGAAGATCACGAAGAAATGGAGGGTGTTGAAGATGAAGAACTCATGGATGAGAAAATACTGATTGACGATATTCCTCAGTTCACCATTCCTCAAAAGACCTCTGAAGAACGAGTGGATGATGATGAAACTGGGTGCAGCACACCACTGATTCATGATGACTTCTGGGAAGAGACTCATCTTCGCTCACCGAGGTCAACTCAAATTCCTCCGACCCCTGCTGCAACAGAAATCGTCATAGTCTCAGATGAGAAAACCTTTCGTGAGGAATCTGCTCAAGAATCAGCCGCATCAGCTGAAGACAATGCAACAAGAATTGCTGCAACTGCCTCCTCCAACAAGCAAATTCCTCAAGCAGAGGAAAATCCTCAACCTCATGAAAATGCCCAGAATCAAGAAAATGCTCCTGCCCCAAATACTGAAACTGATATTGTTGTGGTAAACACAGAAACAACAATGCTAGTTGCTCCTCCTCAAGAACATCAGCATAATCTTCAACCACAGCAGAATCAGCCTTTCTCCAAAAGCCAAAGTTTCAAAAGGAGGCATTCTATGAAGAACGCATGTACTTTACTGGCGAGAATCCATATGATAAGCTTCACATCATGCACAAGAAGTTTTGGACAAGGAACCAACTCAACTACTATGCTTCAGTGCTCTGTGGGAGGAAGAAGATATTTCAGCATGAACATATTCCTCACTGTGATACGGAGGAAATACCTTGCTTCACTCCAGTCCTCAACGTTCTTCACGAAGCTGGATTACTGCCTCTCTATACTGACATAGGCGACTTGAACTGTGACATCATTCTTTAGTTCTACGCTAGTCTACACATCTCTAGCGACCCAAAGGATGTCAACACTTGGGTTTTGGATTGGATGACTCAGCACACGCACTACAATGTGCCTGCCACTGAATTGCTCCGAGATCTTCCAATCTCAATTCCCTCAGAGGATGTAGTGTTGATGTATGATGAACGTGAACTACCCAACCGACTGATGGAAGTCCTCATGAAGCCTTTGGCCAAGGACCAATCTCCACGGACTTGCTTTCTGGTACAAGCCTTGAGGTATGAACCAAGAACAGCCTACAGAATCCTGGCCAATGTCATTGCTCCTATCATAGGGCATGATGATGAAGAAGATGTCGTAGGCATCATGAAGAATATACTTTTCAATGTCATCCATGCATACCAATGAATCTTTATGATTTCTTCTTGAGGACTTTGGCTGATCATGCACTGTCGCCTTTTGAAATGAGGATTTATGCACCGTGGATCATGAGTTTCATCCGAAGCAGACCAGGCATCAACGACCATGCTGATTTTCTAAATCACATCGGATATCTGCCGCCAATCAGAGTCATCAAGAAATCATTTGAGCCTATTGAAGGCAAAGGCAAATTTGTGATTGATGTAGGAGATCGACCCCTTGATGGTCAGTTTCGTCAAGCAGAGTCATATTCTTCATATGATGATACTGCTACCCAAGATCCACCAAGCCCAACTGCCGCCAGAGTGATGAATAACAAAGAGCTACTCCTCAGTCTTCATCAGAAGGTCGATCGCAATCACAAGTGGGTTAAACGTCAATTCAGTGCCATTGTGAAAACCCTTAATGAAACTCAGAATGTTGTGAAGAAAAATCACTATTATCTTCATGAGGTGTTTGATTGAACCTGGGCTACCTTGGCTCATCTGAATACTCAAGAGGAACTTGAGGAATTGGAGTTTACTCAAGACTTCGACTGGTCGTGGCCTCCGAAGAAGAAATTGAAGCCAATTCCAGTGCATGACCTTGAAGACAATTCCTTTTCTTCATTCCACATTGTTGAGTTAGATGAAGAACTAGAAGACACTGCAACTGGTCCAAGGAAGAAGACTGTCTCCAAGAATCCTCACACCTTTTCATCACCCAAGAAGTGAATTTCTTCAAAGGGCGTTAGTCCTCAGTTTTGTCCCTTTTCATCACTTGATAACAAAGGGGGAGAAATCTGATAGTTAGTCTTCAAACGGGATCTATTTTAGGGCATATAAACATTATTAAGTTACAAACTCTTGATTCTTCTGAAGTGTTTTGATCTAATGAGTTGTAACTTAAGCCCGATGGTGCTCTGACTCTTGAATGTTTTTCCTCGCATGCTTATTCCTCAAAGTATATTAATGCATCCATGCTGAAATTCGTGAGACACCATTTTTCATCATACATTTTGAAATTCCACATATCATATGTCAAATGTATGCATAATTTACAAGATACAGGGGGAGCTCTCCATGATATAAATCATCAATGTGCATCTGGTGTACAAAGCAAATTTCTCAAAATTTGCACATCTTCAGGGGGAGTCTCTCGGTAAATTGATTTCAGATTCCTCAAACTCAGTATTTACACTTCATATTTTTATCCCCGCTGAAAACTTGAACTAATTGTCATCAACCACCAAAAAGTGGGAGATTGTAAGTGCATCTAGTGCCCTTAGTGATTTTGGTGGCTTGAAGACTTATAGGTTAAGTGACTAATGTGTTTATAAGTGTACACATGCTCTGTAAGTCGCTGAGTAGTTTGAGTTATACGATGAATATCGACCCCTAAAAATGTATGTCTTCGGCTGAAGATTTTGGTCTTACCTTGAAGACTTTGATCGCGAAGAAATTGCGATGAAATTGATATTCCGCATGAAGATATTGATGATGAGGAAACTGGTGGTTCCTGAAGAAATACTGTCTGAAGACTTTGAAGCGTGAAGATTTATTCTTTCTATTTCATTTTATTTACTATTGAGTCATAGGAACCCCGTACTGTTCAAAGGGGTCGAAGTAATACTATGGAATGAATTTCCTCATGATGCTCAACCCAAGCCTAAACCTACAAAAGCCTCAAGTGAGGAATATGAGAGACATGAGGACTTTCACAGTTGAAAGTTCCGACCGTTGCCGCGACACGTGCCACCTCACTGATCTTATCCACCCAACGGTCATATTATTTAAGGGCATTTATGTCAAATCATGTCAGGATGCTCCCAGGCTATAAATAGCCGCCCCACAACCACTTGCGAGCTGGCTGCTCCGAGAGAAAGTGACACTTGTCATTTAGAGCAACCCAAATTCCTGAGAGTCTTCGAGAGTAAATCATCAAGTGAGGAAATACCCCAAACAACAAACCACAAACCAAAAACCAAGTGATTGAGCATCACTGAAGAATTTGTTCCTGTGTGGAACTGAAGCCGTTTACGTTTGAGGATTGTGCATCCTGCAGACGGTTAGGCGTCATGGTCAAGAGCATCCTACAGTCAATTGTGGATCGCCGGGTGACCGAGTTTGTGAGGGTTTGGAAGTCTGCCCTGAAGACTTACCACGAGTGTTGGGCGAGGAATGTGTGTCCGTAGCTCAAGGAGAATACGGTAGGGACTCTGTGTCCCGGGACTGTGTGCCCTTTGGTTTCAATACCAAGCCACTCCAAACCAGATGTACAACTGTCACAACAGTTGGAATTGGGTAATCAACAACTGTCTTCATCGTGCTACGGGTTATATTTCTTCAACTCCTTCATTTCCTCCGAATTGTATGTTGAAGACTTTCAACTGTGCTATTTGAAGAATTTGTCTGAAGACTTTCTCTGAATTTCCTCAACCTCAAATTCTTCATTCGAGTTAATCTTCACCTTCGTTTTGTGTACCTGCTTTCTGCGCATACCAATTCTCATAATCTTCACCAAGTAATCTTCTGTAGTAATCGTTGCATTTCTGATCCTGCACTATTTCCCCTGCACGTAAATCATCAGTGAGGAATTTCCTGAAAAGAATTTCCTAACTGATGAAATTCTAAAAATAGCCTTTTCACCCCCTCTTGTCGATATAACACACTTTCAGGTAGCGTCGTAAAGCTTGCCCTTACCTCGCTCCCCGAAGAGAGGCCTGGCGGCGTACCTCCTCACTGAGTACGAGGTCCGTCACCCGCGCGGCCTCTTGACGCTCCTCATCGAACGCCAGGACCCGCAGGGAGCGGTGCTTGATTTCGTGTGGAAGAACCGCCTCTGCTCCATAGACGAAGAAGAATGGGGTCTCGCCGGTGGGCTTGGTTGCAGTGGTGCGGATGGACCATAGTACTGACGGAACCTCATTGACCTAACTTCAGTCGCAAGCTTTGACCTTCTTCTTGAAACTCCTCACTTTGAGGGCCCCCTGGACCTCCGCGTTGGCGCGCTCTGCATGGCCATTGCTCCGCGGATGGGCCACCGATGCATAGCATATCTGTGTACCGAGGTTAGCACAATAAATCTTGAAGATTTGACTGGTGAACTGCGAACCGTTATCCGTGATGATGCGGTTGGGGACGCCGAAGCGGCTCACGAGGCCCTTGATGAACTTGACGACGGACCCAGCCGTGATAGTGCGCATGGGCTCCACCTCTACCCACTTGGTGAATTTGTCGATGGCGATGTAGAGGTAGCGGAAGCCCCTGGCGGCCCGGAGGCATTTCTCCTGTGATATGAAGATCCCATTGCGTTGTTGACGAATTTGAAGACCTAAGAAGAATTTTAGCTCCCCCATCATAGACATCTGATATTCTTCACTCGTCATGTAAGCAAATTCATCACTGTAATGTTTATCAGTATAGCCAAATTTGATGTCATCAACATATATCTGGCACACAAATAGTTCATCATCATAGGATTTTGTAAAAAGAGTTGGATCGAGTGAACCAGGTTTGACGCATTTCTTCATGAGGAATTCCTTCAATGTATCGTACCATGCCCGAGGGGCTTGCTTGAGACCATAGAGCGCCTTTTTGAGTCTGAAGACTTTATGTGGATTCTTTGGATCCTCAAAACCTGGGGGCTGAGAAACATATACTTCTTCCTCAAGCTTGCCATTGAGGAATGCACTTTTTCACATCCAATTGATATAAGATAATGATATGATGATTTGCATAGGCAAGTAGTATTCGAATAGCGTCAAGTCTGGCAACATGTGCAAAAGTTTCACCAAAATCAATTCCTTCTACCTGTGTGTAGCCTTGGGCAACAAGTCATGCCTTATTCCTCACCAGTTGACCATCCTCATCTTGCTTGTTTCGGAAAATCCACTTGGTGCTGATGATATTGTTATTGCAAGGATCTAGTCTTTTGACGAGCTCCCACACGTCATTTAGCTGGAATTGAAGAAGTTCGTCTTGCATGGCTTGAATCCACTCAGGTTCCATGAAAGCCTCAGTAACACAAAGGAAGAATGCCCACAAAAGTTAACTAAGTGTGAAGCTTTTCAGTGAGTGAGAGGACGTGGCGCGTTGATGTCATGGACGATTTTGTCAAGTTCTACTTCATTTGCAATCCTCGGATGAGCTGGTTGAGGATTTCGTCTGGGCTGAGGAATTGGTTCTGGAGCAATCTCCTCAGGAGCATCTTCTTGATTTTCATCAGTGCTGGGAATGATTTCTTTAGCAATTTCCTTAGTAGGAACAATGTCTTCAGTAGCTTTGAGCTTTATTGCTTCCGTAGGAGACAACTTATCTGGATCTGGAGGCAATTGCTCTCTTTGCGAGCCATTAGTTTCATCGAACCGCACATCTACAGTTTCAACAACCTTGTTGTGATAGGTGTTGAAGACTATGTAGGTGTGCGAGTCATTTCCGTAACCAAGCATAAAACCCTCATGTGCCTTAGGTGCAAACTTTGAGCTATGGTGAGGATCTCTAAGCCAGCATTTTGCACCGAAGACTTTGAAATAACTTACATTGGGTTTCTAGTCAGTGAGGAGTTCATATTAGGTTTTCTTGAGGAATTTGTGAAGATATACCATGTTGATGATATGGCAAGCAGTGTTGATTGCCTCAGGCCAGGAACGATGAGGAGTCTGATATTCTTCAAGCATGGTTCATGCCATCTCAACCAGAGTCCTGTTCTTTCTTTCGACGATGCCATTCTACTGAGGAGTATAAGGAACAGAAAATTCGTGAGTAATACCAATTTCATCAAGATAATCATCAAGACCAATGTTTTTGAATTCTGTTCCATTATCACTCCTGATGTGTTTGATCTTGACGCCGAAGTTCGTTGAGGCCCTTGAGGAAAATTGTTTGAAGACTTCCTGCACTTCAGTTTTATACAGAATGAGATGCACCCAAGTATATTTAGAGTAATCATCAACTATAACAAAGCCATATAAAGATGCAACATTTGTTAGAGTGGCATAATGAGTAGGTCCAAATAAATCCATGCGAAGCAATTCAAATGGACAAGTAGTAGTTATTATAGTCTTTGATGGGTGTTTGGATCTGGTCATTTTACCACACTCACAAGCACCGCAGAGATGGTCTTTGAGGAATTTGAGTGATTCGATGCCAATGATGTGCTTCTTCTTTGCCAGCGTGTGAAGATTCCTCATGCCTGCATGACCAAGTCTTCGATGCCACAGCCACCCTTCTGAGGTTTTTGCCAGTAAGCAAGTGGCTGGTTGAGGACCTGTAGAGAAATCAAAAATATGCAAATCCCCTCTTCTAACACCTTCAAAGACTTTGGATTTGTTAGATTCCACGATGACAACACATCTATATTTTCCAACGATAACAACCATATCAAGATCACAAAGCATTGAGACTGACATGAGGTTAAACCCAAGGGATTCAACAAGCATCACTTTGTCCATGTGCCTGTCCTTGGAAATAGCCACTTTGCCAAGTCATAATACCTTGCTTTTACCTTCGTCAGCATAAGTGATTTGCTTCAGTGGTGATGGAGTCAGTGGCATATTCATCAGCAAGCTTTTGTCACCAGTCATGTGGTGTGTGCAGCCACTATCAAGGACCCACTCATTACTCTTGGGTTTGTCATCATGTAGATGAATTATTACAGCTGACCATCTCATATGATTCAGACTGGAAGAATATGCTATCAATTTCATCAGATAGGAATATCATCATAAACAATAATTATGAGGACGTGTGAAATGTTTTTCATTTCATCAATGTGAGCTTGTGTCCTATCAAGCAATTTCCTTAGGTCTCGAGCAAATTCTTCAGATGATGATTTTCATCTGGAGACCTGACCTGCAGAAGTGATTAGTTCAATTACTTCACCACCCACATCTGAAGGGGTGGTAAAGAATTCATCATCCTGCGAGCACCATATGAGAAAGGGGGCATTGAAGCTAATGCACTTCTCTTAAAAGTAGGGGGGGTTAAAGTACTCAAATGAATATGCAGAGAATTTCTTTGAGTATTTATGAACATAATGATTTGAAGAATAATTTTCATATTCATATTCTTTGTAATTTCCATGCATGTTAGGAGCATTAGCACGGGTACGAGCATAGTTTTGTCCAGTTGAGGATTTTGATCCTCTTGAAGACTTTGGTCTTCCTGAGGAATTTGACCCGGGGTTCAAATTCTTCACAGGTGATGTCATGAGGACATTCACCTCAAGATTTTCAAGGAAACTTTTGGGGACCCAGATTTCCTCACGGGTGGTCCATTCCCACAGTTAGTTCCAACATATCGAGCAAATACTTCACCAGATTGATTTTTGAACAGTTTGTAGTTGGAGTCAAATGAATCATCTGAGGAATAGGATAATTCACATGCAAAGCCTGTTAGATTGGATGGATCAACAGGAGGCCCTTTAGAAGCAACCCATGAGGTTTTGGGATACTGCTCAGGTTTCCAGTATGATCCATCAGCATTCAATTTCCTCTCAAAGGCAATTCCTTCTTTCCTCGGGTTCCTGTTCAAAATCTGCTTTTTGAGCACATCACAAAGGGTTTGGTGCCCTTCGAGACTTTTGTACATGCTTGTCACATACAATTCCTTCAGCCCTGTATTTTCATCAGTAACATTTGTGGTTTCCTCAAGTGAGGAATTTGATACCATACCACAGGAGCAGTTGAAGAATTTGTAGCAATAGAAGTATTTGATGATTCTGGTGAAGAATTAGAAGTTTCACGTTCAAGGCATTTAAGACATGGAGGAATGAATTCAACTTGAGCGGTATTGATCTGTTGCGCGAGTAATGAATCATTTTCCATACGAAGATCATCATGAGAATCCTCAGCTTCGCAAGATCAAGTTTCCTTTGAACAAATTCATAGGAAAGTTTCTCATGATCAGCGAGGAGTGTGACATGACGATCTTCAAGATTACCAAATCTGGACTGAAGACTTTTCATATCTTCAGTGAGGATTTGGTTAAGATTCATTTCATCATTCAACAGGTCATCACTTCTATCTAGCAGTTTCTAAAGCTTTTCGAGGGCAGTTTGTTATTAAGTAGCAATGATAGCAAGTTTACTGTAACTGGGTTTTTTATAATCATCAGGTTCACAGTCACTTGAATCAGAGGAGGAAGCATCAGTCGGTACCTTTGAACCTTTTGCCATGAAGCAATAGGTTGGAGCGAAGTCGTTAGCATAGTCATCAGTGTGGATGGTATTATCATTTTCTTCAAGGTTGAAGAGTGACTTGCTGACGAATGTGGTTGCAAGTGCAAGAGTAGCCTGTCCAGATTCCGAGTCTTCATTAGAACACTCCTCTTCATCACATTCCTCGGATTCTGCCTCAGAATCCATTTCCTTGCCAATAAGTGCCCGAGCCTTTATGAAACTAGTCTTCTTGTGCGATGAGGACTTTGAGGATAAGGATTTTGAAGATTTCTTCTTTTTCTTCGAGTCATAAGAACTTTCATCCTTGTATTTTTTCTTCTTTGATTCATTCACCCAACGAGGACAATCAGCAATGTAGTGACCTGATTTCTTGCATTTGTGGCAGGTTCTTTTCTTGTAGTCCTCACATGAAGATTTTGATTTCCTCATATCTCTCCTTGAAGATTAACCAGATTGACCACGTCCTGTAAACTTTTGGAATTTCCTCACAAGCATTGCAAGCTCCTGTCCAAATTCTTCAAGATCACCAATGCTGCCATCCGAGTCTTCTTCTTCAGATGAGGAAATTGCTTTGGCCTTCAGTGCACGAGTCTAGAATAGCTTGGTCCATATAGATCTCTCTTTTCTTCTCGTTGGAATTCATGAGTATTGAGTATTTCGAGTGTATCAATATGATCAAGCATCTTGTAGTCTGGTCTTTCTTGAATCATCAGAACTAAAGTGTTAAATGAAGAATCCAAAGATCTTTGTAGTTTCTTCACAACTTCATGGCCAGTAATGTCTCGAGCTCCCAGTGCTTGTAGTTCATTTGATAAGTCAGTGAGGCGATCAAAGGTATCTTGGCATCTTTCATTGTCAAGCCTCTTGAAGCGATTGGAGCGATTGGGAAGAACATCAACAGGAGAATCACGCTGGGTTGATTCTCCTTCATTTACTTTGGACATCCTTTCCCATATTAGTTTTGCTGAGCCCAAAGCGCTCACTCTGCCATACTAACCTTTGCTCAGCTGGCCACAAATGATATTCTTCGCTTGAGAATCAAGTTGCTTGAATTTCTTCACATTAGCGGCAGAGACAGTAGCAGTGATGATAGGGACACCATGTTCCACAATATACTAGAGATCATTGTCAATAGCTTGTAGATGCATCTGCATCTTGGTCTTCTAGAAGGGAAAGTCCTTTCTTTTGAAAGTAGGACATCCTGCAGTAACCTTGATCATGCCTATAGTCGACAGAACTAAAACTCCAGGTGGTTAAACCAAAATCACACAGAACAAGGGAGTACCTTGCTCTGATACCAATTGAAAGTGCGTTATATCGACTAGAGGGGGGGGTGAATAGGAGATTTTTAGAATTATATCACTGAGGAAATTCCTTTTGAGGAAATTCCTCACTGATGACTAACTCGTAGCATAACAGCAAAGGATCAGAGGTGCAAAGTATCACTACATCAGTTTTCAAGATGAGGAATATGAAAAACAATTTGCACAATACGCAGACACATAGTAAGGAGGTGATGATTAACTCGCGTGAAGAATTTGAGGTTGAGGCAATTCAGAGAAAGTCTTCAGCAAATTCTTCAAACAGAGACAATGGAAATCTTCAACATACAATCTTGAGGAATTTAAAGAGTTGAAGAAATAGAACCCGTTTCACAGTGAAGGCAATGGTTGATGACCCAGTTCCAACTGTTGTGAAAGTTGTATGTCTGGTTTGGAGTGGCTTGGTATTGAAACCAAAGGACACACAGTCCGGGACACATAGTCCCTACCGTATTCTCCTTGAGCTAAGAACACACAGTCCTCTCTCAACACTCGTGGTAAGTCTTCAGGGTAGACTTCCAAACCCTCACAAACTTGGTCACCCGACGATCCACAATTGATTGCTGGATTGCTCTAGACCATGTCGCCTAACCGTCTGGAGGATGCACGGTCCTCAAAGGTAAAAGGCTTCAGTCCCACACAGGAACAAATTCTTCAGTGATGCTCAATCACTTGGTTTTGGTTTGTGGTTTGGTGTTTGGGGGTATTTCCTCACTGATGATTTACTCTCGAAGACTCTGAGGAATTTGGGTTGCTCTTATGACAAGTGTCAGTTTCTAACAGAGCAGCCAACCAGCTAATGGTTGTGGGGGCGGCTATTTATAGCCTGGGAGCATACCGACATGATTTGACATTAATGCCCTTAAATAATATGACCATTGGTGTCGATAAGATCAGTGATGTGGTGCGAATTGTGGTAACGGCCGGGACCCTCAACCGTGAGAGTCCTAATGTCTCTCATATTCCTCACTTGAGGCTTTTGGTAGGATTAGGCATGGGTTGAGCATCATGAGGAAATTCATTCTGAAGTGTTACTTCGACCCCCTTTAATAGTACGGTGTTCTTATGACTCAAGAGTGAAGAAAATAAAATAGATAGAATAAATCTTCATACTTCAAAGTCTTCAGATTGATTTTATTCACGACACACCGAATTCCTCATCTTCAATATCTTCATGAGGAATATCAATTTCATTGCAATTTCTTCGCGATTCAGTTCTTCAGCTTCAGACCAATTTCTTCAGCCGAAGATATACATTTTTAGGGGTCGATATTCATCGTATGATTTAAACTCCTCAGCGACTTGTAGATCGTGTGTACACTTATGAACACATTAGATACTTAACCTATAAGTCTTCAAACCACCAAAATCACTAAGGGGCACTTGATGCACTTACAGGGTCCACCATAGTAGTCCCGTGGTCGGGTGAATAAGCTGGTGGTGGTGGCGAGGACGACGCAACAGTCCGCCTACCTTGAAATACCCCTTGAAATACCCTGGACGCTCTAGATCAGGCTCGAGGGCATTTAACAGATCCAGGATCCGTTGGCCTCTCAACGCAGGTGGTTCCAAGTTTTTGACAACTTTACATTTGGTAAAGTTCTTCTTGTCTTTTGTGAACTGATGGTTAGGATCCAGGAACTGTCTATGCAAGTCAAACCAAGAATACTTCCGACCCTCCTGCGACCAATGAAACTGAAGAGCTGCCTTGCATGTGGGGCATGGGAACCTTCCATGCACACACCATCCAGAGAATAACGCATACGCCGGCATGTCATGCATAGAGTACATGTACCACACATGCATTTTGAAGTTTTCTTTTCTAGCGGCATTGTATGTCTTGACCCCATTATCCCAAGCTTCTTGCAATTTATCCTTAAGTGGCTGCATGTACACATTCATATTCTTCCCCGGATAATTGGGCCGTGGAATTATCACCGCCAGAAATATGTTCTTTCTTTGCATAATCTTCCCGGGGGGGGGGGGGGAGATTGAGTGGAATGACAAATACATGCCAACTACAGTATTGGGTTGCCATCATGCCGAAGGGATTAAAACCATCTATGGCGATGCAGACTCGAGGATTCCTTGGATCGGCCGCTTTATCCTGATGCAATCCATCGAAATGTTTCTACGCTTCCCTATCCAATGTGTGTACCGCCATTTTATTCCCATCCGCATCTAGTTTGGTTCTTTTGCCCATTTTTTGCCATGTCATCTGTGTGGCTGTCTCTTCGAGCATGAAAAGGCGTTGAAGCCTTGGTATGATTGGCATATACCAAAGAACACTAACTGCGATTTTGGTCTGCCTCTTCTCACCCATACCGTTGTCTACCACAAGATACTTGCAAGACTCGCAATTGGGACAATAGTCCAAATGTGCATACTCCTTCCTAAATAAGACACATCCTTTCTCACATGCATCTATCTTCTCACAGGGCATCTTAAGTACACAAAGTGTTTTGTTCGAGTGGTACAGGTTTGCAGGCATGACATGGCCTTTGGGTAGAAAGCGTCCAAATAGTGTCATCATCATGTCGTAGCATTCTCTTCCCAAGTTGAACTGAGCCTTCAGATCCATTACTTGTGCAATGGCATTGAGCTGACAAAGCTCAGTGTGCTCGTGGAGAGGACGTTGTGAAGACTCCACCATTTCATAGAAGGCCTTTGCAGATTCCTCCATCTCATCTTCCGAATCCCGAGCATCATCAAAGTCTTGCACCATGTCTTCGATCCCGGTACCATGCTCGTCGGTGCGACGACGAACCACCTCAGCTCTGGTGCGTTGTATAGACTCACCATGAAATGTCCAAACCGTATAATTAGGATTAAAACCCCTCCTCTGCATGTGTTTAATCATTATAGCCTCTATCCTCTTTTTATAGTTGTCGCTTTCAAGACAAGGGCACCAGTTTGTTTCCTGACCATTTGCAAATGCGGCTTTCACAAACTCTTTGGTTTTTAGAAACCATTCTTTCGTCATCTCTTTCTGACTAGGGTGACCAGTGTAAATCCACGCATGATCACTCATCTTGCCTAGTTAACAAACACACAAGAAATATATTAATATATAATTCAGCATATATATTCATCAGTTAATCAAGTTCGCTAGTTTTATTACGTCCGTCCAACCTACACACTAATAGGTAAGGATAGGTCCTATCCCACCAGAGTATGTGTAGATTGGGTTCGTTTTCCCATGCTCTGCTCTAGATCCAACACAAAAGTTTGGCACCACCTCCCCGCTGTTCTCCTGATTCACGTCTCCACAATAAAAAGAGAGGATGTGTATCCGGAGAACAACAGGGAGGCACTGAAGAAATTATGCATCAGATCCGGAACAAAGCATATGGGAAAACAAACTCAATCTACACATACTCGGGCTGTCCATGGATAACGTTGGACAATTCAGAAGAATCACGGTTATAAATATATGCAAACGTATGCATATTTAGAACTGTAACCCTTTCGAACGGGAGACGCATACTGATAAATTAATTTACCTATATCTAGCAAGTTTCATCCGAACACCGACACAGAGCAAATGAAGGGGCCAGGAGGAGATGACATTTGTACTCACCCACGAATGCTGGGGAGGAGCTCGTAGAATGCACGGGGAGGTCTTTGCACAGCAGACCTCACAACCACGAGACAACTGCACATGTAAATCCACCCGATCAACACAAATATTTTTTGTTCACGAATAAAATTGAAAAATATATGTCATTTAGGATTCCATCAACATCGAGGAACCCCCTAACTCGCTCGTCCCCGACACCCTTAGGTATGGAGACGCACGGTTAAAGGGTCAGCACACCGACTCTTCCAGTTCCGGAGACCTCTTTTCTCTGCCTCTCCTCTCTTCTCCGAGCATTCTCCTAGTGAGGTCCACGGTCGGCGGTCTCTGGAGGCCGAAGATCACCTTTTGAGTCAACAAGAGGACGAAGAGGTGTCGGGGGTCATGGGTTGGGGGTGAGTGTCGTCGGTGGTGGCGTATTAATAGATGCGTGGAGTTTCATGTTGGGGTGTCGTGATGTCTTGGCGGGGCGTCGTGTCGGGGTGTCGGGGTGTCGTATCGGGGTGTCGGGGCATCATGCCATGGTGTGAGGGTGTCATTTTCTTCTTCTTCCGCTTCTTTTTTTCCTCTTCTTTTTTCCTCTTCTTCATTTTCTTCTTCTTCCTTTTCTTCTTCTTCTTCTTCTTCATCATCATCATCTTCTTCTCCTTCTCTTCTTCTTCTTCTTCTTCTTTTTCTTCTTCTTCCTTCTTTTCTTTTTTCCTCTTCTTATTCTTCATATTCTTCTTCTTTTTCTTCCTTTCTTTCTTTCTTTCTTTCTTTCTTTCTTTCTTTCTTTCTTTTCTCTTTCTCCTCCTCTCCTCTTTCTTCTTCTTCTTCTTCTTCTTCTTCTTCTTCTTCTTTCTTCTAGTTTTTTTCTCTTATTTTCTTCTAAGTTTTTTATTTTCCATCTATTTTTTTCTTTTCTATCTACTTTTTTCTACCTAATAAACCAACTATCTAATTTAACAAAAAAAAAACCAGAAGAAAACTAACTATATAATTCAAAAGAAAAAACAAAAAATAAAATAACTATCTAATTTCGCAGAAAAACAGTAAATAAACTAACTATCTAAATTAACTATGTAATTTAAAAGAGAAAAATAAGAAAAAAACAGGGGTGGGGGCACTCACCGGAGTTGGGGACGGCCAGGGCGACCGAAGGAGGGGGGAAGCCACGGGGAGGGGAGCCGTGAGGTGGGGGCAGCGCCAAGAGGAGGAGGGGGCACAGGGAGGAGGCGGGTACCGGGGAGGAGGAAGGGGCCTGCACGGTGGAGGAGGTGCGGCACGGTGGTGAAGGAGGGGGTCGTGGGGAGGAGGAGGGCGTGGCGGTGGAGGACAGGGCGGTGGTGGCGGAGGGGGCGGTGGTGGAGAAGGGGCCAGCTCCGGAGGCGGTGGTGGAGGAGGAGGTACAGGGGAGGAGGAGGGGGCGTGGTGGAGGAGGGGGCGCATGAAGGAGGGTGCGGTGGTAGCGCACGGAGGAGGAGGGCACGGCGGCGGAGGGAGGAGGAGGGCGTGGCGGCGGCGGTGGTTTTGGGGGTGAGAGAGATGGGTGTGGGGGTTGGGCGCGATGACCATTAGGGGGGAGAGGCGCGTGGGGTGGGGGCGACGGTCGTTAGGGCGCAACCTCTTTGCCGTTTGCCCCCCGACGGCACAGAGGAGAAAAGCACACGGCAAAGAGAGGGACCGTTAGGGGGAGAGAGGGGCTGCGGGGTGGGCCGCCCGTGCTCTTTGCCATCGGCCTAAATGCTCTTTGCCTTTAGCTGGCGGATGACAAAGAGCTGGCTAATGGCAAATTGTATCTTCGCCATCAACCAACTCTTTGCCATGTGGTTTTTGGTAGCTGATGGCAAAGAGAGTCTTTGCCATCAGCCAGCAGATGGCAAAGAAGCAGCAGATGGCAAAATCTCTGATTCTAGTAGTGTAGGGTTATATGGGAATAGTGTACGTGGTTACTGGAGGTTGTTCGGAGTCCCCGGATGAGATCCCGGACGCCACGAGGAGCTCCAGAATTGTCCGAAGGTAAAGATTCATATATAGGATTTGAGGATTTGACCGCCGGAAGTGTTCCAGGCACCACCGGTAATGTACTGGGACGACCAGAAGGGTTCCGGGGATCCACCGAGAAGGGCCACCAGCCCCAAACTGCTACATGGGCCAAAAGTGGATGGGAACCAGCCCCTTGGTGGGCTGGTGTGCCACCACTAAAGGCCCAAGGCGCAACAAGGGGTGGAGGGGGCCAAACCATAGGCATGGAGGGGCTGCCTTGGGCCTCAAGGGCCACCCTAGGGCGCCTCCACCCTTGGCCGCCGCCCTCCTTGCCCATCGAGGGCTATCGCACCCCTTAGGGTGGGAAACCCTAAGGGGGGACCCTCCTCCCTCTCCTCCTATATATAGTGGATGGTTTGGGGCTGTTTTGAGACACAATCTCTCTCTCTCGGCGCAGCCCTAGTCCTCCTCCTCCTCGTCCTCCGTAGTGCTTGGCGAATCCCTCACGGAGTACCACGTAGCTCCATCGTCACCACACTGTCATGTCGTCAGAGCTCTCCCTCAACCTCTCCTCCCTCCTTGCTAGATGAAGGCGTTGGAGACGTCACCGGGTTGCACGTTTGTTGAACGCGGATGCAATATTGTTCGGTGCATAGATCGGAATCCACCGCGATCTGAATCACTACGAGTACGACTCCGTTAACCTTGTTCTTGCAACGCTTCCGCTTAGCGATCTTCAAAGGTATGAAAATTCTCTACCCCTTTGCTCTTTGCTGGTTTCTCCATAAATAGATCCTTGTGTGACGTAGGATATTTTTTGAAATTACTACGTTCCCCAACACAAGGCTCCTCCACTGGAATTCTTTGCCACCACTCCAGTTGCTGCATCAGGCGAAGATCTACATCCAAAGTGTGACACATATGCTGAAGATACAAGAAGTACCTTCCAAATGCGTGAGCCCAACATACCGAAATGTTGACCGTCATGATGCCATTGGCAACAAATGAACACTTTCTTACAATGTTCTTTGTTTATAATCTTTAGTATCTATCGAAGACTATTTATCATAATCTTCGCCACACCATATGGCCAATCAAGGGGCATTCTCCTTCGTGCAAGCTAGAAGGGGCCCTGAAGACATTTATGTATAACACGGTCTATGGCATCAGGTTTATTCTTCAAGACTTATTCCGACGCAACCTTCGAGCAAATGGTATTAATCTTTTTCAGCCCAAGATCAATGCACCATGGATCATGCACTTCATCAAGCGCCAAACAAACACAAGGTATACGCCCCATGCATGCAACCATGGAATATACTCCCGAATGTGGAAGTTATTCATGAAGACATTTACACATCTTAGGGAAAGCACCCCATAATTGAAGGCACGTGTAGAACTGATGACACTGAAGGGTTTCTCGTTCCATCTCATCCTCCGAGAGCAATGCTGATTGCATCATTTCTCTGTCCTCAACCAAGTGCCACTACAACTAAAGCTACTGCCAGCAGTCTACCTCAATAGCCCCAAGCCAGACAGGAACGTGCAATGAGTGATCAAGAGCTTCTAGTCTCTCTTCATTAGAAGCAGGATCGACATCAAGAGTGGACGCAATGACAAATGCAATCCCTTGTGATCGATATCAATTGCATTTGCAACCTCTAAACCAATAACACCTTTGTGGCTCATGAAGTTTGCTAGCATTCCTGGAAGATATTGACAATGCTGGCTCCAGAGGATGATCTTTGCCAGGATCGCTTCGATCAATAATTTATGTTTTGTGCCCCTCCTCCTTGCATGGAGAAGTGGTTCAATACTCCATCTCTCAAAGAAAGTGACTATTCTTCTTCAGCATCGTCCGCTCGTGTCAATCTTGCCAACGATGAAGCTGAAGATGTCACCTCTCCGCCCGCACCAACAGAATGTAACGACACTGCAATAGGCCCATATGCACCAACAAACAACGACCCAATGTTATGGCCGATGCGCTAAGTCATAAATCTTATTGTAAAAATTTGATGCTACAACAAGGTCAACCACATCTCCATGAGGACTTTCGGAAGTTGAATCTTCATATTGTTCCTCAAGGATTCCTTTCTACCCTGGTGGCGAAGCCTACTCTTAAGGATCAAATTATAGCTGGCCAAAAGCGTGACAAGGGTGTATCACGGATCAAGGAGAATATTTTTAGCGGAAACGCTAAAGAATTTTCCATGAATGATCAAGGTGTTGTGTTCTTCCAGAATCGTTTAGTGGTTCCCAAGAACCCACATCTAAGGCAGTTAATCCTTAAGGAGGCTCATGATTCTCCTCTCACCATTCATCCCGGTAGTACTAAGATGTATCAGGACCTACGCTAGAGGTTCTGGTGGACTAGGATGAACAGAGAAATTGCTGAGTTCGTTGCTAACTGCGACGTTTGTCGTCGAGTTAAGGCAGAACATCAAAGGCCTGCTGGCACCCTTCAACCTCTAGCTATTCCTGAATGGAAATGGGATAAAGTTAGCATGGATTTCATTACTGGATTTCCCAAGACCAAGAAAGGAAATAATGCTATCTTTGTGGTCATTGACCGTCTTTCCAAAGTGGCTCATTTTCTTCCTGTTCGTGAGAGTATAACAGCTAGCCAGCTAGCAGAGTTATATATCTCTCGAATAGTGTCTCTTCATGGTGTTCCCCTAGAAATTAACTCGGACCGTGGAAGTATCTTTACTTCTCGCTTCTGGGAAAGTTTTCAGAATGCCATGGGGACTCACTTATCTTTTAGCACTGCTTTCCATCCTCAATCAAGTGGTCAAGTAGAAAGAGTGAATCAAATCCTAGAAGATATGCTCCGAGCTTGTGTTATTTCGTTCGGTATGAATTGGGAGAAGTGCCTTCCATTCACCGAATTCGCTTATAACAATAGTTATCAATCAAGCTTGGGCAAAGCCCCTTTTGAAGTTCTCTATGGACGAAGATGTCGAACCCCTCTTAATTGGTCAGAAACCGGAGAGAGGCAACTCTTTGGCCCGGATATGATCCAGGATGCAGAAGAGCAGGTTCGCATTATTCGTGAAAAGTTGAAAACAGCCCAGTCTCGTCAAAAGAGCCAATATGATCGTCATCATAAGGCTGTGACCTTTGAAGTTGACGAGAAGGCTTACCTTCGGGTTACACCTTTGAAGGGTACCCATCGTTTCGGTATCAAGGGCAAATTGGCTCCTCGTTACATTGGTCCTTTTCGCATTCTTGCCAAACGAGGAGAAGTTGCCTACCAGTTGGAACTTCCTCCGCATCTTTCCAAGGTTCATGATGTTTTCCACGTCTCGCAACTCAGGCGTTGCTTTTCGGATCCTATCCGTGAAGTGGACCACGAAACACTTGATCTACAAGATAACCTTTCTTACCGAGAATACCCCGTGCGTATTCTTGATCAAGCTGAGCGTACCACTCGACGTCGAAACCTCAAGTTTCTTAAAGTTCAATGGTCAAATCATTCTGAAAAGGAGGCAACTTGGGAAAGAGAGGATCGTCTCCGACTTGAATATCCGGCGTTATTCCCGACGACTTCTAAATCTCGGGACGAGATTCTTTTGAGTGGGGGTGAGTTGTCACATCCCTAACCCTTAAGCAAGATAGCATTGTGCTCATGTCTTCTTTGCATTTGCATCTAAGAAGTTTCAACAAAAGCAACAAAGTGGCAAAGGAAAAACTCAAAACCCTAGCCACCATTTCAATTAAAGGAAATCTCAAACTAGTTCAAAATCAATGAACCCAAAATGGCCTCAAGAAATGTTCAAACTTTCTGATAAATCATGAAAGTAAATGAGGATTGGAGAAAACTATTTTCTTGACACTTTAACCATTTTAAATAAATGCAAAAGGCTACTGGTTTCAAGTTTTAAATGTGAAATCAGAAACTATAAATTTTCAGAAATGTTGAAAACTTTGGAAATGGTTGGGAATGCTATAACAATATTTCAGGAGGTCTAAAATAGTTTTTACTTTTTGTTTTGGAGCTGAAATAATTAGCAAAACAACAGTTAGCAAAACAGAAAAACAAAAACAGAAAAAAATGGGAAATCCTTACTTGTCGCCTAAGCTTGGCCCGGCCCATCCCTCGCTCGTCCCCTCCCTCGCGCCAGTAGGCAGCAGGAGGTGGCCGCCGCCTCCTCCGGCGCGGCCACACACCTGTGCGCCTACCTGGCCGCCGCCTCGCGCTGGCAAGGCCGGGGATAAGCCCCCTGAGGCCTCCCCTATCCATTCCCCGCATCGGCTCTCTCCCTCCTCCCGGATCTCTTCCTCCTCATTGCTGCCGCCATTGGAGCCGAGCTCGAGCTCGAGCCGCAGCACCTCTAGCCATGGGATCCCGCCTCCGAGTAGTCTGTTAGCTCTGCCTCGTCGCCCTGGTCATCTCTGCAGAAGCTGACGTCTCCCCAAGCTCTGCATCGCCCCCAACGCCGTCGTCTTCCACCTCCGGCCGCCGGACCTCTCCCGTCGATTCGTCGCCCCCAGGCCTTCCCCGAGCCGTCTAAGCCCTGCTCTGCACTCCCCGTGAGCATGCGGTCGTTTCCCCTAAGTTTTTCCCGTCGATCCCCTCCTCTAGCTCTAGTTTCACCGGAGCCCGACGAGGACCACCGCTGCCGCTCGTCGCCGGTAGCCCTCCGATGATCAGCTCGTCCTTCCGAGGGCACCAGCAGCTTCAGGTCGACGCGTAGATGCCGTAGGAGCTAAGAACCGAGCGTAGATCCCTCTGATTCAAAGACCCCAATGACGCCCGAGCCTTGGCCGCCGCCAAGCTCGTCGCGGGCGTCATCTCTGGCCAGATCAGCCCCGGCTAAGTGCAGAAATGAAGCTGCGGGAGATGTGCCGTTCCTCTGGTGCTCTCCGCGTAGCATTTGGCCCGCTGTGCACCGTTTCCGAGCCCCTCCGCCGTGCTGGTGGTCGCCGGAGGCTCCCCGTCGGCGAGGACGACCTCGCCGCCGATGGATCTCGGCTGGCCTGAGCCACTGACTTGTGGGGCCAGCCTCTGGCAAGTTTAAAACTAATAAAAATAAATCAAATAAGTTAATCAGTCACTGACATGTGGGTCCAGCAAGTTTAATCAGTTAATTAAGTTTAATCTTAATCTAAAATTGACCAGAGAGACTGACCAGTGGGTCCCACTGGTCAGGTTTGACTTTCAACGGCCAGATGGACCTGCTCATGTCATGCTGATGCAATAATTAGAATTTCCAGTATAAAACTAATTCCAGGAAATTGCTAAAACTTGTAAAAATCATAGAAATTAATATGTAACTCCAATGAAAATAATTTATATATGAAAAAGTATCAGAAAAATTCAAGGATTCGGATTATGCTATTTTCAACTATGTTTGAAAAAGTTACAGAACCCTAAATTGTGGAATACGGAATAATTCAATTCTTATAATTACTTTTTAAATGGAATTTGCAAAATTATTCGAATTTCATTATGATTGCAATGATCACCACTGTCCTAATTACAAATCAGTACCATAACATGACATTTCATGCATGTTAACATCAAGTTGATCTGAGCATCAGGTGAATCAATTAAAACGGTATCCGAATACCCCGTTTGGAATTGATATTCGAATGTGAATCAAACCAACTCTAAACCTAATACATATTGATTATAATAACTTATCACCTTGCATTCTCATGCCATGCTCATGCATCATTTTGATTGCATATGATTGTTATTGAATGCTACCATTTATTTCGGTAGGCTCCGCACCCCCGGATTCCACCGAATATCCGTCTGACGGATATCGTTCCTCCTCTGAGCAACAAGGTAAGAAACCCTTTTGATCATCCCGATAATTCCCATGTTCTTGCTCCTGCACTTATTTATTGCATTAGGATCAAATGCTTCAACTGCTTTTGCCACGTTAGTTGAACCCACTTCCTTTGTATGACCTAACTTTGTCATAGTAAATAGCCGAACCTTGCAACCTAGCATACATGATAGTTGCTTGAGCTGTGATGTGCCTTATCCTGCTATGCATGCTATGCTTAGAGTTGTGTATGGTCTGTCATCTGGGAGATGAAAAAAATTGTGGAATGTGTTTGGTGAGCAAAGGTTGTGTGTTGAACTTGAGTTGGTAAAGGTACCGGTGAAATGCCGTGTAGGAGTACATGGCGGGTTGTTTCATTGAAACCGCCCTTAAGAACTGAGTTCCGTGTATGTATTCCAAGACGAGATACTACCACATGCTGGGCCCTGAAATATGACCCCGCTCGGCCTATTAATCGCGTAGTGCTCGGTCCAGGAGTTGCAAGTAGTTTCTGGTGTTTATAGTAATGCTGGAGGTCGTTCATGGTGCTGACCTGAGAGGTGGGCCGTGATGCGGTAGGCAGTGGCACGGTGTACCAAGTGGCACCCGGATGGTGGGCTTGGGAACCCTGCGCACATCGTTTGAGGCCGTGTCGGAAATCGCGGCCGGACTTCCGTACGGGTTACTCTCAGATAGGCGATAAACCTGGACTAGGTACTAGTGTGGTTAACGGTCGTGGCCGACTCCCTCGCTGGGCTTCCGCTTGAAGGTTGCCGAGGTGCATGACGTGCACATGGCGATAAGTGGCGAGAGCGTGTGTGACGAAGTACACCCCTGCAGGGTTATGATCTATTCGAATAGCCGCGTCCGTGGATATGGACTACTTGGAGACATATGTTGTTCATAGATAACTTCAACGACTACTCATAAAATTGCCAAGATAAGCGTGAGTGTCGTGGACAGCATTTCCGTACGGCGACGGAATGATTCCACGATAGTGTATTGTTGTGGTGTTAGTGGACTCGTGTGCGAGAAATCACGTTGTCAAAATTATTTAAAAATGTAAGTGTCTAGCCACGAGTCATATGCTGGCTTTCCGCATGAAACCCCACAATACCTTTTGATACCTTGCATGAGTACTTAGTTCTCCTAAAGTCTTGCTGAGTACCTTCGTACTCATGTTTGCTTAATAAATGTTGCAGAGGTTGCTAATGACCCTAATGGAGGGTTCTTCGTAGACATCGACGACGACGAGAATCTGGTATCCCAGCTACGATCTGGCCCTACGTCGGCTCTGTAGTATAGTCAGGCCATGTGCCTTCTAGTTGCCCTGTCTGTACCCAGACAGTTTATAACTCTTCCGCTGGCTTGTATTTGTATGACTGCTATTATGGGTCGTGAGACCCTTAATGTGTAATATTATGTGTGTGGCTCTTCCGAGCCTCTTAAATAAAGGTTGTATGTTTATGGTTATGTTGTGATGCCATCGATGTATCTATACATATCGGTATGCCATGTGTACGTGTGTCGTACTTGATATGTATGGGGTTCTATTACCTAGTCGTGAACTTTGGTAGCACTCCTTACAAGGAAATGCCCCTTTGTGATCCAATGAGCCTTGGTAGTTCGCTACTGCTCCGGACACATTGGTTGACCGGCATGTGTCCTTCTTAGCTGCTGTGTCTGTCCTCTTTGGGGAAATGTCACGCGACGTAATGGAGTCCTTGTAGCTTGCTACGACTCGTCTACGTTCGCTGATGACCGACACCTGCTTTGTTAGGTCATGTATGCCTGTCCTTGTGCGGTACTGCCACTCTGGTTTATGACTAGACATGTCGATCCGGGTTCTTTGACATTGGATTGCTAGCGACACTATCGCATACGTGAGTCAAAAGACGCAAACGGTCCCGGCTAAGGTAAGGCTGCAGCCGTGGAGTTATCCGTGCGTGAGACCACAAAGGGATGCGATGTGTTATAGGCTGGATTCCTATGGCTTAGGATCGGGGTCCCGACATCCTGTTTCCTTGGAAGTGATGATCTGGAGTCCGTTTGGGGCTCCGGAGAGGGGGATTCTTCGTAGTCATCATCACCAACCCTTATCCATCAGCTATCCTATGATGCTCACTACCAGTAGTGAGTAATTCCTTTGTAGGCTTGCTGGTCGTTGATGGGTGTTGTTGGAATTGATCATGTAACCGATTTAATTTGGTAGGGCTTGATTCCTAGTATCCACTATGTTGTGAGATTGATGTTTCCATCACTTTTCTATGCTTAATGCTCTTCACTAGGGCCCGATTTCCATGATTTTAGATCTGAGCCTATTATGTTTTCATGAATAAGTGTCATTTGGATCCTATCATGCAAGTTGTATGCACCTATTACATGTCTTGATCCGCATACCCCAAAGTGACATTAATTGGGATTGTTTCCGACGATTGTCGTAGTTAGAGGAGTTCATCTATTCACGATGTGTTAATGCTTTTTTCCGGTTCTATATTAAAAGGAGGCCTTAATATCCCTTACTTTCCAATAGGACCCCACTTCCACTGTATGGTAGGACAAAAGATGTCATGCAAGTTCTTATCGCAAACACGTATGACTATATACGGAATACATGCCTACATTATATTGATGAATTGGAGCTAGTTCTTTGTCTCTCTGGTGTGTAAGTGTTACATGATTTACGGCATCCATATCTTTCCATCGCTGCACCATTCCTACGCTTTACATATAATGAATCTTGCTAAGCTACCATTACTGCTGTCACTGTCACTACTGTTACAATGTTGCTGCTACTACTATTACAACTAGTACTATTATTTTTTGTGCTACTAAACCTTTGCCGTAGAGAGATATCCTAGGTGTGGTTGAATTGAAAACTTAACTGTCAAGTCCGATAAATATTCGTTGGCTCCCCTTGTGTCGAATAAATAAATTAAGGTGAAATACTCCCATGAAGACTGTTGCGGTCCGCTATACTTGTGGGTTATCACTGCACCATCATCTTCAACTCATGCTGGGGACGTGTAGTGTCCAATGTCTTTACCCTTTTTGGTCATTCGATGACAAAGGGGGAGAAGCATTGGATTGATAGTCTTCAAATAGGTCAATAGGGTTGGGTGCTGCTATATTTTGTTATGTTTACAACTCTTGTTCTAAACATTAGTTTTTTGGGTTGTAAAACTTAAGTCCTGATGGATGTCTTCACGTTTTAGGTTCACCTACTTTTGGCGCTATCTTATATCTTATCATATGCGTCTAAGGTCATTTAGCAAACACCAATTTTTCATTATGCCTTTCATTATCTTCATAAAACCTCTAAAACGCATAATGGTTCAATTCAAAGATATAGGGGGAGATCTCCACAAATAGAACCTGCCATGTGTTTTTGCTTTCAAAGAAAAATCTTCATAAGCACATATTCAAGGGGATCTCTCTATATCTTGCAATCATAATCTCCAAGTCTTTATCTTCATATATTTTAACCCCGTTGAAAACTTCAACCAGTTTGTTATCAAACACCAAAAAGGGGAAGATTGTAAGTGCATCTAGTGCCACCCCTTGTGGGTTTTGGAGAATTGAAGACGAACGTGGATGTGGGACTAATGTGTTTGTGAGAGTTCACAGGTTAACAAATATAGAAGTCCCTGGAGATTCAGTTTAATCATCATAGTCTACACCTAAAAATGTCTAAAGAAAATGATGATGGACGAAGCCATTGGTGGTACGCGAAGATAATCCCTTGAAGATAATGAAACATGAAGTTGAAGTATTTCGGTTGTTTTGTTTCTTCCTCCTTGAGTCATAGGAACCACTGTACTTTTAAGTGGGATCAAGGTGATCAAAGTTAGATGTAGATGTGATGCTCAACCCAAAACAACTATGTCTCCGATGAAGACAATGAGAGGAAATTTCTTCGAGAGTTGCTTGAGTCAGCATTTGTTTTAACCCAAGTAATGTTGCCACATGAGTCTTTGAAATCCGACAATTAAAAAAGTGTCAGGTGGCCATTGACCCAGGGTTATTCGGTCATATCTTGTCGGGTTAGGTGCTGGCTATAAATAGCTCTCCCCCTCCACCATAAGTTGGTGGCTGCTCAGTGCTAGATACGACTATTGTCATTTTGGAGCGACCCACCTCGAAGACGTTGAGAGAGAAAACTATCCTACGAGGATAAACCCAAACACCTTGAGGCAGAGTGTTTGAGCATCACCGAAGTCATTCTGTTCTGAGTTAACTGAATACTTGTTACTTGAAGACAATGAACTTCCAAACAGTTATGCTTCTTGTTCTAAAGCATCCAAGAGTCAATGTGCAGTGCCCGGAAACCGAGTTTGCATGGGTTTTGGAAGTTTCCCCTGAATACTTACCTAAGTGATTGGGCGTGCTCTAAGTGACGTCAGCTCAAGGGGAACAAAGTGAAGACAAGGTCTTCAGAGTTCAATCTCAGCCTCCCAGACCAAACATACATGTTTCACAACAACTCGAACTCGTCCAACAAATCATGTGTCTTCATGAAACTACTAGTTCTATTATCGACTATCTTACTTTTTGTGTTGTACTATGAAGTCATTACCTGATCATATAATTTCGAAGACATACATCGAAGACATTCCTTAATTCCCATTTGTCTTCATTATGTCTAAGTTTATCTTCGATACACCTTAGTGTGCATGATGACTATGCTATACCCGCATGTATGTCTTTGTAGTACTCCATTATTTTCTTACATCCTTTATTAACATCCCTACACGTTACTGTTTCTCTTCTGCATGCTTTGAATATAGTTATTATTTTGATGCTTTTCATAAAAATTGCCTATTCAACCCCCTCTAGTCGATAACTAGCATTTTCAGTTAGAGCAACCAAGGAATCGGTTGGTAGTTTCTGCCAAAGAATCGCTTGTTTGCAGTATGTAGTGCGTGGGATCAATTGATTTCCCTTGTTCATAATGTAGTGTGAGGGATCCTTCGATCGCTCGGGTTCAGTAAGCGAACACCTCGCTCGAGTACAATTAGCATTTAGTGAATGCCTTACACATACATGCATACAAGAGAAACGCACAAACCAGACTGCATCGCTCGGCCCCGATCAGCCACTGGTTGCCAACTATAAAGATGAACTCCCCGAAAATTTCCTTGCCCTCACTTATACCACAATTTTTTAGATCATGGACGACGCAAAGAATATCATGCAGGTGCATCTCCGGGTCTCCCAAGACGAAAAATCCCATTTTGTGTCTTAACGGTTTGTCATATAAGTGGGACCCCACCACATATAAGATGATACATGTTTTGGCACAATTATCATCATGGAAGTGTAACATACATGGAAAAAAAAGTTTTCACTTGACTCATAATATCATGGATGTGATTATTTTTGTAGTGGATGGTGGGACGTTTTCTCCCACCCCATAAGTGGAGGAGAGTTGATACCCTATATAAGGGTTACTCTTCCACATGCTACTGGAGCTTGCGAAGAGGGGTCGTTGATAAGTCTCCCACGTATCTATAATTTATGAACTATTCATGCCATATTTACATTAGTTCTACATGGTTTTGGTGTACTTTTATATAATTTTCGTGGACTAACTTATTGATCTAGTGCCCAGTGCTAGTTCCTGTTTTTTGCTTTTTTGTTTCACAAAAAACCATACAAAACAGAGTCCAAATGTAATAAAATTTATGCGGATATTTGTTGGAATATATGTGATTTTTTGGGAAAAAGAATCAACACAAGATGGTGGTCGAGGGACCTACACGACAATAGGGCACGCCCTACCCCCACCCCCACCAGGAGCGCCTTGATAAATTGTGGGCACCTCGTAGGCCGGTTGGATCCCTTCTTTTAACATAAAAGTCCCAGCAAAATTTGAGACCAATGAGAATTACGGATCTCCGGGAATATAAGGTACAGTGAAGGGTTGTGAAAATAGTCGCAAAAAATAGAAGACAACACACAAATCCATTCTAGGGGAGAGCTCTCTATATTTGCGGAGGGCCAAGGAATAAGAATAAGGAGATCGTGTAGGATCCAAAGTATGTCTAGAGGGAGGTGACTAGACTACGTGACTAAATAAGTACTTAACCTTTTTCAAACTTTATCGGTAGGGAAGTTTTAGCAATATTACCAAGTCTAGTACACCCTACACATGCAAGTCTACGAGTATAGCAATGGAAAGTAAAGACATGCAAGTGTAAGTAGACTGTAGGTGCAGAAAGATCAAAAGCAATGAATACACAATGATTTCTGGCGTGGTTTAGGTAGGTGTTGCTATCGTACATCCACATTGATGGATAATTCAACCCACGTAGTATAATTGTTGTACGAGTACATGGAGGTCTCTTCCACGAAGGGTACAAATGCAAGAAACCTTGTCTATTCCACCATGGCTTACATCCACGAAGGAATATGTGACAGCCCGAGGCCGATGCTCTAGAAGATTCCCCTATTATTTCGTTGTTGTCGTGCGGCTCAATTGTTTG
The DNA here is from genome assembly GCF_904849725.1 of Hordeum vulgare subsp. vulgare. Classification (NCBI taxonomy): domain Eukaryota; kingdom Viridiplantae; phylum Streptophyta; class Magnoliopsida; order Poales; family Poaceae; genus Hordeum; species Hordeum vulgare. The sequence goes on along the minus strand of NC_058519.1, from coordinate 351,371,820 downwards.
TCACATTCATCATCGTATCATGCACATCATCTGGATTGCATCGGCACTATGTTGCCGCCAGTTTTCAAAACCTACATCCGTTAGTAGTTTTGAGCCCGGCCACACTCGCGTGTGCCCGCGGCATCGTTAAAATCTTGTTTTTAAAAGTTCCTATAAAATATTACCGGATTGGGTTGAAACTTGGTGTGCAGCCTTAATATAGCGTAGGTAGGCCGCCTCTCCAATTTTGTCGCTATCGGACTCTGTTTGATTCCCGAACAGTCGACCATAGCGGCACCGTCTTCAGTATATCGTCACACGTTTTTTGGTGTTTAAAAATCTCGTGACACGGGCTGCAATATTCCCTCTCTTCCCAACAAGCCCATTCTACACAGCCACCACAAGCCATCTAGCCAACCCCTCTGTCGGATTTCGGGTTGCGCAAAACCCTAGGGATTCGTACTCAGGAGTGCGCGTAGAGTCCACTCAACAGATTCGGTCTACCGGACTCTCTATACATTGGGCAAGGCTAAGAACTCATATGATGGTGAGGAGAACACATAACACAATAGTTTACCCAGGTTCGGTCCGCTGCGAAGCGTAAAACCCTACTCCTGCTTTTTGGTGGATTTCCTCTCTCGGAGATTGATGAACAAACTAGTACAGTGCTCTCGAGCCTCCGAAGGCCAAGTTGTTAGGTGTGTTGCTCTAGGGTTTCGATGATTCGATCCTTTGCCAAGTATCCTACCCTCTATTTTTATAGTGGAGGCCAGGGTCCTCTTCCCTTACCAAAGGCGTGAAGGGTTCCCACATCGGCCAGTTTCAGTGGGAAACGAGCGAACATGCTTCCCCTGTCAAAAGTAGTCTTCGCCTGCAAAGTTACTGTCCGCGCTGCAGAGACGGGCCCGTGGTGACGTATTCCCTACTGAAGGTAGGCGACGACTTCGTTTCACCATAAAGGAAACCTTTGCAAGATGCCTTTGGGACCTATGTTCGTCCTTTGCACCAAAGGGGGAGCTGCACTGCTCTGCCATCTGCGTCTCGCCTGTCCACCTTCTGCGTCATCATTGACTCCTCAGGCAGGGACTTTCCTCGAAAGGTCCACCTCTCTGGTGGACTCCTGAGGGGGCCCCAACGGGTCTTGATCCCATTCCTCCTCGTGAGGCTTGGCCCCTCACGAGGGCCTTGTCGAGCCTACTGGTAATTGCTCGATGAAGTTGGCGTGCCCTGGGCCGCACACAGGCAAGCTTGGGTACCCCCAATCCCAGAACGCCGAAAGTAGCCCCTGTTCTCAAGGCGTGCCTGGGCTAGCTTTCTGGCGAAGCCTTCGAGGCAGCCTGAAGCGTTGCGGGTCCTAAATACCTGCAGGCCAGGCTTCACACGCGCCGGCAACACAATGGAAACACTCGAGTTATCTAAGCACCCGGAGGCGAACCTGGTCAAATTGATGCGACTCCTGGATGTTGCGCCAGCCATCATTACTCCCTGTGGGCGGTGCCTGTACACACATCACGCGGTCGCGTCCCCTCACTAATTGCATGGTCCCGGGGATGTGAAGGGATGCATGCCTACTCTTAGCTGCATATTTAACCCGATGAGGGCGATAAGGCTTGCGTCGTCTCAATCTTCTCCGCCTTCCACCTTCAGCCCTCCACTCTCTCAACATGGCGTCGGTGAGGAGATTCTCTGCTGCCGATAAGGGTAAGGCCACCGGCGAAGGTCTTGCTGCTCTACCTACCAAGAGGGGACGAGGCCGCCCTCGAAAGTATGCGGCGGCACCGACAGTGGCCTCCGACAGGCGCGACCGTAGTTCTGCCTGCCCGGGGATCACCATCGGCGGCCATGGTGAGGTGTCGACTGGTGCGGGTGCGCATCGCGGCCGGAATGGGAGGTCGGAGATGGCCACCCAGCTGCCTCGCCCGTGGCTACATTCGGCTGATACGGCAATTGAGTTCATGATGTGGGTGGACATGTCGGAGATCGCCTGGCTCCAGCTCCCAAGCTTCTTCGTGAAGGCACTGTCGGCCGGCAGGCTCTCGGGCCTCTGGCTGCAGGCTGGCAGCTGATGTGGCGGGGCGTCCTCGGTCAAGGTTGAGGTCACCCCCCATGGCTACATGTATCTGAACCGCGGGTGGCAGGCATTTGCCCGCGCACGAGGCTTGAAGGGGAGGCGCTACCTCCACTTCAAGTTCGACGGGAAGGCGACGCTCTTTGTCAAGATCTTCGGTGTCGACGGCGATCTTCTAGGTTGCTACCCGAAAGATACCGGCCGTGGCGATCCCGTGGACGAGACCGTATCTGGCGATGGGTGCCACGCCTCCAACAACAGTAACACCCCCTCTGGAAGGAGCCCGAGTGACAGCAGCGACAACAGCTATGACGAGCTGCCTCACCGTCGTGCCCGAGCCTCTGGGAGGAGCCCCTAAGCGCGGCGCCGCCCGTCTGCTCCTGCGGCGCCTGTGAAGGAAGAGGAGGACACGGACTGAGTGTCGGTGTGAGGGTGCCATGTTTCGGCGGTGGCAACCCTCCTCCGGGATCTTCATCGCTAGCTGTCTTGTCCTTGCTCTCGACCCTGCATCCATAGGAACAGGGATAGACCCTTCGGGCATGTAATGGGTTTTGGCGGCCATCCCATTTTTGTGAGTGATGTTGTTTCTCTGCCGGTTTAGATACTTAGCTTGGTATGCTTGCGGGGAACTCCTTTTTTGTGATGCATGATTGTTGTGCTTGGGAGGGGCCTCATTGGTTGGTTGGTCTTTCCCCTGCTGCAGGTGAAGCGGGTCGATGCTCTATGTCAGCTGGCCCCGGTCCCGCACATTTCCCTGACGCCGTGGAGTGAGACCCATTACCAAGGTCGTTCCTCATGAGGCAAAGCCCTGGCACCGGGGTTCTAGGTTGCTTTGTGACCGGTAATGCTCCTAAGGCGCTATGCTCAAGATTCCCCTTAGACATTGAAACGGCTCAACATCGACAGGTCCCAGTCCTGCACATTTCCCTGCCGCGAGGCGGGACTCGAAGGTCACCCCTCGTGGAACAAGGGTACCAGGTGGCTTTGCGACAGGCAAGGTTCCTGAGGTCTGATGCTCAGGACCCCCCTTAGACGTTCAAGAGGCCCTCGCGAGTTCTGTTTTTGGCGGTCCCTAATCTGCATTCAGGAAGCTCTGCGTCGGCAGGTCCCAGTCCCGCACATTCCCCTCTGTCGTGAGGCGCAACCCATTACCAAGGAGGTTCCTCACGGGGCCAGGCCCCGGCACCGGGGTGCCATGTGGCTTTGTGACTAGTAAGGCTCCTGAGGTGTTATGTTCAGGATCCCCCTTAGGCGCTCAAACTGTCCCAAGATAAACAACTGTTGTGAGGAAAAACCAAATGTTGTTCCCTCTCGAGGCTGGTGCGCCGAGCCACGATTAGGCCTCGTGAGCGAGTGCTAGTTGGCATGAGTCTGCCAACTTGTTAGTGAGTACCACACGCGTATTCGGGCGCCAAGGCCTTGGCGAGGTGCCGGCACCGTGCCCCCAGCCCCTGCTCGCGGGGTACGAGCAGGTGAGGGCAGACGGATGATTGACTCAGGGGAAAAGAGCGCGCTGCGAAAACTTGTAGGGCAAATAAGTGTTTGCAGAAAGCTTCATTTGGAAATGCCCTGAGTTTTGACTTCATAAATAGCATCACATCCAAGACAGGAAAAGGAAATGCAAGCCGCGTCTGGGACCTAATGTATTCTTCGCCTCCATCGCCACCCAACGCGAAGCTAAGGTCTTCCACTAGGCATGGGGTGGACCCCTTCCGCGTCCTCGGGGGATCCTGGGTGTATAAAGCCTCGGCACGTTATTACGTGAGAGTGTCACGGTGGTGGTGTATCTGTGAGGTCGAGAGGACGCTTTGGCCTCACGAGTGTCCCTACCCCCGAGGCATGAGGCGCCTAATTCCGGAACTCATTGGTGGATTGTGTTAATTTCCTTCGTCTACTCCACTAGGCGTGGGATGGACCCCTTCCACGTCCTCGGGGGGCCCTCGGCGTATACAACCTCGGCTCGTTATTACGTGGGAGTGTCACGGGATGAAGAGGGTGCTTGGATACGTTTTAGTCCCATAACTAAAACTAATGAGACTAAAACTTGCTAGCCTCACCCATGCTTGGATCCAAGTACTAAAGAGACTAAAATCAAGTTAATAAGCATTTATTATCCTCCAAATCCTCCAATCCCGAACTTGCATGAGGAGATAAATGAGGAGAGAGAGGACTAATGCACATTTTAGTAGGGGTACCCCTGACTAAAAGATTTTAGCCTCAAGACTAGTTTATGCCTGTCTTAAGTCAGGGGTGCTTGGAACTTTAGCCTTTTAAAGAGACTAGTTTTAGTCAGACTAGTTTTAGTCTCTTGGAACCAAGCACCCTCGAAGTAGGTTCCAGAAGAATTGAAGGACGAAGCAGGGTCGATGCAGAGGCGACGTTGAGGCAGTGGAGGGACGGTGCAGAGTAGTCATGGGTAGAACTTGCGGAGGTGTTGAATGTTCCAAACATTCTGGATGGGGACTCCGTATTGAGTCTCGAGACACATGGAGACATGCCTGGAGACATGGACGACCTTGAAAGGGCCTTCCCACATGGGCGAAAGCTTATGCAAGCCTTCCCTGGATTGGACCCGCCTCAAGACGAGGTCGCCAACTTCGAGGGTCCTAGAGCGGATGTTGTGGTAGTGGTAGCGCCGCAAGGCCTGCTAGTACCTCGCGTCTTGGAGAGAGGCCCGGCGGCACACCTCCTCTCCGAGTAAGCCTGCTGGTACCTCGCGGCTCAGAGATACGCCCGACGGCACACCTCCTCTTTGAGTACGAGGTCCATCCCCCGTGCAGCCTCCTAACGCTCTTCATCGAACGCCAGGACCCACGGGGAGCAGTGCTTGATTTAGTGGGGAAGAACCATCTCTGCTCCGTAGACGAGGAAGAACAGGGTCTCCCCAGTGGGCTAGGTTGCAGTGGTGCGGATGGACCACAATATCGATGGGAGCTCATCGACCGAGCCTCGGCCGCAAGCCTCAAGCTTCTTCTTGAAACTCCTCCCTTTGAGACCCCGCAGGACCTCCGCGTTGGTGCACTGCACGTGGCCATTGCTCCTTGGATGGGCCACCGATGCATAGCATATTGTGTACCGAGGTTAGCACATTAAATCTTGAAGAGCCGACTGGTGAACTACGAACCGTTATCCGTGATGATGCGGTTGGGGACACCGAAGCGGCTCACAAGGCCCTTGATGAACTTGACGGCGGACCCGGCCGGGATTGTGCGCACGGGCTCCAGCTCCGCCCACTTGGTGAATTTGTTGATGGCCACGTAGAGGTAGTGGAAGCCCCCTATGGCCCGCGGGAAGGGCCCCAATATGTCCAGCCCCCAAACCGCAAAGGGCCAGGTGAGCGGGATGGTCCGGAGGCCCTGCGCGGGTTGGTGGATATGCTTGGCATGGAACTGGCAGGCCTCGCAGGACCCGACTATCTCAGTGGCGTCGTCTAGAGTTGTGGGCCAATAAAAACCTGACCTGAATTCCTTACTTGCGAGCATGCGCGAGGAAGAGTGATGTCCATAGTTCCCCCCCATGAATGTCGGCCAGTAGCTCGCGCCCCTGCTCCCTGGAGATGCAACGCAACGCGATGTCGTTCGGGCGCCTGCACTACAGGGCGCCATCTCGCACGCAGTAAGCTGAGGCTTGTCGTACCACGCGTTCCGCATCCTCCTCCTTCTCCGGCAATGCGCCACGGAGCAGATATGCTCCGACTTCCTGCATCCAGTCGTCATATTTAGCCTCTAGGGCCAGGAGCAGTCGAGCCCTTGAGGCTTGACCACAGTCCGTAGCCCCCGAGGGTGGTGCTAGGGGGAGCTCCTTTCCGTGCAGCGTCGGGTCCTTAGGTGAGAGTGTCACGGAGGGCTTGAAGAGTCGCTCCTCAAAAACTCCTAGCTCCTGAGCCTCGCGACACATAGCTCTTTGGGCGATGTCATCTGCCTACTTGTTTTCGCCCCGCGGGACGTGCTGCAGGTCCAGGCCCTGTAAACGTTTCTCAATCTTACGTACCTCCTGCAGATACACCTCCATATGCTCTTCCTTGGGTGTGTACTCCTTGTTGGAGAAGTTGAGCAGGAGCTGAGAGTCGCCCATCACAGTGAGGCGCTGGACCCCCAAGGCTACTGCTGCCTTGAGGCCGACAATGAGGCCCTCGTACTCCTCTATGTTGTTGGAGACCTTCTCCCCCCGCTGGAAGCAGAGCTGCACGGCGTAGCGAAGCTTGTCTCCCATCGGGGAAGTGAGCAGGACACCAGCCCCCGCTCCCATTCGCGTGAAGGCCACGTCGAAGTGCATTGTCCATACGTCAGGAGCCTCTGCTCCGAGGGCAAGGGATTCGTTCCCTTCCAGCCCCCGGTCAGGTGCATCCGTCCATTCCACCACGAAGTCGGCCAAGGCAGCTCCTTTGGTGACTCTGGTCATGCTGAATTCGATGTTGAAGGCATGAAGCTCGATGTTCCACTCAACAACTCTTCCTGTCTCGTTTGGGTTATGCAAGATCTTCTCCAAGGGGTAAGCATAGACGACCTTGATCGGGTGTCCTTGGAAGTAGTGACGCAGCTTGCGCAAGGCGACGAGTAGCGCCGGAAGGAGTTTCTGCTGCATCGGGTAGCGAGAGCGGGCGTCCCAAAGTACCGTGCTGACGAAGTACACGGGGTGCTTAACGAGGATGCGATCGCGCGGGGCATCGTGATCCTTGGTGGCTTCAGGATGTTGGGATGCTTCGTCGTCCGGAGAGAAAGCTGGGGCCTCGGGAGGACAAGGCTCTTCATGACCTGATTTGCCAATCTGGGCTCAGGTCCCTCCGCTCGCGAGGGAGTTGGAGCGGGTGCCGAATGTGTCAGAGGACGGATCCGTCCGACGGGAACGATGGATCCCGCCACGACCCGAGAAAAAGGCTTCGAGGGCGCGAGCTGCTCTCGGCGCAACCGCAGCGCATCGAAGGCGTCCACTGAGATAATGTTGAGGCCCGCGCCGCCATCGATGAGGACCTTGGAGATAGCCAGGCCGGAGATGGTCGGCGTGCACAGCATGGAAAGCACCCCGACAACTGTCGTGGCTTTAGGGTGGTCGTCGGGGCTGAAGGTGATGTCGACCTCTGGCCACAGACGACGTTCTGGGGGCTCGGGCCTTAGGCAGGCCATCCCCCCGTGATGCAGGAAATGCTTGACGTGGCGGCTGAAGGGTGGTGCCTGCGACCCGTCGAGAATGCGGGCGACCGCACGCTGTCCGCCGCCGCGGACCGGCATTTGTCGATGGTTGCACTTGACATGGTGCTGCCGAGCCAAGATTTGGTTCCTGCTGTTGGCGTGGAGGCTCCGACACGAATCTCCCTACCTGACGCGGCAAATGTCGGATTTCGGGCTCCCCAAAACCCTAGGGTTTCTAACTCACGGGAGCGCGTAGAGGCCACTCAACAGATTCGGTCTACCGGACTCTCTAAACGTTGGGCAAGGCTAAGAACTCATGTGATGGTGAGGAGAACACAAAACACAACAGTTTACCCAGGTTCGGGCCACTGCGAAGCGTAAAACCCTACTCCTGCTTTTTGGTGGATTGCCTCTCTCGGAGGTTGATGAGCGAACTAGTACAGTGCTCTCGAGCCTCCGGAGGCCAACTGGTTAGGGGTGTTGGGCTAGGGTTTCGATGATCCGATCCTTTGCCAAGTATCCTACCCTCTCTTTTTATTGCGGAGGCCAGGGTCCTCTACCCTTATCGTAGGCGGGAAGGGATCCTACAATGGCCAGTTTTGTGGCAGACCAGCGAACATGCTTCCCTTGTCAAAACTAGTCTTCGCTTGCGAAGTTACGGTCTGTGCTGCAGAGACGGGCCCGTGGTGACGTATGCCCTACTATAGGGCGGCGACAGCTCCGTTGCACCAGAAAGGAAACCATTGGAAGATGCCTTTGGGACCTATGTACATCCTTGCCCCCATTGCACCAAAGGGGGAGCTGCACTGATGTGCCATCTGTGGGTCACCTTCTCCGTCATCCTTGACTCCAGAGGCTGGGCCTTGCCTCGGAATGTCCGCCGCTTCGGAGGAGTCCCGAGGAGGCCCCTGTGGGTCTTGATTCCATTCCTCCTCGTGAGGCTTGTTCCCTCAACAGGGCCTTGTCGAGCCTGTTGGTACTTGATAGATGAAATGGGCCAGCCCTGGACTGTAGACAAGCAAGTCTGGGTACCCCCGTTCCCAGAATGCCGAAACCCTCCGATCTGAGCCGTCGGATCGTGAACCAACGGCCCAAAAACCGAACAAAATAGATAACTCGAGCCCACTATTTAGAAATAGACAGCAAATCCTCTATCCTCCTCGTTTCCCGTGGCCCCAAACCCTCGACGCACCCCCAGCTCCTCCTCTTTCCCTCCCAGCCGACACGGCCCACTAGGCCAGTAGCTGGCCTTCACGGGCCTGAGCTACTACCACCGCCACCCGCGCCTCTTCCCCCGAGCCACGCATCGGTGCCTCCCCATCATAGTGAGCAGCTCCGAGGCGGAGCTCATCGAGCTCCTGATGACGCTTCTGGCTCGCACCTTCGTCACACTGCCCGTCGCCCCACAAGCTCCGCCTGCCGCCACCTTGGACTCCAAGCTCCGCCATGGTTGTCGCGCCTTGGAGCTCCCATAGTCGTCGCGGGTCCTTGCCGCCACCGCCACCACGCTCTCAATCTGGATCAAGATCTAGATCGGGGCTCCCCGTTGACCGCAGAGCACCCTAGTGGGCTGGCCACCCCTCGCCCCAGCCAGGCCTCACCAGGCCAGCCCAGTCGCTTCCTTGTGTCGTGGGCCGGGCCCAGCCACCCGCGGACGAACCGCGTCGGCCTCCCTAGCCAGGTCAAGCTCCGCCCCGCCGGCCCGACCTCCCGCGGCCTAGCAACCCCGATCCGGCCTGCCCTGCCTCGCCCCTGCTGCACTTGATCGGGCCTCGAGCCCACAAGGTGAGCAACCCCTATTCCCCGCCCCACGCGCATGTTAATTATCCTGTGCTCAAGTTCTGTTTTCGCGTAACTTTTTTTCCGTCCTGCGATTTTGGTAATTACTAATGATTTCAGAAAATAGCATGTTTTTCAAATGTCTGTAACTTTTAATCCGCGCCTCGGATTGCGCCAGGTTATATACGTAAAGTGATTAGAATTCCGCGTAGAATAGCATTTTACAACTATCATGCATAATTAAAACTGTTTAGCATGTTATTTGAAATCGGTTTGTGTGTTGACGTGTTAAAAATGGTTTAGTCTATATTTAATTATGCGTAGCTCCGTTGGAGATGAGCCATATATGTAAATGGACTAGAACGAAGAGTAGAATCACGTGAACCACTTTGTTTTTTCTGTTTAACAGACATAAAAAGTGATAAGGACAAATATAGATAGAATTAGAATGTAACACGTGGGGTCGTTTCGGAGATGATATATGTTGTTTCCGACCTCATTTAAAATGCCTAGATAGGAAGTTTAATTTGTTCTTCACATCCTTGACATGTTTCAACACTATTTAATAATGTCGTGTACCTAATCGGGAGTGTACTAAATATTTGAATGTGCAGTTTCGTCAATATGCAGCTCGTTGCATATTGAGCTTCACTTAATGTGTAGTGTTTGCCTGATTCGAATTGCCATGCCATGCCTTGCATAATTTAAACTCGACATGCATCATATCATGCATGTGTGTGGTGAATATCGTGTGTTGCTGGTTGTTTCCAGTTTGCTTCGTATCGATAGAGTTCTGCAAGCGTGTCGGAATGTGGGTATCCATTCAACTACGTTGATTCGTGTGCTTCATGGAGTCGTTCTTCTTCCAAGCGGGATCTCAGGCAAGATGATCATTTCCCTAGATACCATTATTTTCAATGCCATGCTAGTTGTATCGTTTCTTTCGATATGTCTTTGTACCTACCACGTGTTAAATATTAGCCTCTCAACATTTCCATTAAACCATCAACCTTCTACAACCTAGCTAACCATTGATTGGCTATGTTACCGCTTGCGTAACCATGTGTTAGCATTGCTAGTGGCAGTTGCATTTTCTTCCATGTGATAACATGGGTTCCTTGTTATATCACCATATTAATACTATTTAAGTTAATGAACCTATATACTTTGTAAAATGTGGAAGGCTTGGCCTTTCTAGCCTCGTGTGTTGTTCCACCTTTTGTCGCCTTAGTTTTGGCTACCAGTGTTATATTACATAATTGAGTGCTCCTAACACGATCGGGGTTGTTATGGGGACCCCCTTGATAATTCGTTTTAGATTAAGACTGGTCTAACAAGGCCCAACTTTGGTACTACATTTGCCTAATGACCTAATAAAATTGCATAGGGACTTTCCGGACCCCATGGATAATTAATCAACCCTCGGGCTAGTTTTCCTCATGAGTGTTGGTCGAAACTGAGCGATGTCCGGTGCCCCTGGTCACCTGGGGTTTAGCAAACCGACATATAGCTCATCTGGTCGTGCCCCGAGAACGAGATACACGGCTCCTATCGGGACTGTCGGCACGCTGGGAAGCCTTGCTGGATTAGTTTTACCTTTTACCAAATATCTTGTCCATCGAGATTCCGGTGAAACTTTGGGTAATCTCAGAGTTGAGGTTTTCCACTTAAGGAGTCCGACGAAATCGCGAGTTTCGTGATCGAGGATTTCTATGCGACTTGTGGTAATTTTTGATGGACCAGTTGGAGCACCCCTGTAGGGTTAAATATTTCGGAAAGCCGTGCCCGCTGTTATGTGGTAACGTGGAAACTTTGTTTAACATCCGGTTCTAGATAACGTGAAGTAAATTTAATTAAAACTTGCCAACTGAGTGCGTAATCGTGACTATCTCTTTGTGAGATCTGCATCCCGAAGAGGACACGATGGGGTTATGTCTAACGTAAGTAGGTGTTTAGGATCATTTATTTGATCATCAATAGTTCATGTCCGTTATGCATAGATCTTCCCCCTCTTTTATTCTTGTACTCGTAAGTTAGCTACCTCAAATAAATGCTTAGTCACTAGCTGCAACCTCACCACTTAACCATACCTCACCCATTAAGCTTTGCTAGTCTTGATACCTTTGGAAATGAGATTGTAGAGTCCCTATGGCTCACAGATTACTACACCACTAGTTGCAGGTACAGGTAAAGTGATATTAAGATGTGAGCACGATGATTGTGCCATTTTGAGTTTCTTCTTCTTCTTCTTCATCGATCTAGGATGGGTTCGAGTCCAGCAGCGTGGGATAGCAAGGATGGATGTCGTTCTTTTACCGTTTGTTTTCGCCCATAGACAGACCCTGCTCTTCTTCATGATGATTGTATGTATTATGTTGATGTGACTCTGATGTAGCTTGTGGCGAGTGAAAGCCAACTCCTTATACTCATCTTTTCACTACATGTACTTGTAATGATATCCATTCTTGCGAAATGACGAGATGCATTTCTATCCTTGTCGAGGCCCTCGCTCCAAAAGATGGATAGGACCGCATCTTGGGCGTTACAAGTTGGTATCAGGGCATTACCTACCTAGGAGACCCCTTGATTGATCAAACTTGGCCGAGTCGAATCTAGTGAAAAATTGCTTTGAGTCTAGTCATATATCATAGAGTAGGGTTCCTTTTTCTCCTCTTCTATGCTCTAGTGATGTTCACGACTTCGGAAATTTTAATTCGTCTCCTCTTCCCACTCAAATTTTTTAGGATCACGCGGATATTTTTGGAATCTATATGAAGCCTATGTGACGGAGTTCTGTCTTGGTGCATCCAGTCTGAATTGATTTCTTCCGGGGAGTTGAGCTCCTCGGGATTATTGAGCACATCGCTATCATTCAGATTTCTTAGTATCTCTGGACGGAGGATGTTCGAAATTGCTTCGATACTAGTAGTGGCGAGAGGAGTCTGGCTTTCCCAGTACTGGTGCAGATAGGTCCGGATGTATCGCCATACTTAGTATCGTTGTGACTACGAGGATCTGAGATAGATGAGTTTCCGAGGTCTCTGGTTATGTGTTGACGGATGTGATACATTGGACGGGTAGTGGTATTGCTAGGAGTTGGGTGATGGATTTTACTTCTTGTATTCGTGGACCCAATTGCTTGACCAGAAATTTCGGGAGTTCTCAGGTGGGAATTCAAGTAGATACTTATGGGACAATCTTCTTACATATGTATGATGTGAGGTTGGAGTTCGATATCTAGTGGATTCGTTTGTTCATGGTCGTCTTACAGCGGTTCTCGATGTGTCTTAAAGAGTCCTTGTAGCTTGCAATGACCTGGGGATGCTTCGCACGTCGTGTGCACTGCCTTTTACAAGATAGCTACTGTAGAATAGAGCCCGTGCGATCATATCCATGAAAATATCAGACGAAATCTGTGTCATGCATTTGTTCCGGCTTGTGTAGTAAGCCTCATCCTTTGTTTTATTGGATTAGGGTAATTCGAGTAGCTTTGATCTCAAATGGTGATTTCATATCTTTCCAACAGGTGTTCTCATATTTTATGGGAATGCAGTTTGTTTTGCTCAATCAAGTTGTCTTTTCAATTCTTCTCAACCGGAGTCGTCATGTCAATTCTTTTCAACCGGTGTACTTCTCTTCAAGTAATTCAATCCTCTCGAATTCTGTAGATCAATCTCTCATTTCTTTCCGGAGTTTGATTCATTTGTCCCAAGATGTCTCTGTTTTTTCCTCCCTCCCACCCCTTTTCTCCAATGATTTAATTATCATCTAAGTGCCTTTCTTTTCATCAATGCTTCCGCTATCTTCTCTTCTGTGGTGTATCTAGTTACTCATCGTGAAGATTCTCAGGAGTTGCTAGTTCATCATTCTTCATTCTTTTTTTCTTCTCTGGTGTAGCGACCCGACTCAAGACGAGTCAAGCCACTGTGTTACTGTGCCATCCCTGGATCAGTATGCTGGCAGACACAGTACATCAATGTATATATCAATGTGCAATCACATGTAAATAGCGTAAAACTGATATATACCTTAATTATTTCAGCGGAAGCAGTCAAGGGAGTGGAGTCCCAATAAACACCAACGGCAAGTTGAGTGTAGACCGTAACCCTGAATCGTACTCTTACTCGTCGAAGAAAAATATCTGCAACATAAGACATTGCAGCCGTGTAGGTCAGCATATTGAATATGCCGGCAAGTCACATAAGAGAGGGGTGAAAAGTAATCATCTATACTATATGCATATATGGAAGGTGGGGCTATAAGTTTTTAGCGAAAAGAAAGTTGTCTCCTACATCAAGAGGGGCAAAAAGCAAAATGTTACTACGTAGTTGGTTGTTAATGAGATGGTTCCGCCAACCAGTTCTCATACCCGAGTTATCAATATTACCCTCATCAAATATATATAATGGTGTTGAGAAATCCAGATAACTTCAGTTCCTTTGGCTCAAATTGTCCATGACCGTGGACACGGCTAATCGATTAAGTTTGAGTACTCTGCAGAGTTTTGCACACGTTCCCCACAAGATTTGATCGCCTCCGAGTATGTCCTCGCACTTCAAGGTGTTTGAAGACCGGATGATCAAAACATGGTCTTTCAACGGGTCCCTCTGAATCCCTGTCAGTGCCCATCCATTCCTACCGTTCGTCTACATCTGCTAGCACCGCCTGTCCAGAGTCGCCGCGTTGTCCAACCAAGCCAGAGCCCATAATGACTTGTGGCTGTGCAGGTAAGCCTTGGGTCTTGAAAATATCCGTCCGTCTCTTCGAGCCTGGGTGAAGCTTTCCGCAGGATGTCATGGCCTCTCCAACATCCCGGGTCATCCACTGGGTTCTCCAGGGAGCCGATCAACCGTCCTTCACCCAGAGTTGCATTGCGTTCGAGGTCTTGAAAATCTTGTCTTAACCGGTCTTGATTATTTAACCAACCTCGCATCACTCGTGTTATGCACTCAACCGAAATCCCGTCTACTCAAGCATAGCAATATGAACTTTGTCATCCCGGGGCCAAGTATCGGGGTTGTTGTGTGCCTACCACATGATACTACAATCTATACTACAATTTCCAAGTACCTAAGCACCATGAAATTGGGCATAGGATGGTAGAACTACGATGCATAAAACATAGGTGATAGTATGATCAAAGTGACTTGCCTGGTGATGTTGACAAAGAAGAATTTCTCGAGAAAATAACTTGATAGACTACTCGTCACTCTCCTCTGAAAACTATATAACAAACCTATCATTCACATAAGCACTCATACTAGCAATCATTTTAGCAATCAATACAACAGAGAGAGCGAATAGGAATCCGAAGGAAACTTCAAACAAGACTAGAGAGTCCTCTACTACATAAAACACTAAATGATTTTTGTCCAACAGAAAATAATAACAAGGAACTCAGATATAAATCTAACTAAGATAAAATAAAGTATTTTTCACAAAACTTTTTGAAAGTATTCCCAAACGGGATTTGAAACAGTGGAGAAACCAATTGCAAGTTACTAAGGAACTAGAATTGATTTCATGATAAGAAATAAAAATAAAATCAAAACTTGTTGTAAAACTACTGTTTACTATCATAAACAAAACAATAATCTTTTCTGAAATAATAAAGAAAATATTTTAAAACAAAAATAGAAAAGGAATTAGCTGAAATCCTAAAAGAGGTGAAACAGAAATTGTTTCACAAGAAACCATAAGCTCAAATACTCAACAAAATCTGAAATTTCTACCACTGATAAATACGATCACTAGTGATTAGTAGCAAAAAGAATCAAATTAAAAGCTATTTTTAAACTCCTGGAATAGGCAAAACAAGGTTTAAATTAAATCTGATCTAACTCAAATTTGAAAGTTTCAAACATAGACAAATTATATGTTTTTAAAAACTACAGGAAATTTGTGAGCTACTGGAAAAAGAATCAACTCTATTGGACTTCGGGATCAAAAGCTATGGCCAAAACATAATTGGAACTTTTCTGTTTTTTGAACTAAATCTGAAAAAATAAAACAAATAGGGAATCCATGTGGCGGCTTCTGATTGGCTGATGGGTGTGCGTGGCATAGGCTAAACAGCGAATGGCCGAAGTATAAGAAAAAGTTCTCTGGCTAAAAGTTAAGTGAATAAAAACCAGCGGTTTTTGTTTAAAAACCAAAAGGTTATCCTACTCTAATCTACACCGTGGGATGTAGATCTAAGGGAAGAACTACACAATAAAAAAAACAGGACAAGTAAAAGAAAAAAAAGGAGGAGAGGGGGCCTTACCGTGATGAACGCAGCAGTGGCTGGGGTCTTCTCCAGCGAGGGGGGGAACTCCGGAGGGGGTGGGGGTCGCCGGCGGGGGGGGGGGGGTGGGGGTGGGGGGTGGGGTGGCCGGGGGGGGGCGGTGGAGGGGGGGCCGACGGGGTGGAGGGACCTGCAGGGGGGGCGACGTGGTGGAGTTTCTGCCGAGCTTCTGGTCGGGGCGTTGGGGAGGGGTGCAGCGAGGTGGAGGGCCCGACGGGGTGGAGTGGCGACGGTGGGGAGGTGGTGGCGGGGTGAGGTGGGCTCGGCAGGGAGGGGAGGGTGCAGGGGGGGCCGACGGGAGGAGCTCCTGGGGAGTTCTCTGGTGCCGACTCCGGCGAGGTGCAGGGGGAGGAGGAGGTGGGGAGAGGCGGTGGTTTCAATGGCAATGGAACGAGGAGGCCATGGGGGTTCTTATAGAGGCGACGGGAGGTGCTGGGAGGGAAGGTACTTCGCGAATCCCGGAGGTGGGGATTCCTCTGTCCATGGCAGGGAAAGTTCGTGTGACGTCAAGAAGAGGATAGAGGAGGAAGAAGATCTCCTGTTGGGCCAAAATAGGAAAGCTCTTAATGGGCCACCTGGAGTTTCCAAATAAAAGTGATTCCTTTCCTGTTTTTAAACTAGGAAACTAAAACGATAAAAGGGAATTCAAATCAATTCGGAATAAGGAGTTTCTATATACTAAAATTATCAGAAAAATAAAATATAAATGATGGGCATTTTTCCACGGCAAAAATAAAAACTTCAGAAAAAATTATTTTCACAAAATTGCCTAAAAGATTTATTTTCTTTTGAAAATAATTTTCAAATGACCCTCTAAGTTTTTTGGGTTCAAATAACTTTCAAAATGCCCGTGTGTTTGAGGGTCATGTTCCTCCTCTCTTTTCTGTTTGACAGAATGTATTTCCCGTCATTTCTTGCACCAAGAAACAAATAGAAATGCAAAAGAATTAAAATACAAATATCTCCGTTCAAATTCTTTATAGTTGAAGAAGTCATGTCATCTTCTCTCTTTGCTTTTAAAAGACTGAATTTGAATTCACCAGAGAAGGGGAAAGTCATTTTATTCCCTCTCATTCAAAAGTTTTGAAAAGTTTCAAATTTCCACTCAAGTTTCAATCACTCAAGCAAACAAACAATCAATCTAATAATATTATTAACATTCCAAAATTTGGGATGTTACAAACCTACCACACTTAAAATGAATCTCGTCCTCGAGATTCGAAGAGGCTAGAAAGAAAGGTTAGGGTTTGTGGGTCTTCTAACAAATCCAATCTCCGGCAAGGTGGGATGCTACCACACTTAAAATGAGAGATACTGGTCCCTCAAAATGCTTTAACGATCCTCTGGGGTTTTGGCAACTGACATCGCACAGTCTTCATATTAAATCCTTTGGTGATGCTCTCCCGTTTATGTAAGCTTCTTCCATCACTGGGTCTTCTTAATTGACAGTCTCGTGGTCAATTCTAAATAACATATCGATGGTTCTCATGGTGGTCTACCATTTGTGGTTATCCTGCAGAGAGAAGGGTCTTGGTTTCATTCTCGCCGTAAAATTTCCTACGCGTGACAACAGGTGCCATGTACATGGGCTTTTCTTATACAACTCTAAGGCTTAAACAAAAGCTTCAAAGAACGTCGTCTCTCTATATGGGTAAGTCTCTCATATTTACCATTCCGAATAGCAAGATAAATGATAAGAGTAAGTCGTCATGGTGATCAATCCATTCCGCACCCAAATCATTTCTCTGTATAAGGTTTAGCGAATCTCGCATTCTAACACTTGGGCAACCTCACAAGCGTTGCAGAATTTCTCTTGTCTACGAACGAAGTTCGGATAATCCATTGGTTCTACAAGCTGAACGAAACATCTATTGTATCTTCACAACTCTCAGGTTTTTGTATGCTCCTAAGAAAACGTTTGCTAATCCATCCAAGCTTCTTCCATAAATCATATCCATTTCATAATCAATCCTTTATTACATCCTTAATTTATCCTCAAAAACTCCAATTTAAAAGTACTCTATTACAAATGCTGCCATCCACATGGTTCGGTATGGTCGAGCATTTCTGCCAACTTTATTCATCTGCCTCTCTTGGAGGTACTTTAGTTCCACTCGAATTTTCCGAGGTGCTCCTTGAAATCATCCATCTTTTGCTTCATCATGGTGGTCATTAGCTTCATCTCCATCATCTCCGCACGTACTTCACTCAGGTATTCCTGGGTATGACGGAGTCTTGCTTCAAGTATTTCTCCGATCTGACGTATGGCTTCCATGGCAGCTTCACGAACAGCATCAAAGAAGGTTGCTCGTGGTACACATGAAATGAAAAAGTATTGCCCCATAGTCTTTGGACAAACTCCTTTCACATGGTGGAGGTGTACTTCCACATACCAAAGTTCCACTCCATTTTCCACAAATGGGTAGCCTTTGTAGACTGCATCTCCTTCAAGATGAATGTGCTTCATCATGTCCTTCAGGATTTTCGGGTAATCATGATCACTGGTCAGGGTCATGATCGTTTCTGGGCCCTTGAGGAATGACTCGTAGAGAGTTGTCATCTCCAGGTGTCAGTAAATAGGTACTCAGAGGAATGTATGTGTCTCCTTGGTAATCATGGTACATTCCTACTCAGTGGATCCTGTGGGTTTACTGATTACTACCACACTTAAATGAATTATACTCATGCCTGCATAGACCGTATTTTCTCATATCCTCATAATTGTTCAGAGATCTTTGTTCGAAGAGAAACAACGCATACAGTTTCAACATAGACAATCATGAGACAATAATTTCCATTTATTCATGATGTTATTACAATCTCAGGGACTTCTGTTACAAAAACTTTCACTCCATGATCTTATGAAAAACAAGAGTTCCTCATATTACACAAATGGCCGCGGTCAAAACTTAACTACTCCATTCTAGCTTTCTTCCTTTGTGGACAATCGCTGGCAAAATGTCCTGCTTCCTTGCAACAAAAGCAAATGATTTTTGACAAGTCTCGAGGCTTCTTAGCTTCTTCTTTTGCTCCTTGGATTCCCGGCTTCCTTCCTGAGCACAAGTATTTGTGGTGGCCAAATTTCATACACTTGTAACATCTGACATGACTCAGGTCTATGTCTGCACAGATTTGGTTCTTCCGAGGGTACTTGTGCTTCTTTCCGGACTCCTTTATTTTGGCCAGTTCTTCTATTTCAAGTGGATCAAACTCCACTTCTTCCGTCGGAAAGTTTCCCAGATACTCTTGGCTTCTCTTCGTGCAATCCTGTGAATAATGTCCTTCTTCTCCACATGAGTAGCATGCATTGGAGAAAAATCAGGTCAGACCTTGTCCTTCAGGGTCTTCAACATATTCGTTCATCACCGGTTCTTCTAGAATCTTCTTCTTGAGGGTTTCCTTCACTGCATCTTTCTACTGCTTGACAACTTGTTGCACCTTGGGGTAAATGTGACACTGAGCTGGGTAGTGGGTGGTTCCTTCACAAAGGAAACAAGTCGCCTGACTACTTGGGCACTCCTCAGCTGGGTGATTTTCTTCACAATGAGTGCATCCATCCTTGTGTTCTTCCTGGGTGTGTCCTATTTCGCCACAAATCTTGCATGCACAGGTCTTCTCCTTCGGATTATCATAGCACTTTTGAATAAGACGGGATCTTAACAAAGTCTTCTTGAATTTATCCCAGGTTTCTGCTCCACTAAATCCTTGTATGGCATGATGCATTTTCCACCAGATTGCAGCACTTTGTGTAAAGTACTGAAGAGCGTGTTCCACTTCATACTTCCTTGAGATCAAGTTGCTCCCGAAGTGGTTCTCCATGTTCTGAATCCATATTTCAGCCTCTAGCTTGGTCATTAGTCGAGAGACTACAAGTCCAGCTTCATAGTCCATGTGGTAGGGTTGAGGTTTTCGGGATGAGACGGGTAAGAGAGGGAGGGAGATACACACAATACAAACAATATTTTTGAGAATAGGTTGTATTTGTGGCCGTCGGAAAACACACACCAATGACGGCTCACAATTCATCGTATATAACGTGTGTACATAAAAGGGGTTTGGACTTCTAATGGTTATATAATTATTCGGACACTTCAGGGTCTTTGAGTTCTTCGGGTCTTGAGAGTCTACTGTTGGTGTAGCTTCAATTCTTTAAACGCGTGTGAAATCCTCTTTACTTTGAAGTAGAACTCCGTTGATTCTTCATGAGGTCGAAGGGGTAAGGGGATTGTCTAACTATTTGAGCTGAGAGGGAACATTCGATGAAATCAGAAGAGATGAGAGGTAAAAGGTGTTGTTGAAAATAAAATTTTTGAGAGATCCTTTCCTAAGAAATTTCCAGTTTCTAGGGTCACGTCCTACAGTCAACATGTGCTCTGATACCATTTCAATAACGACCCGACTCAAGACGAGTCAAGCCTCTGTGTTACTGTGCCATCCCTGGATCAGTATGCTGGCACACACAGTACATCAATGTATATATCAAAGTGCAATCACATGTAAATAGCGTAAAACTTATATATACCTTAATTATTTCAGCGGAAGCAGTCAAGGGAGTGGAGTCCCAATAAACACCAACGGCAAGTTGAGTGTAGACCGTAACCCTGAATCGTACTCTTACTCGTCGAAGAAAAATATCTGCAACATAAGAAGTTGCAGCCGTGTAGGTCAGCATATTGAATATGCCGGCAAGTCACATAAGAGAGGGGTGAAAAGTAATCATCTATACTATATGCATATATGGAAGGTGGGGCTATAAGTTTTTAGCGAAAAGCAAGTTTTCTCCTACATCAAGAGGGGCAAAAAGCAAAATGTTACTACGTAGTTGGTTGTTAATGAGATGGTTGCGCCAACCAGTTCTCATACCCGAGTTATCAATATTTCCCTCATCAAATATATATAATGGTGTTGAGAAATCCAGATAACTTCAGTTCCTTTGGCTCAAGTTGTCCATGACCGTGGACACGGCTAATCGATTAGGTTTGAGTACTCTGCAGAGTTTTGCACATGTTCCCCACAAGATTTGATCGCCTCTGAGTATGTCCTCGCACTTCAAGGTGTTTGAAGACCGGATGATCAAAACATGGTCTTTCAACGGCTCCCTCTGAATCCCTGTCGGTGCCCATCCATTCCTACCGTTCGTCTACATCTGCTAGCACCGCCTGTCCAGAGTCGCCGCGTTGTCCAACCAAGCCAGAGCCCATAATGACTTGTGGCTGTGCAGGTAAGCCTTGGGTCTTGAAAATATCCATCCGTCTCTTCGAGCCTGGGTGAAGCTTTCCGCAGGATGTCATGGCCTGTCCAGCATCCCGGGTCATCCACTGGGTTCTCCAGGGAGCCGATCAACCGTCCTTCACCCAGAGTTGCATTGCGTCCGAGGTCTTGAAAATCTTGTCTTAACCGGTCTTGATTATTTAACCAACCTCGCATCACTCGTGTTATGCACTCAACCGAAATCCCGTCTACTCAAGCATAACAATATGAACTTTGTCGTCCCGGGGCCAAGTATCGGGGTTGTTGTGTGCCTACCACATGATACTACAATCTATACTATAATTTCCAAGTACCTAAGCAGCATGCAATTGGGCATAGGATGGTAGAACTACGATGCATAAAACATAGGTGATAGTATGATCAAAGTGACTTGCCTGGTGATGTTGACGAAGAAGAATTTCTCGAGAAAATAACTTGATAGACTACTCGTCAGTCTCCGATGAAATCTATATAACAAACATATCATTCACATAAGCACTCATACTAGCAATCATTTTAGCAATCAAAACAAAAGAGAGAGCGAATAGGAATCCGAAGGAAACTTCAAAGAAGACTAGAGAGTCCTCTACTACATCAAACACTAAATGATTTTTGTCCAACAGAAAATAATAACAAGGAACTAAGATATAAATCTAACTAAGATAAAATAAAGTATTTTTCACAAAACTTTTTGAAAGTATTCCCAAACGGGATTTGAAACAGTGGAGAATCCAATTGCAAGTTACTAAGGAACTAGAATTGATTTCATGATAAAAAATAAAAATAAAATCAAAAATTGTTGTAAAACTACTGTTTACTAACATAAACAAAGCAATAATCTTTCTGAAATAATAAAGAAAATATTTTAAAACAAAAATAGAAAAGGAATTAACTGAAAACCATAAGCTAAAATACTCAAACAAATCTGAAATTTCTACCACCGATAAATAAGATCACTAGTGATCAGTAGCAAAAATAATCAAATTAAAAGCTATTTTAAACTCCTGGAATAGGCAAAACAAGGTTTAAACTAAATCTGATCTAACTCAAATTTTAAATTATATGTTTTTAAAAACTACAGGAAATTTCTGAGCTACTGGAAAAAGAATCAACTCTATTGGACTTCGGGATCAAAAGCTATGGCCAAAACTAAATTGGAACTTTTCTGTTTTTGAACTAAATCTGAAAAAATAAAACAAATAGGGAATCCATGTGGCGGCTTCTGATTGGCTGATGGGTGTGCGTGGCATAGGCTAAACAGCGAATGGCCGAAGTATAAGAAAAAGTTCTCTGGCTAAAAGTTAAGTGAATAAAAACCAGCGGTTTTTGTTTAAAACCCGAAAGGTTATCCTACTCTAATGTACACCGTGGGATCTAGATCTAAGGGCAGAACTACACAATAAAAAACAGGACAAGTAAAAGAAAAAAAAGAAGGAGGAGAGGGGGCCTTACCGTGATGAACGCAACAGTGGCTGGGGCCTTCTCCGGCGAGGGGGGGGCAACTCCGACGGGGGTGGGGGTTGCCGGCGGGGGGGGGGGGGGGTGGGTGGGGGTGGGGTGGCAGGGGGGCGGTGGACGGGGGGGGGGGGGGGGGGGGGCGACGGGGTGGAGGGACCTGCAGGGGGGGCGATGTGGTGGAGTTTCTGCCGAGCTTCTGGTCGGGGCGATGGGGAGGGGTGCAGCGAGGTGGAGGGGCCGACGGGGTGGAGTGGCGACGGTGGGGGAGGTGGTGGCGGGGTGAGGTGGTCTCGGCAGGGAGGGGAGGGTGCAGGGGGGGCCGACGGGAGGAGCTCCTAGGGAGTTCTCTGGTGCCGACTTCGGCAAGGTGCAGGGGGAGGAGGAGGTGGGGAGAGGCGGTGGTTTCAACGGGAATGGAACAAGGAGGCCATGGGGGTTCTTATAGAGGCGACGGGAGGTGCTGGCAGGGAAGGTACTTCGCGAATCCCGGAGGTGGGGATTCCTGTGTCCATGGCAGGGAAAGTACGTGTGACGTGAAGAAGAGAATAGAGGAGGAAGAAGATCTCCTGTTGGGCCAAAATAGGAAAGCTCTTAATGGGCCACCTGGAGTTTTCCAAATAAAAGTGATTCCTTTCCTATTTTTAAACTAGGAAACTAAAACGATAAAAGGGAATTCAAATCAATTCGGAATAAGGAGTTTCTATATACTAAAATTATCAGAAAAATAAAATATAAATGATGGGCATTTTTCCACAGCAAAAATAAAAACTTCAGAAAAAATTATTTTCACAAAATTGCCTAAAAGATTTATTTTCTTTTGCAAATAATTTTCAAATAACCCTCTAAGTTTTCTGGGTTCAAATAACTTTCAAAATGCCCGTGTGTTTGAGGGTCATGTTCCTCCTCTCTTTTCTATTTGACAGAATGTATTTCCCAGCATTTCTTGCACGAAGAAACAAATAGATATGCAAAAGAATTCAAATACAAATATCCGCGTTCAAATTCTTTATAGTTGAAGAAGTCATGTCATCTTCTCTCTTTGCTTTTAAAAGACTGAATTTGAATTCAACGGAGAAGGGGAAAGTCATTTTATTCCCTCTCATTCAAAAGTTTTGAAAAGTTTCAAATTTCCACTCAAGTTTCAATCACTCAAGCAAACAAACAATCAATCTAATAATATTATTAACATTCCAAAATTTGGGATGTTACATATGGTGGATTCAATTCAAGCTCTCTGTGTTCATCATATCCTTATATCCTTTAAATTCTTTGCCATGTTTTTAATTCTCTTAAAGTCTTTCTTGGTTAGTTTTCCATCTCTTCTTATCCGGAGTGCTGAAGATATCTCAGGAGTTTCTTGTTTTCTATCCTTTAAATTGTTTCGAGGTTCCCAACCTCATCAAGTTTCACTTATACCGGTGCAACATCTCTCTTTCTGAGCAACCTTTTCAACGGTAGTTTCTTTTAGTGGGCCCATAACCCACATGTTTCTCCCAGGATCTTATTTGGCTCTAGTAATCTTTTCCCGGCGATCTCTAATTCTTTTCAATTATGGCATAAGTATGATTTCCATCAGTCATATTTCTTCTTCAAGACCGATCTGAATTAATTTCCTTCATTGGCTCAACTTTTCCTTATTCAGTATTCCAGAGTGTCTCAGTAATTTTGGTGGTGTCCCTTCTCATCATTCTCAGCTTGGAAAACAGAAGGAGTGTTTCTCCCAAATCTTGGTCCATTCTCCTGAAGATTCATCATTTCAGCGATTTTTATCATCTTGAATTGTTTCAAATCACGAGTAATCCCTTTCTTGCTATCCGGTGCATTTCAGATTTGTGTACTAACTTATTGATCTAGTGCTCAGTGCTAGTTCCTGTTTTTTGCTTTTTTTGTTTCGATAAAAACAATACAAAACAACGTCCAAATGTAATAAATTTTATGCGGATATTTATTGGAAGATATGTGATTGTTTGGGAAAAAGAATCAACGCAAGATGGTGCTCGAGGGACCTACACAACAATAGGGCACGCCCTACCCCCACCCCCACCAGGAGTGCCTTGAAAATTTTTGGGCACCTCGTAGGCCGGTTGGAGCCCTTCTTTTCACATAAAAATCCCCGTAAAATTTCAGACCAATGAGAGTTATGGATCTCCGGGTATATAAGATACAGTGAAGGGTTGTGAAAATAGTCACAACAAATAGAAGAAAACATACAAATCCATTCTAGGGGAGAGCTCTCTATATTCGTGGAGGGCCAAGGAATAAGAATAAGGAGATCGTGTAGGATCCAAAGTATGTCTAGAGGGAGGTGACTAGACTACGTGACTAAATAAGTACTTAACCTTTTTCAAACTTTATCAGTAGGCAAGTTTTAGCGATATTACCAAGTCTAGTACATCCTACACATGCAAGTCTACGAGTATAGGAGTGGAAAGTAAAGACATGCAAGTGATGTAGAGTGTAGGGGTAGAAAGATCAAAAGCAATGAATACACAATGATTTCTGGCCTGGTTTAGATAGGTGTTGCTATCGTACGTCCACGTTGATGGATAATTCAACCCACTAAGGATAATGGTTGTACGAGTTCATGGAGGTCTCCCCAACGAAGGGTACAAAACCAAGAAATCTTGTCTATTCCACCATGGCTTACATCAACGAATGAATATGTGACAGCCCGAGGCCGAAGCTCCAAAAGATTCCCCTATTATTTCGTTGTCGCCATGCGACTCGATTGTTTGTCACATTCATCGTTGTATCCTGCACATCATCTGGATTGCATTGGCACTGCGTTGCCGCCAGTTTCCAAAACCTGCATCCGTTAGTAGTTGCCGGTTCTCTCTGTTTTCGTCGTTAACCGTTTTGAGCCCGACCACATTCGCACGTGCCCACAACATCGCTAAAATCTAGTTTTGAAAAGTGCGTATAAAATATTCTTGGATTGGGTTGAAACTAGGCGTGCGGTCTTAATATAGCGTAGGTAGGTTGTCTGTCCGATTTTGTCGCTATCAGACTCCGTTTGTTTCCCGAACAATCGACCGTAGCAGCGCCGTCTTCGGTATATCATCACACATTTTTCGGTGTTTAAAAATCTCGTGTCACGGGCTGCAATTTTCCCTCTCTTGCCACCTAGCCCATTCTACAAAGCCACCGCGAGCAACCGAGCCAACCACTCTGTCGGATTTCGGCCTCCGCAAAACCCTAGGGATTCGAACTCATGGGCGCGCGCAGAGTCCACTTAGCAGATTCGGTCTACCGGACTCTCTACACGTAGGGCAAGGCTAAGAACTAACGTGATGGTTAGGACAACACAAAACACAATAGTTTACCCAGGTTCGGGTTGCTGCGAAGCATAAAACCCTACTCCTGTTTTTTGGTAGATTGCCTCTCTCGGAGGTTGATGAACGAACTAGTACAGTGCTGTCGAGCCTCTGGAGGCCAAGTGGTTAGGTGTGTTGCTCTAGGGATTTGATGATCCGATCCTTTGCCAATTATCCTACCGTCTCTTTTTATAGGGGAGGCCAGGGTCCTCTTCCCTTATCGTAGGTAGGAAGGTATCCCACAACGGCCAGTTTCGGTGGGAGACCAGCGAACTTGCTTCACCTGTCAAAAGTGGTCTTCGCGTGCAATGTTACTGTCCGTGCTGCAGAGAAGGGCCCGTGGTGACATCTGTCCTACTAACGGGGGGTGGAAGCTTTGTTGCACCTGAAAGGAAACCTTTGGAAGATGCCTTTGGGACCTATGTACGTCATTGCCCCCCTTCGCACCAAAGGGGGAGCTGCACTGCTCTGCCATCTGCGGGTCGCCTGTCCACCTTGTGCGTCATCCTTGACTACTGAGGCTGGGACTTGCCACGGAATGTCCGCCGCTCCGGAGGAGTCTTGAGGAGTCCCCTACGGGTCTTGATTCCATTCCTCCTCATGAGGCTTGGCCCCTCACGAGGGCCTTGTCGAGCCCGCTGGTACTTGATCAAAGAAGGGGGCCTACCCTGGGCCGCAGACAGGCAAGTCTGGGTACCCCCGTTTCGAGAATGCCGAAAGTATCCCCCGTTCCCAAGGCGCGCTCGGGCTAGCTTCCTGACGAAGCCTTGGAGGCAGCGTGAAGCATTGCGGGTCCTAAATGTCTGAGGGCCAGGCTTCACATGCGCCGTGCAACCTAGTGGAAACACTCAAGTTCCCGAAGCGCCCGGAGGCGCGCCTGGTCAAATTGATGCGACGCTTGGATGTTGCACTAGCCATAATTACTCCCTGGGGGCGGCACCTGTACACACGCCACGCGGTCGCGTCCCCTCACGAATTGCGTGGGCCCGAGGATGTGAGGGACGCGTGCCTGCTCTCGGTTGCCTATTTAACCCGACAAGGGAGATAAGGCTTGCGTTGCCTCAGGCTTCTTCGCCTTCCACCTTCATCCCTCCACTCTCTCAGCATGGTGCCGGTGAGGAGATTCTCTGGTGCCGATAAGGGGAAGGCCCCTGGCGAAGGTCTTGCTGCTCCACAAACCAAGAGGGGACAAGACCGCCCTCGAAAGTACGCGGTTGCACCGATAACGGCCTCCGGCGGGCGCGGCCGTGGTTCTGCCTGCCCGAGGATCACCATCGGCGGCCATGGCAGGGCGTCGATGTTGGGGAACGTCGCATGGAAAACAAAAAATTTCCTACGCGCACGAAGACCTATCATGGTGATGTCCATCTTAAAGAGGAGATTTGGATCTATGTAGCCTTGTAGATTGCGCAGCAGGAAGCATTAAGAAACACGGTTGATGAAGTGGAACGTCCTCACGTCCCTCGATCCGCCTCGCAAACCGTCCCACAAACCGTCCCGCGATCCGTCCCACGATCCGCTCCGATCTAGTGCCGAACGGACGGCACCTCCGCATTCAGCACACGTACAACTCGATGATGATCTCGGCCTTCTTAATCCAGCAAGGAAGATGGAGAAGTAGATGAGTTATCCGACAGCGTGACAGCGCTCCCGTGGTGGTGAAGGATCTACTCCTGCAGGGCTCCGCCTGAGCTCCGCAGAAATACGATTTAGAGGAAAAACCGTGATGTTTTGTGGTCGGGCTGCCGTGGCAAAGTTGTCTCAAATCAGCCCTAGACCTTCACTATATATAGGAGGAGGGGTGGGGAGGCTTGCCTTGGGGTCCAAAACCCCAAGGGTCCGCCGGCCAAGGAGGTGGAGGATTCCACCTCCAATCCTAGTCCAACTAGGATTGGAAGCTGGAGTCCTTCTCTTCCTTCCCACCTCTTTTTTTTCTTTTTTCCTTTGATTTCTTATCTTGTGCGCATAGGGCCTCTTGGGTTGTCCCACCAGCCCACTAAGGGCTAGTGCGGCACCCCTAAAGCCGATGGGCTTCCCCCGGGTGGGCTGGCCCCTGCTACTGCAACAAAAGACCTTCCAGTGGTACCAGAAATTGGCACGTTGACGGGAGAATACTTGACTTGATCTTTCTGCTGCGGCTACGCCTTAAGGGACTTCCTAGGAAAGTATGCAAAGGATTTCCCCCATGGCCTTGGAGCCTTGTGTTGGTGTTCCCTCGAAGCGGAAAGGGAGATATAGCGTAGCGGTGGTAAGTATTTCCCTCAGTTTGAGAACCAAGGTATCAATCCACTGGAGGAGTATCTCAAGATCCTGCACAAACACAAAAGCTTGCTCCCAACGCTACGAAGGGGTTTTCAATCCCTTATAGATTGTTTGCCAAGTGAAAACTGAAAGCAACAAAGTAACAAAGCAAAGTAAAAGTAGCGGTGTAAATGATGGATGTGAATAGACCCGGGGGCCGTAGTGTTTACTAGTGGCTTCTCTCATGAAAGCAAGTAGACGGTGGGTGAACAAATTACTATCGAGCAATTGATAGAACATCGCAAAGTCGTGATGATATCTGTGGTAATGATTATATCTATAGGCATCATGTCCAAAACAAGTAGACCGATACTTTCTGCATCTACTACTATTACTCCACACGTCGACCGCTATCCAGCATGCATCTAGTGTATTAAGTCCAAAAGAACAGAGTAACGCCTTAAGCAAGATGACATGATGTAGAGGGATAATCTCAAACCAATGATGAAAACCCCATCGTTTTACCCTTGATGGCAACTACTTGATGTGTGCCTTGCTGCCCCTACTGTCACTGGGAAAGGTCACCACATGGTAGAACCCAAAACCAAGCACTTCTCCCATTGCAAGAATCATAGATCTAGTTGGCCAAACAAAACCCAAGACTCGGAGAGACTTACAAGGATATCAAATCATACATATAAGAAATCAGCAAAGACTCAAATATATATCATAGATAATCTGATCACAAATCCACAATTCATCGGATTTCGACAAAGACACCGCCAAGGAAGATTACATCGGATAGATCTCCATGAAGATCATGGAGAACTTTGTATTGAAGATCCAAGAGAGAGAAGAAGACATCTAGCTACTAACTACGGACCCGTAGGTCTGAAGTGAACTACTCACGAGTCATTGGAGGGGCGATGATGATGAAGAAGAAGCCCTCCAACTCCAAAGTCCCCTCCGGTAGGGCGCCGGGAAGGGTCTCCAGATGAGATCTCGCGGAAACGGAAGCTTGCGGCGGCGGAAAAGTATTTGGGAATATATAGGTCAAGGATCTAGGGGCGGTTGCGGAGGCTCCCCTGATTTTTTGCTGAATATTTGGGAATATATAGGCCAAGGATCTAGGTCAGGGGGCGGCCAGGGAGGCCACAAGCCCTGACACAGCCGCCTCCCCCCTGGTGGCGTAGTGGGAGCTTGTGGGCTCCCTGTAGCCCACCTCGCTTGGCCTAGAGGCCCCCTGATCTTCTTCCGTTCGGGAAAAATCATTTTGGGGTTTTTATTCCGTTTGGACTCCGTTCCAAAATCAGATCTGAAAAGAGCCAAAAACACAAAAAAACAGGAACTGGCACTTGACACTGAATTAATAAGTTAATCCCAAAAAAGATATAAAAGGTACATAAAACATCCAAAGATGACAAGATAATAGCGTGAAACCATCAAAAATTATAGATACGTTTGAGACGTATCAGCCCCCCCCCCCCCCAGGTGAACATCCGGAACCCATTCGTCACTCCTGGTACATTCCCGGTAATGCCCGAAAACTTTGCGGTAATCAAATGAGGTCATCCTATATATCAATCTTCGTCTCTGGACAATTACGGAAACCCTCGCGACGTCCGTGATCTCACCCAACACTCCAAACAACATTCGGTAACCACACATATAACTCAACTATACTAAAACATCGTCGAACCTAAAGTGTGTAGACCCTGTGGGTTCAAGAACTATGCAGACATGCCCCGAGGTACTCCTCGGTCAATATCCAATAGCGGGACCTCGATGACCATATTGGATCCTACATATTCTTCGAATAACTTATTGGTTGAACCTTAGTGTCAAGGATTCCGGCAATCCCGTATGTCATTCCCTTTGTCCTTCGGTATGTTACTTGCCCGAGATTCGATCGTCGGTATCCGCATACCTATTTCAATCTCGTTACCGGAAAGTCTCTTTTCTCGTTTCACAATACAATATACCGTGACTTACACTTAGTCACATTGCTTGCAAGGCATGTGTGTGATGTTGTATTACCGAGTGGGCCCTGAGATACCTCGCCGTCACACGGAGTGACAAATCCCAGTCTTGATCCATACTAACCCAACGGACACCTTTGGAGATACCTGTAGAGCACCTTTATAGTCACCCAGTTATGTTGTGACGTTTGATACACAGAAGGCATTCCTCCGGTGCCAGTGGGTTATATGATCTCATGGTCATAGGAACAGATACTTGACACGCAGAAAACAATAGCTATAAAATGACACGATGAATATGCTATATTCATAGTTTGGATCTAGTCCATCACATGATTATCCTAATGATGTGATCCTGTCATCAAGCAACAACACTTTGCACATAGTCAGAAAACCTTGATTATCCTTGATCAACTGGCTAGCCAACTAGAGGCTTGCTAGGGACATTGTTGTGTCTATTTATCCACACATGTATCTATGTTTTCATTCAATACAATTATAGCATGGATAATAAATGATTATCTTTAAACAAGAAATGTAATAATAACTATTTATCATTGCCTCTAGGGCATATTTCCAACAGACCACTGGTGCGGGTGCCCGTAGGGGCTGGAATGGGAGGTCGGTGATGGCCACCCAGCTGCCTCGCCCGCGGCTCCACTCGGCTGGTACGGCAATGGAGTTCATGACCTGGGTGGACATGCCGGAGATCGCCTGGCTCCAGCTCCCAAGCTTCTTCGCGAAGGCGCTGCCGGCCGGCGAGCTCTCAGGCCTTTGGCTGCAGGCCGACGGCTCCTACGGCGGGGCATCCTGGGTCGAGGTCGAGGTCGCCCCCCGTGGCTACGTGTATCTGAATCGCGGGAGGCAGGCGTCCGCCCGCGCCCGAGGCTTGAATTAGAGGCGCTACCTCCACTTCAAGTTCGACAGGGAGGCAACGCTCTTTGTCAAGATATTCGGTGTCGGGGGCGATCTTCTGGTTTGCTGCCCAGAAGATGCCGCTCGTGGTGGTCCCGTGGATGAGCCCGTCTCTGGCGATGGGTATCAGACTCCAGCAGCACCGACACCCCCTCAGGAAGGAGCCCGAGCGACTGTAGTGACAGCAGCTACGATGAGCCGCCTCACTGTCGTGGCCGAGCCTCGGGGAGGAGCCCCCAAGCGCGGCGCCGCTCGTCTGCTCCTACGGCGTCTGTGAACGAGGAGAAGGACATGGACTGAGTGTTGGTGTGCGGGTGCCGGGCATCGGCGGCGGCAACCCTCCTACGTGATCTTCATCGCTAGCAGTCTTCTCCTTGCTCTCGACCCTGCATCCACAGGAACAGGGATAGACCCTTCGGGCATGTCATGGGTTTTGGCGGCCGCCCCCTTTTTGTTAGTGATGTTGTTTCTCTGCCGTTTTAGATACTTAGCATGCTATGCTTGCGGGGAAATCCTTTGTTGCAATGCATGACTGTTGTGCTTGGGAGGGGCCTTGTTGGTTGGTTGGTCTTTCCCTTGCTGCAGGTGAAGCGGGTCGATGCTCTATGTCAGTTGGCCCCGGTCCCGCACATTTCCCTGCCGCCGTGGAGTGTGACCCGTTACCAAGGTCATTCCTCATGCGGAAAAGCCCTGGCACCAGGGTTCCAGGTTGCTTTGTGACCGGTAATGCTCCTGAGGCATTGTGCTCAGGATTCCCCTTAGACATTCAAGTGGCTCTATATCGACAGTTCCCAGTCCCGCATATTTACCTGCCGCGAGGCGCTACTCGAAGGTCGCCCCTCGTGGAACAAGGGTCTAGCACCCGGGTACCAGGTGGCTTTGCGACCGGCAAGGTTTCTGAGGCGCGATGCTCAGGACTCCCCTTAGACGTTCAACAAGCCCTCGTGAGTTCTGTTTTTGGGGGTCACTAATCTGCATTCAGGAAGCTCTGCGTCGGCAGGTCCCACTCCTGCACATTTCCCTGGTGTCGTGAGGCGCAACCCGTTACCAAGGAAGTTCCTCATGGGGCCAGGCCCCGGTACCGGCGTGCCATGTGGCTTTTAGACCGGTAAGGCTCCTGAGGTGTTATGTTCAGGAACCCCTCTAGGTGCTCAAACTGTCCCAAGATAAACAGGTGTTGTGAGGAAAAACCAAATGGTGTTCCCTCTCTAGGATGGTGCGCCGAGCCGAGATTAGGCCTCGTGAGCGAGTGCTAGTTGGCATGAGTCTGCCGACTTGTCTGTGAGTACCACACATGTAATCGGGCGCCAAGGCCTTGGCGAGGTGCCGGCACCATGCCCCCAGCCCCTGCTCGCGGGGTACGAGCAGGTGAGGGCAGACGGATGCTCGACTCAGGGGAAAAGAGCGCGCTACGAAAACTTGTAGGGAAAATAAGTTTTTGCAGAAAGCTTCATTTGGAAATGCCCCGTGTTTTGACTTCATAAATACCATTAGATCCAAGCCAGGAAAAGAAAATGCAAGGCGCGTCCAGCACCTACTCTATTATCCGCCTCCATCGTCACCCGGCGAGAAGCTAAGGTCTTCCACTAGGCGTGGGGTGGACCCCTTCCGCGTCCTCGGCGGGTCCTGGGCGTATACAGCCTCGGCTCGTTATTACGTGAGAGTGTCACGGTGGGGGTGTATCTAGGAGGTCACGAGGATGCTTTGGCCTCGCGAGTGTCCCTACCCCCGAGGCATGAGGCGGCTGATTCCGGAAGTCATTGGTGGACTGTGTTGATTTCCTTCGTCTTCCCAACTAGGCTTGGGATGGACCCCTTCCGCGTCCTTGGGGGCCCTGGGCATATACAACCTCGGCTTGTTATTACGTCACAGTGTCACGGGATGAAGTAGGTTCCGGAAGAATTGAAGGACGATGGAGGGTCGATGCAGAGGCGGCGCGGAGGCAGTGCAGGGGCGGTGCAGAGTCATTATGGGTAGAACTTGCGGAGGTTTTGGATGTTCCAGGCATTCTGGATGGGGACTCCATCTTGAGTCTCCAGACAAACGAAGACAGGCTTGGAGACGTGGACGAACTTAAAAGGGCCTTCCCACATGGGCGAAAGCTTATGGAAGCCTTCCCTGGATTGGATCCGCCTCGGGACGATGTCGCCGACTTCGAGGGTCCTCGAGCGGATGTTGTGGTAATGGTAGCGCTCAAAGGCCTGCTGGTACCTCGCGGCTCAGAGAGACGCCCGACGGCACACCTCCTCTCCGACTATGAGGTCCGTCCCCCGTGCAGCCTCCTAACGCTCCTCATCAAATGCCAGGACCCGCGGGGAGCGGTGCTTGATTTCGTGGGGAAGAACCTCGTGTGCTCCGTAGATGAGGAAGAACGGGGTCTCGCGGGTGGGCTTGGTTGCAGTGGTGCGGATGGACCACGTACTGATGGGAACTCATGGACCCAACCTCGGCCACAAGCCTGGAGCGTCTCCTTGAAACTCCTCACTTTGAGACCCCGCAGGACCTCCGCATTGGTGCGCTCCGCCTTGCCATTGGTCCACGGATGGGTCACCAATGCATAGCATATCTGTGTACCGAGGTTACAACAGTAAATCTTGAAGAGCTGATTGGTGAACTGCGAACCGTTATCCGTGATGATGTGGTAGGGGACACCGAAGTGGCTCACGAGGCCGTTGATGAACTTGACGGCGGACCCGGCCGGGATGGTGCGCACGGGCTCCACCTCCGCCCACTTGGTGAATTTGTCGATGGCGACGTAGAGGAAGTGGAAGCCCCCTGTGGCCCGCGGGAAGGGCCCCATTATGTTTAGCCCCCAGACCGCAAAGGGCCAGGTGAGCAGGATGGTCTAAAGGCCATGCGCGGGCTGGTGGATCTACTTGGCATGGAACTGGAAGGCCTCGCAGGACCTGACTAGGTCGGTGGCATCGTCTAGAGTTGTGGGCCAATAAAAACCTGAGTTGGTCACCTTACTTGCGGGCGTGTGCGATGAAGAGTGATGTCCACAGCCCCCCCATGAATGTCGGCCAGTAGCTCACGCCCCTGCTCCCTGGAGATGCACCGCTACGCGATGTCGTTAGGGCGCCTGCGGTACAAGGTGCCATCTCGCACGCAGTAAGTTGAGGCTTGCCGTACCACACGTTCCGCATCCTCCTCCTTCTCCGGCAATGCGCCACAGAGCAGATATGCTCCGAGTTCCAGCATCCAGTCGTCGTATTTAGCCTCCAGGGCCAGGAGCAGTCGATCCCCCGAGGCTTGACCACCATCCGGGGCTCCCGAGGGTGGTGCTGGGGGGAGCTCCTTTCCGCGCGGCGTCAGGTCCTTATGTGACAGTGTCACGGAGGGCTTGAAGAGTCGCTCCTAAAAAATACCTAGCTCCTGAGCCTCGCGACGCGAAGCTCTTTGGGCGATGTCATCTGCCTCCTTGTTTTCACCCCACGGGACGTGTTGCAGCTCTAGGCCCTGAAAACGTTTCTCAATCTTACATACCTCCTGCAGATACACCTCCATATGCTCGTCCTTGGGTGTGTACTCCTTGTTGGAGAAGTTGACGAGGAGCTGAGAGTCGCCCATCACGGGGAGGCGCTAGACCCCCAAGGCTACCGCTGCCTTGAGGCTGGCAATCAGGCCCTCGTACTCCTCCCTGTTGTTGGCGACCTTCTCCCCCCGCTGGAAGCAGAGCTGCACGGTGTAGCGAAGCTTGTCTCCCTTCAGGGAAGTGAGCAGGACACTAGCCCCCGCTCCCATTCACGCGAAGGCCCTGTCGAAGTGCATTGTCCATCCCTCGGGAGCTTTTGCTACGAGGGCAAGGGATTGGTTCCCTTGCAGCACCCAGTCAGGCGCGTCCGTCCATTCCGCGACAAAGTCGGCCAAGGCAGCTACTTTGATGACCCTGGTCATGCTGAATTCGATGTTGAAGGCCTGAAGCTCGATGTTCCACTCAGCAACTCTTCCTGTCGCATTTGGGTTGTGCAAGATCTGCTCCAAGGGTTAAGTGGAGACAACATTGACCGGGTGTCCTTGTAAGTAGTGACGCAGCTTGCGCGAGGCGACGAGGAGTGCTAGAAGGAGTTTCTGCTGCATGGGGCAGCGTGAGCGGGCGTCCCGCAATACCGTGCTGACGAAGTACACGGGGTACTCGACGAGGATGCGACCGCCCGGGGCATTGTGATCCTTGGTGGCTTCCGGAGGTTGGGATTCTTCTTCGTCCGGAGGGAAAGCTCGAGCCTCGGGAGGACAAGTCTCTTCATGACCTGATTTTCTAATCTGGGCCTCGGGTCCTGCCGCTCCCGGGGGAGTTGGAGCGGCTGCCGAATGTGACAGGGGATGGATCCGTCCGACGGGAACAACGGATCCCGCCACGACCCCGTAAAAAGGCTTCGAGGCACGAGCTGCTCTCGGGGCAACCGCAGCGCGTCGAAGGCCTTCACTAAGATGACGTTGAGGCCCGTGCCGCCATCGATGAGGGTCTTGGAGACAGCCATGCCGGAGATGGTCGGTGTGCATAGCATGGGAAGCGCCCAGACAGCTTTCGTGTCTTTAGGGTGGTCGTCCGGGCCGAAGGTAATGTCGACCTTTGGCCATACATGACGTTCTGGGGGCTCAGTCCTTAGGCAAGCCGTCCCTCCATGATGCAGGAAACGCTTCACATGGCGGGTGGAGGGTGGCGCCTGCGACCCGTCGAGAATGCAGGCGACCGCAGGGGCGGCCTTCCTTGCTCAAACGCCGATCGCCGCCGCGGACTGGCGGTTGTCGATGTTTGCAATTGCCATGGTGCTGCCGAGACAAGATTTGGTTCCCGCTGTTGGCATGGAGGCTCCAACACGCGCCCCTACCTGGCGCGCCAAATGTTGGATTTCAGGCTCCGCAAAACCATAGGGTTTCGAACTCAGGGGTGCGCAGAGGCCACTCAACATATTCGGTCTACCGGACTCTCTACACATTGGGCAAGGCTAAGAACTCTTGCGATGGTGAGGAGAACACAGAACACATCAGTTTACCTAGGTTCGGACCACTGCGAAGCGTAAAACCCTACTCCAGCTTTTTGATGGATTGCCTCTCTCGGAGGTTGATGAACGAACTAGTACAATGCTCACGAGCCTTCGGTGGCCAAGTGGTTAGGTGTGTTGCTCTAGGGTTTCGATGATCTGATCCTTTGCCAAGTATCCTACCCTCTCTTTTTATAGCGGAGGCCACGGTCCTCTACCCTTATCGTAGGCGGGAAGGGATCATACAATGGCCGATTTGGTGGGAGACCAGGGAACATGCTTCCCCTGTCAAAAGTGGTCTTCGCCTACAAAGTTACTGTTCGCGCTGCAGAGACGGGCCCATGGTGATGTCTGCCCTACTCACGGGCGGTGGTGGCTTCGTTGCACCAGAAAGGAAACCTTTGGAAGATGCCTTTGGGACCTATCTACATCATTGCCCCCCTTTGCACCAAAGGAGGAGCTCCACTTCTGTGCCATCTGCGGGTCGCCTGTCCACCTTCTGCGTCATCCTTGACTCCTGAGGCTGGGCCTTGCCTTGGAATGTCCGCACCTCCGGAGGGGTCCTGAGGAGGCCCGTGCGGGTCTTGATTCTGTTCCTCCTCATGAGGCTTGGCCCTTCACGAGGGCCTTGTCGAGCCTGCTGGTACTTGATCGATGAAATGGGTCGGCCTTGGGCCGCAGACAGGCAAGTCTCGGTACCCCCGTTCCTAGAATGACCACACCCTCCGATCTAAGCCGTTGGATCGGACGGAGAAAAATAGCTAACCCTAGCCCACTCTTTATAAATAGACAGCAAATCCTCTCTCCTCCGCGTTTCCCGTGCCCCCAAACCCTAGCCGCACCCCAAGCTCCTCCTCTTTCCCTCCCAGCCGACAGGGCCCGCTAGGCCCGTAGCAGGCATTTCTGGGCCTGAGCTACTGCAGCTGCCACCCGCACCTCTTCCCCCGAGCCATGCCTCCGTGTCTCCCCCATCATGGTGAGCAGCTACGAGCCGGAGCTCATCGAACTCCTCATGATGCTCCAGGCTCGCGCCTTCGTCACCCTGCCCGTTGCCCCGCAAGCTCCGCCTGCCGCCGCCTTGGACGCTATGCTCCGCCATGGCTGCTGTGCCATGGAGCTCCTGCAGTCGCCGCGGGTCCTTGCCGCCACTGCCGCCTCGCTCTCGATCTGGATCGAGATCTAGATTGGGCTCCCCGTTGACCGCAGCGCCCGAGTGGGATGGCCACCCCTCGGCCCAGCCAGGCCTCACCAGGCCAGCCTAATCGCTTCCTTGCGTTGTGGTCCGGGCCCAATCACTCGCGGACCAACCATGTCGGCCTCCCTAGCTAGGTCGAACTCCGTCCCGCCGGCCTGACCTCCCGCGGCCCAGAAAACCCAATCCGGCCTACCCCGCCTCGCCCCTGCTGCAGCTGATCGGGCCTCGAGCCCACAAGGTGAGCAGTCCCTATTCCCCGCCCCGCGCGCGTGTTAATTATCTTGTGCCCAAGCTCTATTTTCGCGTAGCTTTTTTTCCGTCCTGCGATTTAGGTAATTACCAATGATTTCAGAAAATGGCATGTTTTCAAAACGTCTGTAACTTTTAATCCGCTCGTCAGATTGCGCCAAGCTATATATGTAAAGTGATTAGAATTTCACGTAGAATAACATTTTACAACTCTCATGCATAATTAAAACTGTTTAGCATGGTGTTTGCATCGGTTTGCGTGTCGACCTGTTTAAAATGGTTTAGTCCGTAGTTAATTAACCGTAGCTCCGTTTGAGATGAGCCATATATGTAAATGGACTAGAACGACGAGTAGAATCATGTGAACCAAATTTTTTTTCCGTTTAACACACATAAAAAGTGATTTGGACAAATATAGACAGGATTAGAATGTAACACGTGGGGTCGTTCCAGAGATGATATATGTTGTTTCCGGCCTCATTTTAAATGCCTAGATAGGTATTTTAATTTGTGCTTCACCCCCTTGAATGTTTAAACAACATTTAATAATGTCATGTACTAATCGGGAGTGAACTAAATATTCGAATTTGGAGTTTTGTCAACATGCAACTCGTTGCATATTGAGCTTCACTTAATGTCTAGTGTTTGCGTGATGTGAATTGGCACGCCATGCCTTGCATAATTTGAACTCGACATGCATCATATTTGGGTGTGCATCATATCATGCATGTGTGTGGTGAATATCGTGTGTTGATGCTTGTTTCCGGTTTGCTTTGTCTCGTTAGAGTTCCGCAAGCGTGTCAGGATGTGGGTATCCGTTTGACTACGTTGATTCGTCTGCTTCATGGAGTCGTTCATCTTTCAAGCGGGATCTCAGGCAAGATGATCATTTCCCTAGATACCATTATTATCAATGCCATGCTAGTTGTATCGTTTCTTTCAATATGTCTCAGTACCTACGACGTGTTAAATATCAGCCTCTCAACATTGCCATGAAACCTTCAACCTTCTACAACCTAGCAAACCACTGATTGGCTATGTTACCGCTTGCTTCACCATGTGCTAGCGTTGCTACTTGCAGGTACATTTGCTTCCATGTGATAACATCGATTCCTTGTTATATCACCATATTAATACTATTTAAGTTAATGCACCTATATACTTGGTAAAAGGTGGAAGGCTCGGCCTTTCTAGCCTGGTGTTTGTTTCCACCTTTGTCGCCATAGTTTCTGCTACCGGTGTTATATTACATAACTGAGCGCTCCTAACACGATCGGGGTTGTTATGCGGACCCCCTTGATAATTCATTTTAGATTAAGACTGGTCTGGCATGGGCCGTATTTCATAATACATTTTCCTAATAACCTAAAAAAATTGTATAGGGACTTTTCGGACCGCATGGATAATTAATCAACCCCGGGTCAGTCCTCCTCATGAGTGTTGGTCCAAACTACGCGATGTCCGGCGCCCCTGGTCACCTGGGGTTTAGCCAAACCGACGTATAGCTCATCCGGTCGTGCCCTGAGAACGAGATACGCGGCACCTATCGGGACTGTCGGCACGGAGGGAGGCCTTGCTGGATTAGTTTTACCTTTTACCAAATATCTTGTGCATCGGGATTCTGATGAAACTTTGGGTAATCTCAGAGTTGCGGTTTTCCACTAAGGAGTCCGACGAAATCGCAAGTTTCGTGTCGAGGATTTCCATGCGACTTGTGGTTATTTTTGATGGACCAGTTGGAGCACCTCTGAAGGGTTAAATATTTTGGAAAGCCGTGCCCGTGGTTATGTGGCAACGTGGAAGCTTTGTTTAACATCTCGTTCTAGATAACATGAAGCAAATTTAATTAAAACTTGCCTATATAGACTTGATGGAAGAGTGTCCTATTTGCACATGATGTGCGCCAGGTTTTGGTCGTAACGATCTCTAATTTCAATCACACCCTACATGTGTTCAATTAAGATGGCATGGAAAGTTTCAAACATTCCCAACCTCGTTAGAACAACAATTTTTTTTCCTTTTTTACTTGCCTATAATTCTGTTAGTGCCACAAAAATAGCAAACCAACTAAATTTTTTCAAACTGTAGAATGAAACTTTTGATGGCGTATGTTACACATGGAAAAACATTTAACTCCAAAGTATGTTTAAAAATTAATTTGTCTCTGTGAGGTTGTCGTTATTAAACCCCATATACACATGGAGGGAGAGTGTTCTGTTTGTACACAATGCGCATCAGGTTTTGGTCGTAATGATCTCTAAGTTTTATCACATTCTACAAGTGTTCAATGAAGATACCATCAAAAGTTTTATCACATCCTACAGGTGTTCAATGAAGACACCATAGCAAGTTTCACTTGCCGAATATTCAGTTAGTGCCACGAAAATAGCAAACCAACTAAAAAATTGTCAAACTGTAGCATGGGACTTTTGATGGCGTATATTACACATGCAAAAAAAATTAAGTCCAAAATATGTTTAACAATTAAGTTCTCTATGTGAGGTGGTCGTTTCGAAACCCTATATACAATTGGCGAGAGAGTGTCCTGTTTGCGGACGATGTGCATCAAGTTTTGGTCATAACGATCTCTATTTTTTATCACACCCTACAAGTGTTCAATGAAGACTCCATGGAAAGTTTCAAACATTTACAACCTCATTAGCATAGCCAAAGTTTGTTTTGCCTTTTTTTACTTGCGAGAAATTCAGTTAGTGACGCGAAAATAGCAAACCAACTAAAAAGTTGTCAAATTGTCTCATGGAACTTATGATGGCCTATATTACACGTGAAAAAAATTTCAAGTCCAAAATATGTTTAAAAATTAAGTTCTGTGTGTGAGGTGGTCATTATGAAACCATATATACACTTGGTGGGAGAGTGTCCTGTTTGCAGGTGAGGTGCATCAGGTTTTGGTTGTAGCTAATTTTTATAAGACCCTACATGTGTTTAATGAAGACGCCATGTAAAGTTTGAAAAATTTCCAGTGTCATTAGCATGGCCAAAGTTTGTGTTGACTTTTTTAGTTGCCGAAAATTCAGTTACTACCGTGAAAATATCAAACCAACTAAAAAAATCAAATTGTAGCTTGGGACTTCTAATGGCGTATTTTAAAAAATGCAAAATAATCAGATCCCAAATATGTCAATATGCACTTCCAAGCTATTATGCAACGAATTTTTGTGAAAAATATATTTTAAGTACGCATGATCTGGGCTGGCACGTGTCCCAAATAACCCAAAGTTGCAAATATTTGTAGTGGCGGGTGCCACGTACTTCCCGCCATGTGTTCACCAAAAACAAGCCCCACTATGCATAGTTTCGAAACTTACCTAGTCCGCTCCTCTATTCTCCCACCTATCGCGGGCTCGTCCACCCATATCGGCAACGACTAACATGCACCTCTCCCTACTCTCAAGCGCTATGGTTCTTTGCCACACAGCTCTCCCTACTATCGTGTGGTTCAGTCCTTAGCCGCATGCTTTCCTCGTGCTCGTACTCCGTGCCTACCGCACATGTAGTTTTTTCCCTGCGGGATCCCATGGGCCGACACGTAGGCAACCTCGCGACCATCACACCAAATCATGTCGTCTTGTCAACTCCCTCATTGGAGTCACAAATTTTCGATTCAAATCTTTCTCAAGCTGTAATTTCACTATTTTCACATCTATATGTTCCACTACTATAAATGATTATAACGTGTTTGATGAAATGCCACACAAAGATTTCGATCTTAGATGTTCTTAGATGTACCTATAAAAACACGTGGATTGCGTGCAGTCATTCAATGTAGAATCAGATGGTTGTGTTTGACTTGCAGGACTTAATATGAGTGCCAATGTTTTGACAAAAACTTGATTCATTTCCATTTTGTCAAATTTCTGGTACTCAATATGAACTGCTTTTAGCAAAGGTCATGCCAAAATTTTCATTCGCAATTTTCTTTCTATGTTCAGTCACAACTTTTTGTTACCAATATTGCAGTTGGACAAATGGATCCGAGTGTTGAAATGGCATCTCAGAAGGAACCTCAGTACGCCAACCCTGGTATAAAGATGAGAGCCTCACATGTGGATGGTTCTTCCATCATTGACGTCGAGATGGGCAAGGACCACCAAGTAGAACGGACCATCATGGCATGGGACACGAGCCACACTGAAGGGACTTCATCCAGCACTACTGGCACAAACAAGAGCAACCGAAAGGCAAGGTATCAACACAAGCTTCTTGAAGGTATAATTGCAATCACCATAGTTTGCCTGAGTGGAGAGCCCGTCACCCGACCATACAAATAAAAAACCATATACCAAAGTGCTAGGTTGCATCTTGCGAAAAACGGCACCGATCGGTAGCGATGATTTGGCTCGACACAAGGTGAATCTACTACTAGCGTTAAACCTTAGTTATGAATTTCCACCTGATGTAAAGAAGTTAGCCGAAGATTATGCCATGTCAAAATGGCCAAAGATGTTAAGGGGCTGGAAGAGGAGTGCTTGTTGCAATCTCGTTGGTAAAGGCTTCGAGACTATTAAGCGGTTCAATCCAACTATAGATCACGAAGAATGGACGAAGTTTTGCCAATCCTCTTATAGTGAGACAAGCAAGGAGATAAGCGATCATTTCCATAATTTAGGAAAATAAAACTGCTAGAGAACCACCATTTGGGCCCTAGTGGTTACAAAGCTGCAGAATAGAAGTGTGAGAAGGAGAACACTGAGCTTATAATAGTGGTTAAACAACCTCTATTATGGGAACATTGAGATTGTGCTTGGGACTTTGGTTTTCTCAGGGCCCATGCAGTGCAAGACCTAGACAGTAAGGAGTTCCTCCTACCGACGCAGTAACTTCGCTCGACAAGGGGAACTTGGTAACGTCCATCACCACTAATAATTTAGTCCCCACAACTTATTTATTATGTACCATACTAATTGTTTACCAAAGCATATGTATTTTTTGTACAGAAAAATAAAGCAGGAATTTAGAGCGGATCCTCATGAATCTCCCCACGGCTATAGGTATGATGACCCTCTTACTCGAGCAGTACACGGGTTTTGTGGATAATCGGAAGCCTAAGACTAGGTGTGCTTTGGGAGGGGGTAAGTTGTTTTGGGACAATGCCTATGCCAAAACCAAAGAACAAAAAAATAGGAGGAAGTACAAGCAAAACTAATTTAGATGCAGTAGTAGATGCAGAAGTTAAGACAATGTTAGCAGAAATGTTTCCGAATGGCACGCCAACTCCTACCCAACAGCATACACCTATCATAACCCATCAACCACATGCATCCCAAGCCAACAAGGATGAGGCAAAGACAAGGGTTGCCAAGAGTCACATCATCCTGTTTACCCATGTTAGAAGAATGATAAATGGGGTCGTCCAACCACTTGGCATGACGAGGGTGCAGGTACATGAGGTAGTGACGGGCTTTGGAACTTGGTCGTTGCCTCAGCCCCACAGAAGATCGTGTCACTATGTTGTGACAAGTGACCCAGAGCTACCTGCTTAAGTGGCCAATGAATGATATAGAGGAGATTCCTCAAGGTTATGCTGACACTGGTGATGTAGTGCCATATAATCTGCATCCAGGGGAGAAGAATGCATGTGATAGTTGTGGACCATCCGCGGACAAATCACCTATGCATGTTGTCATCCCCGAAAGGGCGACTATCGAACTCTATGTTGTGGACCCTCTCGATAGATCTTCAAATTCTACAATCCCATGTTGTAGATAAATAAAAAAACTTAACATGGATACACGACCAAGGTGATATAACTTTATGGTTTTGTCTAGGAGTCTCCCGCAAATAGAATTGATTTGGCCTTTAATGAGTTCATCCGTGCAAATATCTTCTTTGTCAGTGTAGTCCCCCTAGAGCTAATGATGGTCCAGGTACATAATCAAGCTATAGATCCCCTACTCTCGCATGGTAACGGGTCCTTACCCAATCCTTTCTACATGCATTCCCACAACGTAGAAACAACAGATGGCCAACAGACCATCTTGGGCTACCTGTTCCCATTCTTTATTGTCAATCATCCACATGTGGACACCTTTGTAGTGTCGTACTACGACAAGTAAGTTGCTAACATTAACTAATTTACTTAGAAACCTATTAATGGCCTTGTGGTTTGATCGCTTCAATGCTAATTTCTTCAGAAAATTATCTCAATGATCGACATTGGATCGTTATCGCACTATTGCCGATGCAGAGCTTGGCTTACTATGGTTGACCCCATGAATGCTAATGTAAGAAATTGAGAGAGACTATAACAGAACATTCAGAATTCAAGTTGTTCACTAGCGCTTCTTGTTAACAAGATAAAAATGTGGAAACCTATCATAGGTCTGGATATTGTGCCATGGCTATCATGGACGAATTTTTGAAGAAAAGCAAATATTTGCGTAATCCGAGGAGATGGAGAGGGACCTGAACATAGGGGAACTATTTATAGAGCATAGCTGCCTTCAAAAGGTGTTGGCCAGAATCATCAACAAAGAGGTTGAAAATGAGGATGGGCAGTTTCACTTCCAGCTAGAGCGAGATGAAGAAAAACTTCACTGAGTCGAAGACATATTGCGGTTATCTATTACGTGCGATACAGTGCTTAAAACATCTTGATTCGTTATTAATTTTATAAGTTGGGAATTTTACATATTTATTTGTTGCCCTACATTCTGATACTATATGTTTGGTTCATTAATAATCTTAATTATTGCAAGACCATTGTAATATGATTGTTTGAATGCAATGGGATGATTGAGTGCAAAATACTACTTTAGTGCCACTAAAATGCTGCCACAACAGCAAAAAAATGTTATCGAGGCAGCAATTTATCTATATGCCGACATCACTACTAGTGGCGGGTGGGAAATATGCCTGCCATTGGTAATACACACAACTGTGGCATACAGAGATTATAGATGTGGTGGGCAATAACTTTTGTGTGTCACTATTGTGATTGCATAAGTGGTGGGCGGCAGCCCCCGCCATTGATGCCATAATAGCAGTGGTAGGAGGTCAGCAGCGGGCGGCTGTGAGGGTATGTCTCGTCCACTACTAGGCTTTTTGCACCCGCCAGCGCTGGGTATTCCTTTAGTAGTGTGTATGATATTGGTCTCAACACACGAGTAGGTGGTTCTCTCTTAGAAAATGAATGGCGGAAGTGTTTGCTTCTTTTGAGTGCTCTCTCTACAAATGAGAGGGAGGTGGAGGGGTATATATAGCCATCTCCAAAAAATCAACTGTTACAACATTATTGCCCAATTCGGTGGAACCGAAGTAAAAAAACTCGGTTACACTAGCTAGTGCAAAATTTCCTAACTTTCGGCATTTATGTGAGCTTATAGATAACAAATTGGCGAGTCTGATACAGTTGGCCTAGGAGGTTGCAGTGATTCGACAAGTCATCCTCATCACAATTAAAGTCAATGTATTCGGCGTGTGATACCTTTCGGACTTTAGCCATGAAGCAACTTCCAATTCCATAATTTGGTGAACCAAATAAATCATCAGAGGTAGAGGAAACGAGTGCTAGTACAACAACACCTTCATCTTGACTATAGTCAGAGTTGGAGTGGTAACTTCTCTCGGATTGGTTGTGAGATTCGAAGCAGGATACCCATTCACCA
This sequence comes from Hordeum vulgare subsp. vulgare, assembly GCF_904849725.1. Taxonomy (NCBI): domain Eukaryota; kingdom Viridiplantae; phylum Streptophyta; class Magnoliopsida; order Poales; family Poaceae; genus Hordeum; species Hordeum vulgare. The sequence continues at coordinate 351,327,365 of NC_058519.1, read as the reverse complement.
ACATGAGTTTGATGTCTTCTTCTTGCGTAGCTCTTGGTCTAGTTGTCCTTCTTCTGCGAATCCTTGCTTCTCTGGGAGGGTATTTGTTCATAACGATCTTCTCAACTCCTTCTCTCTCTTTTAGGTGACTCATCTCTTGAGCTTCTTGTTCTTGGTGCCTCTTTTCTTCTCTTGGAGGGTGGCGTGCACTCATTGGAAACTGTCTGGGTATACCACAATTCTGACAATTTTCGTCACTACTAGAAGAATGCTTATCTTCGTATCTTGAGTTGGAGCTTCTCTCCTTGCCTCTACTCTTCTAGAACTTGTTGAATTTTTTGACCATGACGCTTATCTCTTCATAAGTAACAAGGCTGTCACTTGAGGTAGCGGGAGTGTCATGTGTGGCTTTGTATGCACCGCTTAACTTGTTGTGGAGTTCTTCTTTGTCCTTGCATGACATCTCGTGAGCAACAATCCTTGCAATGACTTCCATAGCCTTGAGATCTTTGTAGTTTGGCATCATTTGGAAAAATATGCACAGGGTGTCGTACTTTCTATACAAGGCTCCAAGGATCTTCTTGATGATGAATTTGTCGGTCATCTCTTCATGTCCCAAGCTGACAATCTCACTTGTGATGAGAGCAAGCCTATATTACATATATGTGAGTCCTTACCATCCTTGAGCTCAAACTTATCGCGTGCACTTTGTAGCACATCCAGCTTATATTCCTTAACAAATGCAGTTCCTTCACGAATATCAACCTAAGTATCCCAAATTTCCTTTGCATTCTCAAGAAGGCTTACCTTTTTGAACTCATCGTGTCATAGGCAATTGTATAGAATGTCAAATGCTTGAGCTTTGCATTGCAGCATCTTCAATTCTTCCGGAGTCGCCTCACAATTCGGTTCCTTTCCATAACCAAAGAATTAACCATGCAAATCAACATGAACAACAACCCAAACAAAATGATTATGACCAAGAGTATGCATTTTCATTTTGTGCTTCCAACTAGCAAAGTTTGTACCATCAAAATATGGACCTCTATGTTGGCAATTTTCTTCACTAGACACCATACTCTCTTAGGTTTTGAAACCATTGCAATGGAGACCAAAGCTCTGATACCACTCGTAGGTTCCAAAGTATGCCTAGAGGGGGGGGGGGGTTAATAGACTACTTAACCAAATAAAAACTTAAACTTTTCCCATTTTATTGGTTGGCAAATTTTAGCGATATTACCAAGTCTAGTACGCCCTACACATGCAGGTCTACTAGTATAGCAACATACAGTAAAGACATGCAAGTGTAAGTAGAGGGTAGGTATAGGAAGATCATACGCAATGAAGACACAATGATTTCTGGCGAGGTTCCAATAGGTGGTGCTATCGTCCGTCCATGTTCATGGAGGCTTCAACCCATGAAGGGTAACGGTTGCATGTGTCCATGGAGGGCTCCACCCACGAAGTGCCCATGAAGAAGCAACCATGTCCATTGCACCATGGGTTACGTCCATGAGGGACTAGCCTCACTTACGGTAGATCTTCACGAAGTAAGCGATCTCCTTGCTCTTACAAACTTGTTGGTTCAACTCCACACGATTTGGATACTCCCAAGTGACACCTAACCAATCTAGGAGCCACCACTCTCCAAAAGGTTAAAGATGTGGTATGGATGATGAGGTCCTAGCCAGGATGACGCTCCAACCCCCACCCCACGTCTTAAACCATAACCACCAAAACCACTAGACATCTCCAATCCAATCATGTAAATCATCTTTTGATCCACTCATCTTGTTCATCGTCTCCTCCTCTCTAATTTGGTTATCATCTCCATGGCGGTCCATGCTGCGATCACCCTTGGTTTGGACTTTTCTACTGGTTAGGTTCTCTCCATGCAGATTTGGAGTAATTTTTGGCGGTCGGTTCACCCCTCGGTGGGTTCTGGTCATTTCATCATGGTGGCCTCTTTTGAGAGACATTCTTACACTTGGATGGGTATAATGTGGCTCTAGCTCTTAAGGCGGCCATTGGAGGATATTACCCTGATCTTAAGTTATCATGCCTACATGACCGAGGTTTTTCTTTTCATATCTCATGCAAAGAGGTTGGTTTTTTATTCTTAATCAAAGAAATTTTATTTGCACTCAATTCAAATGCCACTTCTATCTATGGCGACATGGTGGTCCGGATTGGACTAAATAGTTTAAATTGTGCCAACAAGAGTGCCAACAAGAATGGACTATAGTTAGTCCTTCAAAGCATCGAGTTAATTTGGCCATGGAGGCATTGTACCGTGTGCCAATCAAGTCCTCCATCTCCTCACATTATGTAGCGCATGCTAAGAAACAGATTCGTTTTGCTAATATTTTTAAGTATCATGCATGCGAAGGTTATCATTACCCAACTTGTGCCGAGGAAATTTCTATCATTCATAATGATGTTGGATATGTTCTTGACCCATAGGTACTTCAAACCTTACAGCTAGTGGACTATCCAACACCAGCACACCATGGGAAGGAAGTCCCTCCTTGCTACCGTCTTTGGAGGGACCTACCTGCGAGATTCCTACCGAAGCCTCTATCCAATTTGATTCGATTATATCCCTGGTACGTGATCGTAGGTATTTTGTTGGAAGAAAAATCGTACTTTGATCTCATCTATGATCTTGGGCCTGGTTTCCAATGGTCTCTCAGCCCATGCGCAATTGATCTTTGAGATGACGATTCTGTTGGGCCACAATCTATCTCGTACCTAGAGCGTGTCATACATTTCCCTAGTCCTACAGTGCAATTTAAACAATGTCTCTCCTTATCAAAATATCTGGTGCAATCTCCTCGAGTTAGTGTATGTAATTCACAAGGATTGAATGCATTCCTTGAAGAAATGGCTTCACAAGTTTGGGATTGACCTAGATGTCTTGGTATGCGATAGGAATTGGATACGTGCACGAGTAATGTTCCTTGCAGAACATATTTCACGCCAGGTCATATTTAAAAAATATGTAATAGATCACCTCCAAACATTAGTATCTCGGTGACCAAGTTGGCAGTCCGACACCTCGATTCTTGTGACTTGGAGACTCTGGACTGTCTTTCCTCCCCTGACATTACCTCCTCTGCTCGAGAGAAAACTCCAACTCCTTCGCCACTACAATCCAACCTGAAACCACAAGCCCAGGTCACCACAAGCGATTGCGAAGCTCCAACACCTTATGCCCCAATGGCGAACTTTGAGCTCGATCGCTGGCAATTTCTGTCGGCCGGCCATGACATTATCAATGGCAGACAGGTTCGGGTGCCGCGTACATACTACTCTCCTGCCCAAGCTCCTCCAAGGTGCCATGAGTCTTACATGGTTGACTTCGTCTTGCCGGTTCTACCACCAAAGGATGTGGCCATGTTTTGAGACAATTTGCCAATGTATGAGGTGTAGTAGTTTCATGGACAACTCCATGCTACATTCTCACTGCTAGTTTTGCTGACCAGCTACATGGGGACGAGTACATGATGCCCTTGTATGGAAAACCCCACCCCATGCCAAGAGAACTTCAACCACCAAATAAATAGTGGGCATTGCCACCATATCCTGCCCAGGGATGGAATGATGTATCACTTCCATCACCTAAGCATGATCCATAGCCTCCAGACGCTCAGGAGGGATGGGGTCAGTAGTGGGTTCAGGAACCAAACTCTGTGTGGCCTGAAGCTCAACCTGCCCAGGACCAACTGTCTATGGTTTTGAACCCCTCTTTCGGAACACATGATTCTTCCCAGCATGCCCAAGATGCACCCAAATTTTTTTTTGCAGGGGCAACAGGTGGATGACCTTCACAAGATGATGATGTGCTTGAGGTATTTGGGTATTTCTTCGACCACCCATCACAGCCAGTACCACTCCAAGAGGAGCTCATCATGTAACTTGTTCCACAACAGGAGTGATATGTCTCCAACATATGTGTAATTTTTGGTTGTTCCATGCTATAATATTATCATTCTAGGATGCTTTTAGGTTCTTTATATACCAATTAATATTATTTTTGAGCACTAACTTATTAACTCAGGGCTGAGTGCCAGTTGTTGTTTTCTATAGTTCTTTGGATTTTCGGGTTTACAGTACCAAACGAAGTCCAATTGCCTCGAAACTTTTTGATGATTTTTTCTGGACCACAAAAAGACCTAGAAGATTCGCGAAGAGATCAGAGGCCACACGAGGGAGCCACCACATATCAAGGCGCGCTCAGGCGTGGCCGCGCCCTGATGTGTGGTGGGCAACTAAGGCGCCTCCTGACATCCATCTAAGGCCTATATATTCTAAAATATCAGAAAACCCTACGAGAGCCAGCAGAAACACTTTTTCTGCCGCACAAGTCTTTGTTCCACCGTGTGCCCATCTAGAGCCATGTTTTGGTGCCCTGCCATAGAGGGTATCAATCACGGAGGGCCTCTACATCAACCTTGTTGCTCCCATGGTGATGTGTGAGTAGTTTACCACGGACATACGGGTCCGTAGTTAGTACCTATATGGCTATCTATTTATGTCTTGATCTTCAATACAATGATCATTGCATCTTCACTTTGATATAATCGGTGCATTTCTTGGGACCTGGTGAATTGTAGGTTTATGTTCACATTATTCATGATAAATATTTGAGTCTTCTCTAGATTCTGTTATGATTGTTATTTGCACAATTATTATAGCTACGTAAATCTCTCCAATCTATTGAAATAGTTTGGAAAACTGGATTGATATTTCTTTAGTGAGAGGGGTAAGTTGTAGTGGGTCCAATCTAGCGGAGTTCTATATCCCTATGACAAAAAGGGACAAAGACACATCTTTGTAATGCTTCCACTAAGGATAAAATGATGGGGTTAATTCATATTGATTGAGTTCTCTTTGTTTATATCATGGCATTGTTCTCCAAGCATTACTGTGTTTTACTTAATACTCTAGATGCATGCTGCATAGCGGTCGATGGGTGGAGTAACAATAATAGGTGCATAGAGGAGTCGTCCTATTTTCTTATGTACGTGATACATATATATACATGATCATTGCTGTGTATATCATATAACTATGCACTTTCGTGTCAATTGTCCAACAATAATTTGTTTACCCACCGTATGCCTACTACATGAGAGATGCCTTTAGGGAAAATTACGGCCCCCCGGGTCTATTCACTTATAAGTTTACAAATGCTACAATTAACTCGTTCCATTATTTACTTTTCTATACCAAATTTCATCTATACACTTTACTTGGTTGCGAATAAAGAGTCCAAGGGGATTGAAAACCCTCTTGCCCGTGTTACGTGCAAGTATTTGCATCTTTGTGTGTAGTCGCTGAAGATGATGGAAGGTTGTTACTCCTATTAGTTTGATAAACCTTGGTTCTCTTCTGCAGGAAATACTTATCTATACTACGTTGAAGCGCCCATTCCTCTTCACGAAAAACCAAACGCAGATCACAAGTATCACAAAGTATTTCTCGCGCTGCTGCCGGGAAGTATCACCAACCTAATATCAAGTAACTTCGCACAAAAAATCATTCACTTGTTCTTATTTTATTTGTTGTTATATTTAGCCTCTGTTCAAGAATTCGTCCGATTAACCACTTAACTTGCCAGTTAATCGCTACTCTTAGGGTGACCGAATTGAATAACACCTATTCACCGTGTTAACTTGCCATGCCGATTAATTGTCCAGTTCGACCGATTAATCAGTTGTCATACCGATTAATTAGTTGCCAGACCGATTAATCACTACTGGCCCATTAACGGGTGGGCAAACAAATCCAAAATTTTGGGCACATAACCCCTGCCACCCCCTCTTGCTACTAAATACCTAGGGTTTATCCCTCCTCCCGCTTCCTCATGCTCCTTTCATCCCCTCATAACCTGGCTGGTTGCTAGTTGTGTCCTCACTAGTGCTAGTCACCACACTTCACCTCCAAGATCTAGTTGTTCCGCCATTCTGGTTGCCTGCCTAGACCCCACCCCCTTGTCCACTTCACATCCTCTCCCATGGGATGCTCCCCAATATCTTCCTTAATGGCGTCACTAGTAGGCAAGGCACTACCATCTTTCCCCTATCTTAGTGGAGAATCCGCACTCATATATTAGTTGATTATGAATTACAATTTGGTAGATGGGTGGATGGAACTGTTTGTTTTGGTTGTTATCTGTAGTATATCGTGTGATGTATGTTCGCAGGTATATGGATAAGTTTAAATGTTTAATTAATAATTTTGAATTTTGAGGTTTTATATATTTGGATGTATAACTACTAATAATTTTACCTCTTGTCTATTTTTTATGCCTACAATAGAATATTTTCGTATATTACATAGCTAGGTGCATGGGATTATGGTATAATACATAAATAATCTGGATATAAGTTGGCAAGTTTCTATTTAATCTACCGATTAATGGTCGACCGATTAATCCAGTTAATTGTCCGACTCACCGATTAATCGCTACTCCCAAGCCGACCGAGCAGTTACCGGTTACCGATTTCTTAAACATTGTATTTAGCTTGCTTTATAAAAATAATAAAAAATAAAAAAATAATTAACTTTGCTATTTTCCTTTTTTGCTTGCTACCATGGCTAATTCTCCTCCGGACCTTACCTTTCCTCCCTACTTGTGAGAAGGTTCGGAAGTTTTGAATTCTAAGTACTTGCGTAATGAATCTTTAAAGGAAGCTTGGGATAGGTTCCTGGTGATACAAATGAGAGCTAATCCGAACTGTCATATTTCATAGATGTGTTTCATATTTATGAAAAGATGAAAATTTTATTCTGTTAACCCAAGATAGAAACTATTGACCATACCGTATTGGTTAGTCATCATCAAACTGAGCTAATAAAGGAAACTAAGTCTATTATGCAAATCGATATTGGGGGACTTTAGAACATGACTAGTTAAGTCAACAAGAATATTGTGATGAAAAATAAAAGATTTGACACTTTGCACCAAAAGCTTGATGCTCGTAGTGTTTTGAAATATGTATTGAAAGTCCTCAATGACAAATTGGGACTACTTTTCGAAGATGAAAACACTTGAATCATATGCAGTATACCTAGCTAAGGGCGTAAAACAATAGCGCTAGTTGGGAGGCAACCCCATAGTTATCTTAAATTTGTAATTTCACTTTCTATTTGTGTATGATAACATGCTTGTTTTTTTACTATAAACTACAGGGGACTCCCCCGTAGCAACTAAAATTTATTATCAAAGAGAGTTATAAATTACATAGATTACAAGTGCTAATCAAAATTGAAAAAGAGTTTTAAAACTACAATACAATACCTCAAGGAGGCAGAAAAGAGATCCATCTCAATAACTCATGTGTAAAGATATTCTTGATTCAATACTGCATTAGGGTAATATCATGGATGAATGCACTTCTCCATTTGTCAAATCTTGGCCTCTCATGCCTGAATACCTTAGCATTTATGATTATCAAGATATTCTAGCAAGCAACAAACACCACCTCAGTGAAGAAAGGTTTTGCAAAATCTCTTCTAGCTTGCAGCACAATGTTGCTCATATCACCCCCATGTGCCCAACAGATTTGAAGATAATTCTAGACTCTCACACTGAAATTACAGTGGAAGAAAAGGTGATCTCTGGTTTCCCTTGTCATCAGAGGACAAAGAGCACAATTTACCCCATCATCCATATGGCAATGCCTTCTGGCAACCATATCCTTGGTGCTAAGTCTGTCCATGATCAACATCCAAGCAAAGACTTTTATTTAAATTGTGCATGCTGATTTCTAGATCCAAAGCAGCATATGATTAAATGACAAGGTAGAGTGCATGGAAGAATAGAACATCTTAGGTTTGAAAGCCTTTCAAGTCCCCTGCCAATACCAAACATCAGTTGCATCCAAATCACTATTATGCAAGGTCATTATTGCCTGAATGTCCATATATTCATGATGTGCCTGTTCAGACAAAGGTAGATGAAACATCACTGAGATATCATGTGCCTGCAAGGCTTCAGATACTGATATCCAGGGATCCTTCACATAAGAGAAAATCCTTGGAGACCGGACTTGCAAGGTAGTCATGGAACCACCAAGCTTCCATTTGTCAGACCAGAATAGAGCTGAATCTCTAGAGTTAATTTGCACCCAATTTGTGTTCCTGAAATGATCCATGAATTTACATATATCTTTCCACCAAAAGGAGTCACACCTGTCAGTACCCTGTGGTACCCTCCCATGATAGTATGTATTCCAAATAAGATATACCCTTGGCAAATCCATCTTATTCAGAAATTTGTGTATATGTTTGAGCAACAGAGCAATATTCTAGACACCCAAGTTCAAGATCCCTAACCCCCCATTGCTTTTGGGACTACATATCAGGTCCCATGCTGCCAAGGATGGAGAGGGTTCATATCTATGCTTTCTTCATAAGCATTGTCTCTCAATTCTCTCTAGTTGCTTTAAAATTCCACGGGGCACTAGCAGACTGCCAAGATAGAAATTGGGCATAGATGATAGAGCAAAATTAAGAAACTGTAACCTTTCACCCTGATCGAGGAAGGATGAACTAGATGTCATTCTTATTTCCATGCAGTCTACCACAGGCATGAAGTCAATCATCTTTGGCCTAGTAGTACCGACAAATAGTCCCAAGTATGTGAAGGGCATTTTCCCCACTTTACAACCAAAATCTGCACCCAAACTAGCAATTGCATTCTCCTCAACATTAATAGGAAACATGAAGGACTTGTGATAATTAACCACTAAGCAAGTGGAAGTTGAAAAAACCTGAATCATATCTTTTAGAGCAAGCAATTGTGGCTTATCTGCTGGCAGAATAATGAGGGTATCATTAGCATACTGCACTATTGGATAGTCTTGATCATGGCATGGAATAGGCAGCTTAAGAATGCCCGTTGTGAACATATCATTTACTACTGATTGCAATAGACCAGCAAAAATGAGAAAAAGCAAAGGCGAGAGGCAATATCCTTGTCGCACACCTTTTGTACACAGGAATTGTCTACCTGGTACTCCATTCAAAAGAACTAAAGATGCTCAAGTAGAGAGAAGTTGCTTGACCCAAGAAATGCATTTGTCATAAAACCTTTGTATTTCAGGATCAAAAGGATAGCCTCATGCTTAATAGAATAAAAAGCCTTCTCAAAGTTTAATTTGAGAATAACAATTGGCCTTTTGGATTGATGATATTGGTGCAAGTACTCAAGGGACCAACCAATACAGTCCTGGATTGTTCTGCTTTTAACAAATCCATACAGATTTTTGTGAATACATTTCATAATAATCTTTTGAAACCTATTAGCAGCCATTTTGGATAAAAATTTGAGACCCATCCGAGTCAAAGAATTTGGCCTGTAGTCACCAACGTCCTTATGGGACAATTTCTTAGGAATGATAGTGTTGTACGAGCCATTAATATTTCCAAGAGCAGCAGTACCCTTATGAAAACCCTTAGAAAGCTCATAAAAATCATGACAAATAATTGGCCATCATTTTTTGAAGAACAGACCATTAAAACCATTCGGCCCATGGGTTTTGTCAATTGGCATATGTTTGAAAGTCTCATCCATTTCTTATTTAGTGAAAGGTGATGTTAGGAACTCAAGACCCTCAATTGGTAGATGCAAGGAACTGAGATCAAAGCCCATTAAAATTCCATTAGAGACCCACATTCTATTCTTAAAACTGATCCATATGATACCCTACATCTCAGAATGATCTGAAACCACAATGCCCTCCCGTGTCTTCATACTAGAAATAGAGTTCCTCCTGTGTATCTCACTGGCCATAGCATGAAAGAACATAGTGTTCTCCCCACCAACCTTTATGTATGAGATGGTGCATCCCTTTTTCGAGTATAAAAATTGGAGGTGCAATTTTTTTTCCACATGTAGCTTAACAACCTTTCTGAAGTTGAATTCAGGTCTATATAGTGGGCTAAGTTCCCCTATGTAATGATTGTGTTTTTATGTTTAAATTAGTGTTTGTGTGAAGTAAATACTTTGTGATGATTTGAATGATAGTACAATTGATGCAGTGCAAAAATATAAACTTTGAGTTTGGGTGGAGATTTTCTGTGATTTTACTAGAACATCTTTTTGATCTGAATTTTTTAAATAGTATTGTTATACAAATTTCTTAGGTATCCTAATGTTTCATATTTTTTGGAGTTACAGAAGTATTATACTTAATTATATCACTACAGACTGTTCTGTTTTAGATAGATCTATTTTTGCTTGGATAGTTTGCTTATTTTGATTATGCCATGGCTTGTATCGAGGGCTATAAGTCACGGAGAAGTTAGAATACAATACCTTATGCAATAATAAAATATGAATCAATTTATAACAACACCTAAAGTAGTTGATATGTTCATTACACTAACGGATCTCATGAAGTTTCTGTTGAGTTTTGTGTGCTGAAGTTTTCAAGTTTTGGGTGTTATCACAATCGTTGAAGGAATAAGGAGCATCAAGAGCCTAAGATTGGTCATAACCAAATCACCCCAATATAATATTCTTGGAATACCAACCGACTAAGCTTGGGGATGTCCTGGAAGGCATCCCCTCTTGCATCTCAATCCATTGGTATGTCACGTGGAGCTATATTTTTATTCATCACATGATATGATTTTTGCGTTGTGTATCATTTGCTTTAGTTTTCTTTTGTTTTAGTTTTACGTAATCATTGTTCTATGAATACTCCCACTTGAGAGTTACACATTATCAACATGATTTATTAGAATACTCCATGTGCTTCACTTATATCTTTTGAGCTTAGCACTTGCTCTAGTGCTTCACTTATATCTTTTAAAGCACGGTGGCGTATTTATTTTATAGAAAATAATTGCACTCTCATTCTTCACTTATATTTGTTTGGCTGGTAATAAATGGCGATGGTGATTTGCATGGGTTATAAGACTAGTCCAAAAATAATAGGTATTCAATGAGTGCATAATGAAAACCACATGTGGCACATAAAAGACAAATCATGGCTAATGATATTAATGTGGTAATGTGAATGGGCATGTGTTCATGATCATTTGTTAATAAAAGTATCATGAATTAAAGGTTGTTAACTTGATGTTCATCAAAATATTTTTACGGCATGGTAATTATGTGTGAGGATACTTATTCCTCGTTGAAATTGTAGTGATGTTTTAGTCGGGGGCGCGCGATGGTTAACTTCTACCAACCACCTCCCTAGGGGCATGCGTGTAGTGCTTTGCTTCGAGAGGGCTAATAAAGTCCTGAAATAATTATGTGAGTTCTTTATGACTATTGTGAATCCATGGATATAATAAATCTCACCTCCAGATATTTGCTAGCATCTTCGGTACCGTGCATTGCCCATTCTCACCTCGAGGATCGGTGCAACCTTCGCCAATCCATCCAAAACATGTGACATGACACTCTTGGTTGCACATAAACCTCATAATATGTTCCTCAAAACAGCCACCATATCAACTTATCATGACATTTCCATAGCCATTCTGAGATATATTGCCATGCAACTTTCACCGTCACATCATATAACTTGCACTTCCATTGTCATATTGCTTTGCATGATCATATAAGATGACATAGTATTTGTGGCAAAACCACTGTTCATCATTTTTATACATGTTACGATTGATCATTGCACATCCTAGTACACTACTAGAGGCACTCATCTAGAGTCATACTATAGTTCTTCATGTTGATTTGTAGGTAAATAAAAGTGTGACGATCATCATTATTAGGGCACTGTCTTAGTGGGAAAAGGATGATGGAGACAACGATTCCCCCACAATTCGGGATGAGACTCCAGACTAAACATAAAAAGAGGAAAGAGGAAAATAAAAAAAAGAATAAATGTGAGAAAAGAGAGAAGGGACAGTGCTACTACCTCTTTTTACACACTTGTGCCTGAAAGTGGCACCATGTTCTTCATATAGAGAGTCTATTGTTTTAACACTTCCATATGCTAGTGGGAATATTTCATTATAGATCCTGGCTTGTATATTTCGATGATGGGCTTCCTGATATGACCGAGGTCTTCATGAGCAAGAAAGTTGGATGCACACCATCTTAAATTTAGTTGAGGTTTCATACACTTATAGCTCTAGTGCATCCGTTGTATGACAAACCCTACTCCTTGCATTGATATCTATTGATGGTCATCTCCTTAGCCCGTTGATACACCTAGTTGATGCGGGACTTTCTTCTCCACTTTCGCCACTTTGAAACCTGCAACCATATTCTATTCCACCTTTATGCTATATACATGGTTCACGCTCATATATTGAGTGAGTAATAAAAAGGTAAAGTACCTTCAAGAGTACATTCCAATTGCGTGACTTGACACTATGGTACTTAACATTTGTATTTATCTGGGGAAGACGAAGACATGCCATGCTTATATGATAAAATGAATAGGGGGTGAAAATTCTTTGTGATTGTATATTTTGAAACTTGATGATTATGTTGCTTATCTTTATCAATATTAGTATGTTGATGTTTATTAATTCACCGTTTCTCAATGATCAAACCTGCAACATATTACATGTTGGGTAGCATGTCAAATCAAAAATTTTGTTTTTATCTTTTACCTACTCGAGGACGAGCAGTAATTTAGCTTGGGGATGCTCATACATCTCCAACGTTTCTATAACTTTTTTATGGTTCCATGCTATAGTATTATAATTCTAGTATGTTCTTAGGGTGTTCTATACCAATTAATATTATTTCTTAGCACTAACCTATTAACCGAGTGCGTAGTCCCAATTGCTGTTTTCTGCTTGTTTTTGGCTTTTCACGTTCAAAGTACCAAACGAAGTCCAATTGCCCCAAAACTTTTCAATGATTTTTCTCGACAAAAAGAAGACCTGGAAGCTTCTAGAGGAGATCGGAGGCCTGACGAGGGAGGCACCACATATCAGGGCGCGCCCAGGGGGGTGGTCATGCCCTGATGTGTGGTGGATCCCTCAAGAGCCTCCTAGCGTCCCTCTCTGGCTTGTAAATTCTAGAATATCCCAAAACCCTACGAGAGCCACCATAAGAACTTCTTATGCTGCTGCAAGTCTTTGTTCTGATGTGTGTCCATCCGGAGCCCTGTTCTGGTGCCCTGCCGGAGGGAGGATCGATCTTTCTGTTCTGGTGCCCTGTGCTGCTGCAAGTCTACATCAACCTTTCTGTTCCCACGGTGTAGTCTGTAGATAGTTCCTAGATGGATATCTCTATCTCCCTGGCAAATAGAGGGGCACGGGCTGGGCCTTGCCCTAGCCACCATGCGCCCTCTCCCTCTCCGTCCACAGCCGCCGCCAGCCGCCATAGGTGCTGTACCCCGCGATTTCGTCTTCCGGTTGCCCTCTTCCTCCGCGGGATCCTTCTTCCGGCCATACCCTTTGCTGATTCCATCCTTTTCTCCTTCCGATCTGCAGGTAAATCTCAGTTTTCCTCTTGATTGGTTCCCCTTCTCACTAGTTCATGTGTTCGTTCATGTGTCTTGACTGTGACCATTTCCCATTGGGTTTCCAATTGTGTAGGCTTTCCAATCATGCCCAAGATTAAGCACACTGCCCGGAAGAACTCTGCTGGCTCATCCGCTCATGCCGCTCCTGGCACGGGGTTGGATGACACCGATGTACCACGCTGTCCCTTCAAACGGCTCACCCGGCGTCCTCCTCCACAACCCAGCTCCTCGTCTGATGGCTCTGACTTCGAGGATGAGCTTGCCGCGGAGGAACGTGCTGAATATGTTGCCGTTCGGAAGAATGTGCCGAAGCCAGGGACTCGCAGGCCCTCATATATGCCACCGCCTCCTCCTGAACAACTAGCAGGTGATGCTCGACGTATCTCGATAGAGCCTCCTCCCTCCTTGGGTCGTGAAGTCACAGACTTCACCAAAAAACCCAAATCCGCCTATTTTACTTTCCGTAGAGATGTCAACCAATTCGATGCTGAACGTGATTCTCTGGATTCACGGTTTCGCACAAATGTCCAAGCGGACATTTTCTCTACTGTCATAGTTCCTAAAGGCATTTCAGTTCATCATTGCATTGACCTTGAGCACATCCGCACTCACCCGGGGAAATACCCGGGTGCCATTGAGCTTCTTGAGTCCTCGGGGCTAGCTGCTCCCCTTGCCTTTAAGTGCGATTTTTACAGTGGCGCCATCCACCAATTCTATGCCACTTGTTACTTTCATTCTGATGACTCCTTTAGCTGGATGACCTCTGATACGGAGTTTAGGGCCACTTATGCGGAGTTTGTTGCCGCTCTGGGTTTTCCCGACACCGGTTTCAAAATTCACAAAACTGACCCTAACCATGCTCCCAAATCCATTGCGGCATTTGGTTCTCTTCTCAAACCACGTCATGAACTTGATGCTGATGAAAACAGAAAGATCTCAACCAGAAAGAACTCCATACTTTATCATTTTTCAATGCCTTATCCGCACCATCTACCCCAAGATGGTGATAGGGGAACCTCCAGCGGCTACTGCATTGATATCATGTCACACTTGCATGATTTTCCCAAGCGCAAGCTAAATGTGCCTCATTTTTGTGGCATGAGATTCGGCTTGCTAGTCTTCAATACAAGCGAGCCTTCCCTCATGCCCCCTTCATCCAGGCTTTCATCAACTTTATTGCTACTTTCCTGCTTGCTCCTACTCACACGCACCACAAGTAGGTCATCCCCACTCACATGGAGGATGACAATGCTCCTAGGAAAACCCCATCCACCTCCACTCGTCGTGCTGCTTCCCGGTCAGACACCCCTTCATCCAGCTCTGCCCCTCTCAGTCGCTTTGCCAAATTCATTGGCAAAGCCCATTCTGCCATGATGAAGGCATTCTCCTTCCAGTGCGCTTAGAACCACGATGTGGTTTCGCGCTTGATCTCCTCCAAGAATGCCCTCAAGGCTCGTCTGAGAGACTCGGGCACTCTTGATGTCAGTGACGATAAGGCTATTCCTGCTATTCCTCCTTCTGATTTTGGCTTCCCATCTGTTCCTGAGTGGGCTGATTTTCTTGACGAGGCTGGTGGCAGTGGCTTGCCTGAGGATGAGGATGACGAGGATGATGGTGCTGACGATCTCTCAGCATGGTTGATGTTTCTGGTGCCTCCCTTTTCGGTACTTGATGCCAAACGGGGAGTAATGTATCCTAGTTTTAGTCTTTGGAGTTTTAGCTTTTGAACTCAATTTGCATGTTTTGAATAATGTAATGTGATGGGGTCATAGTCCTAGGGTAGGGTCATAGGCCTGTCATGCAGGTCCTACCCAAGGACTACCCCACACAAAGGACAAGACCCTAAGTCTACCCTGACTGAATTAAGGAATCCCCATTATCCAGTCGGGGACAGGTCCTATATCATCCAGTCGGATACTAGCATTCGGAGAATACCAAGCTAACCGACTGGATACACTCGGTACATCGTAACCTCCCTGGAGGGAAACAGTCGTACGTTTCCGGGTGCATTTATTAGCATTTAGAGCGTACGTTACCTGTAACGTATGCATTCAATCCCCACTACTCCGCCCTTATACCAGAACCGTTGTGGAGGGCAGCGAACTTTATATAAGCCGCCCTCCCCCACTGGTAGAAGGGTTAGCAAACCACTGTATTCCATATTACACTCGGCAACAAGCTCCAAGAGCACTGAGACGTAAGTCTGTTACTTCCACCGCAGAGGGGCCTGAACTCATACAACCTCGCCGTAGCTAGGACTCTGCCCATCTCATTCGTACCCTACACTTCTACTGTCAGTCTTATACCCACGACAGTTGGCGCCCACCTTGGGGCAGGCGTCTAAGCGACTTCCGGCGAGTTTGCGTCTACTTCCTTTCGTCATGTCGTCCGGTGGAGATTCGAGCATGGGTCACCAGATCTTCTTCGGCGCTCTCTCCTTCACCGTCGACGATTCGGCGTGGCTTCGGGAGGCACCTCTCGACGTCGAGGCGCTTCCCCGTCGCGAGGCCACACACTTCCTTGCCGGCGCCCGCAGCGTTCTTCTTCAACAATCGGCTCCGTTGTCGACCTGCACCTCCATCATGCGCCGCAACAAGCGGTCCCGCTGTCCGCGTCTCCAACGTTGGGTGCAGCATGCCCGAGCACGTCAGATCGCGTCTTCTCAAGTGGCAGTTCTGGAGTCTGTTGTGGTTGCCCCGCGTTCCCAGCACTCGGGCTCAGTTCCGACTGAGTTTCCTTCCGAGTACGCGGGCCGCGGGCCTGCAGCAGAAGTTCACATGGCCAACACCCATGAAGATCCCCGTCAAGCTGGTCGAAGCGAGCACGAGGTCGGCGAAGCATCCGGTGTGTGCCGTGCACCTCGCCGTTCTGCCAGTCGACACACTCGGCGGAGCAACGTAGAGTTGTTCCGCACGCCCCTCCTCAACTTGGCTGCTGCTGCCAAGATAGCCGATTCCCTCCAGCCGACTGATTCAGAGGCTGGTAGAGGGATCGAGCAAATCCGAGCCCTGTTGCACACGGCGCAGCAGGAGAATTCGGCAGTCTCCCAGTCGCACAACCGGATCTACAATAGTTCCATCCACGCCAACACGCATCGGTCGGTTCACAACCCTGGATCCCATCAGCGCCACAGGGGAGGCAGCCGTTCTTTGATTCATGAAGACCGCTGCCGCTCACGCACCCCTCCGCGGGGTGGGCCCTATGGGTCCCGACATCATGATGATCGGCGTTCAGTTGGCGACACTCACGACCCAAGACCTGACGCAAGAGGACGTATCGCCCAGCGAAGGGTCGACAGGGGTCGAGCCCACCGTGATGGTTACGATATGGACCGTCCGAGTGGAAGCAGGGCCATCGTGTCCGGTCCCGAGTGTTTTAGTCGAGCCATCCGCTCGGCTGACATCCCGCCCAACTTCCGATTGGCAGCGGGAATCAGCAAGTTTACAGGAGAGTCCAAGCTGGAAACATGGCTGGATGACTACCGAGTGGCAGTCCAGATCGGAGGAGGGGACGACCATGTCGCTATGAAGCACCTCCCTCTGATGCTCGACGGCTCAGCGCGAGCGTGGCTAAACCAGTTGGCCCCCTCGAGCATTTACAGTTGGGCAGATCTGGCCCGAGTATTCATCAAGACCTTCGAAGGAACGTGCAAACGCCCTGCGGGCCTTGTGGAGCTCCAGCACTGTGTCCAGAAGCCGAATGAGCCCCTGCGCGACTTCATCCAGCGTTGGACAACTCTCTACCACACGGTGGAGAACGTCACCGAGCATCAGGCAGTCTGCGCCTTCAAGGCGGGCGTGCGGTACAGAGAGCTGTAGTTAAAGTTTGGTCGAATAGGCGACATCTCCATGAGCAAGATGATGGAGATAGCGGCGCGCTATGGTGAAGAAGAGGACCGCATCCGGAGCGGCAAGCACAAGACAGTCGGCGATGGTGACGGAGCTAACACTCGCAGGCAGAAACAGAAAGCTCCGCCCACACCGCAAGAAGAAGCTGCAGCCGTGACCAATGCCAAGTTCAAGGGCAAAGGGAAGGCGCAGTTTACCCCCAAGAAGAAGCCATTCAACGATCCCATCCTGGACCAGCCTTGTCTGGTGCACACGAAGATGGACGAAGAAGGCAACCCCATATACGCAAAGCATACCACTCGACAGTGTCGTCTCCTGATCCAGGGGTTCAGCGAGGGACAACCGAGTGAGAAAGATCCTGAACAAGATGAGGAGGATAAGGAGGATCCGTTCTCCCAAGTCCATGCAACCCTGATGATCTTTGCTGACGTCGAGAGCAAGAGCCGACTAAAGCTGGTGAACAGAGAGGTGAACATGGCCACCCCTTCCAAACCCAAGTTCCTCAAATGGTCCCAGACTGCGATCACCTTCGACCAGTCGGATCACACGGCACATGTACCCACCACGGGAAGGCCCAGGTCGTCGACCCGGTGGTAGAAGGAGTCCGACTGCGCAAAGTCCTCATGGATGGCGGCAGCAGCTTGAACATCATGTACGCCGACACCCTCAAGGGGATGGGCATCCCGATGTCCAGACTCAGCGAGAGGAGCATGCAGTTCCACGGAGTCGTTCCTGGACGGAAGGCCAAATCACTCGGCCAGATCGCGTTGGACGTCGTTTTCGGATCCGACAAGAACTTCCGCAAGGAGAAGCTCACGTTCGAAGTGGTGGACTTCCAGAGCGCTATCACGCAATTCTGGGTCGCCCCGCGTACGCACACTTCATGGCCTGTCCATGTTACGTGTACCTCAAGCTGAAGATGCCAGGCCCGAAAGGCGTGATCACCATCACAGGCAATCGGCAACGTGCTGAAGAGTGTCTGTAGCAGGGATCAAGAATCGCCGACCAGCAGATGGCCGTCCTCGAGCTGGACGAGTACAAGAAAACAGTCGACCCCGCCGACCTGATGCGCTCAAAAAAGCCGGCTTCAGAGTCTACATTTCAGTTGGCGGGAGAGACGAAGAAGGTCAGCATCCACCCGACGGACGCCACTGCTGCCCCGACGAACATCTCCACCCTCGATCCTAAATAGGAAGCTGAGCTCACCCAATTCCTCCCTGAGAACTGGGACAACTTCGCATGGAAACCCTCCGACATGCCAGGTGTACCCAGCGAGTTGGCTGAGCACCGACTGCACGTGGATTCCACAGCTCGGCCTGTCCGAGAACGTCTGCGTCGGTCCGCCGCGCACAAGAGGAAGGCAATCGGGGAAGAGGTGGCCAAGCTGCTCGCAGCCAACTTCATTCGCGAGGTTCACCACTCCGAGTGGCTCGCCAATGTCGTCATGGTGCCCAAGAAGGACAAGTCGCTCCGAATGTGCATCGACTTCAAATATCTCAATAAAGTCTGCCCGAAAGACCATTTTCCGCTCCCCCGAATAGATCAAATTGTCGATTCGACTGCGGGTTGCGAGCATCTGTCGTTTCTCGATGCCTACTCGGGCTATCATCAGATCCGTCTGTATGGTCCCGATGAGTTAAAGACAGCCTTCATCACCCCATTCGGGTGCTTCTCCTACATCACTATGCCTTTCGGTCTGAAGAATGCAGGAGCTACCTTTATGCGCATGATCCAAAAATGTCTCCTCGACCAGATCGGTCGCAATGTGGAGGCATATATGGATGATATCATAGTCAAGTCACGCAAAGGTTCTGACCTGCTGACTGACTTGGCAGAAACATTCGCCAACCTTCGTAGGTACGATATCAAGCTCAACCCAGCCAAATGTTCATTCGGTGTTCCCAGCGGAAAGTTACTCGGTTTCTTCGTTTCCGAACGAGGGATCGACGTCAACCCTGAAAAGATCGGGACCATCGTCCGAATGGAGAGGCCGGTCAGAATACACGATGTTCAACGGCTCACAGGTTGCCTAGCGGCTTTCAGCAGGTTCATCAGTCGACTCGGCGAAAAAGCACTTCCTCTGTACCGACTCATGAAGAAATCAGATACCTTTGAGTGGACAGACGAATCCCAAGGCGCATTCGACGACCTCAAAGTCCTACTTTCCACCCAGCCGGTTCTTACTGCTCCGCTCAGTAAAGAGCCCCTTCTTCTATATATCGCGGCTACAAATCAAGTTGTCAGTACTGTTCTTACAGTCGAGAGAGAAGAAGAAGGCAAAGCATACAAAGTTCAGCGGCCAGTGTACTACGTCTCAGAAGTCCTGACCCCTTCCAAGCAGAGGTATCCCCATTATCAAAAACTTATCTATGGGATCTATATGACTGCGAAGAAGGTGGCTCATTATTTCCAAGACCACTCGGTATCTGTCATTTCTGATGCTCCGTTGTCGGAAATTCTCCACAATCGAGACGCATCAGGCCGAGTGGCGAAGTGGGCAATGGAGATGTTGTACTATGACATCAAGTTCGAGGCCAAGAAAGCTATTAAGTCTCAAGACCTGGCTGACTTTATAGCAGAATGGGTAGAACAACAACAACCGACCCACATCTACTCGGCTCATTGGACAATGTTCTTCGATGGGTCTAAGATGTTGAATGGCTCCGGCGCTGGTGTTGTGATCATATCACCAAAGGGCGACAAGCTCAAGTACGTGCTGCAGATACACTTTGATTCCTCCAACAACGAGGCAGAATATGAAGCTCTCCTCTACGGATTGCGCATGGCCATCTCACTCGGCGTCCGTCGCTTGATGGTCTACGGCGATTCGGATTTGGTGGTCAATCAAGTGATGAAAGAGTGGGACGTCAGGAACCCCACCATGACCACATACTGCAATGCAGTGAGGAAGCTGGAGAAGAAGTTTAAAGGTCTAGAGCTCCACCATGTTCCAAGACTGAAGAACCAAGCAGCTGACGAGTTAGCAAAACTCGGATCCACTCGGAGACCAGTCCCGAGTGACGTCTGCCTCGAGCACCTCCACCTCCCCTCAGTCAAAGAAGATCCTTTCACAGAGGAACCGATACAACCCAAGAGCACAACAGATCCAACTGAAGTCGATGTACCTGCTGTGGTTGATCTGGTCATGGAGATTCTGGCTGTCATTCCCGATTGGACTGTGCCGATCATGGCATATATCTTGAGGCAAGAACTTCCAGAAGACGAAGTCCAAGCCAGGCAGATAGTCCGCAGATCGAAGTCATTCACTGTCATTGAAGGCCAATTGTACAAGGAGAGTATCTCAGGCGTTCTTCAGCGATGCATCTCTCCAGAGGAGGGGCAGCTGATTCTGGAGGATATTCACTCGGGGACCTGCGGTCATCACGCCTCTTCGAGAGCAATCGTAGCCAAGGCATTCAGGGCTGGCTTCTTTTGGCTAGAAGCTAACGAGATGGCTAAGGATATGGTTGACCGATGTGAGGGCTGCCAGTTCTACTCCAACAAGTCCCACAAGCCAACGTCTGCATTGAAGACGATCCCTCTTGTGTGGCCGTTTGGAGTGTGAGGATTAGATACAGTCGGCCCGTTCAAGACAGGCCAAGGTGGATACACACATGTGTTGGTGGCAGTCGACAAGTTCACGAAATGGATCGAAGCAAAGCCCATCAAGAATCTCGACGCTTCGACAGCCGTCAAGTTTGTCAGGGACATCATCTTCAGATTCGGTGTACCTCACAGCATAATTACGGACAACGGGACAAACTTCGACTCGGACAGATTCAAAGGGTTCTGTACAAGCCAGGGCATTCGAGTGGATTTTGCTTCCGTAGCACATCCTCAGTCCAATGGACAAGCAGAGCGGGCAAACGGGCTTATTTTGCAAGGATTGAAGCCCCGACTCTTGCGAGAGATAGGACATGCCGCTAGCGCTTGGGTTACCGAGCTACCTTTAGTGCTTTGGGAACTTCGAACAACCCCGAACAGATCTACAGGGCGATCACCGTTCTTCCTCGTTTATGGAGCAGAAGCGGTCCTTCCGAGTGACTTGCTCCACAATGCGCCACGAGTCGAACTCTTCTCCGAAGCCGAAGAAGAACAAGCAAGGCAAGACGGAGTGGATCTTCTGGAAGAGGAGCACGAGATGGCGTTAACTCGCTCGACCATTTATCAACAAAATCTGCGGCGTTTTCATGCACGCCACGTCAGAAGTCAGACGTTCCAAGAAGGCGACCTGGTGCTCCGAGTGGATCAACAAAGACCCCACAAGTTGGCTCCGGCCTGCGAAGGACCCTTCATCATCTCCAAGGTGCTGAACAACGGAGCATACAGACTCTACGACATTCAGAGGGAGACAGATGAGCCGCGCGCATGGAACGGAGACCTCCTGAAGCGCTTCTACACGTGACCGTCGACTGAAGCGATGTAAAGAACAAGTATTGGTGAAATAATATAAAGCAGATTGAGTTTTTTGCAGGTTCAAAGTTCTTCCGCGGTCGCAGACTCCGGTCTCAAAAAAAAACTTAGCTACTATCCAGAATCGCCTAAGTATTAACTTTCTCCGAGTGTGTACTTAACGTCACACTCGGGGGCTTAGCTGCGATCCAGCATCGCCTAAGTATTAACTCTCTCCGAGTGTGCACTTAACGTCACACTCGGGGGCTTAGCTGCGATCCAGCATCGCCTAAGTATTAACTCTCTCCGAGTGTGTACTTACCGTCACATTCGGGGGCTTAGCTGCAATCCAGCATCGCCTAAGTATTAACTCTCTCCGAGTGTGCACTTAACGTCCCACTCGGGGGCTTAGCTGCGATCCAGCATCGCCTAAGTATTAACTCTCTCCGAGTGTGTACTTACCGTCACACTCGGGGGCTTAGCTGCGATCCAGCATCGCCTAAGTATTAACTCTCTCCGAGTGTGCACTTAACGTCACACTCGAGAGCTTAGCTGCGATCCAGCATTGCCTAAGTATTCACTCTCTCCGAGCGTGCACTTAACGTCACACTCGGGGCGCCTAGCTGCGATCCAGCATCGCCTAAGTATTAACTCTCTCCGAGTGTGTAGTTACCGTCACACTCGGGGGCTTAGCTGCGATCCAGCATCGCCTAAGTATTAACTCTCTCCGAATGTGCACTTAACGTCACACTCGGGGGCTTAGCTGCGATCCAGCATCGCCTAAGTATTAACCTTCTCCGAGTGTGCACTACACGTCACACTCGGGGGCTTAGCTGCGATCCAGCATCGCCTAAGTATTAACCTTCTCTGAGTGTGCACTACACGTCACACTCGGGGGCTTAGCTGCGATCCAGCATCGCCTAAGTAATAACCTTCTCCGAGTGTGCACTTCACGTCACACTCGGAGGGAGCTTAACAGCGATCCAGCATCGGCTGTTTGCCTTTGGCTTCACCAAGAAACGCCAACCAAAAACTCGAATCAACATTGCAAAAGAAGAGCAAAAATCGGATTCCAAAATTCTCGCAAAGATAGCTAACTCGATGCGGATCAAGTTTACCCGCACCGATTTAAAAGTGTGACGGCCAACAGAAGTGGCCAAAGTACCTTACAGATAAACACTCGGCGTACCGAGGATAAAGTTGCTTACGCGTCAGCTGGGCTGGCACCGGGACTGGAGGACTCCACGAAAGTGTCCATGTTGATTCCGTCGGCGATGCGGGTAGCACTCTCAAGGAACGTCTCCATGAAGTCTTCGAATCGAAGCTTCTTCGTGTTGGCGACCTTCAGGGTCTTCAGTTTTTCCTCACGCACCTCCTTGCAATGGACTCGGACCAGGGACAGAGCAACATCGGCACCGCAACGAGCTGCAGATTTCTTCCACGACTGCACTCTGTTAGGAATCTCCGCCAGTCGAGTCATCAGGTTCTCCATCTCCTGCCGCGACTCATCTTCTGGCCAAAGCTCCTTGTCGATTCGGCCGACGACTTCTCTCAGTCGACCGATGAAAGGGCCAAATTTGCCCACGCGGATGTGCGCACGGAGCAGATCCCGATTGGCGTCGTCGCCGAGTGGAACGTTCTCAAGAATCGAACGCTCCACGTCAGCCGCTTCAGCTTCGGCGTCAAAGCAAAAATCTGCGACAATAGGACAAAAAGACAATAAGCGTCGAGTGCTACGCGCATAGCACAACCACTCGGAAAAACAAGGACTTACCAGCCAGACGCGTCATCATCTGCTGAGCCCAGTCGCTCACATATTTCTCTTGTGCTCTGCATCGTTTGTTTAGCACGTCCATCTGACTCATCAGCGCAGTCCTCTGCTTCCCCATCCTTTCCACTTCCTCAGTCAACACCTTGTTCACTTCACGCGCCTGCTCCAGTGACTTCTCTCGTTCCGCGAGAGCTTCCTTCATGCCGACCATTGCAAGCATGGCCGCATCAAGTTCACCAACGAACTGATTCCTCTCCGCCTTGAGAGCCTCATAAGCCGTCCCCATTTCACAAGTTTTCTGCCAACAAGAAACAAGGGACAATCAGAAAGTTCAACAGTTAACAGTCTAAGTTTTTCAGACCCGTGCCGACGCAAGCAGTCGACAGCGGTCTCGGGGACTACACCTAGTGGGTTCACTAAGCGTGACCCCACTGGCATGCACCTCAACCAGGCCTGCCCTATTGAGATGCATGTTATCAACTATGTCGCCGAGGCCAATACTACCCGACCTGAGTACAACTTACTCTCGGAGACTCTTACCGTAAGTGCAATCCGACTGCATCAACTACTCGCACTCGGTACTCCTATCTACAGACACGTATAAAGACAACTGTCGGTGCAAGCACTCGACAGAAGTCTCGGGGACTACACCCACTGGGTTCACTCAGAGTGAACCCATTGCAAATAACAGCTACTATTCAAGAACTCCCAGTGGGTTACAGGGGAAAAGTAAATACTTACTAGACCACTTACTCGAATATCATCGCGCAGCTCCAAGCTCCGCTGGTACAAGGCCGCAATGGAGTCATAGGCCTTCTTGGCCTCTCCAGTCATCAGCTCCGCCTGCACCATAGCCCCCTTGGCCGCTCCCACCTGCTCCTTCGGAAGATGTTGGATGCTGAATTCAGCATGCGACGAACCTGGAATCGTCGGAGGTTCCTGAGGCATCCCAAGGCCTGCCCCAGTCGGCTCCTCCTCCACCAGCACTGGTTCAGTCGGCGGCGGTGCCTCTGTCGGCAGCACGTCGGCGGCGAGAGCGGCAGTGGGAGGAGCAGCCTCAAGAACAGGCTCCACAGCTGGGTCGGCTCTCCCCTGGTCGCCCTCATCCAGGCAGATCGCCCCTGACAGGCCGAATGACATGAGGTCTCAGAAAAAGAAAGAAGCAATGGTATAAAACACTCGACGTTCCTACAATGCACCTGGTTGAGACGAGACGACGTTGTCCGTGTCCATGGGGTCGTCTTCCTGACGCGCCGGGGAGGTGACAGAAGTAGCGACCCTGTCGAGTGAGATCCAGTCGGCCAGTAAACAGAAGTTCACTCGGATATCAGAAAAAACTGAAAGGTGAGTACACTTACGTGGAGGTGACGGGGACAGCGACCCTCATTCGCGGCAGAGCCTTCCGAGGTTTAGGCCCACTCGTCTTGGGCGCCTTAGAAGATTGGCCTGCAGACTCAGCGGCGGCATCCCTGGTCCTCTTAGCGCATCGAACACTCGGGACCACTGGAGCAGTAGGCGGAACACTCGAAGACGCGGGAGGAGCTGAGGGGACAACGGGCTCGTGTCGGCGCTTGGTCCGATGCTCCAGTTGTGGAGGTGGCGAGTCCTGCTCCTCGTCTTCTTCCTCCTCCTCGCTGGACTCTTCCTCCGACTCCCCACTGTCGGAGACATATTCAGCACTCTCCATGCTGCCCTCCTAGTTGCGCTCCTCCTCCTCGGCCGAATTCCCGTTCGAGACGGGAGAAAACCAGTTGGTCCACTCCTGCGTAAAATTCAGTCGACGACATCAAACATCACACAGAGATTCAAGCAAACGACAAGATTAAGACAGTTAGGAGCACTCGACAAGAGTCTCTCACCTGATTCGGCGGGGGATTATCCGCGCAGAAGGGCTTCACTCGCCGTGATCCTTTGGGATTCTCACAGGGACCCGTGATCTGGAGCACCCATGAGGTCACCCTCTCCTCAGTCACGCCCATAACATTAGTCCGAGTGGAATCCACGGGCCCCATGTAATGCCACATGGCATGGTCGCGAGCCTGCAGAGGCTGGATTTCCAGCAGGACCATACCGGTGACCCCCCTACTGACGACGTCCACGAGCGCCTCAATCAGGGGCTGGACGTCGTTCTTCTCCGCCTTCGAGAGCGCGAGCTGCTTAGGCGGGGCGGGACGGTCTAGACTAAAAGGAGGCAGACCAGTCGACGCGTTCGGACAGGCGATATCCTGGCAGTAGAACCATGTCGACTGCCAGTTCCTAACCGACTCACTTAATTGCAGAGCAGGATAGCTACTCGGACTCTTCTTCTGGAATCCTAAACCCCCACAGAGCTGGAGGAGGTGCGTCTTATCATCCGACTGGCTAAGTCGTTTGATGGTTTGGGATCGGGCGGAGAAGATGTGTTTGAACAAACCCCAATGGGGAGGGCAGCCGATAAAACACTCACGTAAGACTATGAAGGCAGAAAGGTGCGCGATGGCATTCGGAGGGAAATGGTGAATTTGGGCACCGAAGTGATTCAAGATGCCCTTGAAGAAAGGATGCGGGGGCAAAGAAAAACCTTGGTGGACATGGCTGAGGAGCAGGACGCGCTCCCCCTCCCGGGGCGCCGGCTCGACCTCGTCCTCCGTCGGTAGTCTCCAGGACTTGTGCACAAGCACTCCGTGCTCCACCAGCTGCAGCAGATCTCCCTCCGTCACCGTGGAGGGGAGGAAGTCTCCTTCGATCCACCCCGCCGGCAGCGGCCGCTGCCACCGCTGAGCAGGCGCCGCCGCCTTGCCCTTCTTCTTCCTTGCCTCCATCTTGCTGGTCTGACCCTTGGTCATGGAGACGACGGCGAACTCTCGAGAGCAAGGAGAAGGAGGGAGTGTTGGAGCGTTGGAGGTGGCGAGGAAGACGGAGCAGGCGAGAGCGAAAGATTCGGCGAGCGTAACGAAAAAGCCTCGCCGCCCAGATTTAAATAGGGTTCCGACTGGGTCACTGGCGGGTGGCCCCGAAACCTTATCCGCCCGACCGGCCGCGGCGATATGAGTGGAGGACTTGAAGGCGCGAGAATCGAGGCGTCAGGTGCTACTCGAGTGCGCTGATGTCGTCCCCGCTGAGCTCGCGGAACCCGAAATTTGATATCCCGGAAAATCCGCCGCTGTCAGTTGACCGGTCGCGTCAAAAGATGTCGCGGAAACACTCGGCTCCCGACAGTCGGTTTCGCAAGCACTTCCACTCGGATCATCGGTTGGAAAAGGTAAAATGGATACAGGCAAGCAACGCCCGAGCCGAATCTAATCCAGTCGGATCCGAACTCAAAGCACCGCTTCGTCATTTCAACCCCAATCCATTCGGGGACTAATGATGGGGTCATAGTCCTAGGGTAGGGTCATAGGCCTGCCATGCAGGTCCTACCCAAGGACTACTCCACACAAAGGACAAGACCCTAAGTCTACCCCGACTGAATTAAGGAATCCTCATTATCCAGTCGGGGACAGGTCCTATATCATCCAGTCGGATACTAGCATTCGGAGAATACCAAGCTAACCGACTGGATACACTCGGTACATCGTAACCTCCCTGGAGGGAAACGGTCGTACGTTTCCGGGTGCATTTATTAGCATTTAGGGCGTATGTTACCTATAACGTATGCATTCAATCCCCACTACTCCGCCCTTATACCAGAACCGTTGTGGAGGGCAGCGGACTCTATATAAGCCGCCCTCCCCCACTGGTAGAAGGGTTAGCAAACCACTGTATTCCATATTACACTCGGCAACAAGCTCCGAGAGCACTGAGACGTAGGGCTGTTACCTCCACCGCAGAGGGGCCTGAACTCATACAACCTCGCCGTAGCTAGGACTCTGCCCATCTCATTCGTACCCTACACTCCTACTGTCAGGCTTATACCCACGACATAATGGATAAACGACTAAGATGCACTATGTATTGCTACCTATGAATGTCGTGTTTGCTATGATATCATCGTATGTTATTATGTTTTGTTCTATTACTTCATATGATGATCGGTTGCCATATGATGATCTATTATCTCTACTAAGTCACATGATATCTTCGATATACACATTAAGAGGGAGCTCCGTTATTTTTACCGTGCACATACTAAGGGGGAGCTCCGTACCAAACCTCTCCAAAGCTAAATGTATGTTAAATATTTTGAGAGCTATGTATATGTTGTCATCAACTACCAAAAAGGGGGAGATTAAAAGTGCAGTCATTCCCTTAATTGAGTTTTTGTGTTAATGACAACACATACATAGGAAACTAATCTTATTTGTTGAGTGTATCTCAGGCTGGCTTTTAAAGTACTCTTAGTACATCGAGAATTATGTGCCA
Source organism: Hordeum vulgare subsp. vulgare (assembly GCF_904849725.1). Lineage (NCBI taxonomy): Eukaryota > Viridiplantae > Streptophyta > Magnoliopsida > Poales > Poaceae > Hordeum > Hordeum vulgare. Next base: position 351,299,568 of record NC_058519.1, on the reverse strand, counting down.
AGGTGGCTTGAGAAGATGGGACTTGTATGTCAAGAAGGCTCGGGATTGAGAAACAAGATGATGTAGCCTATCCTTTAATTTACTATTCTTGAGTATAGGGATCCCGCACTATTAAGAGGGGATCACGGGTTTTGTGATGAACTTTCTCAAACTACATCTCTACTTTTCTGCTCATGCCACATCTCCACTGCTCTGCTTTGATCCCAAAACAGAACCAATGCCTCGGACATCCGGCTTCCTCCGGACGTCCGAGGGTCGGACGCCCGACCACTTCGGAAATCCGGAACCTTATACCAGAGCCAAAGTCTCGGACATCCGGCTCCCTCCGGACGTCCGAGGGCCAGACGCCCGACCACTTCGGAAAACCGTAGCCCTATACAAGAGTCAAAAACCTCGAACTTCCGGCTTCCTCCGGTCACCCGAGGGTCGGACGTCCGACCTCTTTCAGAAATCCAGTGCCCTTGAACAGAGCTGAACTCTCGGACATCCGACCCTCTCTTCGGACGTCCGGTCCCTGTTCGACTACACAGCGGCCAACTGATATGCACACTCCTTCGTTCGTCCGACGCTTGTCGGACGTCCGGAAACCGTCGGACGTCCAACCACTGTCAAACTTAAGTGACCCCAACGGTTACTTTTGTGTCCCCACTATATATACCCCCTCCCACTTCGTGAGAGGGGGCCCAACACAGCAAGAACACTTACAACAACACTTTCTTCCTCACTCACTCTTGCCTACACCCAAACATAGATCCCAAGAGCATTTGTGAGCCCCTTTGAGTGTTGTTCCAATCAAAAGATAGATCGTATCCTTCTCCTCCTCTCCACCAAAGCAATTTGTGATTTGAGCAAGTTTTGAGCAATCCCCGTGATCTTGTTACTCTTGGAGGTTGGAGACTCCTAGGCGGTAGGAGTCTTCGGAGAGGAATCAAACCTTTGTGATTACCCCCCGAAAAGTTTGTTAGGGTTTGGAAGCCACCTCAAGGCTTACCACTAGTGGTTGAGAAACGCCTTCGTGGTGTTGTCTCAAAGGGAGAATAGGGTGAGCCTTCGTGGCGTTGGTGTGCCTTCGTGGTAACATCCGCCCCTCTAACGGTGACGTAGCTTCCCTCCAAGGAAGTGAACACAGGGATACATCCTCGTCTCTCTTGGAGTTTTGGTTATCCCTAACCCTAACTCTCTACTTGTGTTAATCCTTATTACGTACTTGCATTTGATTATAGTTTACCGGTTGCCTTACTTTACTCCAAATAGCTTACTCTTTGTCTTTGCAATTATTAGACTCACTCTCATATTCTGCACCATTGCCAAAAATTGCTAAGTAACTATTAAAATTTGGAACTGTACCTATTCACCCCCCTCTAGGTCCATCTCGATCCTTTTCACACTATTCGAGAGATATATAACTCTGCTAGCTGGCTAGCTGTTATACTCTCACGAACTCGAAGAAAATGAGCAACTTTGGAAAGACGGTCAATGACCACAAAGATAGCATTATTTCCTTTCTTGGTCTTGGGAAATTCGGTGATGAAATCCATACTGACTTTATCCCATTTCCATTCAGGAATAGCTAATGGTTGAAGGGTGCCAATAGCTAATGTTCTGCCTTGACTCGACGACAAACGTCGCAGTTAGCAACAAACTCAGCAATTTCTCTCTTCATCCTAGTCCACCAAAACCTCTGGCGTAGGACCTGATACATCTTAGTACTACCAGGATGAATGGTGAGAGGAGAATCATGAGCCTCCTTAAGGATCAATTGCCGCAGACGTTTGCTCTTAGGAACCACTAAACGGTTCTAAAAGAACACAACACCTTGCTCATTGATAGAGAAATCCCTAGCGTTTCCGCTAGCAATATTCTCCTTGATCCGGAATATACCCTTATCATATGCCTGCACGGCTATGATTTGATCCCTAAGAGTAGGCTTCACCACCAGGGTAGAAAGGAATCCTTGAGGAACAATATGAAGATTTAACTTCCGAAATTCCTCATAGAGACGTGGTTGACCTCGTTGTAGCATCAGATTGTTACAATAAGACTTATGACTTAGTGCATCAGCCATAACATTGGCCTTCCCCGGGGTGTAAGTTATTCCTAAGTCGTAATCCGTGATCAACTCAACCCACCTTCTTTGCCTGAGATTCAAATCCAGTTGGGTGAAGATATATTTCAGACTTTGGTGATCAGTGAATATTTCGCAACGATTACCAAGAAGGTAATGTCGCTAGGTTTTAAGTGCATGGACTACAGCTGCAAGCTCAAGATCATGTGTGGGATAATTATCCTCATGTGGACGCAACTGTCGAGATGCGTATGCAATCACATGATGATCTTGCATGATAATGCAACGTAATCCTTGTCGCGAGGCGTCGCAGTAGATAACAAAGTCCTTAGAGAAATCTCATGGTAGCAACACAGGTGCGGAAGTCAGGCGTCTTTTCAGTTCCTGAAAACTATGCTCACACTGTTGTGTCCACTTGAACTTTTTATCTTTCTTGAGGAGTTCAGTTAGAGGCTTTGCAACCTTGGGGAAATTCTCGACAAAGCGGCGACAATAGCTTGCTAGACCAAGAAAACTCCTAACTTGTTTAACCCATTCCGGTTGAGTCCAGTCAAGCACAACTTGAACTCTCTTGGGATTGACAATAATACCCTTACCAGAGATTATGTGACCTAGATAGGTCACTTCTGGTAACCAAAATTCACATTTTGAAAATTTGGCATAACGAGTGACAAAAGTCGCTTTTGGATGTCCCCGTTCTTGATATTGATTCGATGGTATCCCAACCTCAAATCCATTTTTGAGAAAACTGAGGATCCAGCGAGCTGATCATACAGATCGTTGATCCTAGGGAGCGTATATTTGTTCTTTATGGTGACCAGATTAACTGGTCGGTAATCTACAACCATCCGATCCGTTCCGTCTTTCTTCTTGACGAAGAGGACGGGACAAGCCCAAGGAGAAGAGCTAGGATGAATGAAACCTTTATTCAAGGCCTCATCTAGTTGCTTCTTAAGCTCGACTAGCTCCAGGGGTGCCATCTTATAAGGTCTTCTGGCTACTGGAACAGTTCCCGGAACAAGGTATATTACAAAATCTACATCTCTGTCAGGTGGAATTCCTGGCAGTTCCTCTGGAAAAACATCCGGGAAGTCACGGACTACCGGAATGTCTTCAAGTTACGGAAGAGGGTTGGCTTTGAGAGAATAGAGTTGGCATTTGGCAACTCGAGTAGAGACATTGACTATCTCACCCGAGGGATGGGCAAGCTGAACATTTCTAGAATGAGTATCAATCTTGGCATAGTGAGCTGACATCCAGTCCATCCTCAAGATGATATTGATATCCGAAGATTTCAAGGCTATCAAGGATGCTAGAAAAACTAGCATGTCTACTAGAATTTCATTGTCATAGGTTATCCTGGAGGTTTGCCACTTACTACCAGGGGTTTGGATAACCAATGGGATTGGCATATCACAGAAAGACATGTTATGCAACTGTGCATAACTTTCTGAAATGAAGGAATGAGAAGACCAAGTGTGAAAAAGAACAGACGTTGGGTGATGATTAACAAGGAGCATACCCAGTATGACATCGGGATCCTCTGCAGCTTCTTCTGCTGAAACATAGTTCACATGGCCACGTGCAGGAGTTGGCTTCACATAATAAGCTTTGTCCGACTTGCCTTGCCCAACGGACTTTCCGGGTTGCTTGGCACCCACATTCTGAGGATACTCTCGGGAATAGTGCCCTAGTTCTCCACACTTGTAACAGATCACCTGATTGGCAGGTGGTGCAGCATTGCTCGCTGGACCACCATAGGTTTTTGCTGGGGGGTTGGTCTGATTCGTCTGAGGCGCCCCATAGGATGGCCTCGGATTGTATCTTGGCGGCAGAGAACTATTTGGAACCCACAACCTGCGTTTTGGGAACGCGGAACCAGATGACGAGCCAAAGTCACGGGAGTGCTTCTTTGTGGCTTCATAGTTAGTATGACCAGTCTCGGCACTGATCGCCTTGTTGACCAGGGCCTGGAAGCTTGTACATTCATGAAGGCGCAAATCACGACGAAGCTCAGGGCTCACACCCTTAAGGAATCTTGCTTGCTTCTTCGCATCAGTAGACACCTCCTCTGTTGTATAGCAGGCGAGGTTACCAAACTCGCGGCTATAGGCATCCACGGACAACTTCCCCTGGGTGAATGCATAGAACTCCTCTATCTTTCTGTCCATCAGGCCCTTTGGAATATGGTGCAGACGGAAGGCTGCACTAAAGTCTGCCCATGTGACTGCTGGTTTAGCAGGACGTATAGCTTCAAAGTTTTCCCACCACAGATTGGCGCGTCCTTCCAGAAAGTACGCCGCAAAGGTCACCTTGTCGGCCTCAGAAACATTCGCAGAGCGAATCTTGCGTGATATACTGCACAACCAATCATCAGCATCGAGGGGATCGACGGAGTGATGGAACTTTGGAGGATTCAGCTTCACAAAGTCATTGAGGGACACTGCAGCATTCCTAGGCTGACGAGCCGTATTTTGCTCAATACGCTCTAAGAGACGGTTGGTCTCCCTTTTGTTTCTCTCTGCCTCAAGCATAACTTCCGCCAGAGAGGGCGGGTGAGGCAGTTCCTCCTGCGACGCTTGACTACCCTCGCCTTGCTCATGACCAGGGGCACGGTTCAACCTGGTGAATACCATCCTGACAAACAAACTGACAGCTTAGACCAATATCAACATCAATACTAACTATGGATTAAGAATGCACTGAACACATGGAATGCGGAAATGAATATCCGAACAGCATGGTAACAAGCAACTACTATATATACACCATGGTTCATACACACCATTACATAGTTCAGTACAACCTTAACTGAAGAGAAAACTACTGAAAACATGAAACTACTCATCAGAGGCTTCCAAGCTTCCTATACATTATTTATCTATGCCTCCGGAATTCATTTCACGACACAAGCATACTTCACAAGTCACACAGGACTGTGAAAGTACAGCTACTACCATACTATCCTTCCACTCACGGTTCAGGCATCCTCATAGAACATCTCATAAAGGTTGCCTCCATGGCCAGGAAGCTCAACCTGCGGATCAGGAAATTCTCCATCCTGAGACCCCTGGGAATCATAAGGACACGGGTGTGACCTTGGTCCCCTGGCTGGTGTTAGTAGAGGTCCCCGAAGAGGGGTGACTCCTCCTATAGCAGGCTAGTCAACATGAGCCGAAAGATGGGTTCTAACAGGGTTCAGCATCTCCATATCTCCATACCCTGTCTGGACTATAGGTGCCAGCTGCGTCAAAGTCGTCCACAGACGGGCACGTGTTGTGGGGAACCCGACTGGTGAGTCGAGATCGCCGTGCCCAGTGATCCCAAGGATCAATGCTCACTGAACACAGATACTGAATAATAGAGTCTTACATCCATACATACCGTTTGATACAATAAATGACCACTTCGGTCGAGTCTTACATACATAGGGCCTTAAAAGCCAAAGCACCAAACTAGACCAATAGCGGAATTATTGGTTGAAAGCGTGAACCCATGCCATCAGCCTTAACCTACAGGCATTCTGACTGGGACGCGTTCTAGCTCGCAAGAACGTCACCGAGTTAATCTTCACCATATCCTGTCTTTCACACCTGGTCAATGAAATAACCAGTGGCAAGCCAATGAGTACTTTGAATGTACTCGCAAACAGCCCATGGTATGAATATATATGGTAAGGAATAACAGTAACAGTTGTCTTTAGTGGAATGCAATGTGGTGGCATGATCTGGTATATGCAACAAGTTAAAGAATTACTTTTAAAGAACAGATTACAGATATCAACATATCTGCTAAGGGCTGAACCATCCGGGTTCACCCTATGTGCCAAGTCATCGGACTTGTCATAACCTCAATGTATCAACTGTGGGTTAAACCATCCGGGTTTACCCTATATGCCAAGTCACCGAACTTGATCATATATTATCATGATTATAACAACACCTTTTTAACACCATACACACACACACACTCTTGGTTTATGCGGAAACGCTGGACGTAGTTTAAGCAGCACCACCCAACTGTCCTTGACCGTGGACACGGCTATTCAAATAGTTTACACTCTACAGAGGTAGTACGCTGGACTCACGAGAAACGGGAAACTTCCGTGTCATCCACGACTCGCGGTATATCACATATACCCGAGGTAAGTACCCGATCATCATCTTTCCCCTGACGATACTAGACAAAGAGGTCCACTCGATTGGTACCCAGCCCACATGTTGTACGTCTTACGAGCACCTACTCTGTACTGTATCAACCATGCAGGGACCAACGGTGTGCCTGGAACTCATAATAATGGCATAGTCGTCCTACCTGGCACGACCCCATCACGAGAGTGACACCGATCACTCCCGCCACTAGTAATATGGCTCTTTGCTAGTACCGACCAGAGTAAGCAACAAAGCCCCGTCCCATAAAGGGGTATCGTGGTCGTACTGGTAAGGTTGGGAAGGTCGACACATCATAAATCTAATCCATTTCCGAAACCATACTCACACCAAAATCACCGGTGCATCACTTCACCAAAAGTGATCACCAACTCGTCATCACCCTCGGGCATTAGTGGCACCCGACGGGGTTTTCATAAACTCTTTATTTAACTCATCATCATGCTCATGATAAAATGCTCTATTTTTACTTGTCAACATGGTAACAACATGACCCTCAAGGGGTAGGTTCAAGCTCAATGCAATGATCTTACTCTACTAGTCAACATGATAGTAGCATGATCCTCATAAGTGGTAGGGTCAGCTCATCATGTTTGTGCTCCGAGGAGCCATGTGACTATTATTACTACCATGCAAGTGCTTCGAAGAAGCCTTCGGTACCATCACATCAATGATGAACCGGCACTGTGATCACATGCAACGGGAAAAGTACTTGTTATTCTAGCATGCATCATTTCATATGCTCAAGTCATGGTCAAAGGCTGCTTGCCTTGCTCACGTAAGTCCTCGGTGTCTTCGAGGTCTTCCGCTCCATCCCTGAATACTCCGTCTACCGTCAACTACGTCGGAAATAAGCATAGTAAGCCCCACATCCAGCAGAATAAAAGTGTTCTATAAATAGAAGTTATATTTTTCTTGGACCTCTCTGGTCATAAGAAAAATACCTGAATCCTTGCCAAGGGGTTTGAATCATCAGGGGTGTCTAGATGGAAGGAAAGGAGGGATAGGTGACCTTTGAAGAGGTCAACACAAAACACTCTGATAAAAATGAGTGGAGGCACCCATTTAACAGATAATGATTTTATAAATATGTAGGAAGTGGTTTCACTGAATTTGGAGTTGAAATGAATTTACTAGGAATTCCTAATGTGGGATAAATAGCAAGAGGGAGCTATTTAATATAAGCAACAGAATGAAGTTTGATAAAATGTTGACCAAGGCTCTAAAAATGTAGAGTGATTTTAGAAGGCTCTCGGAGTTTGAATCACACCATTTGGAGTTGAAATGAAGCCTATGGGATTTTTGGAAGATGGAGTTTTCAATGTCCAGGTTGACATTTGAAAAATAATGCAACAGGAAAATTGCTTGGAAAAATGTGCAAGGTACAGATATGGATAGACCTTGATTTTTGAGACCTGTAGAAATTTGAATCAACAGATTTGGAGTTAGAATGATTTTAGAATTGATTTTTGAATTTAGGAATGAAAAAGAAAAGGTAGAAAGATACTCATCCTTTGAGCTAACTAGTGCCCAGGGCACTGATTAGGCGAATGGGCCGGCCCGGCGGCTAGGCCTGGAGGCACAAGGTGGCCACACAGGAGGCGCACCGGCCTAGTACACCTTCGGTCAGGGGAAAGCGCGAAGCACGCGGGGCGCCTTCACTTAAACAGGTGGCCCAACTCCTGGCTCGCTGACGCAGGGGTCCCGCTGGGAAGCTCCGTCCCTAACCTCCAGCCGGCATGGGAGAGTAGCAGGGGAAGGGGCCGTGTGGGCGCCACGCCTCGGGCCACCCCCTGCTCAGGCGAGAGCGTCGGCGAGCTCAGGAGGATGCGCCGCCTCCATTCCCACGAACAGCACCCGCGGAGGGGCTACCATAGGGGAGCCGGCGCGCATCTGCGGCCGACGACTCCACTGCCCTCGGCAGCAGCAGTGAGGAGGAGGGCTCGTAGGGTCTCGAGGGAGGAGATGCGGTGTCCTAGGGTACCTCTGGGGGTAGCTAGATGGTAAAGGGGGAGCCGAGGGAGGTCGAGCTCAAGCTCGGCCGAAGCGGAGCCGACGGTGGCAGTCGTGGGCAGGGCGCCCCGACGACTGAGAGGGGAAAAGGAGGAGTGGGGCGGCTCCGTGGCGGCCTTGGGGTCCTCCTGGACGAGCTAGGGGAGGAGAGAGGGGGCTAGACAGCCCAAGCGCAGTCATGGCCGAAGCTTTGCCATGGCGGCCGTGGGAGAAGAGGAGGAAGCTTGGGAGGAGAAGGGGCTCAAGGGGGATCTCAGGAGGAGCCCAATGAAGAGGGGGAGAGGTGCCAGTGCAGAAGAGGCTCGGGGAAGCTTCAAGTGGAGAAGGAGGAGCCGAGAGAGCTCGAGACTCTCTGGAGCTCTGAGAGCACTGGGTAGACAAGCATGCCAGAGGGGTTTTGGAGGCAAGCTGGCGTCCGGGAATCGTTGGACTGGTCAAATGAGATACCCCGGTGCTCTGAGACGTGAGGAAACGGTTGAAACCAGGCTGCAGCAAAAGGACATGGCGCAGAGCACCCATATTGCAGGCTAGAGTTGTGGTCACCACCCCACCTGGTGTCCTGGGGCACCCCTTGGCCAGGCCAAGGTGTCAACCGTGCAAGGCATGCTTGCCATGATGCACTGGAGGAGTTTGGAGCCAAGTGCAAAAGGTTTGAATGGAGTTTGACTGCTGTGAACATTTCAGCAGGAAACTAGGGGCTGGTACAAATGGTTTTCACCGGCAGAGAGGGGAGGTGAAACCATGTCGTGGAGCATCTGGTATGGAGGGACTACACGTCTGCAAAAATTGGGCCCAAGAAAAGAAGTGTAGCTAGCACTTGTTGTACAAAGCCACATTTCAGCCAAAAATGAACTTGAAGAGGTGCTGCTCATTTTTCCTACATGAGCATGCCATCAATTGATTGGAAATGATGCATTGAGACAATAGAGAGGCTCTGGAAAGAATTGGGGGTGATAGCTTAAGCAGAAGAATGGAAAGAGAGGTAAAGCAGAGCTGCCAAGGTGAAAATGAGAGAAAGTTACAAAGGGACCTTCTCCAATAATTGACCAGTGGCCATGGGAATGTTACTGGAGGCGAAATGCAACTATGTGAGGCTGTGGTAGAAAGTTGAGCTCAAGGGTAAAAGTAGAAGGGGCAATAGAAGCCAATTTAATGAGTGCACACAAGGTGTTTGATCTGTGGTTAGGCTATCAGATGGATTCCAATGGCTGTGAAAGTTAACAGGATGAAATAATAGATGAAAATAGGCTTGCACACGAAATTTGGGATTTGCTGGAGTAGTTTTCCAATGTAGACTTGGAAAACCCTAGGAATGGGCAGAAAAAGGTTTCTGCTTAGAACCCTATTAAAATAAATTCCCACAAATCCAATATTTGGTGTAGAGGCATTATTTGAGCATTAAGGCATGCACAAAAAGTTTGAGGTCAATTGGACAAACTCTATAATGTAAAGTTTGTCAAAGTCAGAAATCAACACAGAGGGTTTTGAGGGTTTTAGGACAAGTTCCTCTATTCTCCTTGGTGTACCACTTGCTCTGGATGCCTCATTGGAGTACTGGAACATGTCCACCAAATTTGAGCACAATTGGAGACACTTCACAATGTAGAGTTGCTCAAATTTGATTCTGGACAGATAGGGTTTTAGAGTGATTAGGGGAGTCAAATCAACTTGGATTGAAATGAAACTTGGCAAGATCATCAAGAATATCATAGATGACATGCTAAAATTTTACTGGAATTTATTGAGAATATTTCTTATAGAAATATTCCAAAAGCTTGAAATAGGCAGGAATGATTTTGGAGGGGCTTGCCCAATATTTTGAACATGACCATGTGTTGAAACTCATAAATATGGAATAAATATATCCACTGAGTTTCCCTAAATTTTCTTAAATATTTCGAAGGTAATAAAAATAACTTTCCTTCATAGGAGACCATTTCTGGCCTCACAGAAGGGCTTTCAAATAAAATAATAAAATAACTTCTAAAATAATAATAAGATGGTTTTTGAAAGTCATTTTGACAATGGTTTTAAATAAAACAATTGGTGCAAAAGAAACTCCCTAATTTGAGGACTTGTAGTGCAAACCTCATCTCAGGGGTTTGAAAGTTTAATTCAAAGAAAAGCTTTTTGGTGAAAATAATATTTGGTAAAAATAGATATTTGTTCTAAACACATGGCATGATCATTAGGCACGAGATCATGGAGTAAGGAGGTGATTAGGAGAGTCACAGGATCCATTTGGTATCAAAGACAATCATGCAACAAGCAAGGCAAACAATAGTCACTTCAAGCATCACAAGCATACACAAAAAATTTAATTGGTCCTAAATTTTGAAATAAGTTAATTAGTCAGGAAGGCCAAAAACTCAGGTGTGACACGTGTAGCATAGATGTGATAGCCTGGCTTCTTAGGGATGATAGACTACTCATATCAATAAGGAATTCCTTCTTTTTCGGGAGCCCATTCGAACAGAACTCCCACGTTAAGTGTGCTCAGCTTGGAGTAGGTCTAGGATGGGTGACCGACCTGGAAGTTCATCCCGGGTGCGCATGAGTGAGGAGAAAGTGCACAGAAAAGACTAGTATTGATATGTGGGGCCAGTCTAGATCTCGCCAGGAGTAACGACCGCCGGCGGGTGTGTCCAGGGCGTTACAAGTTTGGTATCAGAGCCGAGCCTCGCGGTTACACGGATGTTTGTGGACAGGTGTGCGGTCATGTTGTTCATGACGTTTGTGACCCGTCGTGGAACACGACATCGTACATGTACTGGACTGGATGCACAGACGTTTGTACCAAGAGGGAACACTCTTGTGGCCCGACGAGGACGTCAGTTCCTCTGAGTGGTGGTGTATGTGATAGCCTGGCCTATTAGGGATCATAGACTACTCATATCAATAAGGAATTCCTTCTTTTCCGGGAGCCCATTCGAACAGAACTCCCAGGTTAAGCGTGATCAGCTTGGAGTAGTTCTAGGATGGGTAACCGACCGGGAAGTTCATCCTGGGTGCGCATGAGTGAGGACGAAGTGCGTAGAAAAGACTAGTATTGATATGTGGGGCCAGTCTAGATCTCGCCACGAGTAACAACCGCCGGCGGGTGTGTCCGGGGCATTACAATAGAGCTCCATACGAACGGCATGAGCATCCCTGTCTCTATTCTCTAGCATCTCAGCAGTGGACTGCAGCAGCGAATCCTCCATAGAGGAATCAAAGTAGACCCCACTAAGGTATCCTCCTTCACCTGGCTGAGAGGCAGGAACATAGCAGAACTCTGAATTCTGCAGCAGTGCATGTCTAGCCCTCATGATGCTCAGCATTGAATAGGCAGCACCTTGTAGTGCCATATCAACAGTGACCCCCAATCCATAAGACCAATGGATCGGCTCCTCAGCTCCAGGGTAATCTGGGAATACCCTAAGAGTGCAGACGTACTGGCTCTGATTAAAATCCCGGTACTGCTCCTCCACTGTGTACTCTGGGTACCAGCGGTAATCGGACACTGTCATCATCCTGACTAGCATGGTCGTATGACCTGGCACATCAATACACCTAGTCAGACGAACCACCTGACGAGAAGGACGGCCAGGCATATGAAAATAGAGAGTAATGCAAAAGCATTAGAGCTCTGAAGACAAAATTGGGCAGCATAACGGTTGTAAATGCTCAAAAACAATTTTGAGACAACCCATAAAAATAGGATAGCATTCCTTCTATATAACTAAAGCAATTCTAGACTCAACTTCGACCAGTTTAGCTTAGTAATCCTACAGTCAGTCAGGCTCTGATACCAACGCTGTCGGGACCCTGATCCTAAGCCATAGGAATCCAGCCTATAACACATCGCATCTCTTTGCGGTCTCACGCACGGTTATCCCCACGGCTGCAGCCTTACCCTAGTCGGGACCGTTTGCGCCTTTTGACTCACGTATGCAATTGTGTCGCTGGCAATCCAATGACAAAGAACCTGGATCGACATGTCTAGTCATAAACCAAAGCGGCAGTTCCGCACAGGGATAGGCATACATGACCCAGCAAAGCAGGTGTCGATCACCAGCGAATGTAGACGAGTTGTAGCAAGCTACAAGGGCTCCATTACATCGTGTGACATTTCCCCAAAGGGGACAGACACAACAGCTAAGAATGACACATGTCGGTCAACCAATATGTCCGGAGCAGTAGCGAACTACAATGGCTCGTTGGAATCACAAAGGGGCATTTCCCTGTAAGGAGTGCTACTAAAGCATACGGCTAGGTATTCGAACCCCATACATATCAAGTACAACACACATACGCATGTCATACCGATATGTATAGATACATCGATGGCATCACAACATACAACTTTATTTAGAAGGCTCGGAAGAGCCACACACATAATATTACAAGGTAGGGGTCTCACGACCCATCATCACAAGTCATACACACAATTCTTACAAGCCAGCGGAAGATTTAAAACTGTTTGAGTACAGACAGAGGGAAAGATAAAGGCACATGGCCTGACTATCTACAGACCCATCCTAGGGCCAGATCGTAGCTGGGATACCAGCTACTCATCGTCGTTGATGTCTAGGTAGAACCCTCCATTAGGGTCATTAACAACCTCTGCAACAATTTATTAAGCAAACGTGAGTACAAAAGTAGTCAGCAAGACTTTAGGATAAACTATCTGCTCATGCAATGTATCAATAAGGAATTGTGGGGTTTCATGCGGAAAGCCAGCATTTGACTCATGGCTAGACAACTTGCATTTTTAAATAGTTTTGACAACTTTGATTTCTCGCACACGAGTCCACTAACACCACAACAATACTCCATCGTGGTATCATTCCGTCTCCATACGGAAATGTCGTCCATGACACTCACGCTTATCTTGAACATTTTATGAGTAGCCATTATAGTTATCTATGAACAACATATGTTTCCAAGTAGTCCATATCCGCGGACGCGGCTAGTCAAATAGATCATAACCCTGCAGGGGTGTACTTCTTCACACACGCTCTCGCCACTTATCGCCATGTGCACGTCATGCACCTCGGCAACCTTCAAGTGGAAGCCAGCGAGGGAGTTGGCCACGACCGTTAACCACGCTAATACTTAGTCCAGGTCTATCGCCTATCTGAGGGTAACCCGCACGGAAGTCCGGCCGAGGTTTCCGCCACGGCCCCAAACGATGTGCGCAGGGTTCCCAAGTCCACCATCCGGGTGCCACTTGGTACACCGTGCCACTGCCTACCGCATCATAGCCCACCTCTAAGGTGAGCGCTACGCACGGCCTCCAGCATGACTTTAAACACCAGAAACTACTTGCAACTCCTGGACCGAGTACTAAGCGATTAATAAGTTGAGAGGGTCAATTAAGTATCCCAACGTGTGGTAGTATCTAGTCTTGGATTACATACACGGAACTTAGTTCCTAAGGACGGTTCCAATGAAACAACCCGCCATGTACTCCTACATAGCCTTTCGCCGGTACCTTTACCAAATCAGGTTCAACCACACAACCTTTATTTACTGAACACGTTCTCACAATTCTGTTCATCACCCAAATAACAGACCATATACAACTCTAAGCATAGCCTACATTGCAGGATAAGGCACATCATGGCTCAAGCATCTACCAGGTATGCTAGGTTGCAAGGTTCAGCTATTTACTGTGACAAGGACAGGTCATGCAAAGGAAGTGGGTTCAACTAACGTGGTAAAAGCATTGAAAGCATTTGCCCTAATGCAAGAAATAAGAGCAGGAGCGAGAACATGGGATTTATCGGCATGATCAAAATGGTTGCTTGCCTTGTTGCTCAGCAGAGGGATAATATCCGTCAGTCGGATATTCTGTGGAATCCGGAGGAGCGGGGCCTACCGGTAAAAACAACATCAATCAATAACAATCATATGCAACAAGATGATGCATGAGCATGGCATGAAAATGAAAGGTGGTAGGCTAATGTGGCTACCATTTCTTAAGTTGAAGTTGATTTCAATCAAGATTCAAATATCGCTTCAAACAAGGTATTTTCAAATACCCTTTTAATTGATTCGACCTGATTCTCAAGTAATCTTGTCTTAGCATGCATGAAGATGGTATTTGGAGGTGCTGATTGTTCTTGATCATTGTTTGGTCATAATAGTTGAAGTGAAATTCAAATGGATTTCAAATTCCAACTCGAAATTATTTCATAAGGTTATCCTATTCATCATTTTATTTGTTTGGTGATGTTAACATTTTCAAACATGTTTGAAAATATCAAAATCAGATTCCTTGAATTTTTCTGATCATTTTTCATATATAAATTATTTTCATTGGAGTTACAGATTATTTTCTATGATTTTTAGAAGTTTTAGGCATTTTCTGGAATTCTTTTAAATCAGAAAATATCTTTATTGCGTCAGATCTACGTCAGCACTGCGTCAGCAGGTCAACCGACCTAGTTAGGTAAAACCTGACAGGTGGGGGCCACTGGTCAGCGACACAGGAGATAATCCCGCGCTGACCAGCCCCTAAGTGGGTTTGACCCACTGCTAGGGCCTACTGTCAGTGACTAATTAGTGCTAATCAACAGGGATTAGGCCGGCCAAGTCGTCCCCTGACGGAGACTGACCGGCGGCGACCAGGTCCGCGGCGGATCTTCGCCGGAGATGCACCAGAGCTTGTTGTGGTGCTCGGAATCGAGTGCCGAGAGCACTGGGATGATCCCCATGCTCGGGCTCATCCACTACGGGCATCAGGAAGGCCTGAGGATGGCCGGAGGATGCCGGCAACGAGCCGAGGCGGCTACCGGAGCTCGGGCTCGTCAGTCTCGTGGCTAGAGTGCAGGAGAACGAGGGGAAACAGGGGGGACCGCGCGCGAGCTCACGGTGGAGACGATGGAAGGCTCACACGGCTCAGGGAGGTGCTGTAGCTGGCGATCCAACGTCGATTTGCCGGTGCTCGGAGGGTGAATACAACGGCAATGGGGCGTTGCAGAGCTCAGGGAGGCTGATTCCTTTGTCGTGGGCATCGAGCTCGATGAGGCGGAGAGGATGGAGCACTCGAGGAGGCTTCTCTATGGCCAGAAAGCTCGGGCTCCTCGAGCTGAAGCTCCTGCTAATGGCGGCAGGGAGAGGGGAGAAGAAAACCGAGAGGAGGGGAAAGAATGGAGAGCGGGGGAGGATAAGGACGCGTTCGGGGAAGTCATTCCCGACATCGTGCTGTCCCCGGGGCACCGGGAAGCGCCACAGCGAAGCAGGAGGTGGAGGGGGTCGCCGTGATCGATCTCTCCTCTGCCAGAAGGCAGAGAAAGAAGACGACCATGCCCTTGGTGGGCTGGGCCTTGCAGGTAAGCGTAGGATAGGTTTTTCCCTTTTTCTTCTGTTTCTGTTTTCTATTTTATTTGCTGATATTATTAGCTATTTATTTTGGCTTCAAAACGCAATTCAAAAATTAGTTTGAATAGCCCTGAGTGTTAGTTGGAATATTTCCAACTACTCCTGAGGCTTGCAACATTTTTGAAAACTTGAATATTTTTGAATTCAAATATAAGGTTGAATTCAGGAGCTTTCTGATTTTAAATAAAATGCCAAAAGTGATTCAAAAATAGATTTCACCCCTCATAACCTATTTCCAATATTTATTAGAAAAGGTGAACTTTTAAGAAGGCCATTTTGGGTTCATTGATTTTGGCAAGATTTGAATTTCCTTTGAATAAGAAGTGGCTAGGGTTTTTGGTTTGAGTGTCACCACTTCCTTTGATTTTGTTTCAACTTCTTGAATGCAATGGAAGAACACATGAGCACAAATACTAAACCCTAGTTAGGGATCTAGGGAAGTGACATTCGTAGTTCTCGAACCGGCAAGGTCTGCACACTTAAGGTTCGGTGACATTTCGGTATAGTTGAGTTATAGGTGTTGGTTGCCGAAGGTTGTTCGGAGCCCCAGATGAGATCCTGGACGTCACGAGGAGCTCCGGAATGGTTTGGAGGTAAAGATTGATATATAGGAAGTCTTGTTTTGGTCACCGAAAAAGTTTTGGGCTCGTCGGTAGTGTACGGGGAGTGCCGGGAGGGTACCGGGGACCATCGGGAGGGGTGTCACGCCCCGAGGGGACTCATGGGCTGTGGGAGGAGGAAAACCAGCCCCTAGTGGGCTGTCCTAATCCCTCACTAAGGACCAAGAGGTTTGACAAGGAAAAAAACCAAAGGTGGAAGAGGTGGAAAGGGTTTCCAAGTGGAGAGGAGGAATCCTACTCCTAGTAGGATTGGAGTAGGACTCCTCCACCTCCAATTTCCGCCAAACCTTGATAGTTTGAGGCTTCCTCCTCCCCTCCCTCCCTCCTATATATACCAGAGGTTTTGAGGGTTTTGAGACACAACAACTCAGCCACGTGATGCCCTATCTCTAGATCTGTCTCTCCTCTAGTCTAGTTTCAGCGGTGCTTAGGCGAAGCCCTGCTCGAATTGTTTTCGCAAAGGCCATACACGCTCCTTGGATGCAGATCGAGCACTTCAAGACGTCGATTCGAGGCGACACATCGATCAGCTTTTCAACCAAGATGAAATAGTTGTTGGGCAACAGCACGGCCGACCACATCCTGATGCACAAGTCCTTCATGGTAGGCTCAGTCATCTTGTGCAGCTCCATCAGTTGCTTCAACGGATCAGATGACATCTCAGGATGCTCCGAATTCTGGAACTATGCCTAGAAGAGCCTTTGCAGTGCCGCATCCTCCTGAGAAGAATAGTACTTCTCAACCTCCGACACACTGTTCGGTAGATCGGCAAGCCCACCTGGAGAACTCCATATTCGATTAAGAGATACAAACCTTTGCCCGCCAAAGGTACATTGTCATAAATATCACTTACCAGTCGGGATCTGCTTGATCTGATGGACCTCCTTCTGGATCATATGCCCACTACTGCGCTTCTTGAAGAGTGGCGGTGATCGACGTTAGTTTGGTCGATTTTTCTCTTTCTTTTGTCTCAAGGGGCTCATTCTCTGTGACGGCCTCCTTAAGTTCTTACTGAACTTCGCTGACCCGGGCATCAGATTTTTTGCTCATAGCCCTTTCCTATACAGTTGCCGCCCTTTATTCGGTGCATCCGGTTTGGCTTGGCCTAGTTCGGCTTTAATAAGGTCAACTTCAGAAACAACAACTGTGATAGTGAGTTGGACAACGTTCGCTTGTAGGAAAATATTACACATAGTTGAATTAGAGGGCTAAGGCATGCACACATACTTTGAGGGTCTTCAAAAGGCTTGTTGCTATGATCCAACTCCTGTTTGGAAACTTTTAGTTTCTGTTTCATATCCTCCAACTCCAGAGAATTAGGGGCTGCGGCTAAGGCAGAAGCCTCCAAAGGAACATATTTTGTTAGTTTTCACATTCTTTCAAAATGTTCTTCGCCAGGGTGCGTTCTCATCAATCCACTAGAGCCTTGGGGGCTGCATGCATTTTTCCGAATTATTCTAACCCCTGCATGAGTCTTTCAAACTCACACAGGGCTTGGGGGCTACTAGGAAAAATAAAACTTATAGACAATGCATAAACTGCAAGCAGAGAAATATGCGGATTACGTTAATGTGTCCTAACAGTGCGTTGAGAGCTCTTATCAGAATGTTATCAACGGACTGAATGCTTTGCAAAACCGCACTCACATGCATGTGGCATTTTTCGGGAATGGAAGGATCGTTTAGACCTTCCTTCCTTAGCTCTGGCCATCAAGTTCAAAGCGGCTCCATCCTGGATGGCTCCGGATGCACCGTAGTAGTCTCCCTTAGCGGACAGACTACTATAGCTAGCATGAGAGAAGAAGGATCTTCCGGAGTTGTCTTAGAACTACGCCCACAGGGTCTGGACCCTCCCTCCTCTGTCACCAGGGGGATTCCATCCTCCTTGTCCATGGTGGCCGAAGTATTTGCCTCGGCCATAATGTTGTCACCCTTTGTCGTGGTATCCGCCTTCCCACTCTCCTCAACTGCAGGGAGAGGTGAGTAGGGCGAGCCTGTCCAGCTTTCAGCCAGGTTGGATGGAAGGGAATCCCCTTTGAAATTTGATCGATGGGGAGATCATGCTCTTGGATGTAATGCAGAATATGAGCCTAACTAGGACCGTGGTAATTAGAGGGAAGGTGTATCCGGATTTTGTGTACATACCTTTTGGCTTGGGGTTTCACCCTGAGGGTCCTTTGAGGGACCGGTGCCTCACCCATAGAGTCCTCACTCGAGTCGAGAATGTCATCGAATAGGGCCGTAGGCAACCTACGTGGCTCCTTCAAAGCAACAGGAGATTGATCTCCCTCGTTGTCTTCAGACGCTGCTCTTTTTTTGGTATGGTAGGAGTCACTTACCTCCTCCTCATCTTCGTATTCTTCTCCCCCCATGTGGTAGAGACCCAGTTTCTCATTAGACTTTGAATCCTGGGGGGGCGCTTTGATCGAAGACCCCTCAGATCTTTGATGTCTACTACGCAACCTTCTCCTTGTAGACGTTGTTGGGCCTCCAAGCGTCGAGGTTTGTAGGACAGTAGCAATTTTCCCTCAAGTGGGTGACCTAAGGTTTATGAATCCGCGGGTGGCCTAGGATGAAGATGGTCTCTCTCAAGCAACCCTGCAACCAAATAACAAAGAGTCTCTTGTGTCCTCAATACACCCAATACAATGGTAAGTTGTATAGGTGCACTAGTTCGGCGAAGAGATGGTGATACAAGTGCAATATGGATGGTAGATATAGGTTTTTGTAATCTGAAATTACAAAAACAGCAAGGTAACAAAAGGTAAAGGTGAGCACGAACGGTATTGCAATGCATGGAAACAAGGCCTAGGGTTCATACTTTCACTAGTGAAGTTCTCTCAACAATGATAACATAATTGGATCATATAAATAGCCCTCAACATGCAACAAAGAGTCACTCCAAAGTCACTAATAGCGGAGAACAAACGAAGAGATTACTGTCTGGTATGAAACCTCCACAAAGTTATTCTTTCCGATCGATCTATTCAAGAGTCCGTAGTAAAATAGCACGAAGCTATTGTTTCCGTTCAATCTTTCATAGAGTTCGTACTAGAATAACACCTTAAGATACTTATCAACCAAGACCCTAATGTCACCTAGATACTCCATTGTCACCTCAAGTATCCGTGGGTATGATTATACGATATGCATCACACAATCTCAGAATCATCTATTCAACCAACACATAGAACATCAAAGAGTGCCCCAAAGTATCTACCAGAGAGTCAAAATGTGTGCCAACCCCTGTGCATAGGTTCCCAATGTCATGAACCCACAAGTTGATCAACAAAACATACATCCAGTACTCACATGAATCCACGTGTGCCAACCCATATGCATAGGTTCCCAATTGTCACAAACCCGTAAGTTCATCACATCACATAGACACGTGCAAGACATACATCAAGTGTTCTCAAAGACTCAATCCGATAAGATAACTCCAAAGGGGAAACTCAATTCATTACAAGAGGGAGAGGGGGAAGAACATCATAAGATCCAACTATAGTAGCAAAGCCGATGGTACATTGAGATCAAGACATCTCAAGAACACGAGAGAGAGAGAGATCAAACACATAACTACTGGTACATACCCTCAGCACCGAGGGAGAACTACTCCATCCTCATCATGGAGATCGCCAGGATGATGAAGATGGCCACCGGAGATGAATTCCCCCTCCGGCACGGTGCCGGAACGGGCTCCAGATTGGTTTTTGGTGGCTACAGAGGCTTGCGGCGGCGGAACTCCCGATCTAGGTTTCTTTCTGGAGGTTTCTGGATTTATAGGACCAGATGGCGGTGGAGTTGCATCGGGTGGGCCCATGAGGGGCCCACAAGCTTGGTTGGTGCGGCCTGGGGGTGCCGACGGGGCTTGTGGCTTCCTAGGGACCTGTCATGGTTTTTTCACGGCAGATGTCCTCGTGAAAGGACTTAGTACGGGAGCCATCGCACTTTGGTGGCGACTCAAAGGGGTTGAACAGGAGGAACGCGGCGGGTTACCCAGGTTCGGCCCCTCGTGTGGAGGTAATAGCCTACGTCCAGCTTTGCGTGTATTGATGTGGATTTGATTACAAGAAAGGCGTAAGTCGCCTAACCTAGCGCTCGATGATTTCTAACCTACCTCTCCCCCTTCAGACTCGCCTTTATATATAGGTCGAGGCCTTAGGGTTTTACAAGAGTCCCTTCCTCCTTAAAAATCGTGGCCACCGCGGTCTCTAAGTCGCCGTCTTGCAAAACCCAAAGACCTTCCATAAATCATAACCGTCCCGCGGCCTTGAACCGCCCAGGCTGAGGCCCACATAGCCCAAAGGATGAATCGCCTTACTAGTAACCCGGCCCATATTTGGGCGGGTCACTTAATAAGCAATATCCCCAACATTAGGCCCCAAGTTGACTTGAATTTTCATGCCAAGGCTTCCGCTTTAGTTGAAGGTGATTCACTCCTTCGTTGTCCTCCATACGCCAGAAATGTTAACTCGCCAACCGGTACCGGAAAAATCTTTGAATCGCCAAACCACTTCCCGTCAGCACCTTCCTTATCCCTCGATCTTCGGGAAATTTAACATAGTCCCAACGGATCTTTTAGCGCATCATTATCCCAAAATTTTCGGACGTCATCATGGCGAATCTTTTATTCCCCAACGGTTCCCGTTCACGGCGCCTCGATTCCAGCGCTCGTCCTGAGAAATAGGCGGAAGGGACAGGGCTGGCGCTGGCCACCTACCAGTCTCATCAGTCCCCCCCCCATTATCGCAGCAAAAGACCGCATCGCTTCCCGAGGGCTTCGCCGCCGGCCGCAACTCCCCCCCCCCCCGTTCGAGGAGCTTCGGTGCCGCCCGCAAGCCGTCGCCGTCGTCAAGCTTCGCACCTCGGTCGATCCATCCGCCGTCATTATCCATCGCATCATCACCGGCAACCTTATTGCTCGCCCCGAGCTCCGCCGCCGCCGAAGGTCTCTTCGTTCATCGGGACCCCTGCGCTTCTCCAGCGATCTCCGTCACCGCCGGTCCTCTTTGATCGAGAGCATCAGGTTAGGCCCTCGTTCCCCCTCTCAGAAGTAGGTTTATTCCCCGCTTGTGTTTCCGCCATTGCCGTAGCTTTGAAGCTTTCCACTCATAGTCAGTCATTTCCCTCGAATCGATTAATCTGAGCGCCGCTAGGGTAGCCAGTGCCTTGAATAATGTTAACCATCCGTTGTATTTGCGAATTTATGAATACAATGTCTTCTCCGAACAAGGGGCGTCACCTGATAATACATTGCTCATGCCCAACCATATTCGTAGGTTTTTATATTTGTTCGGCAGATCCATCCCTCATTCACTGTTTATAAAAAACTGTTTGTAACCTTCATTCCCCCCTTAGTGCTTTGGAACGAATAGATTCTACCATCCATAGTAACATAGCCTTTGGAAATAGCCCTGTTTCCATAAGTCGCCATATCAATCCAACCCGGCCTCTTCGTCTGGCGGGTTGACATGAACTGATCCCGATTCATATAGTAGATGTCCAAAACATGTAATACCATACTTCTACCTATTTGTAGCATGGGTGCCGTTTTCAAGAGCGACTGGCTTCCTACCAAAGTCGATGATGCTGTCTTAGCTAATTACGTAAAAGCGGGCTGCTTGGATCCTCAAGATGTTATTAGATGGCGCACCGGGTTGGGAGAAGATCTCCCCAACCCCAAAGAAGAGGAAATAGTAGTCTTTGTGGAACACTTGGAACGGGGTTTTAAGCCGCCCGGATCCAAGTTTCTTAGGGACACTTTGACCTTCATGAACGTCCGACTCCAGGATTTGGGACCCAATTCCATAAGCAACTTGAGCCAGTTCCAAGTCCTTTGCGAAGCTTATCTACGGATCGAGCCTTCCGTTCCTCTGTTCTGGCACTTTTTCCATCTGAATCGCCAAACGGAATTCCACAACGGCCCCAGTTTGGAACTCGGCGGTGTCAACGTTCAGCGACGTAGGGACAGTCCGTTTCCTTCACTCACCATGCCTAGCCATCCCAAGGGCTGGGGTGAATCTTGGTTTTATTGTCAAGAAACGCCCCCTGCTGGTGAGAACAAGCTTCTGGGCTACAGGCCAACCCGCCTCCCGGTTAACTTCAAGCTCCCCGACAAGCTCACCGAGGAAGAAGAGTCGGAGTTCATCCCAATATTGTCTGAACTGAGATCCCTGACGAACAACGGTCTTACCGGGGTTGACCTGATCTGCTGCTGGGTCGAATGGCGGATTCTTCCTCTGAGCCGCCGAGATGGCCTAATGTGTGAATTTGACGGCACTCTAGATCATCCCCAATGCTACTTTCACACAGCATTAACAGAGAAAGACATCGTTGCATCATCAAAAAGCTGACCGGCGAGCCCGCAGGAAAGTGCGGCCAAATCGGCCTTAAGCCCTTCTGCAAGATTAACCCGGCGCCAAAGGTAACCAAAGCTGACCCGCCCTTGATTTTTATTCCTTCTGTTTTATTGCCATCATGACTTCATACCATATACCTTTCCAGAAAGGCGACAAGTTCTGGTCCAGGAGACCTAAAAAGCAAGCCATGAAAACTGCTAAGCCGCCCTCTAAGAAAAACAAGGGCAAAGGTAAATCTGCTGCGGCTGAGCCATCTGAAGTCGACGAATCTCAAGTCGGCGACGCACTTTCAGAGGTACCAATCCGTCCTCTTTTTCACTCGCCACCTATTACTTTTGACCTTTTATTTATATCTCTCACTCTTCTTGTAATAGAATGAAGATAACGAAAGCCAAGAAGACTCTGTTGAGGTAATTTCTGTTTCCTCCGATTCATCTCCTTCTCCACCTAAGCCGGCCCGGCGAATATGTGAGAAAGTCCCCTTCTCACATCCAAATGCCCATTTGGACCCAAATTTATTACTGAAGAAAACACAGCACGCCTCAAACCGGAAGACACGAAGTCACTCGGGCGACCTGATATCTGGCTTCCAGCAACAAACAAAAGAAAACCAAGCGAGGTACCTCTTTTTTTTATATGAGCAACCATTGTTCGTGCTGCTTTGGATTACATCTGCAACCCGCCTGTATTACTGATGTATAATTCCTGCAGAACTCTCCCCCCACTTCCGGCGACTCAGTGATGTCAACACTTCCACCAATGATTCGAGTTCCGGGGTAAGTCTTTTGCCTTGATTTATGAGAGTAATGATCTTTTCAATTCCTTAACACGCTTATCTACTTTTGTTAGGGCACAAGCCAAAAAAAGGAAAACCAGTGGATCAATCCCTGATGCAACTTCTGAACTTCCAAGGAAATCAACTCCGGCTCAAGAGGACCCGGGTCAAGCTGAGCCGGCAATTCAAGTGGATCTTCCTGAGTCGCCGAAAGGAACAGCGGACGCCCCTAAATCGCCGAACGTATTGGCGACAGCGGATGACCCAAATGCTGTAGTCATTACTGGTTCCGGTTTTTCCAAGCCGGCGGCGACAGTTCTGTCCAAACACGTAGCATCCTCCTCTCAAGCAATCCCCGAGTCTGGGCTCTCCAAGGCGAAGCTTTCCGACTATGCAAATCTGGAGTTTAAAGAACTCTGTTCTGGCTTCGCAAGTCGCCTGGAGGCGAGCTATGAGATGGAGAAAAATCTGCTAAAGATGTTAAATAACAAACATGAGGTAAACTTTATACTCTATACTATTCCCAGTAACCCCCAAGGGCCGGGTCATCAGTAAAAAGATGAGCCGGGTCTTTAGAAAAAGTCTCGCGACCAGTAACCCCCAAGGGCCGGGTCATCAGTAAAAAGATGAGCCGGGTCTTGATTTCTGTATAATTTCCCTTGAGAAATTATACATTAGCCCCCAAGTGTCAGGGGTATCGCCTTGCAATAATTCTGAGACTTGTCTTTATTTTAAATTTTCAAATAGGAAAACCTTGCCCAGACCGAACTGGCGCTGGGCGACTTAAGGAAAAACTTGGCTGATCAACAAGACGCCCGAACTCAGTCGGAAGATAAATATAAATTGGCTCTGGTTGAACTGGAAAAACTCAAAGCCGAGTTAGAAAAAACTCAAGCTGATCAAAACGCGGCTTTGAAGAGAGCAGAGAAAGCTGAAGCGAAGCTGGCGACTGTTCAACAGGAGTTGTCCGGCTTAAAACGTCATATCTCTAACATGACGCAAGCCATCTTTGGTAAACCTTACCTAAATCTCCAACCTTATCCCCTCCTTTGGGCAAAATTTCTGATGTTAAACTACCGGTTATCAAATTCTAGGTCCAAGAGTCGCCAACCTGCAAGAAGACTGTGTGTTGATGCTGAAGGTGATTTATACGCTGACAGAACAACTATACACAGGCACTGTGTTGACCGTCAAAGCTGTTATGGGCGCAAAAGAGCCGATTACTTCCATCAAGAAGGTACTTGGATGTCTGTCCACGCTTCCTCCCCAGATCGGCGAGTTAACTCGGTCAGCCGCCCGGAAAGGCGTCCTAACGGCCCTGAGTCGCTGCTTAGCGTATGCCCCGAAGATTAATTTGGAAGAAGTAGCCGCTGGCTTCCCTCAGCTTAAAGACGATGGATCGGAGTTCGTTGAAGAAGATTACCAGAAAGTTGTCAAGGATTCTCGGTTGGCGGCAACTCGACTCGCCGCAAGTCTTGATTTAACGAAGTATCAGGCGGCTTATGACAGCAAGAATAAGAAATTTAGCCCGCCAACCTTCATGGTGACCAACCTAATTCCTCGGCGACCCAGGAATCCCTTCGACTGGGAAACAAACTTGGCCTCAATTTTAACCAACGAAGACGACTTTGCTGCCTTGGCCAGATGCAATTGGGTCTTGGGCGATTTACAAATCGAGGTTGGTCAGAGCTCACGCCAGGACTTAACGAAGTAGACTTTCCTGAATTTGGCCTGTGAGCCATGTAATAGCCAGTACTATTTTTTGATGACATCTGCGAAAAAACCCTTATATCGCTTTTTGAGGCGATTTGAAATATTTGGTCCGCCTTTATAAGAATCTCCTACAATGCTTAATCCGCCAAGGATGAAACAAATCTTAGCACCCTCCTATTTTAAGCTTTGAACACATCATCTGTGAAAACAAATAAGCTACCAATAGTCTCAACATTAAACCATAATAAGAGTAATTTCGTCGGCTCATACGGTCGCGACAGGAGGAGGCGAGTCAGAAAGCTCGTGCACCCACCCTAAATGTAGGTTTTGTCGGCTCATACGGTCGCCACAGGGGGAGGCGAGTCAGAAAGCTCGTGCACCCACCCTAAATGCAGGTTTCGTCGACTCATACGGTCGCGACAGGGGGAGGCGAGTCAAAAAGCTCGTGCACCCACCCTAAATGCAGGTTTCGTCGGCTCATACGGTCGACAGGGGGAGGCGAGTTAGAAAGCTCGTGCACCCACCCTAAATGCAGGTTTCGTCGGCTCATACGGTCGCGACAGGGGGAGGCGAGTCAGAAAGCTCATGCACCCACCCTAAATGCAGGTTTTGTCGGCTCATACGGTCGCGACAGGGGGAGGCGAGTCAGAAAGCTCGTGCACCCACCCTAAATGCAGGTTTCGTCGACTCATACGGTCGCGACAGGGGGAGGCGAGTCAAAAAGCTCGTGCACCCACCCTAAATGCAGGTTTCGTCGGCTCATACGGTCGACAGGGGGAGGCGAGTCAGGAAGCTCGTGCACCCACCCTAAATGCAGGTTTCGTCGGCTCATACGGTCGCGACAAGGGAGGCGAGTCAGAAAGCTCGTGCACCCACCCTAAATGCAGGTTTCGTCGGCTCATACGGTCGCGACAGGGGGAGGCGAGTCAAAAAGCTCATGCACCCACCCTAAATGCAGGTTTCGTCGGCTTATACGGTCGCGACAGGGGGAGGCGAGTCAGAAAGCTCGTGCACCCACCCTAAATGCATGTTCTGTCGGCTCATAAGGTCGCAACAGGATGACACAAATCTTATTTCCTTTTTTAAAGAAAAAGCCCCCAAGTCAGAGAGCATTTTATTACTTCATAATGAAACTGAAAAACTTACAAAGCATGGAGTTTTAAGAACTCAAGTGTAGTAAGGCCGCAAATGGGCAATATTCCAGGGGCGAGTTGACTCAGCCTCTGTAGTCGGTCGATCAGGCCGAAGATCCATCAAGTAGTAAGAGCCATTGCGGAGGTTCTTGCTGACGACGAAAGGGCCTTCCCAAGGGGGCGAGAGCTTGTGCATGCCTGCCCGATCTTGTATCAGACAAAGTACCAAGTCGCCCTCCTGAAAAGCCCGACTCTTAACCCGGCGACTATGATAACGCCGCAAATCTTGTTGATAGATAGCCGAACGAGCCGCCGCTAAGTCACGTGCCTCTTCCAAGGCATCCAAGGAATCCTGACGCGCCAACTCATTATCTTGCTCCACATATGCGGCGACTCTAAGAGAATCATGTCTTATGTCAGTAGGAAGGACAGCTTCTGCTCCATAGACCAAAAAGAAGGGGGTGAACCCCGTGGATCGATTCGGGGTGGTCCGGATGCTCCATAATACCGAAGGTAGTTCCTCAACCCAACACCCTGGAGTTCTTTCCAGGGGAACCATGAGCCGAGGTTTGATCCCTCGCAAGACTTCTTGATTCGCCCGCTCTGCCTGCCCGTTGGACTGCGGGTGAGCAACTGCAGAAACATCAAGCCGGATATGCTCTCAACGACAAAAACCAGCATCGCTCCTTGGGACAAGTTAGTACCATTGTCCGTGATAATACTGTGCGGATATCCAAAACAAAAAATTAGCTTTTTCAGAAATTTGACCGCGGTTTCCGCATCGCAAGCTCCAACAGGTTCCGCTTCAACCCATTTAGTGAACTTATCAACTGCCACCAATAAGTGAGTTTTCTTGTTAGAGGACATTTTAAAGGGACCGACCATGTCCAGCCCCCAGACCGCGAAAGGCCAAGTAATGGGAATCATCCTCAATTCTTGAGCCGGCACATGAGCTTGTCTCCCATATCGTTGGCACCCCTCGCACCGCCGTACTATATCTTCTGCATCTGCATGAGCCGTCAACCAGAAGAAACCATGTCGAAAGGCTTTTGATACCAAAGAACGTGACCCGGCGTGATGCCCGCAGTCCCCAGAATGAATGTCATTTAAGATTACGCATCCTTCCTCGGAAGAAACGCACCGCTGAAAGACCCCTGAAGCACTTCGTTTATATAACTCGCCATTAATGATGACCAGGGATTTGCTACGTCGAACGATCTGGCGAGCCAAAACTTCGTCGGTGGGTAACTCGCCACGAGTGAGATACGCTAGATAAGGAAGAGCCCAATCCGAAGTGGCGTGGAGAGCCACCACAAGCTGCGACTCGGGATCTGGTATCGCCAATTCCTCCTCCATGGGTATAGTCACAGATGGTTTATGCAAGATATCCAAGAAAACATTAGGGGGGACCGGTTTTCTCTGTGAGCCGAGTCGCGAGAGGGCATCAGCTGCTTCGTTGAGTCGCCGGTCAACATGATCAACCTGGTACCCATGGAAATAGCCCGCCACGTCAGATACAGCTCGCCTGTAAGCCGCCATCATAGGATCCCGAGAGTCCCAGGTACCCGAAACCTGTTGCGCCACCAAATCTGAATCCCCAAAGCATCTAACTCGGGTTAGGTTCATCTCTTTTGCCAGTCGCAAACCGTGAAGCAGAGCTTCATATTCCGCCGCATTATTTGTGCAGGGGAACATCAGCCGGAGAACATAACAGAATTTATCTCCTTGAGGGGATATCAACACCACACCAGCCCCCGAGCCCTCCAACTGCCTGGATCCATCAAAGTAAATAGTCCAATAGGTAAGGTCAGGCCGATCTTCCGGTGCCTGAAGCTCCGTCCAATCGTTAACGAAATCAACTAGTGCCTGGGACTTGATGGCCGTGCGGGGGGTATATTGTATGTGATGAGACCCAAGCTCTATTGCCCATTTGGCGATTCGCCCCGTTGCCTCCCGATTTTGGATGACGTCACCGAGGGGTGCGGAACTGACCACAGTGATCGGGTACTCCTGGAAATAATGTTTAAGCTTTCGACTCGCCATGAACACCCCATAGACCAGTTTCTGCCAATGTGGGTATCGCTGTTTGGAAAGAGTTAACACCTCACTGATAAAGTACACCGGGCGTTGCACCGGGTATTCCTTTCCTTCCTCCTTTCTTTCGACGACCACAGCCACGCTGACCGCTTTGGAATTCGCAGCGATATACAGGAGCATAGGCTCCTTTTCAGTTGGGGCTGCCAAGACCGGCGGGTTAACCTATTGATGCTTCAAGGCCTGAAGCGCCTCGTCTGCCTCCTCTGTCCATACGAATCGGTCGGATTTTCTCAACAATCGATAAATAGGAATCGCCTTTTCTCCGAGGCGGCTCACGAAACGACTTAGAGCCGCAATGCGACCCGCCAATCGCTGAACTTGATTAACATTCGTCGGCTTGCCGAGGGAAGTAACCGCTTCAATTTTGTCCGGGTTAGCCTCGATGCCGCACTCCGGTACCAAGAAACCCAGTAGTTTTCCCGCAGGTACGCCGAAAACGCACTTGGTAGGATTTAGCTTCATCTGATATACCCGTAAATTATCAAAGGTTTCCTTAAGGTCTTCCAGAAGTGTCTCTTCCCGGCGGGTCTTGATCACAATGTCGTCAACATAAGCATGGACGTTGCGGCCAATTTGGTTATGAAGACAATTCTGGATGCAGCGTTGATAAGTCGCCCCTGCGCTCTTGAGCCCGAACGGCATGGACACATAGCAAAAGGCCCCGAAGGGGGTTATGAAGGCCGTCTTCTCCTGATCTTCCACAGCCATTTTGATCTGATGATAACCTGAATAGGCGTCCAAAAAGCACAATCGTTCGCATCCCGCCACCGAGTCAATGATTTGGTCGATGCGGGGAAGAGCGAAAGGATCCTTGGGACAAGCTCTGTTGAGGTCCGTATAGTCAATACACATACGGAACGTGCCATTCTTCTTGAGTACTAACACCGGGTTAGCCAGCCATTTGGGGTGAAAGACTTCCACGATGAACCCGGCGACTAAAAGACGGGCGACTTCCTCTCCAATCGCCTTCCGTCGCTCCTCGTTAAACCTGCGAAGGTATTGTTGGACAGGTTTGCATTTTGGGTCAATATTAAGATGGTGCTCAGCGAATTCTCTCGGTACACCAGGCATGTCAGAGGGTTTCCATGCGAAGATGTCCCGATTCTCACGGATGAATTCGATGAGCGCGCTTTCCTATTTGGGATCCAGACCCGTCCCAATGGTGAACTGTTTGGATGAGTCGCCAGGAATAAAATCGATTGTCTTAGTATCCTTCGTCGGCTTGAATTTCAGGGGCGACTCAGAATCTGTAGTTGGCTTCTTGAGTGGTGACATGTCTGCCGGGTCAACATTGGCCCGATGGTGTTTGAGCTCTTCCGCCGCGCAGGCGACCTCCGCATAAGCCGCGTCCCCTTCCTCGCACTCCTTTGCGATTCTTCTATCTCCATCGATCATGATGGGTCCTTTGGGACCCGGCATTTTTAGTTTGAGGTAGACGTAGCACGGGAGGGCCATGAAGCGGGCGTAAGCCGGTCGTCCGAACAGCGCGTGGTATGGGCTTTTCAGTTTGACCACCTCGAAGATTAGGGATTCCGACCTGTAATTCTGCGCAGTCACAAATGCTACTGAGAGCCTGACCCGGCCTATGGGATAAGCCGACTTGCCCGGGACAATACCATGGAAAACCGTGGTTGAAGGCATCAAGTCTTTTTCCGATAGATTCATCGTCCGAAAGGTGTCGAAGTATAGGATATTAATGCTGCTTCCACCATCCATTAATACCTTTGACAAGGTGTAACCCCCCACTTGGGGAGCCACGACTAATGCCAGGTCGCCCGGGTTATCTATTCTTGGCGGGTGATCCTCTCTACTCCACGTTATGGTCTGCTCGGACCAATGGAGATACCTGGGAATCGCCGGCTCAGTCAAGCTGTACGACCAGTGATTTACCTTTTTATCACGCGTGCAAGCATTAGTGGTGAAAACGTGGTACTGCCCATTACTTAGCTGTTTGGGATTGTTGCGGAAGCCCCCGTTGTCATCCTGGTCCTATGGAGCCCCCTGTGGGGGTGGCTGCTGGAAAACTCCCGGCGGGTTGTACCGCCGCTGGTGGTGCACCGGGTACTGGCCGCCGCCTGGGTGCGGGCCTCCCTGAGCCTCCTGTTTGGGAAAGCCGCCGAAGGGGTTGTGCCTTTGGTTGGGCGCGGCGAGTTGGTCCTGGCGACGGTTCGGATCTTCGCTTTGGCTCTTCTTGATTGCCTCGGTCCGAAATTCTCGCATCACGAAATAGTTCTCCCACGAGTGGCCCGCCGGGCCGTCGGTCGTGGCGTGGTGCGGGCAAGGGCCTTTGAGTAGCTCTTCGTAATTACGCGGCCTTTTCCCACTGAAGCCTCGATTCTTCTTTTTGCCGTCATTGGCGTTGGTGTTGGCAACCAAATCCGAGGGCTCCTCCTGTGGCCTACGCTTGCCGTTGGTCCCCTGGTTGTGACGGTTGCGTCCTTGGAGGCGGGTGTGGTTTTTGGTCGAATCGCCCTTCTTGGGCGAGTTACCCTTACCATCCTCGCCGGGATCCTTGGTATCATCGGCCTCGGCGTACCTAGTGAGGGTGTCCATCAGTTCGCCCATATCCTGAACTTTCCGTTTGAGTCGCCCCAATTTCTGGACCAGAGGTTCATAGTGGCAGTTGTGCTCGAGGATAAGCATAGCTTGCGCTGCCGTGATGCCATCCGATGAATGGATAATTTTCGCGACTCGCCGCGACCAATGGTGCGCCGACTCATCCGGGCGTTGTACGCAGTGTTGTAAGTCGACGATCGTCATCGGCCGTTTACAGGTTCCCCGGAAGTTTTTGATGAAACGCTCTTTCAGCTCGGCCCAGGACTGGATAGAATTGGGGGGTAAGTTTTTCAACCAAGTGCGCGCCGATCCCTCGAGCATCATGGTGAAGTATCTGGCGCAAACTGCCTCGTTTACGTCGAGCATGTCCATGGCGATCTCATAGCCCTCGATCCATGATGTTGGTTCGAGATCTGGTGTGTAATTAGGCACCTTTCTTGGTCCTTTGAAATCCTTGGGCATTCTTTCGTTCCGAAGGGCTGGGGACAAGCAGGGCACCCCAACTCGCCCTCCGGTCCCCGCGAGGGGAGTCTGGTCCTCTTGAATGTTGGGGGGATCTCTGCCCGGCGGGTTCCGCTCAGGCGGGTTGTCCTGTGGGAAGTGTCGCGAAGCACTGTTTACGGCTGGCTGATCCTCCGGCCTACTCCTGGTGTAGCTCGCCTGAGGGGTGGAGTGCAACCTCTCAGGGCTGTGCGAGAACTGCGCGTTTTGGACCACCGCCGTTTTCAACATCTCGATGGCGTTCCTTGCTTCAATCTCAGCTGGGGTGTTGCCGTGAATCGGAAGAGACTCCAGATGGCGAGTTGCGGCAAGCACGTTATCCACCGGGTTGGAGAAGTGGCCTCGAGGGGTACGGAAACGAGGAATTTGACCCTCAGTCGGCTGAATCGGCGGGTTAGGCGGGCGGCCCGGTCCTCTTGCTGGGGCGGCTCCCATCCCGGGTGTTTGGGGAGTGTCGAACAGGCGAGTCGGGTTGAGATCATGGGGCAGGCGACCCTGGTGTCTCCGCTGATGGACGGCGTCGGACGCGCGCTGCTGTCTTTCGAGCCGCCAGTTGTCGGTGTTCAATCGCATCCTTTCGGCCGTGATCTGGGCTTGTCGAGTTTCCATCCTGGCGGACTCCGTCTCAGCATCCTGATGGGCCTTTGCCACCGCCTCCCTCAGCTGTGCTAACTCTGCGTTTATCTCTTCTTGGTTCTCTGGCGTGAGGGGAGTTGACATTAGTCTCGTGATTTCCGCCGCTAAATCCACCAGGACTGCTGACGCGCTTCTGGATGTCCCGCCGGTCCCATCGCCTCCGGCGGGGTTCTGTGCGGGTTGAGTCGCCCCGGCCATGTAGATGGCGATCTGGCGGCGGGTTCGATCGAGGATTTCCGGATCCATGGCCAATGAAAAGCCTCCGAGACCGTCTCCGTGGAGGGACTGGATGGAATCTGAATCGCCCATGGATGATTCATCGTCAGAGTTGACCGGGGTAACCTCCTGAGCCGCGCGTGCTCTGGCTCCTCCGACCCCTGCGTGAACCCCACAAAGACCGGGTGGGTCAGATTCCGTGTTATGACTGGACGGACGTACCTGGCCGGCTCGATGATGTCGGTGGAGATGTCTGGCTCAAGAACAGATGATCCGATCATGCCGATGAAGACGTTGATCTTGCCGAATGGGACCCTGTAGCCTGATTCGAGAGAATTCGCTTCAGGTCCCCATCGTTGGTTGTCGATGTAGGCTATGCCGCGTCGGCTCCGAGTCATGAGCGCCGTCGCATAACTCCCAAACCCCGGTAGGGCTCCCTTTGAGAACTCAACTCCACCGTGCGTAGGCCCCACTGTGGGCGCCAACTGTCGTCGTTTTGTCACGGCAGATGTCCTCGTGAAAGGACTTAGTACGGGAGCCATCGCACTTTGGTGGCGACTCAAAGGGGTTGAACAGGAGGAACGCGGCGGGTTACCCAGGTTCGGCCCCTCGTCTGGAGGTAATAGCCTACGTCCTGCTTTGCGTGTATTGATGTGGATTTGATTACAAGAAAGGCGTAACTCGCCTAACCTAGCGCTCGATGATTTCTAACCTACCTCTCCCCCTTCAGACTCGCCCTTATATATAGGTCGAGGACTTAGGGTTTTACAAGAGTCCCTTCCTCCTTACAAATCGTGGCCACCGCGGTCTCTAAGTCACCGTCTTGCAAAACCCAAAGACCTTCCATAAATCATAACCGTCCCGCGGCCTTGAACCGCCCAGGCTGAGGCCCACATAGCCCAAAGGATGAATCGCCTTACTAGTAACCCGGCCCATATTTGGGCGGGTCACTTAATAAGCAATATCCCCAACAGGACCCCTCTCCGGTATCTTTTTATTCCGGTATTTTTTATATTTTCCATAAAAATCATCACGAAAGAATTATTCCGTTTGGACTCCGCCTGAAAAAGGGTCAAAAACATGGAAAGAACAGGAACTGGCACTTGGCACTGAATTAATAGGTCAGTCCCAAAAAAGATATAAAAGGCATATAAAACATCCAAAATTTGACAAGATAACAGCATGAAACCATCAAAAATTATAGATACGTTGGAGACGTATCAAGCATCCCCAAGCTTAACTCCTGCTCGTCCTTGAGTAGGGAAGTGATAAAGAATGAATTTTTGAAGGTTTCATGCTACCTAGCATAGATGTCCTTTGTAACTCCTCTTATGTGACATGAATGTTCAGATCCGTGAGATTCAAAACAATAGTTTGCTATTGATGTGGAGACAATAATACTTCAAGCAAACTAGCAAGGTAATCATGAACTTTCAAAATAACAAGGCCAAAAGAAAGTTATCCCTACAAAATCATATAGTTTCGCTATGCTCTATCATCCTTACACAACGAATTTAAAACATGCACAACCTCGGTATTGGCCAAGTAATTGTTTTCACACCTTTACTTTCTCAAACCTTTTCAACTCTCACGCAATACATGAGCGTGAGCCATGGTTTTAGCACTATAAGTGGAATGGAGTGTGGTGGAGGTTGCAAGGCAAACAAGGAGAAGATGGTCACATTGACTAGGAATATCAATGAGCTATGGAGATGCTCATCAATAGATATCAATGTGAATGAGTAGGGATTTCCATACAAATGATGCACTAGAGCTAAGAGTATGTGAAAGCTCTTAAAGAAACTAGTGGGTGTGCATCCAACTTGCTTGCTCACGAAGACCTAAGGCAATTTTGAGGAAGCCCATCATTGGAATATACAACACAAGTTATATAATGAAAATTTCCCACTAGCTATATGGTGGTGACAAAACAAGAGACTCTCAATCATGAAGATCATGGTGCTTAATAAGCACAAGTGTGGAAAGGAGATAGTAGCATTGTCCCTTCTCTCTTTTTCTCTCATTTTTTTGGTGGGCTCCTTGTCCTCTTTTTTTTGGTCGGCATCTTTGGCCTCTTTTTGTAAATGGGCTTCGCTGGCCTCTTTTATTTCCTCACATGGGACAATGCTCCATCAATGATGATCATCACACTTACAACTCAAAACCTAGAGCAGTGATGACTCTATATGGAATGCCTTCGGTAGTGTACCGTGACAATGATCTAGCATGGCATAGACATCAATGGAAACATCATGCTAGCTTATCTTATGATCATGCAATGGCAATGTAGAAGCTGTGGCACATGTCATGGTGGTAGTTGCAAGGCAATATATATTGGAATGGCTTTGAAAAAGCCATAGTAGGTAGGTATGGTGGCTGTTTTGAGGGAGGCTAATGGTGGGTTTTATGCACCGGCGAAAGTTGCACGACACTAAAGAAGATAGTGATGGTGGAAGGTGAAAGTGCATCTAAACCATGGACTCAACATTAGTCATGAAGAACTCATATACTTGTTGTAGAAGTTTTAGTAGTAATCGAAACAAAGCATTCAACGCATACTCTTAGGGGAAGGGTTGGTAGGTATAAACCATCGTGCGATCCCGACCGCTGCACAAAGGATGACAATCAATAAACTAATCATGCTCAAACTTCATCACATAGCGGTTCACCATACGTGCATGCTACGGGAATCACTAACTTCAACACAAGTATCTCTAGATTCACAACACCATAGTAACATAACTTAAATATTACCAAAACCACATCTCCAAACTAATTGAGAGGAATCAAGCTTCTCTTTCTACTCAATGCACATGAAGATGGAAGTTTTCGTAACCCTTTGGATAACTACCACTTTTGGGACTACTTTCATAGCATAAGCCAACTGCCAAGCCACGCACCACTGTGCTCTAAAAGATATAAGTGAAGCACATAGAGCAAAATCAACTAGCTCTAATGATATAAGTGAAACACATGTGAGCTGAATTGCCCAACTCAAAGGATATAAGTGAAGCTCGACAAAATCACGGTGAGTGCATGTCTCTCTCTCTAGGTGTGCAGCAAGGAAGATTGTGACACAACAAAAATAAAAGAATCCTACGATACAAGACGCTCCAAGCAAAACACATATCATGTGGTGAATAAAAATATAGCTCCAAGTAACATTACCGATGGATTGAAGACGAAAGAAGGGATGCCTTCCCAGGGCATCCCCAAGCTTAGGCTTTTTCGGCATACTTGAATCAACTTGGGGTGCCTTGGGCATCCCCAAGCTTGAGCTCTTGCCACTCTTTATCTCTTTGTCCATAAGAACTTCACCCAGAACTTGAAAACTTTACAACACAAAACTTAAACAGAAACTCGTGATATCATTAGTATAAGAAAGCAAATCACCACTTCCTTAGGTACTGTAGAAAACTTAAATTCTACTTATGTTGGTGTTGGGTTGCTGTATTTTCACTTTTCCATGGCTAGTACCCTCCGATACTATCCATAGTTTCATCAAAATGAGCAACCAACTCAAAAAAAAACAGAATCTGTTAACAGCAGACCAGTCTATAGCAATCTGTATACTTCATCTACTTCTGTTACTTCAAAAAATCTGAAAAATTACGGAAGTATGAATAAATTGCGTAGAAATCATCAGCAAAAATAATCAACTCAAAAGCTCTTACATAATAAAAATGAAAATTCTTTTTGTGAGCAGAAAGTTTCTGTCTTTTTCTAGAATGATCAAACAATCATCACCAAGACTAATCATAACGGTTTTGCTTGGCACAAACACAAAAAGAAACACAAAAAACACAATCGTAACATAATTATGATGGTGTGGAGAAAACAAAACAGGAAGAAAAAAAGCAAAGAAAAATTTATTCATTGGGTTGCCTCCCAACAAGCGCTATCGTTTAACGCCCTTAGCTAGGCATTGATTTCAATGATGCTCACATAAAAGGTAAGGATTGAAACACAACGAGAGCATCATGGAGCAAATGGCTAGCACATTTAAGTCTAAGCCACTTCCTATGCATAGGGATTTTGTGATCAAACAATTTATTGGAGCAAGAATCAACTAGCATAGGAAGGTAAAACAAGCATAGCTTCAAAAATGTCAACATATGGAGAGGAAGCTTGATACTATTGCA
Source organism: Hordeum vulgare subsp. vulgare (assembly GCF_904849725.1). Lineage (NCBI taxonomy): Eukaryota > Viridiplantae > Streptophyta > Magnoliopsida > Poales > Poaceae > Hordeum > Hordeum vulgare. The sequence continues at coordinate 351,263,203 of NC_058519.1, read as the reverse complement.
ATAAGTAGAAGCATATGATCCTCTCTCATAGTAATTTTCAGTAGCATCATGAATGAATTCGACAATATAATCAGCACCTAAGTCTTTCTTTTAATGATCTACCAGCATAGGAATTTTACTACTCTCCACATAAGGAAATCTATTCTCAAGAATAGTAGTGGGAGTATCGTAAAGGACTTGAATGCTACAAATAGTTTCCACATTGAAAAAGAAAGGTTTAGAAAAGGGGTACTCGAGAGTATGACAAGTTATATCATCCCTCTTCTTGATAGCATAAGTATCCTTGCAATAATCATCATAGGTAGGAGGCATGCAAAAGTCATAGTAAATTTGATCACTCAAAGTGGGGGGACTAAAAGGATCATCTTCACTTAACGAAGGATCCCCAAGCTTGGGAAAAACTTTAATTCTAGCAAATATATTCTCAAACATGGCATCCCCAAGCTTGTGCTTTTGCAAATCATAGACATAATCACTCTCATCATTAATAGCATGAATAGCACCAAGAGTATAGCAATTATTGTCATCCTCCACATTTATACCATTTGGGAGAGATACCTCTTTACCTTTACTTTTTCTTCTTTTCTTCTTCTTCACCCTATGTGAAGATTTACTTAATTCTTCCAAGATTCCTTTTGGAGAGGTTGGTTGAATTGAGAGCTCCTCCTCTTTACCTGATTCATCATAAGAAATAATAGGAGGGTATTGGGAAACCTCTTCCCCTTCGTTAGTCTTATCTTCATCTCCTATTTGTTTCCTTGCCTTCAGGTAATAGGCAATATAAGGATTCTCAATGCAATTCACCGCACAATATAAATAAATATCTTCTAGATCATAATCAAGCATTTTCATGACAGCCCAATCTGGAAAGTGCTTAGTTATACGTTTCATTTCTTCATATCTCAGAAGCAAACTAAGTTCATTGTGATACGCAAGGGAAATCAAATCATCACAATTTTTGGACACAATTTGATCATGAAACAATTTGCATTGCAGATTTAAATGACCATGTTCATTGCAAAGTTCACAAGGACGGCTATCAATATTAAATATTTCAACACAATCATCTAGCCTCACATGCAACGACTTAGTTTCTAAAAACTTATGCGTCTTGCAAAATCTATCTTCTCTTTTTGGTATATATTTGCAAACTCTATGTATACCACAGAAATCAACATGTTTATAGGAGACATTTTCATCATGAATAGTGCAATCGCAATTAGCATCATGGATATTTATAGAATTCATGCTAAGAACATTGCAATCATGCTCATCATTCACATATTCTATGCCAAGCATTCTATGTAATTCGTCTTTCAGCTCTTGAGCACAATTTTCCTTCCCATCATGCTCACGGAAGACATTGAAAAGATGGAGCATATGAGGCATCCTCAATTCCATTTTTTTGTAGTTTTCTAGCAAAAGAGAAAGAAACAAAAAGATTCGATTGCAAGATCTAAAGATATACCTTCAAGCGCTAACCTCCCCGGCAACGGCGCCAGAAAAGAGCTTGATATCTACTACGCAACCTTCTCCTTGTAGACATTGTTGGGCCTCCAAGCACGGAGGTTTGTAGGACAGTAGAAATTTTCCCTCAAGTGGGTGACCTAAGGTTTATCAATCCGCGGAAGGCGTAGGATGAAGATGGTCTCTCTCAAGCAACCCTGCAACCAAATAACAAAGAGTCTCTTGTGTCCCCAACACACCAAATACAATGGTAAGTTGTATAGGTGCACTAGTTCGGCGAAGAGATGGTGATACAAGTGCAATATGGATGGTAGATATAGGTTTTTGTAATCTGAAATTACAAAAACAGTAAGGTAACAAAAGGTAAAAGTGAGCACGAACGGTATTGCAATGTGTGGAAACAAGGCCTAGGGTTCATACTTTCACTGGTGAAGTTCTCTCAACAATGATAACATAATTGGATCATATAACTAGCCCTCAATATGCAACAAAGAGTCACTCCAAAGTCACTAATAGCGGAGAACAAACGAAGAGATTATTGTCGGGTATGAAACCACCACAAAGTTATTCTTTCTGATCGATCTATTCAGGAGTCCGTAGTAAAATAGCACGAAGCTATTCTTTCCGTTTAATCTTTCATAGAGTTTGTACTAGAATAACACCTTAAGATACTTATCAACCAAGACCCTAATGTCACCTAGATACTCCATTATCACCTCAAGTATCCGTGGGTATGATTATACGATATGCATCACACAATCTCAGAATCATCTATTCAACCAACACATAGAACTTCAAAGAGTGCCCCAAAGTTTCTACCAGAGAGTCAAAACGTGTGCCAACCCCTATGCATAGGTTCCAAATGTCACGAACCCGCAAGTTGATCACCAAAACATACATCAAGTACTCACATGAATCCACGTGTGCCAACCCATATGCAAAAGTTCCCAATTTTCACAAACCCACAAGTTGATCACATCAGATAGACATGTGCAAGACATACATCAAGTGTTCTCAACGACTCAATCCGATAAGATAACTCCAAAGGGGAAACTAAATTCATTACAAGAGGGAGAGGGGGAAGAACATCATAAGATCCAACTATAGTAGCAAAGCCCATGGTACATCGAGATCAAGACATCTCAAGAACACGAGAGAGAGCGATCAAACACATAGCTACTGGTACATACCCTCAGCCCCGAGGGAGAACTACTCCCTCCTCGTCATGGAGATCGCCGGGATGATGAAGATGGCCACCGGAGATGAATTTCCTCTCCGGCAGGGTGCCAGAACGGGCTCAAGATTGGTTTTTGTGGCTACAGAGGCTTGCGGCAGCGGAACTCCCGATCTAGGTTTCTTTCTGGAGGTTTCTGGATTTACAGGACCAGATGGCGGTGGAGTAGCGTCAAGTGGGCCCTGAGGGGCCCACAAGATTGGTTGGTGCGGCCTCGGGGGGGGGGGGGGCGACAGGGCTTGTGGCTTCCTCGGGACCCCTCTCCGGTATCTTTTTCTTCCAGTATTTTTGATATTTTCCATAAAAAATCATCGCGAAAGAAGTATTCCATTTGGACTCCGCCTGAAAAAGGGTCAAAAACACGGAAAGAACAGGAACTGGCAGTTGGCACTGAATTAATAGGTTAGTCCCAAAAAAGATATAAAAGGCATATAAAACATCCAAAATTTGACAAGATAACAACATGAAACCATCAAAAATTATAGATACGTTGGGGACGTATCAATCTTATTATTCCCCTTCTTCCATTCCTCCTTCTCCCTCGGATCCATATACGGCTTCTCGACCAGCATGGGCGCGAGGGAAGGGGTCATGACGTCTTAGGGGAAAGGCGTCGGACAGTTAGTCTGTCCTGATTTCTTCTACCAGATCTGCACGTATTGGTGGAGGAAGGGGTAAGTGCCTTGTTAAAAAAAGGGAGGGATGAAAGTTAAACAATTTGGTAATGACATTACAGTTCCAGCAGGATTGAGAAGGGAAATGCCTTCATCCTCCTCCTCGTGAGGCCAAGTCTTTCGCGACTTGAACAGATCCTTCCACAGCTTCTCGAGTGTGGTACAGAAGAAGCTGTGTACCACGCCAGGTGCACTGTTCGGATTCTCCGGATCATATTCCCACATTTGGACGGACCGATACTAGTAGGGGAGAAGCCGAGATTGGTGAGGTCGATCTTCTCCATTAGATCAGAGATCCTCATCGTAAGCTCCTTCACATCTGCGGCCTCCCAAAATCTAGGGCCTTCTTCATCGAGGATGTGAGGCGCGTAGGGGGCCTAGAACTGAATGTTGGAAGAGCTGCCTCGCTTATGTTGCATAGCTCGGTGATGTAGAACCACTCCTTTTCCCATGACTTGATAGTGTCGATGAATGTACCCTTTGGCCATGTAGCCCTGGTGAGCATGCCGAGCATTGCCCCTCCACAGTCAGCATGCTCGCCATTAATGATAGTACTCTTGATGTTGAGACCTTGAGCCATAGACCGACGTGGGGTTGGACCCGCAAGAAGGCCTTGGAGACTGTGATGAAAGCAGACAGATGTGTGATTGAGTTCGGGGGGAAATCGTGGAACTCAAGACCATAGTAAAACATGATCCCACAAATGAATGGGTGAAGGGGAAAGCTTAAGCCTCTAATAAAATGAGGAACAAAAACTACTCTTGTCCCATCTTTAGGGATGGGGATAACCTGGTCCTCCTCCAGCGCACGATGGGTTATGTTTTTTGGAAGATAGCCACATCTCTTCAGCTCCAAAATGACCTTTTCAAAGACGGAGGAGACCTACCACTTGACCTTGGAATCGGTGCTCGCCATTGCGGGACTAGTAAGGATATTCGAGAACTCGGGAGGAGAAGGAGATCTAGGGAGCTCGAGCTTGGGAAGAGGGGAATGACGATGTTGAGCAAGATCTGAGGTGCAAGAGGAGTCCGAGGTGATTTTTTTACCTTTTATAACTCACTAGAATGTCGAAGGCCTCGCAGTTATACCGTCAACTCCACCACTTCCTGACAAAATTGCAATTATGGGTGCGTGGGATAATGTGGGAACTAAGGCTTCCTACAGTCAGGATGGCTCTGATACGAGCTCTATAGGGACCCCGAGTCATAAGTCAGGGTCACCAAATGCACGTGTACAGTGACCCCGGAGATGAATGCTCAATGAACACACGAAATCTTAAATACAAGAGTCTTTCATCCTTACATACCGTTTAATACAAAGAAATACCGTTATGGTCAAGTCTTACATAGATAGGGACTCGAAGGCCGACACACGAAACGTAACTAGAAGTGGAAATCTTGTTCGGAAGCATGAACCCATGCCATTTGCCTTAACTTACAAGCATTTTGACTGGGAAGCATCCTAGTTCACATGTTCGTCTCCGACGAACTCTTCTCCAAGTTCCCTCTCTTCCATGACTGGTCAATTAAATAACTAGTGGCAAGCCAATGAGTACTTTGAATGTACTCGCAAGCAACCCATGATGTGGAACAAGGCAGTAATAAAGGATGATATAACACTAATAGGTGATTTGTGGAAAGCACATATTTCCTGATGCAATGACATGATCAATTTCTCGTGGGGGCATGCATCATGAGGTAAGTGATAACCATGTTAACGAGTTACGGATATCAATATCAACTAAGTACTGAGCAACCCATGTTCGCCATCATGCCAAGTCGTCCGACTTAGCTCAGGTACCATGTTTCTCACATAACCACTTTTCTTAGATACGCACACTGTTTGGTAAACATGGACGTCGCCCAGGAGCGGTCATCCAACTGTCCTTGACCGTGGACACAACTACTCGAATAGTTTTACACTCTGTAGAGGATGCACACTTTACCCACAAGACTCGGGAAACTTCTGTGTGAAGACATGACTCGAGGTATTTCTCATACCCGAGGTAAGTTGTCGGTGCACTAGAGACTAGGTCCCTCGTGTGCCATGCTTGTGCATGGGCATCGACAATACCCGCGACAGCAGTGTGCCGGGAAGAAAGCAGGGAGGCAATCCAAGACCCACCAAGGCCCCTCCCTTCTCGCTACAGGGGCGTGGGATAGAATGGCTCCAAACGGAAGTCCCCAGCAAACCCTCCTTGCCGGGAATATTCCCAAAGCCCTGACAAGACCACTTCGCCGGGAAGACTACCCAAGATCAGCAAGACCCCGGCAAGCTTCCATTATCGGGAAGACTCGAGGCCCCCGGCAAGCCCTCCTTGCCGGGAAAGTATCCGAGCCCCCAACAATCCTTCCTTGCCGGGAAGGTAACCAAGTCACCTGAAGGAGGCTCCAGGCCAGCAAGTCCCTGTTTGCTCGCCAGGTGTCCCCACAAGTTTCTACCACAATCCGACCGCTCCAACACATCTCTCATGTGCGAGCGCAAGGCCTAGGTGTTGATTCACCTGGGTACGTGTTGCAACCACCTTGCGGCAGGTCAGGGGCAAGACAAGGCATTTACTGCTCCTTACACCACCGAAGAAGTAAAGCGGTGAACACTGTTCACTGTACATCCGTTGAGCGCACTGTTGATGACCCCTTTGCCTATAAAAGGAGACCCAAAGGTCATTCGTAGGAGGTTGGACTTTTTGGGAATCAGAGGCTCCCTAATCACCATCTAAGTTACTGTAGCAAAATCAACCTACAGTAAACCCACAATACAAACTAAGCAGGAGTAGGGTTTTAAGCGCAAAGTGGCCCGAGCCTGGGTAAAAAGAAACTTGCCGGTGTTTATCGTTAGTTCCGATCTCGACGCCATGCCTCCCTCTCCCCGCCAAACAATCAAGGGACCCCTCGAGTTTCACATAGGTGTTGGTTTTCCCCAACATCTTTGGTGCGCTAGGTAGGGGTATGGTGATGGTTGAGAGCTTCTTCGCGGATTCAAGCAAGTTCCGCGTCAGATCTTGTAAGGTTGAGCCCACCACTGCGGTCCCTCGAAGCAGGGAACAGCGATGGTCTCTCTACTTCGCCAATGTCCTCCCGATGCCTACGGGAGCGCCCTCCTGCGTGAACGCATTCTAAGGGGAGGGCGGAGACCTCAAGCCCACAAGCACCAGCAGACGTACCGCTCCGAGACAGTGCGCTGTTACAGAGGGTGTGCCTGGGGGCTCCGGCGAGGCCTCCAGTGCATACTCCGGCCGACGCACCTCCACAGAGAGGTGCATAACCGTCAAGAATGTGTCTATGGGTCCCAGAACCTAGGCGTGCACTCCAGCCGAACGCTTTCCCCCCGGAAGCATCACATCTTCACCAAAGGTGCACTCAGGGGCTTCGCCAACACGGCCAGGCAAAACAAGAAAAGAAATTATACTCCGGCAACCCCCCTTCAAGACGACAGTCAAGAAACTGTCGGCAAATACCTTGCCAAAGGGGAAGTTGCCGGAAGAGTATAGTCTCCTGCTTGCCGGGGATCTGAAGCCCCGGCAAAAGACCCAAGCGTCGTGGGGAGAAGTACCATGGCACGACGGATAAGTGGAAAATATTTCAGATTGAGATTTTAGAGTAGATAGGTTGTTCCTTTTCTGAAAGATCCCGAAGCTTCTTTGAGAAACCTGCGCATAGATGGAACCTTGTCAGGATCAGTGCGCCTTAGTTCTGTTTCAAACTAGTTCAACAACCTGAACGGCCACAGAGCGCCTTCTCACTGTTTCGAACAGGTTCAACAGTCTAACTGGCTACATAGCACCTTATTTCGCCTCGAGCCACGCTCGATGATCTAATGGTTGCACTGAGTACAACAAGGAGCCTTGCCGGTAAGACCCATCAAGCGAACTGCTAAGGATCCGTTCCTCAAAGCACTAGCGGCAGGACCAGTCACGCCGGCAAGCTTCCGAAAAACGCAAAAGGCGTATCATACAAGGGGAAGAATCAAACGCAAAGGAAAAAACATTTCATTCATTTGTTTGAAACAAATTTAGGCATATTACATGAATGATTTTTGCTACTCTAACCTATTGCACTGTCTCTTGCCGAGGAACGCATTCGCCGGATAGAAGTTCAAGAATACAAAAAGCGGCAAGGCCCCCGACGCGACCAGTGCTGGCCCATCCTGGACTAACATTGCGCAGCCGAGAGCGGGGCCTGAAGGGATGGTGGGGACGAAGACCAGGCCATCCCGTAGTACGCGGCAGCGTCAGTTCTTCCGGCTCATCAGCCCGGGCCAGGGAGGAGGAGGACCGTGGACTGACGGTGATGGTTCGACAGACGGCCAGTTCGAGGTGAGATTCTCGTAGCCAAGCTTAACCAACCGAGGGTCTGACCCATACTCGCCGTTGCTACCATCCGACCGTCCTCGTCGTCCCCACGCGAGGATGGACTGTCAGTCCAGCTCGAGATCTCTTCGCCGTAGCCGAGGCGCACACCCGAGCTCCCGTAAATCTTGACGGAGAGCAGGTTGTTCACGATCAGCTTGAAGCACAGAACGTGCCCATCCCAGAGGTTATGGGCACGGGCGAAGCTCTTCCACCCACGACCGAGGAACAAGAGCCGAGGTCTCGGCTGCTCCATGGCCACCGGGACCGCGCCATTGCCGCAGTCGTGCACCTGAAGCCGCAACATCGGGGGCTTCTCTTCGGTCATCACCTTGGCGAAGGCGGCGGGGAGTTGAAGCCGGGTCCGGATGCGACCTAGCAGCCTGACAAGAAAATCCAACGGTGTCCTTTCAACATGAGTCCCCGCGGGAACAAGCCCAGGAGAAGACGGAGATGTTGGAGTAGCACTCCACCTCACCGTCCACGGCCTCTGCGGCGACCGTGGCCCCTCGTCCCTCCGCCACCATGGGTGTGTTGGGGAACGTCGCATGGGAAACAAAAAATTTCCTACGCGCACGAAGACCTATCATGGTGATGTCCATGTACGAGAGGAGATTTGGATCTACGTACCCTTGTAGATCGCACAGAAGGAAGCGTTAAGAAACGCGGTTGATGTAGTGGAACGTCCTCACGTCCCTCGATCTGCCCCGCGAACCTTCCCACAAACCGTCCCGCGATCCGTCCCACGATCCGCTCCGATCTAGTGCCGAACGGACGACACCTCCGCGTTCAGCACACGTACAGCTCGACGATGATCTCGGCCTTCTTGATCCAGCAAGCAAGATGGAGAAGTAGAAGAGTTGTCCGGCAGCGTGACGACGCTCCGGTGGTGGTGAAGGATCTACTCCCGCAGGGCTCCGCCCGAGCTCCGCAGAAATACGATCTAGAGGAAAAACCGTGATGTTTTGTGGTCGGGCTGCCGTGGCAAAGTTGTCTCAAATCAACCCTAGACCTTCACTATATGTAGGAGGAGGGGTGGGGAGGCTTGCCTCTGGGTCCTAGACCCCAAGGGTCCGCCGTCCAAGGAGGTGGAGGAGTCCACCTCCAATCCTAGTCCAACTAGTATTGGAAAGTGGAGTCCTTCCCTTCCTTCCCACCTTTTTTTCTTTTCCCTTTGATTTTCTATCTCCTGCGCATAGGGCCCTTTTGGGCTATCCCACCAGCCCACCAAGGGCTGGTGCGGCACCCCTAAGGCCTATGGGCTTCCCCGGGTGGGCTCCCCCCCCCCCCCCCCCCGTGAACCCATTCGTCACTCCCGGTACATTCCCGAAACCAAATGAGGTCATCCTATATTTGTGGGCTGCCCCCCTGTCACGCCCAGGATGCGACCCTATCCTCAATTTGGCACGGGGGCCTCGTCAGGGATAGAAGTGCATCTCGTCGTGTCGCAAGATTGGATATCGTCACAAGTACATGTACTGAAAAGAAGAAATATATATAGAGTTGGCTTACACTCGTCCCAAGTTACATCAGAGTCACATCAGTACACTACATAATCATCAAGAGTAAGAGCAGGGTCCGACTACGGACGAAAACAAACGAGAAAAATAAGAACGACATCCATCCTTGCTATCCCAGGCTACCGGCCTGGAACCCATCCTAGATCCATGACGAAGAAGAAGAAGAAGAAGCAACTCCAAATGAACAATCAACGCGCTCGCGTCAAGTAACCTTTACCTGTACCTGCAACTGGTGTTGTAGTAATCTGTGAGCCACAGGGGACTCAGCAATCTCATTGCCAAAGGTATCAAGACTAGCAAAACTTAATGGGTGAGGTATAGCTAAGTGATGAGGTTGCAGCAGCGGCTAAGCATATATTTGGTGGCTAACTTACGAGTACAAGAAAGTAAGAGGGGGAAAATCTACGCATAATGGACGTGAACTACTGGTGATCAAATGAATGATCCTGAACACCTACCTACCTCAGACATGACCCCACCGTGTCCTCGATCGGAGAAGGAACTCACGAAAGAGACAGTCACGGTTACGCACACAGTTGGCAAGTTTTAATTAAGTTAACTTCAAGTTATCTAGAACCAGTGTTAAACAAAGCTTCCACGTTGCCACATAACCGTGGGCATGGCTTTCCAAAAAGATTTAACCCTGCAGGGGTGCTCCAACTAGTCCATCACAAATTACCACAAGCCACATAGAAATCCTCAATCACGAAGCTCGCGATCTCGTCGGATTCCCTAGTGGAAAACCTCAACTCTGAGATTACCCAAAGCATCACCGGAATCCCGATGCACAAGATATTTCATCAAAGGTAAAACTAATCCAGCAAGGCCACCCGGTGTGTCGACGAACCCGATAGGAGCCGCGTATCTCGTTCTCAGGACACACCGTCTATGCAAAGTGGACGGGAACGAAACCTCGAGTTGCCCCAGGGTGGCACCGCCGACTGCTAGGTGGGTGGACCAACACTCATGAGGAGCACTGGCACGGGGGTTGATTAAATTAGTCCACGGGTGCCCGCGGGTCCCTATGCATTATTATTAGGTTATTAGGCAAATGTAGTACCAAAGTTGGGCCTTGCCAGACCAGCTTTAATCTAAAATGAATTATCAAGGGGGTCCCCATAACAACCCCGGTCGTGTTAGGAGCGCTCATTTATGGAACATAACACCGGTAGCCGGAAACTAAGGGGGCAAAGGTGGAACAAAACACCAGGCTAGAAAGGCCGAGCCTTCCACCTTTTACCAAGTATATAGGTGCATTAAATTAAATAGCATTTAATAGGGTGATATAACAAGGAACCCATGTTTTCACATGGTAGCATCTGCACCTACAACTAGCAACGCTAACAACATGGTTAAGCAAGCAGTAACATAGCCAATCAGTGGTTTGCTAGGTTGAACAGGTTGAAGGTTTTCATGGCATTGTTGAGAGGCTGATATTTAACATGTGGTAGGCAACGAGACGTAATCGATAGAAGCGATAAAACTAGCTTGGCAATGATAGTAATGGTATCTGGGGAAATGGTCATCTTGCCTGAGATCCCGCTTGGAAGAAGAATGCCTCCGTGAAGCAGACGAACCGACGTAGTCGAACGGTTCCTCACAATCCGGCACGCTGCGGAACTCTATCGAGACGAAGAAAACCGGAAACACAAATCATCACACGGAATTCACCACACGATGCACAACACAAATGATGCATGAGCAGCTGAATACATGCAAGTCACGGCATGACAATTCACACAATCAAACACTACACATTAAGTGAAGTTCAATATGCAATGAGTTGCATATTGACGAAACTCCACATATGAATTATTTAGTTCACTCCCGGTTATTTACACGGCAATATTAATGTTGTCGAACATGCAAGAGGTGAAGCGGAAATTAAACTATCTATCTAGGCACTTTAAATGAGGTCGGAAATGTCTTATAGCACCTCCGAAACGACCTCACAAGTTAATTTACAATTCTGTCCAGATCTGAACTAATGCTTATAATTAGTTGTTAAACAGCAAAAAAAATAGGTTCACGTGATTCTACGCATCATTTCAAGCAATCTACACATAAAGAACATCTCCAACGGAGGTACGGATCAAAAGATACGGACACCACAAGATATGATGGCATGAATGCAAAATGTGTGCAACGGCGGCTACGAGCACTTCAAAACATACAACCAGCAAGGTAAAAAGAAACTACACGAGATTCTAAGCAAGTTTCATGTAGGACACGATCAAAACGGAGCTACGGTTCAAAAGCTACGAGCAAAACAAGAAATGACTACAATCTGCCAAAATCAGCCACATAGCATTTCCTACGCCCCACAACTACGGGCTACACAACTCCGATAAACTCAAGCAAGGCATGACACGAAAGAGGGAAAGAAGCACTACTACAAACAACTAACAATAACTAGCATGGCATCATGGATCACTAGGGAAAGAAGACACAAAATGGCTTCCCACACACTATTTCAGACTTGGTGAAAATTACACCTCATGAAAGTGCAGTTTTCGATCTGAAGCTATATTGACAGCAGCGAAACATATAGCTACGGGACTCCAAATGGCATGAAAATTCACAGCATGCTAGAGAAACATAAGGGCTACAACTTACTCCATTGGACCAACCTCAAACGAGCTACAGATCACAAGTTAGAAGCAAAACAAAACAGCAACAAAATATAACAGATTCCAGACTTAGAAATATTTCAGCTCCTCAAAATCAGCACTATTTCTAGCAACTTGAGAGCAAGCAAACTACACCTAAACGTGCTTTTCTATTGCAACCAAAAATACCGGGGGCTTGACAAAACATCAAAGAAGAACTCCCTAGTTGACAACTCCGTCAAACGACGCACGGAACAAATCCTACGAAATAAACAAAAGGGCATCACGGCAAAAATATCGCGCGAACTAACTTGTTCAAACGCTAAAACTAATTGCACAGAAAAATCTAATGGATTTTTCTACCCCGAAAACATATAAAATATGTGGGGTTGCACAACAAAATAAAGCCACACATAAATGCGGGAAAAATAACCTATATACGGAAAAATAAACTAGTGGCAAAACCCTACGTGCAAAGATACCAAAGTCTACTCTAAAATACATGGAATAATGGTTCATAAAACATGGGCATTTATACTACGGCATCCGAGCAACCCGGTCTTGCGCGAAAAATGAATACGGCGTCTATCCTACCTAGACATCACGCTAATCTATGCATTTGACATGTCAAACAACGTCAAATAATTATGCATGTTTTATAAACGGGTTCTACGCGTAAAATTACATGAAAACCATATGCTACACCTTCCGATCCGACAGACGGAATAGAAACTACGGCCATTCGAATATACGTTATTCTTCTGGAATTTATATTAATTCCGAAAAATCCCTAAATTACTAACGGGCCTAATCAGTCTACCGGGCCGAATAGCGCACGGGCACAGGATAACTAATTCACGCCACGGGCGTCATATAGCCAAGAGAGAAAAAAGGAACAAGCTCACCTTGGGCCCTGGAGAAGGGGTGTTGGAGGTGGGTTCCGAGCTGGGGCTGGGGCGCTGGTTGCAGGCCGAAGGGGAAGGAGGCCGGTCGGGCGTGGAGCCACCCTGGGCCGGCTCGGGGCCCAGGCGGGAGAGAGGAGTTGGGCTGCGGTCCAACTGGTGCCGCGAGGAGACGAGGCGCTCCCATCGGGCTCCTCCCAAGCGGGATTCGAAGATGGCGGTGGTGGTTGCCGGCGACGACGTGGCGGGGCTGAGGCGCCGGCACGGGCGGCCAAGGGACGCGGAACCCGCCGGATCTGGCCGCCGGCAGGCCGTGAAGCGGGGGAAACCGCGCGGCGGGGCGAGGCGACAACAGGTGGCGGCGGTCCTGGCAGCTCGGGCCATGGCTGGCGGTACTGACGCGGCGAGCTGCCGGATGCTGCGGTGGCCGGCCCCGGCATGCTGCGGGGTCGCCGGCGGCGTAGAGGCAGGAGGCGCGGCGCGGGCTGCTGGGCGGGGCTGCGCGCGGGAGGTGCACCGGAGGCGAGGCGGCGCGCCATGGGGGCTGGGCAGAGGTTGTCCCGGGTCCATATGGGTTTCGACGGGCCTGACCCGGGCTCGGGCGGGCCCGGCGGCTGGAGGAGGGAGACGGGGAGGTGGAGGCTAGGGTTTGGTGGGGTTAGCACGGGAAACGAGGAGAGGGTTAGGGTTAGCCTAAAATTTAGGAGGGGTGTCTATTTATAGAGAAAGGGGGGGCTAGGGTTATCCGAATTCGGCCACGTTCTCGCCCACGCGACCGGAATCATACGAACTCGAACACGGGGTCGGCTAAGTGAACGTGTAGAGTAGGCTAGCCGGGGAAGAGAGGGAAACGGTGCGGCGCGGCAACGCGATTTAAAACACCGACAAACGTCCGACGGTAGACCGAATACGGTGCCGCTACGGTCGACCGTTCGGGTACCAGACGGACTCCGATCGCGACCAATTCGACAGGCGGGCTGGCTACAACTAACTACGACCGCATGCCAAGTTTCACCCCGATCAGAGAAAGTTTTACGCACACTTTTGGAACAGGGTTTGACGGTGCCGCAAGCGCGTGCGAGTGCGGTCGGACTCAGAATGGACAATGACCAGAACCGGCAACTACTAACGGATGCAAGTTTGAAAACTGACGACAACGGAGATGCCGATGCAATGCAGATGATGCGCATGATGCGATGATGATGCGACGAAAGAAAATACGCACACGACGAAAACAGAAAGAAAAGGGGAATCTTCTGGAACGTCGGCATCGGGCTGTCACACCGCCCCACCCCGGTGAACTTTCCGGTAACCAAATGAGTTCATCCTATATATCAATCTTCATCTCCGGACCATTCCGGAAACCCTCGTGACGTCCATGATCTCATCTGGGACTCCGAACAACATTCGGTAACCACACATATAACTCAAGTATACTAAACCATCGCCGAAGCTTAAGTGTGCAGACCCTGCGGGTTCGAGAACTATGCAGACATGCCCCGAGGTACTCCTCGGTCAATATCCAATAGCGGGACCTGGATGCCCATATTGGATCCTACATATTCTCCGAATAACTTATCAGTTGAACCTCAGTGTCAAGGATTCAGACAATCCCGTATGTCATTCCCTTTGTCCTTCGGTATATTACTTGCCCGAGATTCGATCGTCGGTATCCGCATACCTATTTCAATCTGGTTACCGGCAAGTCTCTTTTCTCGTTCCGTAATACAAGATCCCGTGACTTACACTTAGTCACATTGCTTGCAAGGCTTGTGTGTGATGTTGTATTACCGAGTGGGCCCCGAGATACCTCTCCATCACATGGAGTGACAAATCCCAGTCTTGATCCATACTAACCCAACGGACAACTTCGGAGATACCTGTAGAGCACCTTTATAGACACCTAGTTACGTTGTGACGTTTGATACACACAAGGCATCCCTCCGGTGCCAGTGGGTTATATGATCTCATGGTCATAGGAACAAATACTTGACCCCCAGAAAACAATAGCAATAAAATGACATGATCAATATGCTATGTTTATAGTTTGGGTCTAGTCCATCACATGATTCTCCCAATGATGTGATCCAGTCATCAAGCAACAACACTTTGCACATAATCAGAAAACCTTGACTATCCTTGATCAACTAGCTAGCCAACTAGAGGCTTGCTAGGGACATTGTTGTGTCTATTTATCAACACATGTATCTATGTTTTCATTTAATATAATTATGGCATGGATAATAAACGATTATCTTTAAACAGGAAATATAATAATAACTATTTATCATTGCCTCTAGGGCATATTTCCAACAGTCTCCCACTTGCACTAGAGTCAATAATCTAGTCCTCACATCGCTATGCGATTTACATTGTAATAAATCGAACACCCATACAGTTCTGGTGTTGATCATGTTTTGCCCGCGGAAGAGGCTTAGTCAGCAAGTCTGCTACATTCAGATCCGTGTGCACTTTGCAAATATTCACGTCCTCTCCTTCGACGTAGTCGCGGATGAGGTTGAAGCGTCGTTCGATGTGTCTAGTCTTCTTGTGAAACCTTGGTTCCTTTGCTAAGGCAATGGCACCAGTGTTGTCACATAACTGAGTCAATGGATCCAGTGCACTTGGCACAACTCCAAGATCTGTCATGAACTGCTTCATCCAGACACCCTCTTTTGCGGCCTCCGAGGTAGCCATGTACTCCGCTTCACATGTAGAATCTGCTACGAC
Source organism: Hordeum vulgare subsp. vulgare (assembly GCF_904849725.1). Taxonomy (NCBI): domain Eukaryota; kingdom Viridiplantae; phylum Streptophyta; class Magnoliopsida; order Poales; family Poaceae; genus Hordeum; species Hordeum vulgare. Next base: position 351,247,719 of record NC_058519.1, on the reverse strand, counting down.
ACTCTGCTTGGAACTGCACCAGCTTACCGCACCCCCATTAAGAATAAATACGTATCCGGTTTGAGACTTAGAGTTATCCGGCTCGGTGTCAAAACTTGTGTCGACATAACCTTTTACGACGAGCTCCTTGTCACCTCCATACACGAGAAACATTTCCTTAGTCCTTTTCAGGTACTTCAGAAGATTCTTGACCGTCGTCCAGTGATCCACTCCTGGATTACTCTGAAACCTGCCTGCCATACTTATGGCCAAGCTAACGTCTAGTCTAGTGCACATCATTGCATACATGATAGAACCTACGGCTGAAGCATAGGGGACGAAACTCATTGTCTTTCTATCTTCCACAGTTGTTGGGCACTGAGTCTTACTCAATTTTATACCTTGTAATACTGTCAAGAACCCTTTCTTGGACAGATCCATTTTGAACTTCTTCAAAACTTTATCAAGGTATGTGCTTTGTGAAAGTCCTATCAGGCGTTTCGATCTATCCCTAAAGATCTTAATGCCTAGAATGTAAGCAGCTTCTCCTAGGTCCTTCATAGAGAAACTTTTATTCAAGTAATCTTTTTTGCTCTCCAAAAGCTCCACGTTGTTTCCAATCAGCAATATTCGTCCACATATAATATTAGAAACGCCATAGAGCTCCCACTCACTTTCTTGTAAATACAAGATTCTCCAACCACTTGTATAAACCCAAATGCTTTGATCACCTCATCAAAATGCTTATTCCAACTCCGAGATGCTTGCACCGGTCCATAAATGGATCGTTGGAGCTTATACACTTTGTCAGCATTCTTACGATCGACAAAACCTTCGGGTTGCATCATATACAACTCTTCCTTAAGAAAACCTTTAAGGAACGCCGTTTTGACATCCATCTACCAGATTTCATAATCGTGAAAGGCAGCTATTGCTAACATGATTCGGATAGACTTAAGCATCGCTACCGGTGAGAAAGTCTCATCGTAGTCAATTCCTTGAACTTATGAAAAACCCTTTGCCACAAGTCGAGCTTTATAAACGGTCACATTACCGTATGCGTCTGTCTTCTTCTTATAGATCCATTTGTTCTGAATAGCCTTGCGGCCTTCAGGTAGTACTTCTAAAGTCCACACTTTGTTCTCGTACATAGATCATATCTCGGACTTCATGGCCTCCAGCCATTTGTTGGAATCTGGGCCCACTATTGCTTCTTCAGAATTCGCAGGTTCATTGTTGTCCAACAACATAATCGTCAAGATAGGATTACTGTACCACTCGGGAGCGGTACGTGATCTTGTCGACCTGCGAGGTCCGACAGTAACTTGATCCAAAGTTTCATGATCATCATCATCAACTTGTTCCTCAACCGGTGCCGCAGCAACAGGGGTTTCCCCTTGCCCTGCGCCACCATCAAGAGGAATTAGAGGTTCGACAACCTCATCAAGTTCTATCTTCCTCCCACTCAATTCTTTCGAGAGAAACTCCTTCTCAAGAAAATCTCCGTTTTTAGCAACAAACACTTTGCCCTCGGATTTGAGATAGAAGGTATACCCAACTGTCTCATTTGGGTAACCTATGAAGACGCACTTTCCGCTTTGGGTTCCATCTTTTCAGGCTGAAGCTTTGTGACATAAGCATCACATCCCCAAGATTTAAGAAACGACAACTTTGGTCTTTTTCCATACCACAGTTCGTATGGTGTCGTCTCAATGGATTTTGATGGTGCCCTATTTAAAGTGAATGCATCTGTTTCTAATGCATAACCCCAAAACGATAACGACAAATCGGTAAGAGACATCATAGATCGCACTATCTCTAATAAAGTACGATTACGACGTTCCTACACACCATTACGCTGTGGTGTTCCAGGCGGTGTCAACTGTGAAACAATTCCACATTGTCTTAAGTGAGTACCAAACTCGAAACACAGGTACTCACCCCCACGATCAGACCGTAGCAACTTGATCTTCTTGTTATGATGATTCTCGACTTCACTCTGAAATTGTTTGAACTATGCAAACGTCTCAGACTTGTGCTTCATCAAGTATACATAACCATATCTACTCAAATCTTTAGTGAAGGTGAGAAAATAACGATATCCGCCGCGTGCCTCCACACTCATCGGACCACACACATCGGTATGTATGATTTCCACAAGTCACTTGCACGCTCCATTGTTCCAGAGAACGGAGTTTTAGTCATCTTTCCCATGAGGCATGGTTCGCACGTGTCAAGTGAATCAAAGTCAAGTGACTCCAAAAGTCCATCGGTATGGAGTTTCTTCATGCGCTTTACAGCAATATGACCTAAGCGGCAGTGCCATAAAAACATGGTGCTATCATTGATAACTCTAACTCTTTTGGTCTCAATGTTATTTATATGTCTATTATCACTATCAAGATTCAATATGAACAATCCTCTCACATTGGGTGCATGACCATAAAAGATATTACTCATAGAAAAAGAACAACCATTATTCTCTGACTTAAACGAGTAACCGTCTCGCAATAAACAAGATCCAGATATAATGTTCATGCTTAACGCAGGCACTAAATAACATTTATTTAAGTTCATAACTAATCCTGATGGTAACAGAAGTGAAACTGTGCCGACGGCGATTGCATCAACCTTGGAACCATTTCCGACGCGCATCGTCACTTCATCCTTCGCCAGCCTTCGCTTATTCCGCAGTTCCTGTTTCGAGTTGCCAATATGAGCAACAGAACCGGTATCGAATACCCAGGCACTACTAGGAGAGCTGGTTAAGTACACATCAATAACATGTATATCGAATATACCTGATTTTTCCTTGCCGCCTTCTTATCAGCCAGATACTTGGGGCAGTCGCGCTTCTAGTGACCCATACCCTTGCAACAATAGCACTCCGTTTCAGGCTTAGGTCCAGCTTTGGGTTTCTTTGTCGGATTGGCAACAGGCTTGCCGCTCTTCTTTGAATTACCATTCTTTCCTTTGCCGTTTATTTTGAAACTAGTGGTCTTATTCACCATCAACACTTGATGCTCTTTACGGAGTTCTGACTCTGCGACTTTTAGCATCGCAAATAACTCGCCGGGTGACTTGTTCATCCCTTGCATGTTATAGTTCAACACAAAGCTCTTATAGCTTGGTGGCAGTGATTGAAGAATTCTGTCAGTGATAGCCTCTTGCGGGAGTTCAATCCCCAGCTCAGCTAGATGGTTTGAGTACCCAGACATTTTGAGCACATGCTCACTGACAGACGAATTCTCCTCCATCTTGCAAGCATAGAATTTATCAAAGGTCTCATACCTCTCGATCCGGGTGTTCTTCTGAAAGATAAACTTCAACTCCTGGAACATCTCATATGCTCCATGACACTCAAAGCAACGTTGAAGTCCCGGCTCTAAGCCATACACGATTGCACATTAAACTACTGAGTAGTCCTCCTTGCGTGTTAACCAAGCGTTCTTAACATCTTGGTCAGCCGCGGCGGGTGGTTCATCTCCTAGCGCAGCATTAAGGACATAATCCTTCTTCCCAGCTTGCAGGAGCAACTTAAGATTACAAGCCCGATATACAAAGTTGCTTCCATCATCTTTCAACTTAGCTTTCCCTAGGAACATATTAAAATTCAGGGTGACTGTCGCGTGAGCCATTGATCTACAACACAAATATTTTCAAAGTGGGCTTAGACTATGTTCAAGATAACTAGATTTTGACTAATCAAATTACTTGCTAAACTCCCACTCAAAAAGTACATCTCTTTAGTGATTTGAGTGGTTCATGATCCAATTCCACTAGCTCAAGTCTGATCATCACGTGAGTTGAGGATAGTTTCAGTGGTAAGCATCCCTATGCTAATCATATCAACTATATGATTCATGATGAACCTTCGGTCTCATGTGTTACGAGGCCATGTTTGCACATGCTAGGCTTGTCTAGCTTAACCCGAGTGTTCCGCGTGTGCAACTGTTTTGCACCCGTTGTATGTGAACGTTGTGTCTATCACACTCGATCATCACGTGGTGTCTCGAAACGACGAACTGTAGCAGCGGTGCACAGTCGGGGAGAACACAATTCCGTCTTGAAATTTTAGTGAGAGATCACCTCATAATGCTACCGTCGTTCTAAGCAAAATAAGGTGCATAAAAGGATTAACATCACATGCAATTCATAAGTGACATGATGTGGCCATCATCATGTGCTTCTTGATCTCCATCACCAAAGCACCGACACGATCTTCTTGTCACCGGCGCCACACCATGATCTCCATCAATGTGTCGCCATCGGGGCTGTCATGCTACTCATGCTATTACTACTAAATCTACGTCCTAGCAATATAGTAAACGCATCTGCAAGCACAAACGCTAGTTTAGAAGACAACCCTGTGGCTCCTGCCGGTTGCCGTACCATCGACGCGCAAGTCGTTTTAACTATTACAACATGATCATCTCATACATCCAATATATCATATCACGTCTTTGGCCATATCATATCACAAGCATACCCTGCAAAAACAAGTTAGACGTCCTCTAATTGTTGTTGCATGTTTTACGTGGTTGCTATGGGTATCTAGTAGATCGCATCTTACTTAGGCAAAAACCACAACGGAGATGTGCAAATTGCTATTTAACCTCTCCAAGGACCGCCTCGGTCAAAACCAATTCAACTAAAGTTGAAGAAACAGACACCCACCAGTCATCTTTATGCAACGCGGTTGCATGTCAATCGATGAAACCAGTCTTTCGTAAGCGTACGAATAATGTCAGTCCGGGCCGCTTCAATCAAACAATACCGCTGAATCGAGAAAAGACTAAGGACGGCAGCAAACCGAACATCACCGTCCACAAAACCCTTTGTGTTCTACTCGAGATAACATCTACGCATGAACCTAGCTCTGATACCACTGTTGGGGAACGTCGCATGGGAAACAAAAAATTTCCTACGCGCACGAAGACCTATCATGGTGATGTCCATCTATGAGAGGAGATTTGGATCTACGTACCCTTGTAGATCTCACATCAGGAAGCGTTAAGAAACGCGGTTGATGTAGTGCAACGTCCTCACGTCCCTTGATCCGCCCCGCGAACCGTCCCACGAACCGTCCCGCGATCCGTTCCACGATCCGCTCCAATCTAGTGCCGAACGGACGGCACCTCCACGTTCAGCACACGTACAGCTCGACGATGATCTCGGCCTTCTTGATCCAGCAAGCAAGACGGAGAAGTAGATGAGTTCTCCGGCAGCCTGACGTCGCTCTGGTGGTGGTGAAGGATCTAATCCTGCAGGGCTCCGCCCGAGCTCCGCAGAAATACGATCTAGACGAAAAATCGTGATGTTTTGTGGTCGGGCTGCCGTGGCAAAGTTGTCTCAAATCAGCCCTAGACCTTCACTATATATAGGAGGAGGTGTGGGGAGGGCCCTTTTGAGCTCTCCCACCAGCCCACTAAGGGTTGGTGCGGTACCCCTAAGGCCTATGGGTTTCCCCAGGTAGGCTGCCCCCCCCCCGGTGAACATCCGGAACCCATTCGTCACTCCCGGTACATCCCCGGTTATGCCAGAAAACTCTCCGGTAACCAAATGAGGTCATCCTATATAACAATCTTCGTCTACGGACCATTCCGGAAACCCTCGTGACGTCCATCATCTCATCCGGGACTCCGAACAACATTCGTTAACCACACATATAACTCAACTATACTAAAACATTGCCGAACCTTAAGTGTGCAGACCCTGCGGGTTTGAGAACTATGCAGACATGCCCCGAGGTACTCCTCGGTCAATATCCAATAGAGGGACCTGGATGCCCATATTGGGTCCTACATATTCTCTGAATAACTTATCGGTTGAACCTCAATGTCAAGGATTCACGCAATCCCGTATGTCATTCCCTTTGTCCTTCGGTATGTTACTTGCCCGAGATTCGATCGTCGGTATCCGCATACCTATTTCAATCTCGTTATCGGCAAGTCTCTTTTCTCGTTCCGTAATACAAGATCTCGTGACTTACACTTAGTCACATTGCTTGCAAGGCTTGTGTGTGATGTTGTATTACCGAATGGGCCCCGAGATACCTCTCTGTCACACGGAGTGACAAATCCCAGTCTTGATCCATACTAACCCAACGGACACCTTTGGAGATACCTGTAGAGCACCTTTATAGTCACCCAGTTACGTTGTGATGTTTGATACACACAAGGCATCCCTCCGGTGCTAGTGGGTTATATGATCTCATGGTCATAGGAACAAATACTTGACACGCAGGAAACAATAGCAATAAAATGACACGATCAATATGCTACGTTTATAGTTTGGGTCTAGTCCATCACATGATTCTCCCAATGATGTGATCTAGTCATCAAGCAACAACACTCCTTGATCAACTGGCTTGCCAACTAGAGGCTTGCTAGGGACATTGTTGTGTCTATTTATCCACACATGTATCTATGTTTTCATTTAATACAATTATAGAATGGATAATAAACGATTATCTTTAAACAGGGAATATAATAATAACTATTTATCATTGCCTCTAGGGCATATTTCCAACAGGGTGCTCATGCCGGCCTCTGCAGCTGCACCCCCTAAAGCTGTGGCATGATCATAGTGGGATCCCCTTGCCGCCGTGGCCTCCGATGGTGGCCTCCTTCGTCCCCTAGCCATGGTTAGGGGCGAGTGCCACCTGAAGCTAGAGAAGATTCTACAGATCCAAGCTAGGGGTGGTGATGTTCCTGGAGCTGAAGGATGAGCGAAACCCCCTCATAAACTCCCTAATTTATAGGGCAAGGCGCGGGGGGATGACACCCCTCACTCCAGAAACCGCCACCCCATCCGCCCAGTCACCCATGATCAGGGGTGAAGAGGAACCGCCCCGCTGCACCAATATATGCGAGGGCGGGTCCTGCCACGACTGCGGTCATTATGGCCACGAACGCCACTTGCCCAACCTTTAATGCGCATGCTTTACGCGTGGCAGCAATGCGTCAGGAGGTGGGAGGCTTATATGCGCGCACTTCTCCTCCTCGTGCTTTCAATGTGCGACGTGGGGAAGGACCGCCTGCAACGGCTCCAAGACTCTAGAGTTCCCTAGTAGGGAAGCCCGTGCACCACTTTGGGCCTGGCCCAGCAACGTCCCGCACGCGTGCGTGGCCCAGGCCCGGGGGCTCCTGTCGGTGCATTAGAGACTGGGGTCCCTCGTGACCGAGACTTGTGCATGGGCATCAACAACGCCCCCGACAGCAGTGTGCCGGGAAGATAGAAAGGAGGCAATCCAAGACCCACGAAGGCCACGCCCTTCCCTCTACAGGGGCATGGGATAGAATGGCTCCAGATGCAAGGACCCGACAAGATCTCCTTGCCGGGAAGATTCCCAAAGCCCCGACAAGATCACTTCACCGGGAAGACTACCCGAAGATAAGCAAGACCCCGTCAAGCTTCCCTTGCCGGGAAGACGCGAGGACCCCAGCAAGCCTTCTTGCCGAGAAAGTATCCAAGCTCCGGAAAGCCTTCCTTGCCGGGAAGGTAACCAAGTCACCTGAAGGAGGCTCCAGGCCAGCAAGTCCCTGTTCACTCGCCAGGTGTCCCCACAAGTTTCTACCACAATCCGACCGCTCCAACACATCTCTCATGTGCGAGCGCAAGGCCTAGGTGTTTATTCACCTGCGTACGTGTCGCAACCACCTTGCGGCAGGTCAAGGGCAAGACAAGGCATTTACTGCTCCTTACACCACCGAAGAAGTAAAGCGGTGAACACTGTTCACTGTACATCCCTTGAGCGCACTGTTGATGACCTCTTTGGGTATAAAAGGAGGCCCAAAGCTCATTCATAGGAGGTTGGACTTTTTGGGGATCAGAGACTCCCTAATCACCATCTAAGTTACTGTAACAAAATCAACCTACAGTAAACCCACAATACAAACTAAGCAGGAGTAGGGTTTTATGCGCCAAGCGGCCCGAACCTGGGTAAAAAGAACCTTGCCGGTGTTGCTCGTTAGTTCCACTCTCGACGCCATGCCTTCCTCTCCCCACCAAACGATCAAGGGACTCCTTGAGTTTCCCATAGGTGTTGATTTTCCCCGACATAAGTACCTGAACATTACCTTTCCCGTGACGATACTAGCAAAGAAACCACTCATTGTTGATAATCCCTCACGATGTACATGACACGTATCATCCATGAGGGCACGGAACGGTGTGCCCTGTGTCTGTGACAACAGCCCATGGTTGCCCTTTCTTGACATGACCGCGTCTCGAGAGTGACCATGTCACTCCTGCCACTAGTAATGCAGGCTCTCTACTAGCACCAACCAAAGTAATTAGCAAAGCCCAGTCCCATAAGGGGTATCATGGTTGTACATGTAAGGTTGGAGTAACTATCGCAACTTAAACAAATCCGATTTCGAAAACCACACACTCACTAGCCTCGGTACACCATTTATTTCTCAAGTGGCAACCTAGCTTACACATCTCCCTCGAAAATTAGTGGCACCAGACAGAGTTTTCATAAAGCCTTTAAAATCACTTTCCTCTATCGTCATCATGCATGTCCCCATCCCATGTGTAGCACTACTAGCATCTTAACTACTTCCCACCCGCACAGCCCTCATAGGAAGGTAGGGTTATGCTCAAGTGCAAGTGTCAACGAGGAGTTATCGGAAATATCCCACTAAGGTAGTCACTGATTGAACACGATCTTATGCACCAGAACGAAGTGCTATATATGACATGCACGAAAATAATTTCTTAGACATGGTCAAAGGGTTGCTTGCCCTTCTCAACAAAGTCTCCGGGGTCTTCAAAGTCTTCTGGTTCAACGTCCCTCTTTAACAACTCAATCTATCGTCACAATAATAACTCGCAAAAATAAGAACTCCACAAAAACAGAGAAAAAAATATACTCAGAAAAATAGCAAATCATTTTTGTAAAATACTAGGATGAGTATAGGTACAGCAAAAAATGTTGGGTTTTATTTTTAAAGTGTAAAAAGTTGTGAAAATCATTTTAACATGGTGTTAAAATGCCCTAAACAAGGTTTTAAAATAAGACACTTCATACAACCAATTGTAAAAATTTCACAAGTGGCACTATAAATACTACACAATATTACAAGATTTTAGATGGAGGAATATTTCGAATTGATAAATATTTATGCCCGTGGGAATTTTGCAAAACAAAACTAAAAATAAAAATAAAAAAGGTCACAATGCGTGGGCCAAAGTCGGCCAGCAGTTGGGCCGGCCCATAGGCCAACCGGCGCAGGCAAGCACGGCGGCAGTGCCTCGCGAGGTTCAAACTTGACGGGCGAGGCCCGGGGGCGAGTAAGAGAGAGACGAGGGAGAGGTGCGGGAGGCTGATGGTTCGACCCCACCTGTCGGGTCCTTCGGCAACCCCTCGCAAGAGGGTGACGAGGCCCACCAACGGCGATAGGGGCCACGACAAGGTAAGCTGGCAATGGGAATGGACTCAGGGCGAGTCGCCGATCTGGTAAGGGTGGAAAGGATTGTGAGAGCTCACGGATTCGCCCATGACGAGATCTCACGACGGAGGAGCTTCGGGAGGTGGACGTCGGGGCCGTTTCCTGCAACAAAAATGACTTGGGAGATGGGAAACGCATCAGATGTGCAGGGGAGAGCCGAAGGAGGAAGAAGAAGGGGTGCCGGCTTGTTCTCGAGCTTAGGGTGCTTTGGAGGTGAACGGGGGCACTAGAGCATGATTGGGAGCATGGGAGAGGGATCAGAGGGGATAGGGGTTCTCGGGGAACCTTAAATAGGCGGGCAATAAGAACACCATGGACCCGTGCGCCAGAGCTGGCTGCAATGACCACTAGGGGCATGGGAGGAGAGATGTGTGGCTTGGGGGTCTTCCCGGGGGTCTTCCCGGGGGTCATCCACGACCGCAGGGAAAGAGAGAAGAGAGAGGGGAGCACACACGAGCGAGCGCATGCATTGGCCGGCTTCGGAGGCATCGGGCACAGGCTGGGAGAGCCGCTGCAGGAGGAGAGAAGAGACGGTCGGCAGTTTAGCTTGTTGCGGAGGCCAAGGCGCCTCGACTGGTGCGAGGGGAGAGGGGAGAGGCAGCCTGGGGAAGGGTGCGGAGCAGACCCGTGCTCGGCCGTCGCAGTAGCACGCTCGAGAGCGCGGCTTTGGCCGTCATGATGGTTCTTTTTTCATGCTCTGGCATGTCCTGTAGCATCCACACGCTGCGGGGAGATTAAACAAAGGGGGGAGTGGCATCGGATGCTCTAAAAAAGCCATGACTGTTGGAGAGTAGAGAGAGTGGAAATAAGTTCCTGTCTAGGGGCTTGCAGGTGGGTTTTCACCTCTACATTCATGGATCTGCGCGCCAGTAAAATTACTGTGGGTTCCTATGGAGTTGTGGTAAAAATTTGGGGTGAAGGGGAAAAGCTTTGAATTATGTAGGAGCAGATTTGAAATTCTGGCACAAGGTGTTTGATGGGGTTTTGGGCAAGATTACTTTGCCCAAATGCTTAGAAACTTAACAAGATGCTATTGGCGATATAATCAATAGGGATTACTAAGTTTGAGCTCGTTTAAGCTAAGTTGGCAATGTAGACATGAAAATCCTTAAAAATGGACAGAATCAAATTCCTTTGAACCTAAGTGATCAAATCAACTCCCACAAATGCACAACTTGGTGTAACATCCTTATTTGCGGGCTAGATAACTCCTGTAAAGTATGGGACCAATTGGATAAACTTGGCAATGTAAAGTTGCTCGAAATTAGTTCTAGATAGAGATGGTTATTTGGTATTTAGGTGAATCAAATCAACTTGAATTGAGATGAAACTTCGCAGGATCACCACATATATCATGTGTGACTTGCTGGAATTTTCCAGGAATTTATTGAGAATATATATCCTATGGAAACATCTCAAAAGTTTCAAATAGGCAAAAATGGTTTTGAGGGGTTTTGTCCAATATTTTGAACATGACCATGTATTGAAACTCTTATGTATGGAAAATATATATCCACTGAGTTTCCCTAAATTTTCTCAAATATTTTTGAAATGATAAAACAAATTCCTATGGAATACTATTTCTAGCTCCACAAAGAAGTGTTTAAATAAAATAGGAAAATAACTTTTAAAATAGTTTTCCTATAGTTTTGGGAAATGTTTTTCATAATAGATTGAAAATAAAATCTTTGCAGTAAGGAAACTTCCTTAAATTGAGGACTTGTAGTGCAAATCTCAAATCAGGGGTTTTGGAAAGCTTAATATAAATAAATACCTTTTATTGAAATAATAATTTATAAAAATAGTCTTTTGGTCCTATCCACATGGCATGATCATTGGGAAAAGGTTTGTGGTCAAGGAGGTGAGTTCTTAAGAGGAGAATAACTATAGTGATTCAAAACTCAATCAGATACACAAGTAAGTAGATACCAATCAACCTCCACAAACATGCAAAATGTTTTAATTGGCTCTATTTTTTATAAAAACATCATGTGGCAAAAGTGGTACAAACACAGGGTGTGACACCTAAACTCAAGCCATAAACCATATCCGTGTAAAAGGGGGCACGATCTCCATGATTGGACGTGCCAATAAAATGGTGTCGGTCCGTTCGTTCAAAAAAAGGGCCCTCGCAAACAACGGTGTTTCAAGTTTGGAAAGATGCTACCCATTGTAAAAAGTAAGCCCAAGAATAAAAATCTATATATTTGTCTATGTTTAAAGGAGAAGGAGTCATCGAAAGCCGAACTATCTTCAACTAAAGGAGAAAATAGGAACTCGCCTCGCAAGCCTGATCCTCCATGATGTCATCAATGGATGAGGATTTCGGTATTGGGGGCTAGTTAAGGGGCTACTGAGGGAGTCCAGGATTAGGGGGTCCTTGGGCCGCTTACCTGTCCGTATGGGCCGGACTCTCTATCTTGTTCGACCATTGACACATGTGTTGGATTCAAGATGGACTCTTTTGAAGACTTGGCGTGCAATCCAAGGAGATATAGTCATCGTCATATTCATTATCTGTTGTAACCGACATTGTAAAAACCTTGACACCCCTAGAGTCTATATAAGCCAGGGGGTCATAGCTCATAGGATACTTGAAGCTGATTACGATTAGGGTTTTGCTCACAACATCGATCTCGTAGTAGATCAACTCTATACTCTATACTACCTCAGCAATAAAAACAAGAGAAGGACGTAGGGTTTTACCTAAATCAAGAGGGCCCGAACCTAGGTAAAACACCATCTTCACCTCTCCTTGTTACCCATCAATCTTAGATCTATAGTTCGGCGCCCCTACTCGAGATCAGCCGGTTTTGACGCCGACACCGGTGTGCTATCGGCAGGATCGTCTTGTCATCTTTTCCGTGAATACTTGTAGTGTTTAGCTAAGACATCCAAGTGCGCAAATTTATTTACAAGGACCCTATGCGTCGCTTGCTAGTGCATGCTCAATCACTGTGGGTCTTTAGGACCAATTCCTCAGTATGCAGGCGATGGCGTCGCTACCAGCAAGACCACTTCGTCATCCATGTCACGACTGCTTGGGGTGTTGGGTAAGCTCAGAACACTTTTAGCATGCCGGTCTCTTTACATGAGCGCTAACTTGGTTGCAGGAACTTTTTGAGAAATTTTCACTTAGCTTTTTCTCTCGCTGCCTCCCTTTCCGGAATGTGGTTGTCGCCTGATCCGTAGGTGTCCATGCCATTCCCCCCCAGAAGACTTGCACGCGAGGGGATTCTTCTCACTATTGAAAATAAATAAATAAGAGAAAATAGAGGAGGCTAGGAAATTTGGCGGTCCCTTAACCACCTTGCACAAGTGATGAGCGACCACAACAATTTACACAAGAATAAATAACATAAATATGTAGTTTGACAAAAGGTTGTGGGATACTTAGCTTTATTTACTACGCACGGGGTCATCACCTGTCTTTGTACACAGGATCACATGCCTTGCCGTGAGACTTGTACAAATGTGTTTGCAGGGAGGCCCGACAACTTCTCCTTACGGGTAGAACTTGCGAAGATGCTTGATATTACATGAGTTCTGCACGGGGGAACCATCTTCGATCTCCATGCGGACAGCGCCAGGCCTGGAGTCTTTTACTACACGGTAAGGGCCTTCCACTTTGGCGTCAAATTGTTGGATCCCTTCGTGGACTGAATCCGTCGAAGAACAAGGTCACCTTACACAATGCTCTAGGCACGCACCTCGTGGCTCTCATAGCGGTGCAAGGCTTGTGGTATCGAGCGGCATGTAGTGCTGCGTGGATACGATATTCCCCGAGGAGTGCAGCATCGTGTTGTCGTAGCTGCTCTTGTTGGTCCCCGTCAAAGGCTTCCACTTGAGGTGACCCATATGTGAGTTCTGCAGGGAGCATTCCTTTTGCCCCTTAGACAAGGGAGAAGGGTGCCTCACCGGTGGCTCGATTTGGTGTCGTTTTGATTGACGAAAGAACCAACCGGAGCTCATTGAGCCAGTGCCTTCCATGCTTGTGTAGCTTCTCGAAAGTACTGGTCTTGAGGCCCCACAACACTTTAGTGTTTTCCCTCTCTTCTTGGATGTTGCTCCTTGTGTGAGGAAAAGACGCAAAATAGATCTTGGCACCGACGTCGCGACAGTAATGCATGGAAGTGTTGTTCGTGAACTCTGTGCCATTGTCAATGATTACTGCTACTAGCGCTATTACTTTTCTCACGTGCTCTACCCCAGTCCACTTCATGAACTTGTCGACTGCAACGAGCAAGAAATCGAAGCCCCCGATAGCACGTGGGAATGGACCAGCTATGTTGAGCCCCAGACTGACAACGACCAGTAGAATGGTATGGTTTGAAGGGCTTGTGTTTGTTGATCTATTTGCTTGGCATGTTATTGGCATTCTTCACACACGTCCTCACCACCGCTAAGGCGCCTTGGAGTGTGGTTGGCCAATAGAAAATGAAAGGACGTGGATGTCGCCTAGAGGGGGGTGAATAGGCGCTTTAAAATAATTATGGTTTAGGCTTGAACAAATGCGGAATAAAACTAACGTTTAATTTGTCAAGCACAAAACCTACAACAACTAGGCTCACCTATGTGCACCAACAACTTATGCTAAGCAAGATAAACAACTAAGTGATAGCAAGATATATGACAATAAACAATATGGCTATCACAAAGTAAAGTGCATAAGTAAAGGGTTCGGGTAAGAGATAACCGAGGCACGCGGAGACGATGATGTATCCCGAAGTTCACACCCTTGCGGATGCAAATCTCCGTTGGAACGGTGTGGAGGCACAATGCTACCCAAGATGCCACTAAGGCCACCGTAATCTCCTCACACTCTCGCACAATGCAAGATCTCGTGATTTCACTAAGGTACCCTTGAGGGCGGTCACCGAACCCGTACAAATGGCAAACCTTGGGGGCGGTCACCGGCAAATTGCTCGGGACAATCTCCACAACCAAATTGGAGACCCCGACACTTGCCCAGAGCTTTACACCACAATGATTGAGCTCCGACACACCACTAAGCTTCTAGTACGCCAAAGCATCCACAAAGAACAATATCTAGGGTACTAAGTAACAAAGGTAATAAGCTTCTCAAACTTCACTTCCACGTATCACCGTGGATAACTCAAACGATCCAACTAATGCAATGGCAAGGGCACACGGAGTGCCCAAGTCCTTCTCTCCCAAATCCCTCCAAAGAAACTAATGCTAGGGAGGAAAATGAGAGGAAGAACAAAGAAGAACACAAAGAACTCCAAGATCTAGACCCAAGGGGTTCCCCTCACTTAGAGGAGAAAGTGATTGGTGGAAATGTGGATCTAAATCTCCTCTCTCTTTTCCCTCAAGAACTAGCAAGAATCATTGGAGGGATCGAGAGTTAGAAAGGTCGAAGAAGGTCAACAATGGGGGAAGAACACGAGCTAAAGAGATAAGGTTAAATGGGGAAGAAGACCCCCTTTTATAAGTGGGGGAAAATCCAACCGTTAAGCCTCACAGCCCGCACACAGCGGTACTACCGCTCATGGAGCGGTACTACCACTCGATAGGTTCACCAACCATGCCGAGGCCACAAAGGATGCAAAAAACAGTCCGACGGAGCGGTACTACCACTAGGGAGCGGTAGTAAAAAATTACTACCGCTCCAGGGGCGGTACTACCTCTCCGGGGGCGGTACTACCACTACAGGAGCGGTACTACCGCTCACACGAGGAGTGGTACTACCGCTGGATACTGAAACTGTTGTAACTTTCGCATACGGACTCCGAATTCAACGAAACCAAGTTTGTGGAAAGCTAAAGACATGGGCTAAGACAATATTGATAGAAATATCAATAAGAAGCAAGTGAGAAAAGTCCCATAAGAAAATGGTGAGAAGCCTTCTTCGAATAAGACAGGTAATAACTCCCAACATCGAAAATATCATAGAAGATGCATATGGACTCCATTTTCGATGAACTCGAGCTTGTATGAAGATGAACGTAAGCTCTAAAACTCACAAAGATAAACACCAAACAAGAACCAAGAAGTATGATGCAAGGATGCAAATGGTTTGAGCTCTCAACGAACGATACGATCAAGCTACTCACTTGAGAGCCCCCCTTGATAGTATGACAATCTATCCTAAAACAGAAAACCTATCAAGGGCAAAAATATACCTTGCACCTCGTCCTCTTGAGCTAGATGATGATGATCTTGGATTTCTCAAGATGGACCACCTTTCTTGATTGCGTTGGCTTGATGAAGACTAGTTGATTGCTCCCCCATACTCACTATGGGTGAGCCACTCTTCAACATATCTTCACAAGTCCATTGCCACCACAATGGACGGCAAGCTTCAAGCATGATATATTCGTGCTGATCCACTCGAACTTGCACACCGCAATCTTGATGACGATCACCACTTGACGTCATCCTACATGGGTTGTATGGGATCTTCCTTTTGATGCAAGCCCATGGAAACACACCTAACCCCCACATAGAACTCTCACGAAGACCATGGGTTAGTACACAAAACACGTAATGGACAATACTTACCATACCATGGGATCACTTGATCCCTCTCGGTACATCTTGTACGCTTTGTGTGTTGATCATCTTGATTTACTCTTTGTCTGACGATCTTGATCAACCTTGTGTCTCTATGACCGTTCTTTGGATAATACCTTGAATACCATCTTGGTCATCATATAAACTCCTTGAACCCAACAGATGGACTTGAAGAAGTGCCTATGGACAAATCCTATAAATATAACTTAAGGCAACCATTAGTCCATAGGAATTGTCATCAATTACCAAAACCACATATGGAGATATATGCTCTGACAATCTCCCCCATTTTGCTAATTGATGACAACCACTTCAAGAGAGTTTATATAAGGAAATAAGCATAACCAAGCGCACACATACAAAGCAATAATGCATGCGTGCAAGATGTAAATGCTTACGCAATAAAAGCAAAACCCTCTAAACATATCCAAAGTAAACTCTCTAAACTTCTCCCCCATTGGCATCGATTGCCAAAATGGACGAAAAGTTTAGAAAGCCAATATAGTAGGTGGTCCTCCAAAAAGTGTGTACTTCTCAGTAAATGAGTGCAAAGAAATACATAAATACAATGATAAGTAGTTGGAGGAAAACAAACTATATTGAGGACCCAAATATTGCAAATAAAAGGATCGTATGCCACAAGGACATACAATAAAATAGAGGCAAGCAATCAAAAGATACCAGATGGAACAAACAATCATATGGTCCTTCGAACCACATGAATAAAAGATATTATGATAAAGGCAACAGAGTGTTTTATCAAAACTAGAGAAGCTCCCCATGATTTGTGCACTAATACAAGATTTTTGTATTTGATACAAGTGCACAAAATAGGATCGTTGCTCCCCCAAAATTAATAAAAACACACAACGAGTGTAAGAAGATAGATGAGACAATGAGCATATCACTTGCACAAAACAAATGGTTGAGCAACATGTAAAAGAAGCAACTTAAGAATAGGCTCAACCAAAATAATGTGTGCGAGTCATGGCAAAGCACTTGAGAAGACTAAGATAAGGATGAGCATTACTCATCAACATAGTCTTGATAAAATGAGACACAAAGTGCAAGACATATCATTCCCACACACACATACTAGAAAATGGGTTCACAAGCTTACTAATAAACAAAATAAGAACCAACGCTTGTGACAACCCATGGTGAAGATAGGAAATAAGAACCTTGTCAAGAAGAGGGATACCAATCGAAATGGCAAAACCCTCATCAATACAAGCATGAGGAAAAATAATCTTCACTGCCAAAGAGTGCATCACGATGTAGGAAAATAAGATACGCACTCAAGACAAGTCCTTTCACGAAGCCACCAAAAACGGAAAAAGGAGATGCAACGGTGGACGTAAAAGAAAAGAGGATATTAATTAGAGATGTAACTTCTCTCATGTGTAAAAGATTCTAAGTAGAAGAAAATCATGATGATATATATCCACAAAGAAGGATGTACACACGAAATGGATACAAGAAGGAACAAACTAGATATCCAAAAGGAAGTCATAAATATATCAATAAGATCTTTGCTTGGAAGCATAACACATGGCCTAATATTTTCTTATTGTACAATATGAACTTCCAACATACGAACATCAAAGACATCCCAACTAGTAATAATACATCATCGTTCGGATGAAAGGAAACCAGTACTACAAAAACGAATCAAGAGATTCATGCCATGATGCAACCTGGAAAAGAAAAGGCAGGTTTGGGCCTTTGCAAGAAAAGAATGCATGAAGTAGATACTTGTTACCGAGACAACATTGGACTGATGTAGTAGATAGTTGTTCATTGATCATCCTAACTTGGCTCCAATAATCAGATGGTCCCAACACCTTCCTTATAGGTGAGCCGAGCATCCAATGCATCTCCAATGGTTCCTGGAATAACAAAGACAAAACAAATGGTGCCCAAACTCATTGGGGCCAAAGAGTGAGAAAACCAATAATACATAGGACAAACTCCACATACATATGTGCACATAGATATGAATTTGAATTTCATGCACACTTTAGCCAATTTATGACAAGGTGGAATTTCTCCTATATATTGGGTCAAAGAAAGAAAGCAGGCAAATGAAGTTGTATATAGTAAATATGCATGCTCAAGGCTTTCAAGAATCAACTCAACACAAAGTTGATAATACACAAAAAGACAAGGTATCAAGTGATAATAAGATACCAAACGAAAAACTATCACTTGAAGGATATCAATGAAAAGATACCTCAAGGAATGAGATATCCATTGACACATGCCAAATAAAAGGAAACAAGATACCAATTGAAGGAAAACAAACACGAGGTATCTAGTTTCCAAAAGAGAGCTAGGTTCCAACAAACCAAACCCTCGACAAATTTTCATGATGGCACAAAGCATCATAAAGAGAAAAACTTGCCTCCCATCAACACACACTTGATGGGGATCAAAAGATTTTATGATGGGCGAGTAAAGAGAGTGTTCTAAAGAAAATAGGATAGCTCCCCCAAGAGATGTGCATTATATAGAATTTGCATTTAAATACAAAATGCACAAGATGGGATCATCACTTTCTCTATATCTATAAAAACACTAGACATGTTAAAATAGATCCACAAGAGGCAAGGAAGACAAACGAAACACAAAATCCATTGTAAAGACGATTAGCAATTCCTACCACATGATGGGAATACCAATTGTCAAGGACAAGAAGTATTTTGGAAATAATACTCATTGGTAGATCACAAATATATCCAACATCAGCTTTACCCATAAAACACAAGCAAATGACACTTGTAGAGCTAACATGCCACCTAGGAACAAGATAATTTACAATATCAACACTAAGTGGCAATACCTCAAATGTACACATTTTCTAGGCTTGTAATATGCACATAGCATATTACTCCCCCATAATGTGATAACCCAACAATATTAACAAGTGGAAAATTAAAACCAACAAGAGATAATTAATGGACCATATAGAATTTGTATTTCTCATGAGTAAGGCATACCACATAGAAACTAGATAGTCTTGAAATATCAATACTAAGTGGTATTCCTCATGTATACACATTTATAGGATTGTGAGGTGTGCAAACCATATCACTCCCCCACAATGGGATAATCCATTAATCTCTCACAAAAGCCAACAAAGATACAAACAAGATGCAAAAAGGCTCAATACAAGACTCACATGTACATGATATGCAAACCAACATACACATACTCGATTACTCAACATAAGCAAGTTGGAAGCACACCATATACAAACACATGCAAGGTACAAAACCATAACATGCAAAGGGGCAAGCAATTAACAATGTAAACAGTTTAAGTACAAGTTACAGTAAGAGGCACATTGGATACAAGATAGAAACTCGATAATCCAAATGACTTGGCTTGATATAATATGAATGATGAAGACCCCTTAATTCTTCATTATGTATCCAAGTCTCTAATGTCCTCCACATTCACCTATTGATCAAGTTTTAGCTTGTTGGTCCCCAACCACGTTGGGTCCCAAGAGGTTAGTCACAATAGACTTGGCAACCCAAATGGTACTTTTCTTGACACCACTCTGAGTACCAACAAACTTGGCAAACACATTGCCAACCTTATCCTTCCCAAGAGAATAGATATCATCAATAATGATTGGGTTGGATAAATTACCTCTCGTGCAAGAAGAAGCGAAGTGACCCTTCTCACGACATAAGTAGCAACATCTACCCTTTAATTTCTTCCCTATTTATTTCTCTACATGAGGAGTGTTGGCTTGGGTCTTATTGGGAAGGGGCCTTTCTTCAACTTGTAGTTGAGTATGTGATTGAACTTGTGGCCGCTTCCCTTGTTGCTTGTGACTTTGGGGCTTCTTCTTTAGTGGGAAAGACCTAACATGGTGCCCTTCAATTTTGCACTTGAAGCAAATAATCTTGGCCGAATTCTTGACTTGTTCTTGGCCATTCTTCTTTAAGTTTTTGGACTTCTTCTTCTTGTTGGAGTTGAATCCAAGCCCATCTTTGTCATTCAGGTATTTTTTCCACAAGACATTGTTGAGTGTGGACATCCCTTCATGACTCTTTTCTAAGTCTTTCTTCAAAGAAGTGACTTGGGCCTTGAGCTCTTCGATTTCCTCTACGTGGTTAGTATCAACACAAGTACTAGAGGAAGTATAAGCTTCATTGTTAGAGCACCAAGGCAAGGAAAGTAATTCATCACAAGAGGTAGCAAAATTATGAGTAGAAGAATTACGAGGACTAGCACATGGCAATATAGCATTTTGACTAGAAGTAGTGCCATTGTCCACATGAGGCTCACTTGATGTTACCTTGCTAGTAATAGCCTCATGAGCTAATTTTAGCGCATTATGGGATGCTAGAAGATCATCACGAGAGCTTGTGAGCATTACATGACTTTCTTCCAATTTCCCATAATTGCTAGATAGCAACTCAAGTTAAGCCCTTAGCTCAACATTCTCCTTTAAAATGGATGCTTGACAAGAAGTAGAGTTAGTAGCACAAGCATCATCATTAGCAATAAGAGGAGAAGGCACCTTGGCAAGCTCTTTAGCATATGAAGCTTCAAGTTGAGCATGAGACTCGGTGAGTTCGATGAGCGAACTCTTAATATCCCTTGAGCCATTTTCGAGGTGATCATAGTCCTCAAGGAGTTTAGCATGTGAAACTCCAAGCTTATCATTTTTAGTTATAAAATCATTAGCCACCTCGGGAGCTCTATCATGGGATCCCTTTAATCTAGATAATTCTAGAGCAAAGGTTTCCTCAAGAGATTCCTTGGTGGTTTGTTCATTTTCAAGAGCTTTAGATAGCTCTGCGATCTCATTAGCGTAATCACGCTCATGACCTTCCATTGTCTCAATGGTGGCCTCATGCTCCTCAAGATGAGCTTCCAACTCCTCAATGTATTTCTTGCCCTCAGTGGCAATAGACATGATTTCCAAGAAGTTGGAACAAGCAAGTTTATTCTTATAAAGAGATTTAAAAATGATTTCACCCTTAATTTTTAAGGATGCAATATTATCACTCTCTTCATCATTATCCTCATCCCCATTATCATCAACATCCTCATCATCAGATATATTGGGATTCAAAGTAGGAAATACCTTTGAAGCCTTAGCCATAAGGCAAAAGTGAGTCACAATAGATGATGATGTAGGATCCCTTGAAGCATCATTCAAGGCCACATCTTGTTCCATGGAGTGATGAATTTCCTCTACATTGTTAGCACAAGAACTCGAGGAAATATATACATTTTTATCATGGCAACAAGATATAGGAAGCATAACATCATGAGATTTAGTCAAGCAGTTTTTACATGATATCCAAGGACTATCAACACAAGCATGTAAAACATTTAGAGTGCTTGAAGTCTTAATGCCCAAAGATGAAGCATTGCAATAATATAGTGATGAAGGATCACCAACAATAAGCCCACTATCATCGTTGCAATGATCACCACTACTCACCATATCATTACCTTGTGGCAATCCACATGTAGGTGAAGTAGATGAAGTTGAGAAGACCACATGACCAGAGGTGGAGGGAGAACAATCATTCCCACAAATCTTGGACATACCATATTCATCTTGAAGCTTTGTCCACAACTCATGAGCATCCCGGAATGGCATGAATTGAAATACAACTACATTGCTCAAAGCATCAAAATGCACATTATAAGCTTGAGCATTGAGATAAGAGTTTTTCTCATCCTCTAAAGATATATTTTGAGAATCCTTTGGAGGAGAAAAACCCATATCTACAATTCGCTCTAAATTTGGGTCCAAGACTCGAAAGTGATTAAGCATGCGAATTACCCAAACATCAAAATGTGTGCCATCGAAACTAAGAGTGTGAGTGAATCCTAAATCCCTAG
Organism: Hordeum vulgare subsp. vulgare; assembly: GCF_904849725.1. Classification (NCBI taxonomy): domain Eukaryota; kingdom Viridiplantae; phylum Streptophyta; class Magnoliopsida; order Poales; family Poaceae; genus Hordeum; species Hordeum vulgare. The sequence continues at coordinate 351,225,868 of NC_058519.1, read as the reverse complement.
TCGACATCCTTACTCTCTAGGTGGTTAAACCTAATAAAGAGAGACCTAGCTCTGATACCAATTGAAAGGACGTGGATGTCACCTAGAGGGGGGTGAATAGGCACTTTAAAATAATTACGGTTTATGCTTGAACAAATGCGGAATAAAACTAACGTTTAATTTGTCAAGCACAAAACCTACAACAACTAAGCTCACCTATGTGCACCAACAACTTATGCTAAGCAAGATAAACCACTAAGTGATAGCAAGATATATGACAATAAACAATATGGCTATCACAAAGTAAAGTGCATAAGTAAAGGGTTCGGGTAAGAGATAACCGAGGCACGCGGAGACGATGATGCATCCCGAAGTGCACACCCTTGCGGATGCTAATCTCCGTTGGAGCGGTGTGGAGGCACAATGCTCCCCAAGATGCCACTAAGGCCACCGTAATCTCCTCATGCTCTCGCACAATGCAAGGTGTCGTGATTCCACTAAGGGACCCTTGAGGGCAGTCACCGAACCCGTACAAATGGCAAACCTTGGGGGAGGTCACCGATACCCGTACAAATTGCTCGGGGCAATCTCCACAACCTAATTGGAGACCCCGACGCTTTCCCGGAGCTTTACCCCACAATGATTGAGCTCCGACACACCACCAAGCTTCTAGGACGCCAAAGCATCCACGAAGAACAATATCTAGGGTACTAAGTACCAAAGGTAATAAGCTTCTCAAACTTCACTTCCACGTATCACCGTGGATAACTCAAACGATGCAACTAATGCAATGGCAAGGGCACATGCAGTGCCCAAGTCCTTCTCTCCCAAATCCCACCAAAGCAACTAATGCTAGGGAGGAAAATGAGAGGAAGAACAAAGAAGAACACGAAGAACTCCAAGATCTAGATCCAAGGGGTTCCCCTCACTTAGAAGAGAAAGTGATTGGTGGAAATGTGGATCTAGATCTCCTCTCTCTTTTCCCTCAAGAACGAGGAAGAATCATTGGAGGGATTAAGAGTTAGCAAGCTTGAAGAAGGTTAACAATGGGGGAAGAACACGAGCTAAAGAGATAAGGTTCAATGGGGAAGAAGACCCCCTTTTATAGGTGGGGAAAAATCCAACCGTTAAGCCTCACAGCCCGCAAAGAGCGTTACTACCACTCATGGAGCGGTACTACCGCTCGGGAGGTTCACCAACCATGCCGAGGCCAAAAAGGATGCAAAAAACAGTCGGACGGAGCGGTACTACCGCTCCTGGAGCGATACTACCGCTAGGGAGCGGTAGTAAAAAATTACCACCACTCCGGGCGCGGTACTACCTCTACGGGGACGGTACTACCGCTACAGGAGCGGTACTACCGCTCGCACGAGGAGTGGTACTAACGTTGGATACTGAAACTGCTGTGACTTTCGCATACGGACTCCGAATTCAACGAAACCAAGTTTGTTGGAAAGCTAACGACATGGGATAACACAATATTGATAGAAATATCAATAAGAAGCAAGTGAGAAAAGTCCCATAAGAAAATGGTGAGAAGCCTTCTTCGAATAAGACAGGTAAAAACTCCCAACATCGAAAACATCATAGAAGATGCATATGGACTCCGTTTTCGATGAACTCGAACTTGTCATGAAGATGACCGTAAGCTCTAAAACTCACAAAGAGAAACACCAAACAAAAACCAAGATGTATGATGCAAGGATGCAAATGGTTTGAGCTCTCAACAAACGATACGATCAAGCTACTCACTTGAGAGCCCCCCTTGACAGTACGGCAATCTATCCTAAAACAGAAAACCTATCAATGGCAAACATATACCTTGCACCTCGTCCTCTTGATCTAGATGATGATGATCTTGGCTTCGTCAAGGTGGACCACCTTTCTTGATTGCGTTGGCTTGATGAGGACTAGTTGATTGCTCCCCCATACTCACTATGGGTGAGCCACTCTTTAGCATATCTTCACAAGTCCATTGCCACCACAATGGACGACAAGCTTCAAGCATGATATATTCGTGTTGATCCACTCGAACTTGCACACCGGAATCTTGATGACGATCACCACTTGACGTCATCCTACATGGGTTGTATGGGATCTTCCTTTTGATGCAAGCCCATGGAAACACACCTAACCCCCACATAGAACTCTCACGAAGACCATGGGTTAGTACACAAAACACGTAATGGACAATACTTACCATACCATGGGATCACTTGATCCCTCTCGGTACATCTTGTACGCTTTGTGTGTTGATCATCTTGATTTACTCTTTGTCTGACGATCTTGAACAACTTTGTGTCTCTATGACCATTCTTTGGAAATACCTTGAATACCATCTTGGTCATCATATAAACTCCTTGAACCCAACAGATGGACTTCAAGAAGTGCCTATGGACAAATCCTATAAATATAACTTAAGGCAACCATTAGTCCATAGGAATTGTCATCAATTACCAAAACCACATATGGAGATATATGCTCTAACAGAAACCTTGTCAGAACATGAGGATCTGAAGTATGTCTAGAGGGGGGTGATTAGACTACTTGACCAACTAAAAACTTAGCCTTTCCGAATTTTAATTATGGGCTAGTTTTAGTAATTGTAGCTAGTCATGCACATCCTACACATGCAAGTCTTAGAGTATAGCAACGGAAAGTAATTATGTGCATATGTAAGTAGAGCGTACGAATAGGAAGATCAAACGCAAAGTTTGACATAGCGATCTTAGGCATCATTTCGATAGGTGGTGCTATCGTACGTCGACATTAGTTGAGACTTGAACCCAGAGAGGGTAATGGCTGCGAGAGTCCAAGGAGGGCTCCAGCCACAAGGGTTCCACGCACAATCGGCCTTGTCTATTCCACCATGGCTTACATCCACAAAGTACTAGCCTCACTCGGGCTAGATCTTCACGAAGTAGGTGATCTCCTTGTCCTTCCAAACTTCTTGGTTCAACTCCACAACACAAAGTAGGAGGCTTCCAAGTGACACCTAACCAATCTAGGAGGAACCACCCTCCAAAAGGTAATATATGCGGTAGAAAGATGAACTCCTTGCTCTTGTGCTTGAAAAGATAGTATCCTTAACACTCAATCACTCCCTCATAGAGTTAGCATCGGTAGAAGAGATTGTTTGGTGGAAAGCAACTTGGGGAGACTAGAGATCAATTTCAAATGGATAGATTAGAATATCTTGATCTCACCACATGAGTAGGTGGCTCTCTCTCAGAAAAATGGATCTAGCAAGTGTATATGTGTTCTGAGTGCTCCGAACAGTGGATGTCTCCATGTGCCAACCATCAAAATGTTCTGCAACTTCCTCACTTCATCAACGTAGGCTTCCATCAAAGGACTCTGGAAATGTGAGTTTTCTTGACGCACAAACAACTAAGAATCCCCTCAGACTATCAATTTCCTGATACCAAGGACGACTACTATTAATAGTCTGACAAGCAATCCTTCATACTCAGTTGTGTTGTTGGTTGATATCTCTCGTGGAAAGTGAATCTAGATCAGATACTTGAGGTGCTCTCCATTGAGGGCGACAAGCAGCACTCCGGTACCACCATCTTCTAGCGAAAAAGCCCCGTCAAAGTGCATTATCCACTCATGAAGTGCTCCCTTGCCGTGAAGGGTTGTTTCTAGGATTTTTTCGTCTGGCGTTGGCCTCCATTTAGAAATGAATTATGCCAAGGCCCTTCTCTGGATGGTTTTGTGGTCTCAAAACTTAGATCAAAGCTAGCTAGTTCGAGAGCCCACTAAACTATCCTGCCATTTGCCTTTGTGTACCTAAGGATACGCTATGGAGGAAGGTGGGTGACGACGGTGATGTGGTGTGCTTGGAAGTAGTGGCACAGCTTCCATGACCTTGACCTAGCCCCCTACAGGTGTACCTTGGCCTTGACCTAACCCCCTATAGCCCCCTGCGAAGAAGTTTATGTATACCGGTGTACCTTGACCTTGGCCCCTGCAGGCAAGAGCTGACAAAGTACATTGGTCACTTCACAACCTGATATCCAGCCTCCTGCGACGCGTCCTTGCTGCTGGCTTCATGGATTGCTAGGGATGGCCCTGGTTCACTGATTGCCAACTCAGGGGTTGTTGGCTTGTCTTCCTGAGCTTCCCTCTCCACCACTAGTGTAGCGCTAACCACTTGGTTTGTTGCCGCTAGATATAGCCGCGATGGTTCCACGGGTTTAGGTGCAACTAGGTGGTTGCCTATTAGAAAAATGAATCTCGCAAGTGTATGTGTGTTCTGAGGTCTTGTGCGAATAAGAGGTGGTGGATGGGCATATATAGCCATCTCTAAAAATCCAACCGTTACAACATTAGTGCCCAACTCGGTGAAACCGAAGTGAATCTCGGTGGCACCTATTTGCATAAGATGTGGCAACTTTAGAATTCTCCGTGAGACCGATATAGGAATCCCGATGGTACCGATATGGTGACCTAGGAGAGTTTAAAAATCTCAGTGAGACTGATTCCTAGACTCAAAATTTCCGATTCTTGAAAATGACTAACTAGAAAGTTGGTCAGTGATTTTTGGTGGGTCCAAATGGAATGTTGGTGGTACCGAGTTTCTAGAGTTTGGATGTGGAAAAATCTTGTGAGAATCAGGGCCCCGCTGACCTAAAAGGTTCGAACACTGGGCTGCACTCGCTCGGCTACCTTGTTATGCCTCTCTACTTCAGGGCGACTCTCCGGTGGCTTGACCTAAGGAAGATGAACAAGAACACTCGCACAGTTTACCCAGGTTCAGGCCACATTGCGGTGTGAAACCCCACTCCTGCTTGTCTGGATTGCTTGAGGTGGAAGAAGAGTACACAGGGGGGCGGTTCTTGACCTAATGGAGTTGGTGGATCCCCTTTCTATGGAGGCAGGACCTCCCTTTTATACCGGCCCCGGTCCTCTTCCGTCTAAAACACTCGGCGGTAAGGGTTGCCACAACGACAATCTTGAAAGGGGACACGGTTGCAGGATACCCTGACAATGGTGGTCTTCACCTGCTAAAGCTCTTCGCTATGATACACTGGTGGGCCCGGGGGTGACCTCTGTCATGCCGAACCCCCAGCCTCGGTCCTCTTGCACCAAGTAGGAAACCTTAGGGTTCTACTTTGCAGACCGTGGGCTGGCTCTGCTCCCTTAACACCTAAGGGGAAATCCTCTTTGTCCGAGCTTCCTTGTACCAACTCTGGCGCCGTCCTGGATGGCTAAGGTCACCCACGTGAGGAGGGAGGACCGTGCGACCGTGGCGGGCCATCCTTGGTTAGTCTACTCCGTGCGGGCCATAGGGGAGTGTGACGACTTCAATCAGTGGCAAGGCACCGAACGCAGGGTTTAAGTGAACGACATAAGCTTTGAAGGGAATAACAGGGTTTACTACACAACCAAAAAACTTGAATTCTGCGAGGGCGGGCCCTCGTGTCCAATGATGAAACAGCCTGAAGGGTTCCCTCAATCTCGAACAAAACAAATTTCAGCTTGCAATCGTGTTGTCATGGGAGCTCCGTGTTGATTGACAAAGCGCGTCGTGAAGGCCCTACCCTCGCGGGTGTTGTAACCATTGTGAGTCACCTCCATGAACTTGGCTAGCTCTAGGTAGCCCAAGATAGAATTATCTAGGAGGCCAATGTATGCCATGTCAAAGTCAATGAGCTTGGTATGATAGTTGTCGCGTGTGCCGACGCTGACCGAAAGGCGGATCTGCCCCAGCGGAGTGGTGGAGCCGTCGCTCACCCTAGAGAACATCATGGTCGGCATCATCTGGTCGTAAGCTACGTGGAGCATGTCGAAGGTTTTGAGAGATAGCATGTTGAGGCATGCGCCTCCATCAATGAGAGTATTGGTGACATCGATGTTGTTGATGGTGGGAATACACATCATGGGGAGCGTGCCCGCGGCGGCTGCGGACCTGAGGCTCTCGGTGGTGTCAAACGTGATGGCGTACTAGGACCACTTGAGGGGCTTCACGGCCCCCAGCCTCGGGAGGGCTGTGTTCACCTCACGACAGAGCTATTCGAACCGGCGGTTTGATGAGGGGGCATGAGCTCCGCTACGAATGGAAGCCACCGCACGAGGCTCTTGATAGGCTCCAACCTCGTCGTCGCATTGGTTGTCATTGTTCCTCCTTGGCAGCGGTGGCGGAGGAGGGAGCGTCGTGTTATCCCGAGGGCGCGCCTCATGAGGCTGGTTGCGCAAGCTGTTCTAGTAAGGCTGCTCGTACCAGCCCCGACGAGGATTGTCGTTGCAGTTGTTCCACCTACCACCGTCGCGACCCACACGACGTACATTTTGCTCCGGACGTAGGCCAACCCTCACGTCTCAGAGGACCTTGAGTTCCTGTCAGTCTTCAGTGTTGTGGGTGTATACTTCATGGTAGATGCAGAACGGGAAACGGTCCTTCTCGGGCACGCTTCGCTCGTGACCACGCTTCTGCTCGGGTTTAGCCGCAAGCACAGCGGGTCCTTTGCGCCTTACCTCCTTGGACTTGGCCTCGACATCTTTGGGTGCGTTGTCAGGGTTGTCATGGGCAAACAGGCGGCCCTCATCGGCCTTGGCGCTTTTGTCGGCGAGGTTGAACAACTCCATGACCGTGCTCGGGTTGTCGTTGATGGTGATCTTTTCGCACATCTTAAGGTCCTTGATCCCGTTGGTGAATACCATCATGACAGCCTCGTCCGTGGTACGCGGGATCTTGTTCCGCACCTGGTTGAACCACTACATGTACTTGCAGAGGGTCTTCCCGGAGTGCTGCTTCACGTGGTGCAAGTCGTTAATGGAGAGGGGACAGTCGTCCTTCCCCTTGAAGTTGGCGACGAACAACACACAGAGATCACTCCATGAAGAGACCGTGCGCCGTCCTTGAGGGACATTAGAAGCTAGTTTGCCAAGACCTTGTCGTTGCCGCCCGCCTTCTCGATGCTTAGGGCGTAGATTTGAAGGAACTCCGCGGGGTTGAGGGAGCCATCGTAGCAGGGGGCAGCCAGGGCTTGAACTTGACCATCCAAACCATCCTGCGTTGCTTACGAGTGAAGACCCGGTAACCCACGTGCAAGGACGGCTCGGTTCTGGTGCAAGGCTGCTGCAACATCCTAGACAACCCGATCCTGGCACTGATGCATCTGCATGAGGACTGTGTGTGCATAGAGCGGAGCCTCGCGACGGATGATCTGGCAACTATCTTCTTCTTCTTGGGCATGTGGGGGTTCCACGGGCACGTGGCGCATCGGGGCTCAGCCTGGTCGCCGTGCACGAGAGGAGGCGGCGGCGCTCCCGGAGACAACTTTCCACGGTAGGACGGAGGGGGCGAAGCTAGTAGGAGGGCGTCGGAGCCTCTCAGGCTGCAAAACGAGATAGGTGATGCGGCCGAGCCATGCATTATAGTCGGCATCAACCGTGTGGGATTCGAAGCTTCGCAGACCCAGAAAGGTTCGGACACTAGGGTGTGCTTGCTCTCCTACCTTCTTGTGCCTCTCAACGTCATGTCGATTCTCCGGTGGCGCAACCAAATGAAGATGAACAAGAACACTCGCACAGTTTACCAACGTTCAGGCCACCTTGCGGTGTAAAACCTTACTCCTGCTTGTTTTATTGATTGAGTTGGAAGTCAAGTACAAAGGGAGGGGCGTTCTTGCCCTAATGGAGTTGGTAGATCCCCTTGCTATGGAGGTCGGACCTCCCTCTTACACACGCCTTGGTCCTCTTTCCCCCAAAAACACACTTGGAAAGGGGACAAGACCGCGGCCTAACCTGACAAAGGTGGTCTTCGCGTGCTAAAGCTCTTCGCCATGACGCGTTGGTGGGCTCGGGGGTGACCTCCGTCCTACCGAGCCCGCAACCTCGGTCCTCTTGCACCAAGTAGGTAACCTTTGGGGGCTTCTTTGGGAACCCGCGGGCTGGCTTGGTTGATGGTGTTAATGCACTAAAGAAGAAAGCCTCTATGTCCATGGTTGGTGGCACCGCCCCTACGCTGCATGCGCGAATTGCATCGCCCATGTGACGGGGCAGGGCCGTGCGACCCCACCTTGTTGCTCTTGAGTAGTCCACCCTCCAAGGGCCTCAGCGACAGCCTTGGGATGCACCTTATCGGCATACTGCCCCATGCGGTCGCTCGCGTTGATTCTCGAGTCTTGCTTGCTAGGCTCCCCGCCGTGTCGTATCAGGACTTTATAGCGCATTGCACGTGGGTCCGCATGCCGAAGGGCCTAGGTACCCCCCGTCCCAGGGGCCCGACATGCCGAGCGGTAGCAAAGAAGCTCGTGTGCCATGAGAAGCATCGCTTGCGTGTTCACCCATTCGACATGGGAGTGGGAGGAGGGAGCTGTGGTGGTGCGGACCTCCCACTGCACAAAGGGGTGCATGGAGGAAGCCTGTTGCTCGTGGGTGGCGGGGTCAATGGCTCACGCCTCGGCCCCGAAGGAGTGGTGGCAGGCACCCCATCCCATAGGTGCGGTCACGACGACTCGGGCTGCTCTGCACTCAGGACGCACACGGTGAGTGTCGGCAATGGGGTCGATGAAGCTCCAGCTGAAACTCGACCCGAAGAACGGCTGCGCACCCATACCTAGCGCGCCGAATGTCGGAATCGGGGCTCTGCAGACCCACAAAGGCTCGAACACTAGGGTGCGCACGCTCTCCTACCCTGTTTTGCCTCTTAACCTCAAGGCGACTCTCCAGTCGATCGAGCTAAGGAAGATGATCAAGAACACTCGCACGGTTTACCCAGATTTAGGCCACCTTGCGATGTAAAACCCTACTCCTACTTGTCTGGATTACTTGAGGTGGAATACGAATACAAGGGGGGTGGGGGGGGGGGTTCTTGTCCAAATGGACATGATGGATACCCTTGCTATGGACGCAGGACCTCCCTCTTATATCATCCCCGGTTCTCTTCCCCCAAAAACACTCAGCTGGAAGGGTTGCCACAATGAACATTTTCAAAGGGAACATGACTTCAGCATACCATGACAAAGATGGTATTTTCCTGCTAAAGTTCTTCACCATGACACGCTCGTGGCCTCGGGGGTAAACTCCGTCCTGCCGAGCCCCCCAGCCTCGGTCCTCTTGCACCAAGTAGGAAACCTTTGGGGGCTGCTTTGGGAACCCGCAGGCTGGTTCTGCTCCCTTGACAGAAAAGGGGAAGGCCTCTCTGTCCGTGCTTGCTAGTATCGATCGTGGCACTGTCCTGCATGGCTCATGTTAATCCCTCGGGCCGTCCTTGGTTAGTCCGCTCCATGCGGGCCCTAGGGGCCCGCGTTAGGAGGCGGCTTGATGATGCAGACCTTAGCGGGAATGGCCTTGAGGGGAACTCTGCCAGTCCCTCGCAACCTTCGATGATCTGTACCTCGCGAGGAGGGCACTAAAAGAAATATGGAAACTTGTGACCTCCAATATTGGTCACTGATTGATCGTTAATTTCCGTTTTTGGCCTTTTTACGACCAAGATGGGTTGGTCAAAAGCTGACCGTCTCTAATGAACTATAACGACCTTTCTACTGGAATGGTTGTAGAGATTTACAACCAAACGAAAAGTTCAATGGTTCTACGACCAATTGTTTTGGTTATTGGTTGTCTGACCAGGCCACGTTGGATCCAACGTGGCAAAGTTACGACCAATTCGATTGGTCGTTGATAAGAGTCAGCCCGATCCAATTCGGTGTATATATGGGCCAATCCCATTAATTCAACCTTTTATTATATTTTAGTTGACATCAATTCTGCTCGGCTACATGGGCCAACCCAACAATTCAGCCATTTTATTTTATAGGCCTTTGTCCTTTTTGCAGTCTATTTCTTCTTTGGGCGTGAACCATTTTACGGACAATTTTGGAGTAGGTCCCACTATTCACGTCATTAAATTAGGTCCCACTTCTCAATTTTTTTTTCTTTCCACATGTCCATTCTCTATTTGAAATGAGTACCAAGTGATGTTTGGGTCCCACACGTGAGTTTGCTATTTGTGCAATAACCAATAACTTGATTCAAACAGAGCCAATAACACATAGTATTTCAGATGACTGCCCAACAAAGTATTTTACAATTATGGCAGTACAAATAAGGTATTCAGCTATAAAACACAGTTGTCAGCGTTCTGGGAATGGGGGTAACCAGACCTGCCTGGATGTGGCCCGGGGCCAGCCCACTTCATAAATCAAACCAACGGGCTCGACACCGCTCAAGGCAAGGCCCTCGTGAGGGGCCAAGCCTCACGAGGAGGAACGAAATCAGGACCCGCAGGGGGCCTGCTTAGGACCTCTCCGGAGCGGCAGATATTCCGAGGCGAGGCCCGGCCTCAGGAGTCAAGAACGACGCAAGGGAAGGACAGGCGAGCAGCACATAGCAGAGCAGAGTAGTTTCCCCTTTAGTGCAAAGGGGGCAAGGACGTACCAGGGTTCCAAAGCAGGAGTAGAGTTTTACGCTTCACAGCGGCCCGAACCAGGGTAAACTGATGTGTTCTATGTCTCCCTCACCATCGAGTGAGTTGCGTGCCATCCCAAACAAGTAGCAAGCTAGGTGAGGCAAACCAGTGAGAGATCTACGTACACGCCCAAGGGTTCGAATCTTTAGGGTTTTGCGGAGCTCGATATCCGAAATTCGGCACGCCGGGTAGGGGGCGTGTCAAGGTCTCCTCCAAGTTTTGCCTTCACAAAGCTTCGTTGCTCCGATGGCTGACGCTCGCCGGGCTCGCGCCGCCCGCATCGCTCAAACAACGCCAGCAGGCCCCGCCTGCGTACGCCGGTCACCATTGCCCGTGGTGAACGCCGCCACGGGCCTCGACGTGCAAGAACAATAGGGCTCGTCCCAGCCGGCTACCGAGCACCGCGACAGCCGCACCGCCACTCCGTCACTCGTCCGGGCCTCCGGGGCGGCCTCACACGTCCGACCGGAGATGCCACACTGCCAGCGCGCGCTTGCCATGGCCATCGAGCTGCTCCGATACTGGCCCGCCCCTGACCGCCACCACGACTGGCTCCAGCGCATCGAGGAGCTCAGTGCCAACGCTGGCGACTCCATGTCGCTTTCCTGTTCGTTTCGGCCCCAACCTTCCCAAGAAAACGACAAGGAACGAGATGCGTCGTCCCCACCACCGTGGTGATACGTGCGTCCCGAGCCCAGACAAGGAACGAGATGCATCGTCCCCACCACCGTGGGGACAGGAGATGAAGCCAGCTGTCAGCTGGTTCCTGTTGGGGAACGTCACATGGGAAACAAAAAATTTCCTACGTGCACGAAGACCTATCATGGTGATGTCCATCTACGAGAGGAGAATTGGATCTACGTACCCTTGTAGATCGCACAGCAGGAAATGTTAAGAAACGCGGTTGATGTAGTGGAACGTCTTCACGTCCCTCGAACCGCCCCACGAACCGTCCCGCGATCCGTCCCACGATCCGTCTCGCGATCCGTCCCACGAACCGTCTCGCGATCCGTTGCATGAACCGTCCTGCGATCTAGTGCCGAACGGACGGCACCTCCGCGTTCAGCACACGTACAGCTCGATGACGATCTCCGCCTTCTTGATCCATCAAGATGGGACGGAGAGGTAGAAGAGTTCTCCGGCAGCATGATGGCGCACCGGTGGTGGTGATGATCTACTCCGGCAGGGCTTCGCCTAAGCTCCGCAGAAATACGATCTAGAGGAAGAACTGCGTGATATAGGGTCGAGCAGCACATGGCAAAGTTGTGTCTCAAAAACCCTCAATACCTCTAGTATACATAGGAGGGAGGGAGGGGAGGTTGTGGCCTCAAACCCTCAAGGTTCGGCCGAAATTGGAGGTGGAGGAGTCCAACTCCAATCCTACTTGGAGTAGGATTCCACCTTCCCATTTGGAAACTCTTTCCACCTTGTGTTTTTTCCTTCTCAAACCTTATGGGCCTTAGTGGGAACTTATTCCAGCCCACTAGGGGCTGGTTTATCTCTTCCCATAGACCATGAGACCCGTTGGGGGCGTGACACCCCTCCCGATGGTCCCCGGCACCCCTCCCGGCACTCCCGGTACACTACCGATGAGCCCGAAACTTTTTCGGTGACCAAAACAAGACTTCCAATATATCAATCTTTACCTCCGGACCATTCTGGAGCTCCTCATGACGTCCTGGATCTCATCCGGGACTCCGAACAACTTTCGGTTACCAACACCTATGACTCAACTATACCGAAACGTCACCGAACCTTAAGTGTGCAGACCCTGCGGGTTCGAGAACTATGCAGACATGACCCGAGACACTCCTCGGTCAATATCCCACAGCGGGACCTGGATGCCCATATTGGATCCTACATATTCTCCGAAAATCTTATCGATTGAACCTCAGTGCCAAGGATTCATATAATCCCGTATGTCATTCCCTTTTTCCTTCGGTATGTTACTTGCCCGAGATTCGATCGTCGGTATCCGCATACCTATTTCAATCTCGTTACCGGCAAGTCTCTTTACTCGTTCCGTAATACAAGATCATGTGACTTACACTTAGTCACATTGCTTGCAAGGCTTGTGTGTGATGTTGTATTACCGAGTGGGCCCCGAGATACCTCTCCGTCACTCGGAGTGACAAATCCCAGTCTTGATCCATACTAACTCAACGGACACCTTCGGAGATACCTGTAGAGCACCTTTATAGCCACCCAGTTACGTTGCGACGTTTGATGCACACAAGGTATTCCTCCGGTGCCAGTGAGTTATATGATCTCATGGTCATAGGAACAAATACTTGACACGCAGAAAACAATAGCAATAAAACGACACGATCAATATGCTACGTTCATAGTTTGGGTCTTGTCCATCACATGATTCTCCTAATGATGTGATCCCGTTATCAAGTGACAACACTTGCCTATGGCCAGGAATCCTTGACCATCTTTGATCAACGAACTAGTCAACTAAAGGCTCACTAGGGACAGTGTGTTGTCTATGTATCCACACATGTATTTGAGTTTCCAATAAATACAATTCTAGCATGGATAATAAACGATTATTATGAACAAGGAAATATAATAATAACAAATCTATTATTGCCTCTAGGGCATATTTCCAACAGTTCCTCGGCCCCGCGCTGATGCGTGCGCCCCCAGCACTGCAACTCCCGCGTCGTGAGCATGCCCCTCTTGAAGCAGACCCGGTGGAGCAACAAAACTCGGCCGCACCCGCACGCGCCACACACGTCGGGCCGGTCGGATGCCTCGCCATCGCTCCTTAACTCTCCCCAACTATGTGGCCCTGCAAGTTCAAGTCTGACCTACCCCCGCGCTACAACGGCACCCTGGACCCGGCAGAGTTCCTACAACTTTACACGTTGAGCATCAGGGCGACAGGAGGAGGCGACAAGGTCATGACGTGTTGGTTCACCATGGTGCTCAAAGGGGCCACGCTCTCTTGGCTCATCAACCTCTCAAAGGCATCCATCACCTCGTGGCACAGCCTGTGCAAGCGCTTTGTCACCAACTTCGAGGGCACTCACGACCGCGCCCCCACCATGAACGACATATGGTGCATCAAGGAGCAGGAGGGGGAGACCATGCACAAGTTCATACAGCGTTTTATGGTCATGCGCCTCAAGATCTCCAAGGCATCAGATGAGGCCGTCAACTCGGACTTCTCCGACGGAGTCACTGACCTCAAGATGAAAGAGGAGCTCGCCATGAGTGACGAAATGAGCACCGCACTAGAGATGTTCAACCTCGCAAAGAAATGCGCCAGGCCCGAGGAAGGTCGCATGTCTCTCCTCGGGCCTCAGGCAGCGAAACCAGAAGAGAAGAAGGACAAAGCGAAGGAGCTGAAGGGCAAGGCTCTTGCGGTGCTCGCAGCCGAGCCTGAGGCGAAGTACGGCCGAGGAGGAGAGCGCCCGTCAGGAGGGGGGGCAATGTGCATCTTCCATGGCATGAGCGGCCATGATACCTCTGAGTGCCAAGAGCTCCGACTGGCCCATGCCGAGCATTTCAGTAGGCGCCCTGGGCGGGGAGACAGAAGCTCCGCCCGCGGTGGAGGCCGCTGGGACGACCGAGAGCCGCGTCAGGTGTGGCGCGAGCAGCCTCATGAAGACCGTTGGCGTGGCCAGCCTCACGAGGACCGATGGGGCAACCAGGCTCAGGAGGACCGCTGGAGCGATGACCCTCAGGAGGGGCAATCACGTGGTCAGCCTCGTGAGGTCCGCCCTCGTGAGGCTGGACTGTCTCCTCTGCCTCCGCCACCCAGGAGGAGGGATAAAGACAGGCGGGACAATGGGGCTGGGGGCTTACAGGAGGTCAGGGCGATGGCCTCCATCTTGGGCGGCGCCCAGACCCCAGCCTCCAACCGCACTTTCAAGCAGTTCGCACGGGAGGTGAATGCGGCTCTCCCGAAGCCTGACGCGATGCACCCCCTCAACTAGTCCTAGACCACCATCGCGCTTGACGCAAGTGATCAGCTTAGGTGCTCATTCATCGCCGGCATGCTCCCCATGATGTGCACCCCGACCATCAGCAACGTCCTCGTCACCAAAACCCTTATCGACAGTGGAGCGGGGCTCAATGTCCTCTCAGTCGAGACCTTCGAGAAACTCCACCTGCCGTAAGCATAGCTCCTATCGACCAAGCCCTTCTCAGGAGTCATGTAGGGGTCCACCGTGCCCATTGGGCAGGTGCATCTGCCAGTCACATTCGGCGAGCACAAGAACTACCACACTGAGATCATCGTCTTCGACGTCGCGCACATCCACCTATCGTACACCGCGATCCTTGGGTACCCGGCTCTCACCAAGTTCTTGGCAGTGATCCATCATGGCTACAACGTCCTCAAGATGCCGGGAGCGGCGACGTCGTCACCATCGCCTACGATGAGAAGGATGCTATCTGCACCCTCGAGCACGCCTACCGCGAAGCGGTGGCCGAACGCCGAAGGAGACGAGGCACCTCGCGAGGACCCACACAAGAAGAAGAAGCAGCTGCCCCTCACAGAGTGCCCTGGGACTTCAGGTGCTGAGCTCGTGGACGGGGCCATGCCTCCCATCGCATAGGAAGGCATGCTCGACGCTCCCCTTGGTTCGGGCCTGGGGGCTACCACCAGGGAGATCCACGGCTTGATCAGTGAGGCAAGGGTGGCACTCGAGCACAACTATAGGGCGAGCTCTGGCACGTGTCTGCTCAGCTCTCGTGATTCCGTCATCAGAGCCATCCGAGAACTTGGAGAGGCCCAAGCCGTGCGAGGCGGGGCCTGCCGTGCACCACACATCGCAGTCGTCGTTGTCGGCCCGGTCGACCGGCCTCGCATCAGCATCAACGTGCTCGCAATCGAGAGAGCCGCGGCCCTAGGCCCTTTCTGAGCCACGCCAACTGAGCACCGGTGGGTGTACCCGCGCGCCGGTGCCCACATGCCCTTCTGGCTGGGGAACGCGACTGCCACCTATCAGGGGCTCCAGCGGGCCATGCTCATGCCCGGCCTACTGGGGCGTGGCGAGGAAGAGGAGGAGATTCTCGGGCCAAGCGAAGGCCCCGAGCCTCGAGAGACGGTGGACCCATGAGTGTCGCGACCGTGGAGGCAGTAGACCGGACAATGACGACGCTATTCGGCACTTCAACGGATGGCCGCCAAGTGAATTTTTGTTGGCTGCTGCGAGGTAACTTTTTGGCTCACCTTGTCCGAGGGTGCCCACAAGGCCATGCGGACTACGGGAGCTTAGGGCAGTCCAAGACTCTACTTTCATTTAAGCATCTTTCAGTTGTTTCTACCTCACCCGCTTCGGACCCTAACATTCTACTTTACTTGCGTCTTTGGGTAGTTGACCCCGCATGGGGGCTCCGGTCGAAGCTTATCCTTGCAGGCCGCCTGAGACATCAAACACCCAATCTCACTCCCAAAGAAAAGAAGTCAACAGGGTTTACCAATGGCCCAAAAGAAGCTCAGTCCACCAATGACTCGGGGGTAGGGACACTCGCAAGGCCAAAGCATCCTCGCGACCTCCCAGATACACCCCCACTGTGACACTCACCTAATAACGAGCTGAGGCTGCATATGTCCAGGGCCCCCCGAAGACACGGAGAGGTCCATCCCACGCCTAGTGGCAGCCCTATGCTCCACGCTGGGGAGATGCTCAAGCCCCAATGCCTCGGGGGTAGGGACACTCGCGAGGCCAAAGCGTCCTCGCGACCTCCCAGATACACCCCCACTATGAAACTCTCATGTAATAATGACCCGAGGCTATATACGCCCAGCCCCCCCCGAGGACGCGGAGGGGTCCACCCATGCCTAGTGGAAGACCTATTCTTCGTACTTGGTATAGACGGAAGCAATCAACACAGTCCGCCAGTGACTATGCCCGCAGCTGGCACCAACGCAGTCGGCCAATGAAATGCCCGCAGCTGGCACCAACACAACCCGCCAATGGCTACGCCTGCAGCTGGCAAGGAAATCAACACAGTCCACCCGCGGCTACGCCCACGCCTGATGACCCACAAGTATAGCGGATCTATCGTAGTCCTTTCGATAAGTAAGAGTGTCGAACCCTACCAGGAGAAGAAGGAAATGACAAGTGGTTTTCAGCAAGGTATTCTGTGCAAGCACTGACATTATCGGTAACAAATAATTGCGGGATAAGATAATTCGTCACGGGTAACAAGTAAAAATAGTAACAAAGGTGCAGCAAGATGGCCCAATCCCTTTTGTAGAAAGGGACAAGCCTGGATGAACTCTTATATAAGGTAAATCGCTCCCGAGGACACATGGGAGTTTCTGTCAAGCTACTTTTCATCATATTCATTTGATTCGCGTTCGCTACTTTGATAGTTTGATATGTGGGTGGACAGGTGCTTGGGTGCTGTCCTTAGTTGGACAAACATCCCACTTATGATTAACCCCTCTCGCAAATATCCACAACTACGAAAGAAGAATTAAGACAAAGTCTAACCATAGCATTAAACTGGTGGATCCAAATCAGCCCCTTGCGAAGCAACGCATAAACTAGGGATTAAGCTTCTGTCACTCTAGCAACCCATCATCTACTTATTACTTCCCAATGCCTTCCTCTAGGCCCAAATAATGGTGAAGTGTCATGTAGTCGACATTCACATAACACCACTAGAGGATAGACAACATACAACGCATCAAAATATCGAACAATACCAAATTCACATGACTACTTATAGCAAGACTTATCCCATGTCCCCAGGAACAAACGTAACTACTCACAAGGCATAATTGTGTTCATGATCAGAGAGGTATTGAATAGCATTAAGGATCTGAACATATGATCTTCCACCAAGTAATCCAACTAGCATCAACTACAAGGAGTAATTGACATTAGTTGCAACCTTAGAAGTACCAATCGGAGTCGTGAGACGGAGATTGGGTACAAGAGATGAACTAGGGTTTGGAGATGAGATGGTGCTGATGAAGATATTGATGGAGATGAGTCCCCTCCGATGAGAGGAGTGTTGGTGCTGACGATGGCGATGATTTCCCCCTCCGGGAGGGAAGTTTCGCCGGCAAGACGGCCCTGGCGGAGCTCTAGATTGGTTCTCCTCAAGTTCGGCCTCGTGACCTCCTGGTGGCTCCCCTCCAGTATTTCTTCTGCCTAGTAATTTTTATATATTCCAAAATAATTCCTCACTGATTTTCATGGCTTTTGGAGTTGTGCAGAATAGGTATCTCAAACTTGCTCCTTTTCCAGCCCGGAATTTCAGCTGTCGGCATTCTCCCTCTTCATGTAAACCTTATAAAATAAGAGAGAAAGGCATAAGTAGTGTACCATAATGTGTAATAACAGCGCATAATGCGATAAATATCAATATAAAAGCATGATGCAAAATGGACGTAGCAACTCCCCCAAGCTTAGACCTCGCTTGTCCTCAAGCGGAAGCCGAGATCAATAAATATGCCCACATGTTTAGAGATAGAGGTGTCCATAAAATAAAATACAAACATGGAGGCATCATGATCATATTTAGAACAGCAATATCGTCACATAATCTTTCATGCTTATGCTAAAGTGACAATTCCTTCACAATGTAAAGTATGGATCAAGAACCTTATTGAGAATTAATAACCAATAGTCTTTAGTCATTGAAGCAATTGCAATTTATCATAACATCGAAAAGAGTCAAATAAGAGCTTGTAAAGCAAATCCACATACTCAATCATCTTTTAGTCTTCTACAATTCCTAAAACTCACGCGGTACTCAAGAGATCAAAGTTTCAGTTGGACACAGAGAAAGATAGGGGCTTATAATTTTGCCTCCCAACTATTTACCTCAAGGGTAATGTCAACAATAATAATTCATGATTACTTACTTCCAAGTTGATACATGAATATAGATCTTTCCCTACCACATGACGCTTGCCAAGATAATGGCGAAATAAAGAATTGGTGTCGATCACCATGACTCTTTTAAAGATAAAAAGTAAAGGTACAAGATAGGCCCTTCGTAGAGGGAAGCAGAGGTTGTCATGCGCTTTTGAGGTTTGGATGTGTGATCTCTTAGTGTGAAGGAACGTTACTTTATATTGCCTCATGTGATAAAGAACTTTATTATGCAGTTTGTCGCTTTTATGTCTTCCTCATCACAGGTTCGTACAAAGATTATTTTCCACACACTAATAGATCATACATATTTAGGGAGCAATTTTTGTTGCTTACACCGATGACAACTTACTTGAGAAATCTTATTCAATCCATAGGTAGGTATGGTGGACTCTTATGGAAAACCTGGGTTGAGGGTTTATGGATGCACAAGTAGTATCTCTACTTAGTGCGGAAGTTTTGGATGATATGAGGTGGAAGCAAGCGTCACATGCTAAGGGATCTCTAGTCATATAACATTGTTCGGAACCAAGGAAACATAATTCATTATGTTGTCTTCCTTGTCCAACATCTACTTCTTAGCATGTAATAGTTTAATGAGTGTTCACAATCATAGACGGTGTCAAAGATGATATATTTATACGTGAACCTCTCTTTCTTTATTACTTCCTATTAATTGCAACAATGACCAAGGTCTGCGTTTGTCCACCCACAACAAGTTTCAATCAACTTTCTTTTATATGTGAAGCCACCACTCCCCATAGGATCATCACATGATCTTTCATGCTTTTGTTTTATTATTATTCTTTCCTTTAGATCATGGCATGAAGCAAAGCCCTTAACTAAAACACTCTTTATTATATAACTCACGAACTCGATTACATATGGGGTAACACAAAGCAAAACTCAAGCCTAGATCATACTAAGAACTTTATTCTACTAGATGAAGATATTACCAAAAAGGATCGAACTAAGATAAAGGTAAAGGCAAAAGATGTGATGGTGATACGGTACCAGGGCAACTTCCCCAAGCTTGGCACAAGCCAAGGGGAGTGCCCATATCCATGTGTTTAATTGTCTTCCTTCAGAGGTGATGGTGGTGGAGTTGTTGGAGTCTGGCGTTGATTCTCCGTCTTCCAACGCATAGGTTCTCCATCATGGAAAGATGATCGAGTCTCCGGAATCCTCAAATCTGCAGCCAATCGCATTGCTTTAAATCTATACGCATACTCACAGTTTTTGTTCTGCAAGTCGTAGATGTGGGCTTGGAGATGATTGATTCTGTCATAGAGCTTGAAGAGGTTCTCCCTGATGTCCTTCGCATCGATCTTGTGCTTGTTGGTGAACTCCGTGATCATGATGTGATTGGCGTTGAGTCCGCGTTCCACCATCCCTTGCCACTTGAAAAACTTGCTGCTCCATTGCTTCGAGCCTCGCCTCTACGCTTCCGGTCCTCTTGGGCCCCTCAACATCATGGATGTGCAGCACCCCCTCATGCATCTCAATAGATTGAGGGTTTTGCAGCACCTACGCGAGTTTGGGATTGATGAACTTCTCGAAGAACTTGTCCTTCGGAACTTTTAGGGATGCCATAGCGATCTGGATCTATCTGCACAGCAACTCGAAATGAAAACAGAGGATATTTGCGTGATACGAGGGTCACACCTTTCGGGACATTATATAATGAATTTTTACCGACCATAAGGAGTATTCAACAAGAAAACGGAGTCCGGGAGACACACGAGGTGCTCACGATCCCTCCAGGCGCGCCCACGGGGGTGGGGCGCGCCTGGCAGGCTTGTCACCTCCTCGTGCGCTTTCCGGACTACTTTAATTTTTTTCTATTTTTCTAAATATTCCAAAACGGAGAAAATTTGCTATTGGAAAAGTTTTGGAGTCAGTTTACTTACCGTATCACATACCTCTTCGTTTCTGGAGTTTGAAACAAGCTGGTAAATATCCCTTATGTACTCCTCCGGAGTTATGGTATTAATAATACTGCTTTCAACATTTATGGGAGTACATGAGATATAATGCTTGATTCTTTGCCCATTTACAACTCTCGGAAAATTACCTTCCGCGTTGTTTATTTTTATGGCACCGGAACGATATACTTCCTCAACAATGTAAGGTCCTTCCCATTTAGAGAGAAGTTTGCCTGCAAAAAATCTTAAACGAGAATTGTATAGCTAGACATAATCACCTACATTGAACTCACGTTTTTGTATCCTTTTATCATGCCACCTCTTAACTTTTTCTTTAAACAACTTGGCATTTTCATATGCCTGAGTTTTCCATTCATCAAGTGAACTAATATCAAATAACATCTTCTCACCAGCAAGTTTGAAATCAATGTTGAGCTCTTTGATTGCCCAATAAGGCTTATGCTCTATCTCAAGAGGTAAATGACATGCTTTACCGTAAACCATTTTATACGAAGAGATGCCCATGGGATTCTTATAAGCAGTTCTATAAGCCGACAGCGCATCATCAAGTTTCTTAGACCAATTCTTTCTAGACCTACTAACAGTCTTTTGAAAAATTAATTTACTTTCTCTATTACTTAACTCTACTTGACCACTAGACTGAAGATGATAAGGAGATGCAATTCTATGGTTGACATCATACTTAGCAAGCATTTTACGGAAAGCACCATGAATAAAATGTGAACCACCATCAGTCATTAAATATCTAGGGACTCCAAATCTAGGAAAAATAACTTGTTTAAGCATCTTAATACAGGTGTTATGGTTAGCACTACTAGTTGGAATAGCTTCTTCCCACTTAGTAACGTAATCAACAACAACTAGAATATGAGTATACCCGTTGGACTTTGGAAAAGGTCCCATATAATCAAAACCCCAAACATCAAATGGTTCAATAACAAGTGAATAATTCATAGGCATTTCCTGACGTTTACTGATATTACCTATTCTTTGACATTCATCACAAGACAAGACAAACTTACGAGCATCCTTGAAGAGAGTAGGCCCATAAAAACCGGATTGCAATACCTTGCGTGCAGTTCTATCTCCCGCATGGTGTCCTCCGTAAGCCTGGGAGTGACACTTCTGTAGGATATGTCCCTGTTCATGCTCAGGCACACAACGTATAATAACACCATCTACTCCTTCTTTATAAAGGTGAGGATCATCCCAAAAGTAATGTCTCAAATCATAAAAGAACTTTTTCTTTTGTTGGTATGTGAAACTAGGTGGTATATATTTAGCAACAATATAATCAGCATACCATGGTGTACTGCGTGAAGCATTGATGACATTCTATTGTTCAACAGGAAAGCTATCATCAATAGGTTGTGGGTCATCAAGAACATTCTCTAACCTAGACAAGTTATGTGCTACGGGGTTCTCAGCACCCTTCCTATCAACAATATGCAAATCAAATTCTTGTAGCAAGAGAACCCATCTAATAAGTCTAGGTTTAGCATCTTTCTTTTCCATGAGATATTTAATAGCAGCATGATCAGTGTGAATAGTAACTTTGGAATCAACAGTATAGGATCTCAACTTATCACATGCAAACACAACTGATAAAAAATCTTTTTCAGTAGTAGCATAGTTTCTTTGGGCACTGTCTAGAGTTTTACTAGCATAATGAATAACATTTAATTTCTCATCAACTCTTTGTCCTAGAACAGCACCAACAACATAATCACTAGCATCACACATAATTTCAAAAGGTAGGTTCCAATCAGGTGGTTGAACAATAGGTGCAGTTATCAAGGCCTTCTTAAGTATTTCAAATGCTTCTTTGCAATCATCATCAAAAACAAATGGAATATCTTTTTGCAAGAGATTGGTGAGAGGCCTAGAAATCTTAGAGAAGTCTTTAATAAACCTTCTATAGAAACCGGCATGACCAAGGAAACTTCTAATACCTTTAATGTCTGTAGGGCATGGCATTTTCTCGATCGCATCAACTTTAGCCTTATCGACTTCAATACCTCTTTCAGAAATTTTATGTCCCAAGACAAGGCCTTCATTAACCATAAAGTGACACTTCTCCCAATTAAAGACAAGGTTAGTATATTTACATCTCTGCAAAACTCGATCAATGTTACTCAAGAAATCATCAAAGGAAGATCCGTAAACGGAGAAATCATCCATGAAAACCTCAACAATCTTTTCACAAAAGTCACAGAATATAGCCATCATACATCTTTGAAAGGTAGCAGGTGCATTACATAAACCAAAAGGCATACGTCTATAAGGAAAGGTACCGAAAGGGCAAGGAAAAGTGGTTTTCTCCTGATCAGATTGTGCGACAGGTTTTTGGGAGAAACTGGCATAACCATCTAGAAAGCAAAAGTGTGTATGTTTAGACAATCTTTCTAGCATTTGATCAATAAAAGGTAAAGGGTAATGATCTTTCTTAGAAGATTTATTTAATTTCCTAAAATCAATTATCATCCTATAGCCAGTAACAATTATTTGTGGGATCAATTCATCTTTATCATTAGGGACAACGGTACTACCTCCTTCTTAGGGACACAATGCACCGGACTTACCCAATTTGTATGAGCAACATGATAAATAATACCTGATTCCAAGAGCTTTAGTATTTATTTTCTTACCACCTCTTTCATCTTAGGATTTAATCTTCGTTGGTGATCGACAACTGGTTTGGAATCAGGGTCAATTTTAATTTTATGTTGGCATAGAGTGGGACTAATGCCCTTAAAATCATCAAGAGTACATCCAATAGCAGCACGGTGCTTCCTTAGAGTTTTCAATAATTTCTTTCCTTCATGCTCTAAAAGGTTAACACTAATAATAACAGGATATATCTCTTTTTCATCAAGATAAGCATACTTAAGAGTATCAGGTAATTGTTTAAGCTCAAACACAGGATCACCCTTTGGTGGAGGTGGATCTCCAAGTAATTCAATAGGCAAATTATTCTTAAGGATAGGACGTTGTTCAAAGATAACTCTACCTATCTCATTCCTTTCATCCATATGCATATCATTTTCATGTTCAAGCAAGTATTGCTCTAAAGGATCAGTAGGAGGCACAACAATAGTAGCAAGAGCAATAATTTCATCCTTACTAGACAATTCTTTTTCATGAGGTTGTCTACCAGACTTAGAAAAATTAAATTCATGTGACACACCTCCAAAGCCAACAGTAACAGTTTGTTTCTCACAATCAATTTGAGCTTTAACAGTATTGAGGAAAGGTCTACCAAATATGATGGGACAAAAGCTATCTTGTGTGGTAGCAAGAACGAGAAAATCAGTAGGATACTTAGTTTTACCACACAAGACTTCAATATCTCTAACAATTCCCACAGGGTCGATAGTATCTCTATTAGCAAGTTTAATAGTAACATCAATAAATTCCATCTCGACAGGTGCAATCTCATCTTTAATTTCATTATATAAAGATTGAGGTATTGCACTAACACTAGCACCCATGTCACATAAACCATGATAACAATGATCTCCTATGTAAACAGAAACAACAGGCATGCCAAAAACAGGTGTATGTTTGTCTCTAGCATGAGGTTTAGCAATTCTAGCAGCAACTTCAGAAAATTAAATAACATGTCCATCAACATTATCGGCCAAGAGATCTTTAATAATAGCAATACTAGGTTCAAATTTAATTTGATCAGGGGGTGTAGGTGTTCGAATGTAGCCCTTACGTATCACATTTGAAGCTTTAGCATGATCCTTTATTCTAACAGGGAAAGGTCGTTTCTCAATGTAAGCACTAGGAACAATAGAATCATTATAAGCAAAAACTTTCTCTTCAACTAGATTGGGTTTTACTACATTAACTTCTATGGGAGGATGATATTTAAACCACTTCTCCTTAGGGAGATTAATATGAGCAACAAATGATTCACATAAAGAAGCTACTATCTCAGAGTCAAGTGCATGTTTAGCGCTAAAATCACGAAAAGTATTTGTTTCAACGAAGGATTTAACGCAATCGAACTTAAGATTCATACCTGACTCCTTACCTTCATCAAACTCCCAATCTTCAGAGTTGCTTTTAATTCTTTCCAATATATCCCAATTGAAATCAATATCTCTCTTCATAAAAGAACTGATACAAGAAGTGTCAAGCATGGTGCGATTTTCATGAGAAAGCCGAGCATAAAAGTTCATAATAATAATTTCTCCAGGGAGCTCATGGTTGGGGCATGAATATAACATTGACTTAAGCCTCCCCCAAGCTTGAGCGATACTTTCTCTATCACGAGGCCAAAAATTATAGATATAATTCTGATCAGGATGTACCAAATGCATATGATAAAACTTTTGATGAAATTCCAATTTCAATCGGTTGTAGTTCCATGATCCAGTATCATCACATAACCTATGCCATGTCAATGCTTTATTCCTCAAAGATAAGGGAAAGACCTTCTTCTTTACCTCATCCTGACGCAAACCTGCAAGCTTAAATATACCACAAACTTCATCTACATAGATTAGATGCAAGTCGGGATGTGATGTTTCATCTCCTGTAAAAGGATTAGCCAACAGTTTCTCTAGCATACTTGAAGGAATTTCATAATAAATATTTTCAATAGGTGCAGTAGGTTGAGGAGCAACTCTTTGTGCTTCCGGTCGAGGTGAAGATACCCTGAATAAGCCCCTCAAAGAATTAGTTCCATAGTGACAAGTGACAATAAATTTCAGCACACTATATAAATGTTTCCTTACCAAATTCCACTCACAAAAGCCGCTTCACTCCCCGACAACGGTGCGAGAAAAGAGTCTTGATGACCACAAGTATAGGGGATCTATAGTAGTCCTTTCGATAAGTAAGAGTGTCGAACCCAATGAGGAGCAGAAGGAAATGACAAGTGGTTTTCACCAAGGTATTCTGTGCAAGCACTGAAATTATCGATAACAGATAATTCCGGGATAAGATAATTCGTAACGGGTAACAAGTAACAATAGTAACAAAGGTGCAGCAAGATCTCCCAATCCCTTTTGTAGCAAGGGACAAGCCTGGACGAACTCTTATATAAGGTAAAGCGCTCCCGAGGACAAATGGGAATTTCTGACATGCTAGTTTTCATCATGGTCATATGATTCGCGTTCGCTACTTTCATAGTTTGATATGTGGGAGGACCGGTGCTTGGGTGTTGTCCTTACTTGGACAAACATCCCACTTATGATTAACCCCTCTCGCAAGCATCCTCAACTACGAAAGAAGAATTAAGACAAAGTCTAACCATAGCATTAAACTGGTGGATCCAAATCAGCCCCTTGCGAAGCAACGCATAAACTAGGGTTTAAGCTTCTGTCACTCTAGCAACCCTTCATCTACTTATTACTTCCCAATGACTTCCTCTAGGCCCAAATAATGGTGAAGTGTCATGTAGTCGATGTTCACATAACACCACTAGACGAAAGACAACATATAACCCATCAAAATATCGAACGAATAACAAATTCACATGACTACTTATAGCAAGACTTATCCCATATCATCAGGAACAAATGTAACTACTCACAAAGAATAATTATGTTCATGATCAGAGAGGTATTTAATAGTATTAAGGATCTGAACATATGATCTTCCACCAAGTAATACAACTAGCATCAACTACAAGGAGTAATTGACACTACTTGCAACCTTAGAAGTACCAATCGGAGTCGCGAGACGGAGATTGGGTACAAGAGATGAACTAGGGTTTGGAGATGAGATGGTGCTGAGGAAGATGTTGATGGAGATGAGTCCCCTCCGATGAGAGGAGTGTTGGTGTTGACGATGGCGACGATTTCCACCTCCGGGAGGGAAGTTTCCCCGGCAGGACGGCCGTGCCGGAGCTCTAGATTGGTTCTGCTTAAGGTCCGCCTCGTGGCGGCGGCGTTTCTTCCCGAAAGTTCTCTCTTGATTTTTTCTGGGACGAAACCCTCCATATAGCAGAAGATGGGAGCCGGAGGGGTAACATGGGGCCAACGAGCCCCCCAGGCGCGCCTGGTAGGCTCGTGACCTCCTGGTGGATCCCCTCCAGTATTTCTTCCGCCCAATATTTTTTATATATTCCAAAATAATTCCTCGCTGATTTTCACGGCTTTTGGAGTTGTGCAGAATAGATATCTCAAACTTTCTCGTTTTCCAGCCCAGAATTCCAGCTGCCAGCATTCTCCCTCTTCATGTAAACCTTATAAAATAAGAGAGAAAAGGCATAAGTATTGTACCATAATGTGTAATAACAGCCCATAATGCGATAAATATCAATACAAAAGCATGATGCAAAATGGACGTATCAACGCCCAAGTGTGTGGGACAGACAACTGGATGTACGAGGCCGCTCGTACATCAAGGGGGACCCCTGAGCATCGCGACTCAGGGGCCTAAATGCGCCCATAGCCCCTTCCCCCTTTGGGCTGTCCTTGGTTTCTGGTTGGTTCAATCGCGGGGAGGTACGCACGGGGCGGGCCCTGCCGACACAGAGCCTAGTGCGCTCAACAAACCAGCTCATCTGAGGAAGAATGCTGGAGTCAGTCGTATGCCAAGGGGGACCCTTGACATCGCGACTCAGGGGCCGAACTATGCTCGTAGCCCCTTCCCCCTTTGGACCGTCCTTGGTTTCCGGTCTGTCCAATCGCGGGGAGGTATGCGCGGGTCGGGCCCTGCCGACGCGGAGTGCTGAAGGTGTTCTAAAGTTTTCCAATCCTCATCGCGTTCTCCTCATGAGGGCAGCTCGCGCATCAAGGGGGAATCTTGAGCATCACGACTCAGGGGCCTAACTGCGCTCGTAGCCCCTTCCCCCTTTGGGTCATTTTTGGTCTCCGGTCGGTCCAATCGCAAGGAGGTACGCGCACGGCAGGCCCTGCCGACGCAGAGTAACACAGCAAACATGACAGGAACGAGGCGAAGAAAACATTCAATCATTTAGTTATTAGAAGACATGATAAGTTCATGAACACGCAAATGAGTTTAACGCCTCCACGAGGCACGATGTGCATTGCAGTAAAAAGGCAGGGAGAAGAAATTAGGAGGAGCCACCACCGGTCGCCCCCTCTACAGGGGGCTGGTCGTCGACGTCAAAAGCGTCGTCTTCCCCGTCATCGGCTTCAGCGGCACGTGGAGATGAAGGAATTGCGACGCGGGCGAACATCCTCCCCAACGCCTCCTCGGGGCCCTTCACCGCCTCCGCGGAGTGGTCACGGGCCTCGGCAGGGACCAGCAGGATCACGGAGCCGGGGTCAAATCCAAGCTCGCGAAGATGAAGGTGGCTGAAGACGTGTCTCTCAGCCGCGAAGAAGAGGTCGCGGCACTCGCTGTCCAAGATCGTGTCCGCCTGCACGACGGCATCCTCCAGCGCCACGGCGAGCTCCTTCGCGAGCGCAGCAAAGCCGTCCTCCGGGGTGGCAAGAGGCTCGTCGAACCCGTCCCGACAGAGGGAGCGGAGTGCCGAGCGAAGCTTGAGCTCAACGTCAGGGAAGCAAGCCAGCTCCGCAACCTTCTTCTTCTCGGCTGCGACGAGGGCTTTGTTGGAAATATGCCCTAGAGGCAATAATAAAATGGTTATTATCATATTTCCTTTTTCATGATAATCGTCTATTTTTCATTCTATAATTGTATTAACAGGAAACATTAATACATGTGTGGATAAATAGATCACAATGTGTCCGTTGCAAGCCTCTAGTTGGCTAGCTCGTTGATCAATAGATGCTCATGGTTTCCTGATCATGGACATTAGATGTCATTGATAACGGGATCACATCATTGGGAGAATGATGTGATGGACAAGACCAAATCCTAAGCATAGCACTAGATCGTGTTCTTTGTATGTTAAAGCTTTTCTAATGTCAAGTGTCTTTTCCTTCGATCGTGACATTGTGCAACTTCCGGATACCATAGGAGTGCTTTGGGTGTATCAAACGTCACAACATAACTAGGTGACTATAAAGGTTCACTACGGGTATCTTCGAAAGTGTCTGTTGGGTTGGTACGAATCGAGATCGGGATTTGTGACTCCGTGTGACAAAGAGGTATCTCTGGGCCCACTTGATAGAACATCATCATGAGCTCAATGTGACTAAGGAGTTAGTCACAGGATGACGTGCTACGGAACGAGTAAAGAGACCGACAGGTCGAACATGAGTCATATGGTTGAATACGATCAGCATGAAGTTGCTCACCATGACGACTAGTCCTTCTCACGTGATGATCGGACACGGGTTAGTCAACATGGATCATGTATCACTTAAATGACTAGAGAGATGTCGATTTAAGTGGGAGTTCATCAGATGAACTTAATTATCATGAACATAGTCAAATAGGTCTTTGCAAATTATGTAACTTGCGCTATAGCTCTACGATATTTGATATGTTCCTAGAGAAATCTTAGTTGAAACATAGAAGTAGCAATTGGCGGACTGGGTCCGTTAACTGAGGATTGTCCTCATTGCTACGCAGAAGGCTTATGTCTTTAATGCACCACTCAGTGTGCTGAACCCTAAGCATGGTCTGTAGATGTTGCGAACATCCGACATACATGTTTTTGATAACTACATGATAGTTCAGTGCATGTTTCTTGAACAACTTAGAATTAAGGCATTAAAGACGTTTCGAACGTCGCAGGACATACGTGATGATACAAGAGATGAAATTGGGATTTCATGATCGTGCCCTTTTTGAGAGGTATGAGACCTCCGACGAGATTCTTTGTTTGCAAAGTAAAGGATAAGAGCTCAATCGTAGAGCATGTGCTCAGATTATCTGAGTACTACAATCGCTTGAATCGAGTGGGAGTTGAACTTCCACATGAGACAGTGATAGTTCTCCAAGGTCACTGACACCAAACTACTAGAGCTTGGTGATGAACTATAACATATCAAGGATGGATATGATGATCCTTGAGCCATTCGTGATGTTTTACACCACGAAAGTAGAAGTCAAAAGGGAACATCAATTGTTGATGGTTTGTAAAACCACTAGTTTCAAGAAGGTAAAGGGCTTGAAGGGATACTACATTAAGCGGCAAACCAGTTGCTGCTCTATGAAGACATCCAAAGGTTGAACCCAAACCCGAGACTATGTGCTTATGAAATAAGGGGAACATTCACTGAAGAGGAACTACCCTAGACACTTGGTAGATGAGAAGGCTGGCAAAGTCGACAGAAGTATATTGGATATACATGATATTGATGTGTACTTTACTAGTACTCCTAGTAGCACCAGGTTATGAGATATCGGTTCGGTTGCTAAGTGTTAGTAACTCAAAATAAAAGCTATGGAATAAATAGAGACTAGTTAAAGGCAAGGTGACGATGTGTGTGTTTCCAAGGTTGATATGATCACACATCGCACACTCCCTCTACCATCGAGATTAGTGTAAAACCTAAGTAATTGTTATTTGGTGTTTGCGTTGGGCAAAGACATGATTGGATTATGTTAATGGAAAATACAATTATTCATCTAAAGAGAATAATGGTTATTCTATTTAGTTGAATGATACCTTAAATGGTCTTGCACCTAGAATGAATGGTTTATTGAATCTCGATCGTAGTGATACACATGTTCATAATATTGTTACCAAAAGATACAAACTAGTAATGATAGTACCACTTACTTGTGGCACTGCTACTTGAGTCATATTGATATAAAATGCATGAAGAAGCTCCATGCTGATGGATCTTTGTACTCACTCATTTTTGAAACGTTTGAAACATGCAAACCATGCCTGTTGATATAAACGCATGAAGAAACTCCATGCGGATGGATCTTTTGACTCACTTTGATTTTGAGTCACTTGAGACATGCAAATCAAACCACATCGGCAAGATGACTGAAGACCTCTTTTTCCAGTGAGATGGAACAAGAATGTAACTTGTTGGAAGTAATACATTTTGATTTGTGCAGTCCGATGAGTACTGAGGCACGCAGTGGATATCATTGTGTTCATACTTCACAAATGATTTGAGTAGATACTAGTGTATTTACTTGATAAAACAGAAATCTGAGTTATTGAAATGTTCAAGTAATTTTAGAGTGAAGTTGTAGATCATCGTGACAAAAGGATAATATGTCTACGATGTGATCCTGGAGGTAAACATATATATATGAGTTATGAATTTGGTAAACATTTAAGACAATGTGAAAATAGTTTCACGTGAAAAATGTTTCACAACTCATGCCACCTGGAACACCATAGTCTGATGGTCTGTCCGTATGTCATAGTTGTGCCCTATTAGATATGGTGCATACTATGATATTTATTATCAAATTACCAATATCGTTTATGGGTTAGGCATTAGAGACAACCGCATTCACTTTAAATAAGGCGCCACGTAATTCCGTTGGAGATGACACCGTATGAACTATGGTTTAGAGAAACCTAAGCTGTCATTTCTTAAAAGTTTGGGTCTGCGATGCTTATGTGAAAGAGTTTTCAAGCCTGATAAGATCGAACCCAAAGCGGATAAATGCATCTTCATAGGACACCCGAACAGTTGGGTATACCTCCTATCTCAGATCCGGAAGCAAATGTGTTTGTTTCTTGAAATGAGTCCTTTCTCAAGGAAAAGTTTCTCTCGAAAGAATTGAGTGGGAGTTTTGGTGGAAACTTGATGAGGTTATGTGAACCATCACTTCAACCAGTGTGTGTGTGTAGCAGGGCACAGGAAGTTGTTATTGTAGCACCTACACCAATTGAAGTGGAAGCTAATGATAATGATCGTGAGACTTCAGATCAAGTTACTAGAAACCTCGTAGGTTGACAAGGTGACGTACTGCTGCTACAGAATGGTACAGTGACCCTGTCTTGAAGGTCATGTTGTTGGACAACAATGAACCTACGAGCTATGGAGAAGCGATGGTGGGCCCGGATTCCGACAAATGGCTGGAGGCCATGAAATCCAAGAGAGGATCCATGTATGAAAAACAAAGTATAGACTTTGGAAGAACCACTTAATGGTCATAAGACTGTTAACTGTGAATGGATCTTTAAAAAGAAGACAAACGATGATGTTGAAAAGTCAACATTAAGAAAGCTCGACTTGTCGCAAAAGTGCTTTCGAAAAAGTTCAAAGAGTTGACTACGATGAGACTTTCTCACTCGTATCGATGCTGAAAATCTGTTGAAATTATGTTAGCAGTTGCTGCATCATTTATGAAATATTGCAGATAGGATGTCAAAATGTTGTTTCCTCGAAGGTTTCCTTGAGGAAAGGTTGTATGTGATACAACCAGAAGATTTGTCGATCCTAGAGGGTGCTAACAAGTATGCAAAGCTCCAGCGATCCTTCTATGGACTGGAGCAATCATCTCGGAGTTGGAATATACTTTTTGATGAGATGATCAAAGTTTTTGGTTCTATACAAAGTTTATGAGAAACTTGTATTTCCAAAAGGTGAGTGGGAGCACTATGAATATGTGTGGTTGACATACTGTTGATCGGTAATAATGTAGAATTTCTGTGAAGCATAAAGGGTTGTTTGAAAAGAGTTTTTCAAAGAAAACCTAGATGTAGCTACTTCAGGGTTGAGCATCAAGATCTATAAAGATAGATCAAAGTGCTTAATGGAACTTCCAGTGAAATGCATGCCTTGACAAGTTTTTGAAGGAGTTCAAAATAGATCATCAAAGAAGGAGTTCTTGGCTATGTTGCAAGGTGTAAATTTGAGTATGACTCAATGCCCGACCACGGCAGAAGAAAGAGAAAGGACGAATGTCGTCCCCTATGCATTAGCTGTAGACTCTACAAGTATGCTATCCTGTGTACCGCACCTAAAGCGTGCATTGCCATGAGTCAGTCATGGGGTACGAGAGTAATCCAGGAATGGATCACTGGACAGCGGTCAAAGTTATCCTTAGTAACTAATGAACTAAGGATTTTTTTTCTCAATTATGGAAGTGATTAAAAAGTTCGTCGTAAAGGAGTTACGTCGATGCAAGCTTTGTCACTGATCCGGAGGACTATGAGTAGTAAACCGAATTCGTACAGTGGAGCAATCATTTGGAATGCACTACTAGTAAAAGGGCTATAGATAATATAGACACTAATGGCGCACCAGACAAGTGGTGCGCCACTACTATATAGCAGTGGCACACCATGTGCAGGTGTGCCATTAGTGTGATGGACACTAATGGCGCACCACACACACGGTGCGCCACTACTAACAATTTTTTTTTCAGAAGTACTAATGGCGCACCGGGGCAGAGTGCGCCATTACTAGTTTAACTAGTAATGGCGCACCACTCACCCAGTGCGCCACTATTATTATTATTATTAAATTTTTTTGCAAAACTACTAATGGCGCACCACCAGCTGGTGCGCCATTAATAACCAGGGTTACTAATGGCGCATTTGTAAGTGATGCGCCATTAGTAACCTAGGACCCGACCCGCTCCCCCCGCCGCCGTCACCAACCTCCACAATTTGGTCCACCAATCCACCACACGCCGACCCGCACCACCACCATGACCGCCTCCTCCTCCTCCTCGCTCTGGATCTCAGCACCAACCCACCACCCCGCCGCGGGGGCACGACCGCTCCGGCTGCCATTCCACTCCGTCTCCGTCCGCCCCCGCTGCTCCCCAGTCTCCGCCTCCGCCTCCCCGCAGCAGGCGCCGGGTCCGGGCGATGGCGACCGCGCCAACGGGCGCACCGGCGTGCCCGTGCACATGCCCTTCTCCCGCGACGCCGCCATCGCGCTGCCTCGTAAGGCCGGCAGAGACCTCTCGGGATAGTCTGTTCGTGTTTGTTTGGTCCTCGCGGCGCTTTTGCAGGTCATAATACGAGTGTGTGCTTGTTTGCGAATGCAGGGACGCTGACCAACGCGGATCTGATGGGGGAGGCCAGCGGCGAGGGCCTCAAGGTCGCCTATCAGGTTTGCTTCTTATTCTTCTTCTTCTTCTTCTTCCCCTTCTCTCTCTCTCTCTGTTCCGCAAAAACTTGTCACCATGACGAGTAATTCCGAGTTTCTGACCTTGACGCAATGCAACTCCGATCGATCCATCCATCTCAGGGGTGCCCCGGGGCCTACAGCGAGGCTGCCGCCAATAAGGCCTACCCGAGCTGCGAGACCGTGCCCTACGAGTACTTCGAGACCGCCTTCCAGGTACCACCCGTCTCCCTGCTCCTCATCATCATCACTGCTGCCTGCTTGCTTGCTTGCTCTCCATGGAACAATTTCGCATCTGAAGCGTTTCTGATGCTAACGTTTCATCAGTTATGGTCTGCCTAGTGATCAGTTGGAACGTTTGATTTGTACGAATTGCTGCCTAATTTCTCAACAAGAGTTGCTTATTAGCTTGCCTTATGCTTGCGTAGTCTACTTCTAATCTGATTTTACCACTTCTCCTATGGATCTGACGATATTGTGTTTGGCTCAATTGCACAAATTATTGCTGTTGATGGTTGACTCAACTGCGCGTTAGCTCAGCTCTTGTAATAAATAGGAACAAACCAAAACTCGCGAGTTGGTTGAGCATGTTAAGTTAGCAGAACATATTTGTTTGGAAAGTGTTTTTTATATGCATCAGTTGATACAAAATTCTATGTTTCACTAGATGAACCAACTGATATTGTCTCTATTTTTTGCAATGCTAGGTTTGGGCTGGAGGCTGGGAGGGTACATGCCATGGCTCTTGAGACAAAACAAGTTGGTCTGTGTATCAAGAAAGTTCTGAGGTCCTCCATTAGAACAAGCTACAGATGTGTCCATGAACATCCAGTCCTTTTCAGTTTGGGTGTTTTGCTCTATTTATTTCACAGATCTGCACCGGGATTCTTTGTGTTCCTTCTTTCTTCTTCGCCTGTAATTATATGTACCACTCTTCTTCTGGGAATCCTACTGAGTTATGGAGACACGGACCTACCTGAAGCTAATGATGAGGATACCAAGACTACTCCAGAGATTCCATCTTTGAAGGTGGAGAATTCTTCAAGGGATGTTCAATTTGGGTCAGATCAGAGAATTTCAGTGCCTAGTTTTAGGAATACTATAGAAAACTTCAAAGGAAGGGAAACAAAGCGGACAGGTTCGGAGCGGCGACCTCGGGCGACCTCGCTCACCTCGAGCGTACGCTTCTTCCGGTCTCCGACCCTGATCTCCTTCTTCCGTCCCTTGCGTGCGGCGTGCGCCGGCCCTGATCTTTTATTTGGGGGGCTGGATCAATGTATCCGTACGTGCAGGAATGGTGAGGAAGTTCGATGGTGTTCGCGGCAGCCTTGCGGAGGCGGTGGACGCCGTCAGGGATCACGGCGCTGGGGCACTGCACCTTGCCGCCGCAACAGGCAAAAAGTTGGAAGTGTGCGAGTACCTGGTCGAGGATGTCGGGATTAATGTGGATGCCATTGACGTAGCCGATGTGTCTCTTCTCATCTCTCTCCCTTTTTCGCAAGAAAATTTGTTAGTGTGTCATCGTTACATATAATGTCTGAATGTACGCTCAAAAAACTTATTTATTTGTTCCGAACTTCTGATGTAAATCCGCTAATGAAGTACTTACAAAATACAATTATGGAAGATAGATTTCTGTATTGTGCTAATGAAGTACTTGCAAAATACGAATCTTATCCTTTCTTTGGCATAGAACAGTGTCACAAATTGATTCGTTTCAGTCAAACATAGAAGAATCCGGTAACTCAATTGATATTCCAAACTTCTTATTCAGGGCATTGCGAAATAGTAGAACTCTTGCTTTCTAGAGGCGCTTATGTTGATCCATTCTCTGTGCATCATCGAACACCGTTGCATGTCGCTGCTCAACATAAGCAGGAATGGGCCATGAAGATTTTGTTGGACCACCATGCAGATGTAAGTTCCACTACATGTTTCTTTACGGCTTTCTCACTTCTATATTTTATAATCTTTGGCCATCTGCTTTCTCCATTTTCTGGTTTGCTGAATCTTAACAGTAAATTAGTTACTATTTTAATGTATGTGGGCTGGGGATCTGCATTGGGATTTTGGCGAATTATCCACATACCTATTTTAATGTATGCTCACTATGTATCTGGGGTGGGGAGGCAGAGTATTCCACATCTACTTATCTCATCTATGTAGTATGTGCTGACATTATTCGTAATTTGGGTCTCACTTCACATGCAAAATCCAAACTGCAAGGTCATGGTTGACAACTGCTACGGTGAATTCGTTGAGACATCAGAGCCTCCAATGGTGGTATGTCCGCGATGGTCATCAACATATGAGTAACAGAGAACAACAGTCCTACCTAATTCTAATTGGGCATTTGCATGACAGGGAGCAGATCTTATTGTTGGTAGCTTGATAAAGAACCCTGGTGGTACCATCGCGCCTTGTGGTGGCTACGTTGCTGGGAAGAAAGATTTGGTTGCCGCAGTTGCAGCTCACCTATCGGCACCAGGCCTTGGGTGGAGTTTGGGTCAGCACCTGGACATGTTATGCGAGCAATGTTTCAGGGTTTGTTTCTTGCACCGCAAATGGTTGGAGAGGCAGTAAAAGTAGGTTGCTTCTCATTTCTTTCCTCTTTGACGAAATTATGCATGCAATTGCAACTTGCAAGTAACATTCTTATACCATCCACAGGGGGGTTTGCTGATTGCAGAGGTCATGTCAGCCAAGGGCTATAGAGTTCAACCACTTCCAAGGGCACCACGCCATGATATTGTACAGGTTGGTTTAAGTTTAACATTAGTTAGTCTGAACTCTGAAGAAGCTTTAGCATTAATAAGTCTGAACTCTGAACATATATTAAGTATGTTGATATATCTAATTGCCCAAACAGAACAGAGTTGCAACTTCGGCATTGGTAATTTGGTATGCATGTTAATAACCCCTTTGCCCACGTGAAGTCAGATTGATCTTTTCTCTCAATGTAGGAACTGCATCCATGCCTCCAGAATGGCTGCAGGGCTATCATCAGCGTCGTCGATCTAACAACCGATTCTTCTAAGAAAGGACTTAAGGTATTTCTTCTCAGAGTGGATCTATATTTTATGAAGAAGAATCAGTGGCCCAATTCCTAATATTTCGTCATGATGAATACGTGTATAGTTACTTAGTTTGACATGTTTAAGTAATTAGAAGGGTGCGAGGTGGCATGGTAACCATAGTGCAGCTAAAGTAATTGTTAAGAATGATCTTTTTTCGTAAAAAATTACCCATAGTTTATGTTGGAATTTTGGCGAAAGACTAAGTAGATCATTTAGGGTTCCTCCAAAAATCCTAATACCTGGGTCAGGGTGTATATGATATCACTTTTAAGATTGTTTAATATAAAGTGACAAAACTTCTGCTATAACAAGTGTGTAACTTTTATAGAAACTATATTTTTAACTATGATATCATGATAATCTTTTGATCGAATATTTTTAATACGCATATGAGATTTTAACAACTTGATATGGTTCCACTTTCTTGACAAATTTGTGCAAAATGTTTTCAGGTACTCAACCTATTGATGCACATGGACATGATGACTCTCTAGCGTTTATGGACCAACCAACCTGTAATCATGGACCTTATTCTCTTGTAGACCATTTGGTGTTTCGAGTGTTTTGGAGCTTGCACTTGTGCATGTAGATACAAACTTGTGTGTTCTGGACAATCTGAAGTCTCTCATAGTAACCAATAGTCTTTATCTTTTTGTAACATGTGTGTTGTAGATGACTGTTAAGATGGTCAAAACTATGCTTCCTCTTGGTTAATTTGTTTGTCAAATTGCGTTCAATGTATGTGCATGTTTATAAACATATTTTCATTGTGGTGTAATATGTGTTTATCTTGAACCTTCTTGTGGGTGTGAGGATAATAATTGAACATTTTTAGAGCTGGTAGTATAACTTGTGGCGCACCATGAGCTATACTAATGGCACACCTGGGAGGCATACTAATGGCGCACCTCGGAGGCATACTAATGGCGCACCTCGAAGGCATACTAATGGCGCACATGGGAGGCATACTAATGGCGCACATGGGAGGCATACTAATGGTGCACCATGAGCTATACTAATGGCGCACTACCTGGTGCACCATCAGTATACCAGATACTAATGGCGCACCTGTGGTGCGCCATTAGTAAAAAAATCTAATGGCGTGATGCTAGTGGCGCACCTATAGTGCGCCATTAGTAGCCAAAATAGGTGCACCACTAGCAGGCCTTTTCCTAGTAGTGATGGTTTCAGATAGGGCGTAGTAGCATCCATAGGATGACCTAGAGATTTGTAAATCACACACGGATCTGAAAGGTTTAGAGTTGTTGACTATAAACCTCTCTCACAAGCAAGACATGATCAAACCCCAAAACTGTATGGGTGTTGAATTCATTACAATCACATAGTGATGTGAACTAGATTATTGACTCTAGTGCAAGTGGGAGACTGTTGGAAATATGCCCTGGAGGTAATAATAAAATGGTTATTATCATATTTACTTGTTCATGATAATCGCCTATTGTTCATGCTATAATTGTATTAACAAGAAACAGTAATACATGTGTGAATAAATAGATCACAATGTGTCCCTAGCAAGCCTCTAGTTGGCTAGCTCGTTGATCAATAGATGATCATGGTTTCCTGATCATGGACATTAGATGTCATTAATAACGGGATCACATCATTGGGAGAATGATGTGATGGACAAGACCCAATCCTAAGCATAGCACTAGATCGTGTTGTTCGTATGCTAAAGCTTTTCTAATGTCAAGTGTCTTTTCCTTCGACCGTCAGATTGTGCAACTCCCGGATACCGTAGGAGTGCTTTGGGTGTATCAAACGTCACAACGTAACTGGGTGACTATAAAGGTGCACTACGAGTATCTCCGAAACTGTATGTTGGGTTGGTACGAATCGAGATCGGGATTTGTCACTCCGTGTGACGGAGAGGTATCTCTGGGCCCACTCGGTAGAACATCATCATGAGCTCAATATGACTAAAGAGTTAGTCACATGATGACGTGCTATGGAACAAGTAAAGAGACTTACCGGTAACGAGATTGAACAAGGTATGGGTATACCGACGATCGAATCTCGGGCAAGTTCTATACCGACACACAAAGGGAATTGTATACGGGATTGATTGAATCCTTGACATCGTGGTTCATCCGATGAGATCATCGTGGAACATGTGGGAGCCACCATGGGTATCCAGATCCCGCCGATGGTTATTGCTAGGGAGTGTCCCGGTCATGTCTGCATGCCTCCCGAACCCGTAGGGTCTACACACTTAAGGTTCGATGACGATAGGGTTATAGGGAATTGCTATATGAGGTTACCGAAGGTTGTTCGTACTCCCGGATGAGATCCCGGACATCACGAGAAGCTCCGGATTGGTCCGGAGGTAAAGATTCATATATAGGATGGATGGGTTTGGACGCCGGAAATGTTTCGGGCACTACCCAAGTGTGAGAGGGAACCAACCCCTGGGTGGGCTGGTGCGCCCCCCGCACCCATCCCAAGGCTCCTAGAGAGGGAAAGGGGGAAACCCTAAGTCAGGTGGGCCTAAGGCCCACCAGGGGTGCGCACCCCCTCCCCCCTCGTGGCCGCCACCCGCTCTCCGATCTAGGGCTGCGACCCCCCTTTAGGGTGGGAAACCCTAAAGGGGGGTGCCACCCTCCCTTCCCCCTATATAGCGGGGGGTTTTGGCCTTTGAGAACATGGTTTTCCATCTCTCTCGGCGCAACCTTGTCTCTCTTCTTCCTCCTCTCCCACGGTGCTTGGCGAAGCCCTGCCGGGAGACCTCGTCTCTCCATCAACACCATGTCGTCCTGCTACCGGAGATCTTCCCCAACCTCTCCCTCCTCCTTGCTGGATCAAGGTGCAGGAGACGGCACCGGGCTGCACGTGTGTTGAACGTGGAGGTGTCGTGATTCGGCACTAGATCAAAAGCACACCACGATCTGAATCGCCGCGAGTACGACTCCACCAACCGCGTTCTAGTAACGCTTCCGCTTAGCGATCTTCAAAGGTATGAATATCCACTCACCCCTCTCTTGTTGTTGATCTCTCCATAGGAAGATCTGAATATGGCATAGGAAAATTTTCAATTTATGCTACGTTCTCCAATAGGCTTCCCCCTGGGCCTCAAGGAGGGCCTTCCTCGAGGCAGCTTCCTTCTCCTTCTCTTCCAAGCATGCCTGCTT
Source organism: Hordeum vulgare subsp. vulgare (assembly GCF_904849725.1). Lineage (NCBI taxonomy): Eukaryota > Viridiplantae > Streptophyta > Magnoliopsida > Poales > Poaceae > Hordeum > Hordeum vulgare. The sequence goes on along the minus strand of NC_058519.1, from coordinate 351,186,554 downwards.
CGTGCCCACGTGATTCTCCTCTTGGGACAGCTCTCCCTCCCGGGCGGCAAGCTTGGCCTCGTGGGCCTCTAGTCCCTCCTCCTGCTGGCGATGCTGCTCGGCTAGCTTGGCCTTCTCCCCTTGCAGTGCTTGCAGGCGAGCCTCCACCTCTTCACAGCGCTTGGCAGCCGCCTTGGCTTCCTTCAGCGCCTCCTCACGTGAAGCGCGAGCACCCTTGGCCTCCCTCTCGCCCTTCCCCATCTTGACTGCGACATTGCCGAGGGAAGTGAAGGTCGCGTTAAGGACACCTTGGTTGAATACCGAGGTATTCTGGACCTCCTCCTGAAGAGCCTCCAATGTTGTCGCAGGCGGTGCCATCGGGAAGGCAGCGTCACGAGGAATAGGGGGCTCCGAGGGCTGCCTAGAGGTTGCAGGCATTGGCACGTCAGCAGGCTGAGGGGCCTCCAGAGCCTGCCGCTCGGGCGATGACATCACCACGGCCGCCTCAAGGCGCTTTTGGGGCTCGTGGTGGGGGGCTGCGCGATGATCAAGGCCTGGGAGGTTGCCTTGCGACCCTCCCCCTCTCCATCCGCAGGTGGAGATGCGTTGGAGAGAGTTGGCGGTGCATCAGGAGTCGCCTTCGGCTTGACGCCCGACTTCTTCCTCCTCGCTATTGGCGAGACGACATCCCTCGACATCAGGAAAAAAAGGGAATCAGCCAAGCACGGACTTCGAATGCACATAGCGCACCAACACAAGTGACTCACTCTTCGGTGTCAATCCACCACTTCCTCTTCGCCGTCCCTGCGTCGACAGAAGCAACAGGACCCCCATGGAGGGGGCGAGCCCGGCGCCTCAGGTTTTCCACCGGCGGAGGCGGGATGCACCAAGGATGATCTAGCCTCGCACTTCTCGGGGGCGGGCACACACGCAGACCGCGTAGTGCGCGGGGTCGACGCGGGTCCCCAGGAGGTCCTGATCGGGCGATGGGACCCCCGCGGAGACCTCACCGGTGGCATCATCATCTGCCAGCTCACGTAGAAGGACGGCCTGCGACGGGAGGGGCGCGCTCGCCGGGCAGTCATCGACGGTCTTCTCCGAATCCCCCTCAGCACAGATATCACCAAATGACACCTTTACCTAACCGGAGCCCGCGGCTGGGAGGAGCCCACACTCATCAAAGACAGGCAGCCCGACGATCACGTCGGCCCGATCGTCAAGACGGTACAGCAGGCTCAGAGCCTCAGGAAGCTCACCAGGGTCGCCGCCCAGCAACATCGCAACGACCCTACCCAACTCATCAGTGGCGGGGTCCTGGGACCAGAGCCTGAGCTCGTCGTCACTAGCACTGTAGTCCCACAAGGGCCTGGAGTGGGCTTGAAGGGGCGCCAGGCGCTACGCCAAGAACTCCTTCACTATTATCCCACCGGTCAGCCTCTTGGCTCTCATGTCAAGGGAGAAGCGCTCGAGGATGGGCGCGGCCCGAGGGTTAGAAAACTTTGTCGAGCTCCACGCGGAAGTCTTCTCCGGCAACCCCTTCGGCTCCTCCAGCCGAGGGTTGGCGTCCTTGAGGCTCATAAGAACACAACGTTGCCTGAAATTTTCCACCTTCTTCCCGGCCTTCAGGAGCAAGTTGCCACTCTGGGCCGCCACGAAGGAGACACACGCCGACAAATGGGCGTCGTCATGCAGACGCATGCTGAAGAAGTGGCGAAAGAGGGCCACTGAAGGCTGCACACCTACAAAAGCTTCGTAGTAGAAAGCGAAGACAGACATGAGCCAGACAGAGTTGGGCTGGAGGTGGAGAGCATGGATCCCATAGGGGTTCAAGATGGCAGTGAAGAACGAGGAGAAAGGCGGCACCAGCCCGGAGAAGACGCTGTGGAGGAAGAAGGGCTACACCGCCTTCAACACAGGCCGCTCCTCTATGGCGCGAGGCCCAATCAGGGTCCGCCCGTACTCGTTGGACTCGGCCGCAGTCCATGGAAGCACGGGGGCGAGATCCACATCCTTGGACAGGATGCACTCCAAGAGTGGAGGACCCTGGGATGGACCTTGCGCCTCTCGCTTTTGCTTGCCGGAGGGCGCTATCGCTGGACTGGCGAGGGAATGACACGACGCTGGATCTGGGGATGCTGGTTGGAGTTGAAGACCAAGGAGGAAGAGCGAGTGTGGGAGAAGGAATGCAATAATGCATGGACACAACAAACAAGGCTCCTAATAACTCGGGCAGAGACAGAAGACACGGAAGACTCAACACCGGCCGCGTGATGCACACCGGCCTAGACCACAGGAATCTACGGCCTGCGGCATCTTAGGTTGCCCCCGAAGCCAAACCGGGTGCACCGTGGGCCCACACGTGCCTGCATGTCGGCGTTCCGGGAATGGGGGTACCCACACCTGCCTGCATGTGGCCCACGGCCGGCCCACTTCATCAAGCAAAGCAACGGGCTCGGCACCGCTCAAGGCAAGGAACTCGTGAGAGTCCAAGCCTCACGAGGAGGAACATCATCAAGACCCGCAGGGGGCCTCCTCAGGACCCCTCCGGAGAGGCGGATATTCCGAGGTGAGGCCCGGCCTCAGGAGTCAAGGATGACGCAAGGGAAGGACAGGCGAACAACAGACAACAGAGCGGAGCAGTTTCCCCTTTCGTGCAAAGGGGGCAAGGACGTACTCGGGTTCCAAAGGCATCTTCCAAAGGTTTCCCTTCTGGTGCAGCAAAGCCGTCGCCGCCCGCCAGCAGGACGAACATCATCCCCGGGCCCGTCCCTGCAGCTCGGGCAGCCACTTTGCAGGAGAAGACCACCTTTGGGCAAGGGAGCATATTCCCCCTGTTCCCCTTCAAAATTGGCCAATGTGGGATCCCTTCCCATCGAAACGAGAAGGGAAGAGGACCGGGGCCGGCACTATATATAGAGGATAGGTTACTTCGTAGAGGTGGATGGGAACCATTCATTCACCCACTAGCACCACGCAAGGTCACCCAGCCTCTGGAGGCGCCCAAGCACTGTACTAGTTCATCCACGAACCTCCGCAAGAGGCAATCCACCAAAGTAGGAGTAGGGTTTTATGCTTCATAGTGGCCCGAACCCAGGTAAACTGTTGTGTTCTGTGTCTCCCTCACCATCGAGTGAGTTGCCTGCCATCCCAAGCGAGTAGCGAGCTAGGTGAGGCGAACAGTGAGATATCTTCGTACACGCCCATGGGTTTGAATCTTTAGGGTTTTGCGGGTCCCGATATCCGACAACGGCTAAATAGTAACTTGCTAGCTCCAGTGAGCTAAAACACATTACTGGGTGCGAGTTTTCTTCAGGATTCTTCTCCTGGAGCTCTTATACATGAAATTTTCACGAATGAAGGCCAACACCTGCAATTTATAAGTTAGAGAAGTTAGGAACATAATCAAGTGTAGCCATGCATATAACATTCTCCTAGCAATTAAAAATAGTTGCAGAGTTTGAGATCTAATAAGAAAAAAATGCATATAACATTCTCATAAGAACAAAACTGGGGTATATTTGTAAATGGGCATATGATAAGTAGCAACCCAATGTATTTTGTGAGAATATACCAACAGATTAACAGCATATTGTTCAACGTCACACAAATGGTAGCACAATGCTACACGCAGCTATTAGCATAAAGTAAAGATTCTATAGTTCATAATCAGACATGAAGGACCAAACAAACTATTAAAAATAGATAAATTACAGAAGAAGCATGTATTGACCATCGTACTGGTAGCAACGACATAAAGATAATCACTTAACAAGTAGCACAAGCATGAGTGAATCACATAAGTAAGTACAATCCAATATCCGAGCTGAAATTGAACATGTATTCGACATTTCTAGCAGTCAATACATGCACAACAAAGAGTGAGGCTTTGTTCTTACCACAACACAAGCTAGAGATGTCCCCCGACGATGTACTGCTTCTCAAGGTCGCACTCAAGCCCCAACGAATTACATGTGTCTCGAATCTTCTTCAGAATGGAGCTCCTTCAGTCGTTCTCTAGAAATCACAAACTTTTCTGCTCCTCTCAAACTACTTTTGTACGGAGCTCATGTGAGAGGAAATAAAAATTGTTACTACTACTAACAGTAAAAGAACAAAACACAGAACAAGTATACAAACAGTTGGGTAAGGATCACTTTGAAAAGCACAAAAGCTCATTTGATGGGCATGAAAATCGTATTATTAACCATATTACGGATCAATTTTAGCCAGTACATGTTAACCACCAAAAAATAGGTGACCATGGCAACTTATGTATAGGTGGTAGGTACTGTTAGAGTAAAACGGGATTGAATAAAGTGAATGAATGATTAGTCCTGTTTCTATTGATTCTCAAGTATGTATACATCTGGAAGAGGTGAGAAGAAGAGGTGTCTGTTCGGAGGCATCCCTCCAGAACAGGTGCCTGTTGGCAATAGAGAGAGAGAGAGAGGAGACACGACTGTTCGGGTTGGACACATCCCTTGGATTAATGTATTAATTAATTTCTAACACTCCCCCTTGTACAACATCGCTCCTTGAATGTTTCATCGTTGAAAGCTTCTTGCTTTTAGATCTTCCATCTTGAGAAATCTTCCAGATAATCTTGAGAGTCTCCCCCAAAAACCCTGTGGGAAAAATATGAGGAGAATGGAACAGATATGTTGCTAAAACTCCTTCAAACCTAGTGGGAAAAATAAGGAGAAAATGATGCAACATATGATGATCATTGTCTCTTGATAACTCATATGAGAAAACCTTTGAAGAAGGAGAAAACTCATTGATAAATTTAGAGAACAATTAATATGTCTTGAGTACTTCCTTTAAAAACCCTGGTAGGGAAAATAGGAAGTATGACATATGATCTTTGAGAAGATATTGCCTCACTAAAAACCATTATGAGAAACTTGAGAGAAAACTCATAAGGGAAAAGAGTGCAATCGTACATGCCATTGAAAACTCCTTTAAAACCGAGTGGGAAAAATACAAGGAGAAAATGATATGGCATATAAAGACACTTGTGTTTATATTATCTCGTTAAAAACCTTTTATGAGAAACCATTATGGAAAAACTCATCAAGGGAAAAAGAGTACAATATATGCAATCTGATGATTGTTAATAGGTTATAGTCTGGGAGATTACTCCCCCTGAACTTTGCAAATATGGAGGATGTCTCATACCAATGCCATTGACATGGACATGAGATTGCGTATAATCTGTTGGATTATCACAATATTTTGTTTGCAAATTATTTCCTCAACTTTCTATAATACATGAGGATAATTAATTTCTGAGCAATGTGATTTATGATATTGCTCTTCATATAACATGTAGGTAATGAGTAACACAAGTGGAAGTATCTTGATAAATCAAGTTATGAGATTCTGATGAATCTCAACCACACGATTTTGAGTGTGGTTAATCATTCTGCCAAGCCATACATATTTTTGCAATGCTTTAGGATGAAGAAATTATGTCAAAATGATAAGTGGAAATAACCATTAAAATCCATTTATATGACTTCCATGTGAAGGCTATTCCAGCAAATTCAGTCATTGATACGGCGTCGTTGGGATCAAATAAAGAGTCAATATCATTACATTATATCATGGTCATATCTTCTATTTCCTGATGGAAATATTCAAGATTTACTGTAATCTTCAGATATAAGATGATAGTACTTATATCAACCATATACCTTTTGTTTGAGGTTGCACTCCGTATAAAGATAGCAAATATAGTGTCAGGCCTGACGTTGTTTGCAAGTATATGAGTGCTTTGGCATTAGTGAGATATAGAACTTCAGGTCCTAGTATCACTTCATTATCACCCCTAGGTATGAATGGATTTGTACCTTATCAAAGGTAGTATTACCATACATGTCTTTTGTTGATATGATATATCCAAATTGAACTTCTCGTATATGTTTGGATATATGTAGGCTGATATGTATTCTTGAGAGAATGCTCAAGTTGTAAACTTAAGCTAAATTTGGTTGAATCCAAATTTTCCGTCTTGAGATGATTTTATGTATGTTTAGGTCTTGCAGAGACATTGATGATGAAATCGTCATATACACTGAGGTGATGTAAGGAAATAAAATTTTGGTATTCCTTTATTGACACATAAACAATCATCATCCTTTGAGTAAACCTCTGAAGAAGGAACTCGTCTAGTCGGTAGTACCATATGATTTACGACTATTTTCTAGTCATAGAGTGACTTATGAAGTTTTACACAATACATTTTGCGATTCGTTTTTTTTGGATTCGGAAATGAAGCCCTTCAGGGACTTTAATATAGATTTCCGAAATGAGTGACTCATATGAGTATGTAGTCACTACATCCATTAACTGCATGGATAATATTATTTGTACTGCCAATGGTATTTATTATCGAAACTTAATTCCACTCATACCAGGAATGTATGTTACATCATAATTTGATGTCGGATCTCTGCGTGAACCCTTTTGCTACAAGCCTCGCTTTTTCACCACCTCATTGACTTTGTCTACGAATGAGAAGTTTTTTGTATTACATATGGAAGATACTTATGAAGAGTAGGTATTACTGTGGTAAATACCACTCTTTGCTGAGCGAGTGTTATTCTTCATTACTTGCTTCCTTTTATGTGAACCAATATGAGTACAAGAGGCACTCTATCATGGATTTTGGTTCAGGGCCCAAAAGGTTTTAGCAATTCTTAGAAGAAATATATGTCGACAAACGTAGACTTATGTTATATGATTCTGGAGGAATCAATGAAATTTATGGAAATGTATTTATTCCTTTTAACTCCTTGTGATTTCCTACAACAATATAGTCAAGGTGTTTCGATGTCTCGACACCAAAACATTTGTGCACATTTATGTCGGGCTTTGGATGATGAGCATCCAATGAGGTGTCTTTCAACTTGATGTTGAATTACATTTACTGGTTGAGGATTTGATTTCCTCTGTTTCCGCGGAAGCATATGCGAGATTATATCTCATGTGGTCAGATTTCTCCCCCTCTTTCTCTCATTTGGGGAGAAGAGTGGTTTATCAGGTACCTCCACTCTTTCTGACACTTTACTGCAGGAATATAAAATTGAGTGAAACCTTTGTCATCAGTAAATGTATGTGACAGATTTGCAATGTGTTGCAAATATGTGATTCTAAACTTCTTGTTCAGATTCTTTGAGTACGTGGATATAAGGACTGAATGTGAATAACATTTCTAATTTATTTATTGGCATTCTTTGTGGTACTTATCTCCCCCTAATGCCAGAAATGTCCTTATTGCTGATGCAATCAGCATACGGGCTATGAATAATTTTGATTGACGAATAAATTGTTATTCCTCACATAGATCCCTTATTTTCTGTGAGAGCCCATTGATGTATGCTGGAGTGGTGATATCGGTATGTAAACGAATTATCGCAGATAGGAAATACTTTGTTGATTTCCACGTAATTACTACAAGGGGAAAGTAATATGCTATGCAGTTGGTATGATTTATATCATACTTACGGTGTGTGATGCTGTATTTGTCTAGCATGAGGCTAGTAAATTACGATTCTATAAGTTTGGTCATATTATTAATTTCACTATCTTTGATAAGATATTTAACTAAACCATTTTGGGTATCTACGTAAAGTATTATGTATAATCAGACATTGCTTGTGAAATGAGTTCAACGAAGTTGTCCATTCGAATGGATTTATCCCTTGTTTAGGATAACTTGCTCTTACTTTGAGAATTTGAGCAATTAATTTAGTTATATCATTCATGGTTTTGTGTGACAAGAGACACACTTGAAATCATTTTATAAATGTTTCCATGAGTACCATGAAGTATCTATATAATACCACCTAATGGTTGAGTAATCCGCATATCTTCCGAATGTGTTCAAGGAAGAATGAGTTGGCTCATTTATAATTATAAGGTGAGAGTTCCTTAAATTAATTTCCCCTATGACACATGTGGTGCACATAAAATCTGATGATTTGGGAAAAATTTGCAACTTGTTAAGTTGTGACCAATAGAATTGTCAATAATTTTCTAATCATCCCCAAACCAGGATGGCTAAGGCTATTAAGCTTAATATTTAATTTATTAATACTTAGAAAATCATTGTGTACGCAACAATATTGAGTATGAATTGATTCACACATTCAAAATTTATCAAATATCATGCCCGAAAAATAGGATATTAGACATCACTCTACATGTAATAATACAAGTATAGGCTAATGATATTTTGGAAATAATCAGGAGATTACATGAGGTCTCCCATATTACTGAAAAATGAATTACGCAAACATATCATAGGCGCACAAGAATTGATCATTCTTTTATTGCACTATACTTTTGGTTCTCCTTCTGATGAAGACTCAAGAACATCATTTACCAGAATAGCTTGTGGTCGTATGTTTGCAAATTTTCAAATATCCCAATGAACTTATTTGCCTTTTAATAAATTTGTGGTGTGATTTGACCTTATGTTTGAGGGTTTTGTAATCATATGTACGATATTTATGTAACCACACATTTGACAAACTTAAGAGTTGTCTTTGTGATCATTTAGGAATGATCAATTCCCAATTAAACGGTAATTCTGTCATTGGTTGTCTTTATCATCCACTTTACTTTGAATTCCTCATGTTTCTATTTTGTGACCACATACTTGCTACTCAATACTAGCAAATATTTGAAACAATAGTATAGCACCCGTTGGGTGAATATGATGATTTTAAGAAATTCCATGTTCCTTCATCATGGGAAATGGTAGTACCATCATTAGAGGATGTAAAGTGTATTAATGGATTTTCAATCGAAGCTGCATATGAAGATTTTGATCATGAGATCTTAACTTGAAGTTGATTAAGGTGACAGAATTGTGAGCCACGATAAGACTTGATGTCTTTGAAAAATGAATGGGAGATCATTCGCGATGTGCTCATGGCAGCATGTTTCTCTTGAGAGAATATTTAAGTTGAATCTATATTCATCCATTGTGTACTTAGTTTGAGAACCAAGTGAAGTTGACGACATATAAAATGCATATGTTCATCAATAGAATAGTCACGTGTTACATGAAATGATCATGCATTATTTAATTTACTTCTTGGAGTAAAATAAAATATATGGATGAAATAGTCTTGTTGAGCAAAATCTGCCAAGGTGATGCTTGGTGAACATGGGGTGTAAACCTTTAATATAGTCCACGCGATGAAATCGTTGCTAATGTTTTGGGCTTTATTTATGAGAAAAAGTGTGACTTTATAGTCAACGGCCAAAACATAGAATTTGCAATTTTAACATTGCTTAGTCACTACGAAAATAACAACCACAATGTGACGTGGATCTTGCAATAGTGTTTGAGACACTCATTATAAATTATGGTATCCATCTTGATGGATGGATGACACTATAACTAGAAATAGTGACGTAGGCTCCATTGCCATGCATTTTACGAATATAATAGAAGGTAATCACATGTATATGCAAATATTTTCATGGTTTCCTATGACATATTCAAGTAAAATGTGAAAGAACAATATTTACTATGAGAGTAAAATATTTTAAAGAACTACAACAATAAATGCTTCAAATGAGCAAATTCTAGTTCAGTTGATGCCTTATGGTCATATGTGTAGACCTCAATTTTTATAGGATAACACTATCACCAATATGGTGTAGATCTCGCAGTAATAGAAAACATAGTCTGAAGATTATCAGTAGATGTTCATAATTCTATTACCTTATGTTATCTATTTTTAATAAAATCACTATGAAGGTAGTCATCTGTCAGAATGACATGATATAGACCTTCCAGTAATAATGGATAGTCTGCAAAATTTTACAGTACATGCCAATATTACCTTATGATTCACAAATAAATACAGGTCGTCATATTGAGTATGACGGTTCATAATTCATGTTTGAATTTACCTCTATATTTGAAAGAAAAATGAATTTCAATTGCAAGAATATAGTCGTTGTCCAAATATTGCTATTACAGAGAATGCTAAAGGCAAACAGATTAAACATATAATAGCATGTAACAAAATGTCTATTCCTTTGCATATGATATATGAAACAGAGAGACAAAAATATCTCCAATGTTAATTTTACGATGTTGGCAAGAGCCTAAACATAATTTATAAAAAATACACAAAGTGCTGCATAAAAATTAGATCCGATGATCTAAAATGAAAATCTGTTGATTACTATTCCCTCCGTACCTAAATATAAGTCTTTTAAAATATTTCACTAGATGTCTACATACGGAGCAAAATGAATGAATATATACTCTAAAGTATGTCTATATATATTCGTATGTAGTCCATTAGTTGAATCTCTAAAAAAGACTTATATTTAGGAATGGAGGGACTATATTATTGTTACGGCCTGAAACATTATTTAAAAAATCCCATGGGCACATATCTAAAGTACAGCAAAGCATGTTGGCTGAACGGCCGAATACGTACTATATATACTAATATGTGAATACCAAAATGCAGGAGGGCTGAATCAAAAACTCATCAAAGGGATAAGGTTCCCCAATTCCTGTTCGTGTGTGGTGGCCATGGCAAACCAGCACCGCAGGTTCTTACATAGGAGGATGCCTCGCGTCGCACCTGCGTGCTCTGCTGCCGTTGTGCAGAGATTCATTGTGAATCGCTGCCGCAGCGTGCCGGCCATCGCGCCCAGCGCTTCGCGTGCTGGAGGGCACCAGTTGCTGCCACCACGCCTGATGGCGTTTCCGTCCCGTGGTCGCTCCACTGCGTCATCGAGAGGAGTGAGGCTGCGGCTAGCCGTACGACGCCGCCATGCGCTTGAGGGCGCCTCGCGTGGCCGCGTGGGTTGTGGACCGTGTCGTCGGCTCATGACTGCCTCGTCCGCGCCGAGCCGGACGGAGCGCCGCGCTATTCGCGTTGGAGGCCGGGGAGGACTGGCTGAGGCCCGAGGGTCGTGGCCTGGGATGCCATCGCGCCTGAGGGCGTCCTCGCCCGACGTGGTCGACCGCCGCGGCGCCGCCATCCCCGGTTTAGGATGGTGCGACGCGATGTATCGCCGCTGCTGCCAAGCCGCGTCGAGCGCCGAGAGGTCGCGGGTGCCGCCATTGGTGGCATGAGATGTTTGCTGTTGTGCTACGAGTCGTGTCCAGAAGACCAGAAGGATCATCCGCTCAACAAATGTGGTCAGCCTCCGCCACGGGCCGCCGAGCGTCGGAGGACGCTGCATGCGCCGGCCTTGGGTTGTGGTCACCACCACCGTTCACAGAACGAAGCTCTGACAGGTGTTGGTTGCGCGCGCACCGGTGTGAACAGTCACCCCCACTGGAATCTTCATGCTGCAGGAAGAATCTCGTCGAAGGGGCCGTGGCCGCGTCGGCACGAAGCCCTTCGTCGGGATCAGCCGGGCGCCGCATCTCACCGGAGAATTGCCTTCGTACTACTTTTCTTCTTTTGTTTTCTCTTGGCCTGATGCTCTCGATAGAGACATAGTGCGTGATAACATGTGAGAGTAAAACGGGATTGAATAAAGTGAATGAACGATTAGTCCTGTTTCTATTGATTCTCAAGTATATATACATCTGGAAGAGGTGAGAAGAAGAGGTGTTTGTTTGGAGGCATCTCTCCAGAACAGGTGCCTGTTGACAATAGAGAGAGAGGAGACACGATTGTTTGGGTTGGACACATCCCTTGAATTAATGTATTAATTAATTTCTAACAGGTACCAACTCATCTAAGCTGAATCACATATCTATTTGTGGAGTAGAGGATATTTCATTGGAAGCTGAGTGGCACAACAGAGAAGCCCAAATGCTTATGAACAACATACATAATAGAAGCTGAAAATGGACATCACACAGAATGGCATCGCAGAAGGAAAAACAATTTTCCTGGATCTTCTCCTCTGAGCCCTCTATTGAAAATGAATTTGCTAACTTAATTTCATAACTTATGTCCTAATTAAAAAGAGTGCTAAAATTTCATCTCGGAGAGGATGAACTGCCTAATGGTGCTATAGTACACTTATAAATATTAGATGCACGTGCTGCCGTTGGGTGTATTCGTTCAAGATGCAAAACGAGCACAAAAAACGCAGGCATCATTAGAGTACGAGATTACAAGGCTGGGATATAACTCGACCTAATTCTACCATCCTTCTGTGCAAATCACCATTGTACCAAATAAGAAATTTAAATTTGAGCGGAGGAGGAGATGGGTCCGACCTTGAGGAGCAAAGAGAACCAGCGGGAGGAATGGCCATGTTGTCTCGAGGAGCAGCCTAGCATGTTGTCCCTAAGGACGTACGCTCGTCGATCTGGGAAGGAGACAAGGTGAGGTGAATAAGTGCCTACACACACACATCAAGAGAGGGGAGGGGGATTCATACCAGATCCGGTGCTAGGTCGCCATGGGTGGGCTTGCCGGAGCTGGTCGGCTGCTGGTGCGCTTCCTAGGAGGTTGAGGAAGAATTGGTCATCCTCGCGACCATCCAGGATATGTAGCAACGCTTGAGGGCTCGGGAGTCGCCGAAGAGGACCAGCTGGACTCGCCGGAGCAGAGCCCGAGATGGAGGCTACGGAACCCCGACGATGGGGTAGGAGGTCGTGGGTGGGACAGGAGAAGGTGGAGGAAGGAAGCGGGAGGGGCGGCAGTGGAGGGACCTATCGATAAGATGGGAAAGGGAGAGAGAGCGACCACAGCGTGTGTTCTCGGGAAGGAAGAGGATCGAGCGATGAGAGTGTTTTGCGGGGTGCTAGGGTTTGGGTTGGCTTGCTGAGGGGTGACTCGGAGACATTCGATCGTTCGGCTGTGGACGGCTCAGATTGTCTACATTGGGGAGATCCGTGGGAAGAGTCCTAATTGGTTGGGACATGTGTGATTTAAAATACTTCTTTCTAAGTTCTAAAAATAAGGTGATTTTGTGAACCAGCTATCAAAAATAATGTGCAAAAGGGCATGACTAAATTTTGCACTCAAGTTAGACCACGTTATATGGGTAATCATCGAGTTGTATGCATTTTCGATCTTTCTAGCTATTTTGGTCATTTAGACAATTTTTTGGAGATTCAGTTGGAAGCGGGTCAAATTTGAACTGCAGCTGCATGATAGTTTGCTCTTTATTTTTTCAAAAATCATTTATAGGTACAAAAGTATCTATTTTATCATAGAAACACCAACAGTTTTTCAAGATTTAACCACTAGCTAGAAACGGTCATACCCGCCGTTTTGACCGCATTTTGAAATGGCCATGAAAAATTCAAAAAAAAAATAAAAAAAGGAAAACCTTCGCATTGTGTCATTGTATGTGACAAAGTTACAAGGTAAAATAATAAACTTTTAATATGGCAATTATTTTTAAAATTTTTTCTTAAAGTGAGCAATCATGTGTGAAGATTCATGGCTTTCAAGCCAAATGATCAATCTTATGGCCACATTCATTGCATAGTTTGTTCAAATGATCTCATATTGTGCACAAGGGTGCCTATTGGAATGGCAAACAATGTTGCCTAAGGAAGTATTCATTTTATTTGACGGAAAATTCATTTTCCATTTTTCGAGTACACAAAATGAGTTTTTTTGTGAAGGACCTACCAAATATTCGTTGCAAAATTGGACCAAATCATTTATATTAAACACTAGGTCATATTTAATGTACAACTAACCAAATGGTTGGGTGTCAAAAGCTTTTATCCACCTCTCGTGAAAAAGACAAATTTTCATCGATTTAGTTGGAAGCGGGTCAAATTTGAATTGCAGTTGCATTATAGATTGCTCTTTATTTTTTCCAAAAAAAAATTATAGGTACAAAAGTATCAATTTTATCAGAGAAATACCAAAAAATTCTCAAGATTCAACCACTAGCTAGGTATGATCATACCCTCCTTTTTAACCGCATTTCGAAATGGGCATGAAAAATACAAAAAAAATAAATAAAAGGAAAACCTTCACATTGTTTCATTATATGTGACCAAGTTATCAGGTAAAATAATAAACTTGTAATATGACAATTACTTTAAAAAAGGGTTCTTAGAAATGAGCTATCATGTGTGATTATTCATGGCTTTCAAGCCAAATGATCAATCTTACGGCCGCATTCATGACATGGTTTGTTCAAATGATCTAATATTGTGCACAAGGGTCCGTATTGGAATGGCAAACAATGTTTCCTAAGGAATTTTTCCTTTTCTTTGGACGGAAAATTCATTTTCCATTTTTCGAGTGCCCAAAATGAGTTTTTTGTGAAGGACCTACCATATATTTAATGTACAATTCACCCAATGGTTGGGTGTCAAAAGCTTTTCTCCACCACTCGTGAAAAAGACAAATTTTCGTCAATTCAGTTGGAAGCGGGTTAAATTTGAACTGCAGTTGCATTATAGATAGCTCTTTATTTTTTCCAAAATCATTTATAGGTACAAAAAAATCTATGTTATCACAGAAACACATTTTTTAATAATCAACCACTAGCTAAGAATGGAAATACCCTCCTTTTTTACCGCATTTTGAAATGGGCATGAAAAATTCAAAAAAAACAAAAAAAATGGAAAACCTTCACATTGTGTCGTGACAAACTTATCATGTAAAATAATAAGAGTCATTTTAGAGGGCCTCCGGTCAATATGGACCGTCCGTTGGAGCGAATTCGACGATCCAGATCTGATGCAATACGTTGATGTCACGTGTATTATATGAGACCCCGAGGGGCATTTTCGGGAGATAAAATATTTCGAACTAAGGTGCTTTGCCCTCCCAAATTTTTCAAGCGTAGTTTCGGTACGAATTTGTTGGCTATTTTCGGTTCAATTTTTATCCCATTCGCTAGGGTTTTACTCCCTCGCCGCGGCAAGATCCTTGTCGACGGGGAGGGGTGGTTGCAAGATCCATCTCCGACGGTAAGGTTTTATCCCCGCGAGAGGATCTTGCAGCACGTCACGACTGCCCCGCGACCTCTGTTTTCCCCATGATTGTGCTGCCCCACGCGCGGCGACCTCGATTCCGACGAGTCCTCCGACCTCGCTACGACCTCGACCTCTACTGCCTCGTCGACTGTGCTTCCCCACGCGCGGAGACCTCAACCCTGCGCGACCTATGCTGCCTTGGCAGCGGCAACCTCGATCCCTATGCCTCCTCCGCCCTCCCTGCGAGCTCGACCTCTACCCTATCCTTATCGCCCGAGGTATGTATGTCGCCGCTGGCCGCCACCTCCATTCCCTCCCTCCCTCCTTAGGGTTTCAAGTAGCCAAAGTACGTACAGACGGAAGGAGCTTGTAGAATGGTGTGAGCTTGTCCTTCGGGAAATCTTGAGCAAATTCCTGGGTATTACCAGAAGTAGAAATATTTTGTTAAGGAACATTGTAGTTTCTTGAAGAATGATACTTGATACCATCCCACCCAAAAACATTAGCAGAACCTCAACATTACAATCTGAGCACATGCTCATTAACTGAGTTATTCTCTTTCATCTTTCAGGCAAAGAATCTTGTCGGAGGTCTCCTACCTCTCAACACGGGAACGAGCCTGAAATCTCAATTTCAGCTCATGTAACATCTCATATGCTCTGTCACGTTCGAAACGTCTCTGTAGCCTGAATTCAAAGCCGTAAAGCATGACACACTAAACTATCAAGAGGTCATCAAAATTGTGTCTGTCACATGTTCACAACATCCACATATGATGCTGTTGGGGAACGTCGCATGGGAAACAAAAAATTTCCTACGCGCACGAAGACCTATCATGGTGATGTCCATCTACGAGAGGGGATGAGTGATCTACGTACCCTTGTAGACCGTACAGCAGAAGCGTTAGTGAACGCGGTTGATGTAGTGGAACGTCCTCACGTCCCTCGATCCGCCCCGCGAAAAATCCCGCGATCAGTCCCACGATCTAGTACCGAACGGACGGCACCTCCGCGTTCAGCACACGTACAACTCGACGATGATCTCGGCCTTCTTGATCCAGCAAGAGAGACGGAGAGGTAGAAGAGTTATCCGGCAGCGTGACGGCGCTCCGGAGGTTGGTGATGACCTTGTCTCAGCAGGGCTCCGCCCAAGCTCCACAGAAACGCGATCTAGAGGAAAAACCGTGGAGGTATGTGGTCAGACTGCCGTGGAAAAGTCGTCTCAAATCAGCCCTAAAACCTCCGTATATATTGGTGGGAGGGAGGGGACATTGCCTTGGGGCTCAAGGAGCCCCAAGGGGGTCGGCCGAGTCCAAGGGGGAAGGTTTCCCCCCCCCCAAACCGAGTTGGACTTGGTTTGGTGGGAGGGAGTCCTTCCTTCCCTTCCCACCTCCTCTTTTTTTTTTTTCTTTTCTCCTTTGATTTTCTTCTCTAGGCGCATAGGGCCCTCTTGGGCTGTCCCACCAGCCCACTAAGGGCTGGTGTGCCACCCTCAAGGCCTATGGGCTTCCCCAGGGTGGTTTGCCCCCCCGGTGAACTCCCGGAACCCATTCGTCATTCCCGGTACATTCCCGGTAACTCCGAAAAACCTTCCGGTAATCAAATGAGGTCATCCTATGTATCAATCTTCGTTTCCGGACCATTACGGAAACCCTCGTGACGTCCGTGATCTCATCTGGGACTCCGAACAACATTCAGTAACCAACCATATAACTCAAATACGCATAAAACAACGTCGAACCTTAAGTGTGCAGACCCTGCGGGTTCGAGAACTATGTAGACATGACCCGAGAGACTCCTCGGTCAATATCCAATAGCGGGACCTGGATGCCCATATTGGATCCTACATATTCTACGAAGATCTTATCGTTTGAACCTCGGTGCCAAGGATTCATATAATCCCGTATGTCATTCCCTTTGTCCTTCGGTATGTTACTTGCCCGAGATTCGATCGTCAGTATCTGTATACCTATTTCAAACTCGTTTACCGGCAAGTCTCTTTACTCGTTCCGTAATACAAGATCCCGCAACTTACACTAAGTTACATTGCTTGCAAGGCTTGTGTGTGATGTTGTATTACCGAGTGGGCCCCGAGATACCTCTCCGTCACACGGAGTGACAAATCCCAGTCTTGATCCATACTAACTCAACTAACACCTTCGGAGATACCTGTAGAGCATATTTATAGTCACCCAGTTACGTTGCGACGTTTGATACACACAAAGCATCCCTCCGGTGTCAGTGAGTTATATGATCTCATGGTCATAGGAATAAATACTTGACACACAGAAAACAGTAGCAACAAAATGACACGACCAACATGCTACGTCTATTAGTTTGGGTCTAGTCCATCACGTGATTCTCCTAATGACGTGATCCAGTTATCAAGCAACAACACTTTGTTCATAATCAGAAGACACTGACTATCTTTGGTCAACTGGCTAGCCAACTAGAGGCTTGCTAGGGACGGTGTTTTGTCTATCTATCCACACATGTAAATGAGTCTTCATTCAATACAATTATAGCATGGATAATAAACGATTATCTTGATACAGGAATTATAATAATAACTATATTTATTATTGCCTCTAGGGCATAATTCCCACAGTCTCCCACTTGCACTAGAGTCAATAATCTAGCCCTCACATCATCATGCGAATTACATTGTAATAAATCTAACACCCATACAGTTCTGGTGTTGATCATGCTTTGGCCGTGGAAGAGGTTTAGTCAGCGGGCCTGCTACATTCAAATCCGTGTGCACTTTGCATATATTTACGTCCTCTCCCTCGACGTAGTCGCGGATGAGGTTGAAGCGTCGTTTGATGTGTCTGGTCTTCTTGTGAAACCGTGGTTCCTTTGCTAAGGCAATGGCACCCGTGTTGTCACAGAACAAGGTTATTGGATTTAGTACGCTTGGCACCACTCCAAGATCCGTCATGAACTGCTTCATCCAGACACCCTCCTTAGCCGCTTCCGAGGCAGCCATGTATTCCGCTTCACATGTAGAATTTGCTACGACGCTTTACTTGGAACTGCACCAGCTTACCGCACCCTCATTAAGAATAAATATGTATCCGGTTTGTGACTTAGAGTCGTCCGGATCTGTGTCAAAGGTTGCATCGACGTAACCTTTTACGGCGAGCCCTTCGTCACCTCCATACACGAGAAACATCTCCTTAGTCCTTTTCAGGTACTTCAGGATATTCTTGACCGCTGTCCAGTGATCCACTCCTGGATTACTCTGGAACCTACCCACCATACATATGGCCAGGCTAACATCTGGTCTAGTGCACAGCATTTCATACATGATAGAACCTATGGCTGAAGCATAGGGGACGGAGCGCATATGCTCTCTATCTTCATCAGTTGCTGGGCACTAAGTCTTACTCAATTTCGTACCTTGTAAAACTGGCAAGAACCCTTTCTTGGACTGTTCCATTTTGAACCTCTTCAAAACTTTATCAAGGTATGTGCTTTGTGAAAGTCCTATCAGGCGTTTTGATCTATCCCTATAGATCTCAATGCCTAGAATGTAAGCAGCTTCTCCTAGGTGCTTCATAGAGAAACTTTTATTCAAGTAATCCTTTATGCTCTCCAAAAACTCCACGTTGTTTCCAATCAGCAATATGTCATCCACATATAATATTAGAAACGCCACAGAGCTCCCACTCACTTTCTCGTAAATACAAGATTCTCCAACCACTTGTATAAACCCAAATGCTTTGATCACCTCATCAAAACGTTTGTTCCAACTCCGAGATGCTTGCACCAGTCCATAAATGGATCGCTGGAGCTTGCACACCTTGTTAGCATTCTTAGGATCGACAAAACCTTCGGGTTGTATCATATACAACTCTTCCTTAAGGAAACCGTTAAGGAACGCCGTTTTGACATCCATCTGCCAGATTTCATAATCGAAAAATGCAGCTATTGCTAACATGATTCTGACGGACTTAAGCATCGCTACGGGTGAGAATGTCTCATCGTAGTCAACTCCTTGAACTTGTGAAAAAACCTTTGCCACAAGTCGAGCTTTATAAACGGTCACATTGCCGTCCACGTCCGTCTTCCTCTTAAAGATCCATTTCTTCCGAATAGCCTTGCGGCCCTCAGGTAGTACCTCCAAAGTCCACACTTTGTTCTCATACATGGATCCTATCTCGGACTTCATGGCTTCTAGCCATTTGTTGGAATCTGGGCTCACCATTGCTTCTTCATAATTTGCAGGTTCATTGTTGTCTAACAACATGATTGATAAGACGGGATTACCGTACCACTCTGGAGCAGCACGTGGTCTCGTCGACCTGCGTGGTTCGACATAAACTTGAACCGGAGTTTTATGATCATCATCATTAACTTCCTCCTCAACCGGCGTCGCAACGACAGAGGTTTCCCCTTGCCCTGCGCCACCATCCAGAGGGATGAGAGGTTCGACAACCTCGTCAAGTTCTATCTTCCTCCCACTCAATTCTCTCGAGAGAAACTCCTTCTCGAGAAAAGCTCCGTTTTTAGCAACAAACACTTTGCCCTCGGATTTGAGATAGAAGGTGTACCCAACAATCTCTTTTGGGTAACCTATGAAGACGCACTTTTCCGCTTTGGGTTCCAGCTTTTCAGGCTGAAGCTTTTTGACATAAGCATCACATCCCCAAACTTTAAGAAATGACAATTTTGGCCTTTTGCCATACCACAGTTCGTATGGTGTCGTCTCAACGGATTTTGATGGTGCCCTATTTAAAGTGAATGCAGCTGTTTCTAATGCATAACCCCAAAACGATAACGGAAAATCAGTAAGAGACATCATAGATCGCACCATCTCTAATAGAGTACGATTACGATGTTCGGACACACCATTACGCTGTGGTGTTCCAGGCGGTGTTAACTGTGAAACAATTCCACACTGTCTTAAGTGAGACCAAACTCGAAACTCAGATATTCACCCCCACGATCAGACCGCAGGAACTTGATCTTCTTGTTACGATGATTTTCCACTTCACTCTGAAATTGCTTGAACTTTTCAAATGTTTCAGACTTGTCTTTCATCAAGTAGACATAACCATATCTACTCAAATCGTCAGTGAAGGTGAGAAAATAACGATATCCGCCGCGTGCGTCTACGCTCATCGGACCACACACATCGGTATGTATGATTTCCAATAAGTCACTTGCACGCTCCATTGTTCCGGAGAACGGAGTCTTAGTCATCTTGCCCATGAGGCATGGTTCGCATGTGTCAAGTGAATCAAAGTCAAGTGACTCCAAAAGTCCATCAGCATGGAGTTTCTTCATGCGCTTTACACCAATATGACCTAAGCGGCAGTGCCACAAAAATATGGCGCTATCATTATTAACTCTAACTCTTTTGGTCTCAATGTTATGTATATGTGTATCGCTATCAAGATTCAATATGAACAATCCTCTCACATTAGGTGCATGACCATAAAAGATGTTACTCATAGAAATAGAACAACTATTATTCTTTGACTTAAAAGAGTAACCGTCTCGCAATAAACAAGATCCAGATATAATGTTCATGCTCAACGTAGGCACTAAATAACAATGATTTAAGTTCATCACTAATCCTGATGGTAACTGAAGTGAAACTGTGCCGACGGCGATTGCATCAACCTTGGAACCATTTCCTACGCGCATCGTCACTTCATCTTTCGCCAGCCTTCGTCTATTCCGCAGTTCCTGTTTCGAGTTGCAAATATGAGCAACAGAACCGGTATCGAATACCCAGGCACTACTACGAGAGCCGGTTAAGTACACATCAATAACATGTATATCAAATATACCTGATTTTTCTTTGGCCGCCTTCTTATCTGCCAGATACTTGGGGCAATTGCGCTTCCAGTGACCCATACCCTTGCAATAGTAACACTCCGTTTCAGGATTAGGTCCAGCTTTGGGTTTCTTCGTCGGATTGGCAACAGGCTAGCCGCTCTTCTTCGAATTACCCTTCTTGCCTTTGCCGTTTCTCTTGAAACTAGTGGTCTTATTCACCATCAACACTTGATGCTCTTTACGGAGTTCAGACTCTGCGACTTTCAGCATCGCAAACAACTCGCCGGGAGACTTGTTCATCCCTTGCATGGTGTAGTTCAACACAAAGCCTTTATAGCTTGGCGGCAGTGATTGAAGGATTCTGTCAGTGATAGCCTCTTGCGGGAGTTCAATCCCCAGCTCAGCTAGACGGTTTGAGTACCCAGACATTTTGAGCACATGTTCACTGACAGACGAGTTTTCCTCCATCTTGCAAGCATAGAATTTATCGGAGGTCTCATACCTCTCGATCCGGGCGTTCTTCTGAAAGATAAACTTCAACTCCTGGAACATCTCAAATTCTCCATGACGCTCAAAGCGACGTTGAAGTACTGGTTCTAAGCCATACAAGACTGCACATTGAACTATTGAGTAGTCCTCCTTACGTACTAACCAAGCGTTCTTAACATCCTGATCAGCCGTAGCGGGTGGTTCATCTCCTAGCGCAGCATTAAGGACATAATCCTTCTTCCGAGCTTGTAAGATTAGCTTAAGATTACGAGCCCAGTCTACAAAGTTGCTTCCATCATCTTTCAACTTAGCTTTCTCTAGGAACGTATTAAAATTCAGGGTGACTGTCGCGTGAGCCATGATCTACAACACAAATATATTCAAAGTGGACTTAGACTATGTTCAAGATAATTAGAGTTTAACTTAATCAAATTATTTGCTAAACTCCCACTCAAAAAGTACATCTCTCTAGTCATTTGAGTGGTTCATGATCCACTTACACTAGCTCAAGTCCGATCATCACGTGAGTTGAGTATAGTTTCAGTGGTAAGCATCCCTATGCTAATCATATCATCTATATGATTCATGATCGACCTTTCGGTCTCATGTGTTCCGAGGCCATGTCTGCACATGCTAGGCTCGTCAAGCTTAACCTGAGTGTTCCGCGTGTGCAACTGTTTTGCACCCGTTGTATGTGAACGTTGAGTCTATCACACCCGATCATCACGTGGTGTCTCGAAACGACGAACTGTAGCAACGGTGCACAGTCGGGGAGAACACAATTTCGTCTTGAAATTTTAGTGAGAGATCACCTCATAATGCTACCGTCGTTCTAAGCAAAATAAGGTGCATAAAAGGATTAACATCACATGCAATTCATAAGTGACATGATATGGCCATCATCACGTGCTTCTTGATCTCCATCACCAAAGCACCGGCACGATCTTCTTGTCACCGGCGCCACACCATGATCTCCATCAATGTGTTGCCATCGGGGTTGTCGTGCTACTCATGCTATTACTACTAAAGCTACATCCTAGCAAAATAGTAAACGCATCTGCAAGCACAAACGTTAGTATAAAGACAACCCTATGGCTCCTGCCGGTTGTCGTACCATCGACGTGCAAGTCGATATTTTCTGTTAGAACATGATCATCTCGTACATCCAATATATCACATCACATCGTTGGCCATATCACATCACAAGCATACCCTGCAAAAACAAGTTAGACGTCCTCTAATTTTGTTGTTGCATGTTTTACGTGGTGACCATGGGTATCTAGTAGGATCGCATCTTACTTACGCAAACACCGCAACGGAGATATATGAGTTGCTATTTAACCTCATCCAAGGACCTCCTCGGTCAAATCCGATTCAACTAAAGTTGGAGAAACCGACACTTGCCAGTCATCTTTGAGCAACGGAGTTACTCGTAACGATGAAACCAGTCTCTCGTAAGCGTACGAGTAATGTCGGTCCAAGCCGCTTCAATCCAACAATACCACGGAATCAAGAAAAGACTAAGGAGGGCAGCAAAACGCACATCACCGCCCACAAAAACTTTTGTGTTCTACTCGAGAAGACATCTACGCATGAACCTAGCTCATGATGCCACTTTTGGGGAACGTCGCATGGGAAACAAAAAATTTCCTACGCGCACGAAGACCTATCATGGTGATGTCCATCTACGAGAGGGGATGAGTGATCTACGTACCCTTGTAGACCGTACAACAGAAGCGTTAGTGAACGCGGTTGATGTAGGGGAACGTCCTCACGTCCCTCGATTCGCCCCGCGAACAATCCCGCGATCAGTCCCACGATCTAGTACCGAACGGATGGCACCTCCGCGTTCAGCACACGTACAACTCGACGATGATCTCGGCCTTCTTGATCCAGCAAGAGAGACGGAGAGGTAGAAGAGTTCTCCGGAAGCGTGACGGCGCTCCGGAGGTTGGTGATGACCTTGTCTCAGCAGGGCTCCGCCCGAGCTCCGCAGAAACGCGATCTAGAGGAAAAACCATGGAGGTATGTGGTCGGGCTGCCATGGAAAAGTCGTCTCAAATCAGCCCTAAAACCTCCGTATATATAGGTGGGAGGGAGGGGACATTGCCTTGGGGCTCAAGGAGCCCCAAGGGGGTCGGCCGAGTCCAAGGGGGAAGGTTCCCCCCCCCCCAAACCGAGTTGGACTTGGTTTGGTGGGAGGGAGTCCTTCCTTCCCTTCCCACCTCCTCTTTTTTTTTTCTCCTTTGATTTTCTTCTCTAGGCGCATAGGGCCCTCTTGGGCTGTCCCACCAGCCCACTAAGGGCTGGTGTGCCACCCTCAAGGCCTATGGGCTTCCCCAGGGTGGGTTGCCCCCCCGGTGAACTCCCGGAACCCATTCGTCTTTTACTGTACATTCCCGGTAACTCCGAAAAACCTTCCGGTAATCAAATGAGGTCATCCTATATATCAATCTTCGTTTCCGAACCATTCCGGAAACCCTCGTGACGTCCGTGATCTCATACGGGACTCCGAACAACATTCGGTAACCAACCATATAACTCAAATACGCATAAAACAACGTCGAACCTTAAGTGTGCAGACCCTGCGGGTTCGAGAACTATGTAGACATGACCCGAGAGACTCCTCGGTCAATATCCAATAGCGGGACCTGGATGCCCATATTGGATCCTACATATTCTACGAAGATCTTATCGTTTGAACCTCAGTGCCAAGGATTCATATAATCCCGTATGTCATTCCCTTTGTCCTTCGGTATGTTACTTGCCCGAGATTCGATCGTCAGTATCCGTATACCTATTTCAAACTCGTTTACCGGCAAGTCTCTTTACTCGTTCCATAATACAAGATCCCGCAACTTACACTAAGTCACATTGCTTGCAAGGCTTGTGTGTGATGTTGTATTACCGAGTGGGCCCCGAGATACCTCTCCATCACACGGAGTGACAAATCCCAGTCTTGGTCCATACTAACTCAACTAACACCTTCGGAGATACCTGTAGAGCATCTTTATAGTCACCCAGTTACGTTGCGACGTTTGATACACACAAAGCATCCCTCCGGTGTCAGTGAGTTATATGATCTCATGGTCATAGGAATAAATACTTGACACGCAGAGAACAGTAGCAACAAAGTGACACGATCAACATGCTACGTCTATTAGTTTGGGTCTAGTCCATCACGTGATTCTCCTAATGACGTGATCCAGTTATCAAGCAACAACACTTTGTTCATAATCAGAAGACACTGACTATCTTTGATCAACTGGCTAGCCAACTAGAGGCTTGCTAGGGACGGTGTTTTGTCTATGTATCCACACATGTAAATGAGTCTTCATTCAATACAATTATAGCATGGATAATAAACGATTATCTTGATACAGGAATTATAATAATAACTATATTTATTATTGCCTCTAGGGCATAATTCCAACAGATGCTTGAGGGGGTGGCATACCAAGAGTGCATCGAGGACAAAATCCTTCTGTGCAGCAATGAGGTCAATCCTTAGTTTATGGACCGAGTCCGCATAATTTCTACTATCATCTTTCAACTTAGTTTTCTCTAGGATTTGATTTAAGAATACAGGGGAGCTAGCTACAACATGAGCTATTGTTCTACAACATACTTTGCAAATAAAACTTAGACTATATTCATGATAATGAGTTCAATTAATCATATTACTAAAGAACTCCCACTCAACTCAACATCCCTCAGGTTGTTCAAGTGTTACATGATCCAAATCCACCAACTGAAGTCTGATCATCACGTGAGATGAGGTGGTTTCAATGTTGATCATCTCCATGTTGATCATATCTACTATATGACTCATGTTCGACCTTTAGCTTTCTTGTCTTCCGAGGCCCTGTGTGTACATGCTAGGCTCGTCAAGTTTAACCCAAGTGATCTACATGTGCAAAACTGGCTTACACCCGTTGTATACGAATCTAGAGTCTATCGCACCCGATCATCACTTGGTGCTTCGAAACAGCGAACCTTCGCAATGGTGCACATTTGGGGAGAAAACTATTTTTCCTTGAAATTTTAGTGTGGGATCATCTTATAATTCAACCGTCATCCTAAGCAAAATAAGATGCATAAAAGGATTATCAGTTTAGTGACGGATGATCTTGTGCTTTTGATCTCCATCTCCAAATCATCGGCATGATCTCCAACGTCACTGGCATGACACCATGATCTACATCATCATGTCGCAGTTGAGGTTAGAGTCACATTGGATATCCACCATTTGAAGATTAGTGTAAATTATTATTATGATGTTTTAGCCTTGTTCAAGACAGAGTAATGATCCTCACAGAAAGCAGATACAAAGGAATGAGCATTCGATTCTTGAATATGTTGCAATAGATAATGAGCTTGTGTTTAGTTATGTGCAGCGTATGTTAGCTGGACACATTTGACAAGGTGAGTACAAGTAGTAGTTTTCCTCTTTTTTGGAGGGTTATGACACAACATGCTATGTGATTCCCTGAGGCAGGATGGATGTACCATGGCCACCCCACTGTGTTGTTGAAGGTGCATGCCAACCCAGAGATCCCTTCAATTCACTACATGCCCTACCATGCCACACCATGGTCGTTGCAACACCTGCAAAGGCCCCCTATGGTACGTGATTTACTCTTGTTATACTATGGTCTCTTTTATTGGCTTTGTGGCCTGCCTACGAGACATTGGATGTGCCATTTTCTGGGATAACTGGAATTGTGTGATGATTCATGCAGTATTTTTGCTTGTGTTGTGAGGCTATGTTCATGCTCGTACCTTTTTCTCTTGAATGAAAATAGACGTATCATAATCCATTATTCTTCTAGGGTTGCCCGTGCACTGTAATTGGTCCGAACCTTGCCAGGCACTATTACTGTCACATGGTTGTAAAAAGAAAATATAGATTTCTATGAGTTTCGGTAGAGACCAAATTTATTTCAAGCAAAGTATTGTATCCAATATTATTGAAGTTTTACAACTTGAATCACCCGCAATGGAATAATAACGCGGCTAGGAAACATTCTTCGGGACTAAAACCCAACCACACCCTACTCTATTGCTTTATGGCCAAGTGTACACTCCACATGTAAGAATGAACTACTCTACTGGACTAACTGCTTGCATCTTCATCGTCTTCAACCGCAGCTGCACCCGATAGCCTAGCATGGTGCTGCTTGAACCTTTTCTTGTATTTCCTTTTGTTGTAGGGTGAATCGACAAGCATAATAGGTAGCTCTCTTCTAAATTTGTCGATGTAGGTCTGCATGCGAGGATATGTTAGTATCATTCCATAACTTGCAGAAAATGATAGAATTTTAGGTGTTACTCTACCTACTTGGTCATATTGCATCTCAGTTTACTCCCGTAAATAATTCGATGTTCTTAAACATGTACAGTGTAGAACAAGAACTGCAACATTTTATTTTGTTAGATCAGCATTTCAGATATTAACAATCTAAAACAAAAATAAAAGCTAATATTGTTGACTCACGTCTCATCGGCTTTTGGCACTTTAATATTCCGTACTGGCCATTGTGTCACGTTAATGTCTTCCCATGCATTATTGAAAATCACATTGACTCGCATCGCTGCTCTCAGATGTGCTTCCATCGCACGTACCTGCAAGCCCAATGGGACGATAAGTTGCCTACAACTAATACTTACCTACGATGTTAAATCCTTTGTTATAATTAAACATGTTGAAAGTCTCACCATGTTATTTACTTCTTTGGGTACCATACAGTAGAAAAGTGAATCAAGAACCTGAATCTCCTTCCTTCTGGGGTTTACGACCACAAGGAACTAGTGGACGTTTAAACTGTTCGTAGGTAGGAAAACTTGGAGTGCACAGATAATTAGATCAACGTGTATAGTAATAAATAATTTGTTCTACGTCAGGTTAAAATACAATATCATGTTTCAGATAGCTGGTGCCTTGTGTTGTTCCAGGAATGTCTGCCAAAGCGTCCTCGTAGCACTCCTCGATCCTACCATCTCTTTCGAGCTTAGCGACGCCGGCCAACCTCTCAATGTAAACCATTTTGTCGTCCCTTGTGTCAATTGGTTCATCATGACGCATGAGCTGGATCGTAGCATCAACCACCTAAAACAGTAATCAAGTTAATTGTATTGTACAAAAATGAAACTTCATAAACTAATTTGTGAAATATCTTACTTTGTCACCCAACCATACGCCATCTTCAGATTCATCTTTTTGGGTGAGGCATTGCAAATGCTTCGATAGCACGACAATGTAATCAACTAGGACCATTTGTTTTTCACGATTTGTTGCGTTGATCAGTGAAGCCATGAAATTCTGTCGAACCACATCTAGCTTGTCCCTCTGGGTTTCAGGAACTTCTGACCTCTTTTCGAATTTGCTAGAGCCGATTTACCTCTTTTTATTGTTCGTGTCCTTGGAATCATTTGTAGACTCTGGTGGAGTCTTGTTTTACTTTTTTCCTTCTCAGTATTGTACGAAACATACTCGTCATTCTTAAATAATTGCAATACCACCCTTTTCTTTTTGCCCCCAAGATTTTGTGGCGTCGATTCAACCACACTTACTTCTTGCTGCTTTCGAAAGGATTCATCATCCAAACTAGGAGCACCCTCGATATCATCCACCTCTTTAAAAAGCTTATGAACAACACTGAGATCTTGTTTGATTTTTATGGCAGTTCTTTCGAATGCTTGATCCTGTACGTGGAACATCACATGTTATTTCTGAAACGATAATGATTGTTTCATAATTACGTTAACATGCGTACGTCAATATCTTCATCACGGTTCTTCATGGGGGCTCCACGTCATCATTTTTTATTCCCTGCTTACAATGGTGCTTAGCAGCAACTTCCGTGCCATCCTTTTGTTTCCCCCGGTAAAAATTCTGCTCAACATTCCCAACAGAGGCCTCCATTGGGTGTGAAGGTGCCCCGAGGTCAGAAAGATGTATGTCCTCCACTGCTACAAATATTCCATCGTGTTTTTTTCTTAAAAAAATACATGTTATTGTGGGGTGTTTTCATAGTAAACTAATTTAGAAAAAACCATATACACATAAATTTCCAATTATATCTACTAATCTCATAATTCTATGCTTACGTTCAATTCTTTGATGAGATCCTCCGTGAGCTTGCCATTCGTAAGGGTACGCCAAAGGCACTCATCCATTTTCTTTTCAAGGGTGCAAATCCTATCGACTTGTTTTGCACCGGCCTCCCGCACATGGGAGGCAACTTCTTGCAAATCAATCAATACACATCCGACGAGTACCTTAATCAGTGACTTTGAAACAGTTAGAATCATATAACTTCATACTAGTTGGAATATTACAATATATATTTGTGCCTGATATAACTCATTTTTCTGAGTGCCAATCTTCGGTTTGGCCAGCGTACCATCTCGTGCTGGAATGGAAGGCCTCATCAGGTCCTCAACACAATGCAATTTAGTGTCGTTAGTATGATTTAGAAAATATATATGTTACATAATCCATGCAATGTGCTGACATTTTACCTCTCCAACTCCTAGATAACTATTCTGGATTATATTGTCAACCTTTTTTGCCTTCTCCTTGCTCCAGTTCTGGATCAGCGGCCTTAACCTTGATTCATACGAGATGCTAGAGTCCAATTGGTGCACTCTGAACTTCTCGTAGTACCATGTGTGCATGACAACGAAAGAAGTTTACAAACATTCTCGCACATTATGTAATGTATGTTAGGTAACTGATAATTGTACTATTGGGAATTACCTGCAACAGTGGTAGATTCCCCTCCAGAATTGCCTCACCATTTACAAAATTCTTCACGCTATGCATAAGATAGTCAAGCATTAGTTGTTCAAGATTTGTGACAATCCCAATAAATTTGTTACCCATATACTCCTCTTTCGTTCGGCATACATTTTTGCCTATGGTGTACAAGATAAATGGCCTGACAAAATTTGGTGTGTTGTCGCCTTTCATCTTGGCTAGCAATCCTTTGAAAGTTATTTTGGTGTCATTACGCTCTTTCAATTTCTTCCACAACTCCGTACCATCATCAAGATTTGAAGGGGCATGCTTCATCCCATCGCAGGGCATGCCTGTTATATGCGCTACATATTCTAGTGTGATCCTACATGGTCTCCCATTGATGATAAAGGCATCCTACTCTGCATCATATGAATTAGCGATGGCCAGGCACAGTACACATCTAATTTTGATGCTAGGTGTTTTGAGAAGTCCACCCAGTCCTATCAAGTGGATGTACATCCTTTGCTGCATGTTTAATCCGTTTTTGAACTCCTCATATGGCGGCAAAGAAGCATCATGCGTTCAATGGATGTGCAAGTGTGATTAGATTCAGCATGGTATACAATTTAAACACTCATAAAGACGACTAGATCTAATCTATGCCAATATCAAAATTCTGCTCTACAGTACTGCATGAAATCATAGAGCTTCTAGGCTATATAATGAACACCAGACATAGAAAAACAAGCTATCTTTGTCGACAAATTTATTTTATGCTAAGTCCGTAAATTATGGGATTGCAAAACGCAAGTGCGCCGTAAATGTTTATGAAAGATAACGACTGTAACTAAATGAGATCAAAAGGCAAGTGCATCGTAAATTATGGGTTGTAAAAGGGAAGTGCGCCGTATTTTTTTTCTGAAAGAGAATGACTGTAACTAAACGATATCAAAAGGCAAGTGCTTCGTAAATTATGGAATTGCAAAAGGCAAGTGCGCCATATTTTTTTCTGAAAGAGAACGGCTATAAGTAAACGAGATCTAAAGGCAAGTGTGCCGTAAATTATGGGATTGCATGCAAAAAGTTAGACGATTGATACCGGAGGATTCTCTCGATGGCGACCGGCTCCATTGCCGTCCTCTTTCATCTTTTGCTTCGCCGACTTCTCCGACGTGTCCTTCGCTTTCATCTTAGGATTCGCCGACGCAGGCTTCGAAGATGACGGCTCCGTCGGCTTCTCCGACCTGGGAGCTACTTTGGGTGGCGTGGGGTGGTAATTCGGTATAGTCATGGAAAGCTAGGTCTGGGAGGCGTGGGGTGGAAGGCTAGGTCTATGCCGTGAAAAGCTTTGTAATTATATGCGTGGGGTGGGAGGCGTGAGTGGAAGGCTAGATCAGTAATCGCAACCGTGAAGCATTTGGGCTTCTTGCGCTTTATTATACGGACCCATTGAAACATGAGAAAGGAAAGCGAGGAATTCAACACGCGGGACGATTCCCGTCCCAATTATTTAGGATGGGCATGCGCAAGGGCTCTTCGTCCTCACTGCCGCGACTCTCCAAAAATAGTTCTGACCCCGCCACTCTGGAAGCTCTGGCCGCCAGCATCTCGAGGGAGATCAAGGATACCTGAGATAGTTTTGACTCTTGCACCTTCATCTTCGAAGGTAGAACTACCAATATCGAGGCTATAGCCTTGCTAAGCATGCTTTTGGTTTGGACTTCGATGAAATAACTGAATTTCATTCATTTCAGCACTCACTGCTATATTTGCCTTTTGACCCAAATATTTCAGCCTCCCTGAATTTTGGTCAAAATATTTCAGCCTCACTGAATTTCGGCCAAAATATTTCAGCACTCGCTGAAATTTTTCTGAAACTTCTAAGTTGCTATGGAATTTTTTTTCTGAAACTTCTAACTAGCTATGTAATTGTTCTAAACCTTGTCCAGACTCCAACGAATCTTAAATATAATTTAAGAATTCAGTTAACCTTCCTAAGCTTCAAAAGTTCTCGCTGTAAAAAACAAATATATGTTTCAGCGTCTCCCATGCAGACCAAATTTATTTCAAGAATAGTATTTGGAACCAGTACTGTGAAGTATTACAACTTGATTAATCCGCACTAGACTAAGAACCTGGCTAGGAAACCTTCTTCGGGACTAATACCAAACCACACCCTACTCTACTACTACATAACCAAGTGTACACTCCATATCTAAGAATCAACCACTGCTGGACTAACTGCTTGCATCTTCATGATCTTCAATCACAACTGAATCCGATTGGCTAGCATTGTACCTCTTCAGCCTTTTCATGGATTTCGATTTGTTGTAGGGCGAATTAAGAAGGAAAACATGCAACTCTCTTATGTAATTGTCAATGTATGCCTGCATGGGAGGATATGTTAGTATCGTTCCATATGTTTACAAAATTGACAGAATTTTAGGTGTTACTCTATGTACTTGGTCATAATGCAGCGTAAGATCTTGTCCCGTAAAGAATTCGATGTTCTTCAGCACATGTAGAGTGCACAAGAAGAACTACAACAATTATTTCTGTTAGTAGCATTTCACGTATTAACAATTAAAATAATAATTAGAAGCTAGTATTGTTGACAAACGTGTCATCTTGTCTTGACACAGGAACATGCTTTACTATCCATTGGGTCACGTTAATGTCTTGCCATGCATGGCTTTGTGGTCCATTGATTCGCACCGATTCTCTCAGATGTGCTTCCACCCCACGTATCTGCCAAGTCCATGGGATGAGAAGTTGCTCACAGTTCATGGTTAGGTATGATGCTAAATCCTGTGTTATATTGAAAGACTTTTAAAATCTCACCACGTGAACCACTTGTGTGCGTACTACATAGCTGAAAAGTGAATCAAGAATCTGAATCTCCCTCCTTTTAGGGTTTATGACCATAGGGAACCAGTGGGTGTTCGCCATGTTCATAGGTAGGAAAACTTGGACAACAAAGATGATTAAATCAACATGCATAATAATTAGAAAAATAAATGAGTTTATGTCATGGTTAGATGGTACCAGATCATGTCTGAGGTAGTTGTATCCTTTTGTTGTTCCATGACTGCCAGCCAAAGCGGCCTCATGGCAGTTCTCTACCTTACCATCTATTTCGAGCATAGCGATACCGGCCACCCTCTCAATGTAAACCAGTTGCCCATCCCTTATGTCCTTAGGACGATCATGATGCATGATCTGAATCACGGCATCAACTAACTAAAACAAAATTCAAGTTAATTGTACTATGCAAAATAAAATTTATAAACTAATTTGGCAAATATCTTACTTCGTCATCCAACCATTTGTCATCTTCGCCTCCATCTGTCATGGTGAGGCATTGCAAATGCTTTTGTAGCAGAACAATGTCATCAATTACCACCAATTGTTTATCGAGATCTGAGGTGTTCACAATTTCGGCCACGTAAATCTGCCGAAACTTGTCAAGGTCGGTCTCCGGCCTCGAAGCACCTGTGTCTGTATCTTTTAAATTGCTTGCACGGTTTTTCCTCTTTGTATTCTTTGTGTCCTTGGAATCGTTGGTAGACTCCGATGGAGTCCTGTTTTTCTTTCTCTTCTTATCACTATCATATAGAACATAATCTTCATTGCTCAATAATGAAGATACCGCTCTTTTCCGGCTACCCACACGAGTTGGTAGCATGGAATCAACCACACTATCTTCTCGCTGCTTTGCTAAAGAATCATCATAGTTGTCCTCATCAATTGGGAAGACATGGGGCTCTTCCAGCTCCCTTATTCCCCTAGCCTTGGCAGACCGGTGGTTGCTTTTGGTACCTGCCTCTCCCTCACCTCAATACTGACATCTTTGTCATCTTGATTTCTTCTTTCTTCAGCCTTTCGCACATTATTATCGTGCTTCAAATCCAGAGGATCCTGTGATTCGAAATAAAGCACTTGTTAGCTTACAATATGTGCGAAATAAAAAAAACAAAACCAGTTAACTCTAAAATGTGCATCACCAGGAAAGCTTCAACGCTTGTGGTGGTTTTGGAATGCTTTCATGAATCCAAACTCGGAGCACCCTGCGATGCATCCAGCTCTTTATAAAGCCGTGAAACATTCTTGAGACTCTCCTTGCAAGCTGCAGCAACATCTCTGTCTTGCTCATCCTGAACGTGGAAGATCATATGTTAGCTACGAATCTGCGTTAACTTAAAACAAAATCAGTTAGATGTAAAATGTGTATCACCATGAAAGCTTCAAGGCTTCTGTTGGTTTTTGAATGCTTTCGTGACTGCAAACTAGGAGCAGGCTGCAAATCTTCAGCTACTTTCTTCATGGGGGCATCCATGTAATCTTTTTGTATTCCCTTAGCAGAATTGCCTTCGGCAATGACCTCTGTGTCATCTTTTTGTTTTTGCTGGTGAGTAGTATTCTCTCCTCGGACCTCCATTGGGTTTGGAGGGACTCCTAGGTCAGATAGTTGTATGTCCTCGACTCCTGGGCGATCAACATCAAATATTCCGTAGCGGTGGTTCTTTAAAAAAATGTGTTAGTGTGGAGAGTATTGATAGTACAATTATTTACAGAACTCCTAATGGTATACTTACATTGAATTCTGTGATGAGGTCGTCCTTGCGTCTGCCATTCGCAAGGGAACGCCTAAGGCACTCGTCCATTTTTTTCAAGGGTGCACATCCTATCAAATTGTTGTCCACTGGGCTCCCACACAATGGAGGCAAGTTCTTTCAAATCAGCCAATACACGGCCGATGAGTGTCTTATCCTGCAAATTACAAGCAGTTAGAAGCATATGACTTCGATTGTACTTGCAAAGTTACAATATATATTTGTGCCTCATGTTCATCATTTACCTGACCGTCAGTCTTCAGTTTGACCGGTGTCCCAACTTGTGGTGGATTGAAAGGACGCATCAGTTCATCGACATACTGCATGTTAGTGTCATTAGTATCATTCAAAAGATATGGTAGATAATCTACGCACACACTAGTAACACTTTACCTCTCCAACCCCTATATAATTTTTGTTGATTATGTTGTCAACCTTCTGTGCCTTCTCGTCACTCCAGTTTTGGATCAGCGACCTTAACCTTGATGCATATGGGATGCTAGAGTCCAATTGGTGCACCCTCCACTTCTCTTAGTACCACGTCTGCATTACAACAAAAACAACTTAGAAAATTTTCCATAAAATTAAATGTATGGTATGTTAATAATGATTGTATTACCTGCAGCAGTGGTAGGTTCCCCTTCAGATTTGCTCCACCATTTACAAATTTCCTGATGCTAGCCATAAGATGGTCAAGCGTAAGTTGTCCAAAATTTGTGCTCTTTATTGTCTCAACGTTTATAACAATCCCAAGGTATGTGTTGTCCACATACTCTTGTGTTGTCGGGCATACATATTTGCCTATGGTATACAAGACAAATGGCCTGACAAAATTAGGTTTGTTGTCGCCTTTCATGTTGGCTAGCAATCCTTTCAAAGTTACTTTTGTGTCATTGGGGTCTTTCAATTCCTTCCACAACTCCAAATTATCGTTGTGATTTGAAGAGACGTGATTCTTCCCCATGCAGGGCACACCTGTTATATGCTCCACATCTTTTAGTGTGATCCTACATGGTCCCTCATGAATTATAAAGGCATCCTGCTCTGCATCATATGAATAAGCGATGGTCGGGCACGGTAGACGTCTCATTCTCATGCCACGAGTCTTGAGAAGTTCACCCAGTCTAATCAAATGGATGTACGTCAGTTGTCGTGGGTTTAATTCTTTTATGAACTTCTCGTATTGCATCAAGGATGCAACCTGAGTTCCCTGAATGTACAAATAGTGTGATTAGATTCTGTATGGTATTCATTTAAACATGCACAGAACCGACTAATCTATGCCAATATCAAAATTGTGCTCTATAGTACTGCATGAAATCGTAGAGCTTCTAGGCCATATAATGAACACGAGACATAGAAAAACAAGCTATCTCTGTCGGCAAATTGATTTTATCCTAAGTCCGTAAATTATGGGATTGCAAAAGGCAAGTGCGCCGTAAATTTTTCTGAATGATAAAGACAGTAACTAAACTAGATCAAAAGGCAAGAGCGCCGTAAATTATGGGATTGCATGCAAAAAATTAGATGATCATTACCGGAGGATTCTCTCGATGGAGACATGCTCCATTGTCATTCTCTTTCATCTTTTGCTTCGTCGGCTTCTCTGGCGTGCCCTTCTCTTTCATCTTAGGATTTGCCGACGCAGGCTTCGAAGATGACAGCTCCGTCGACTTCTCTGACCTGGGAGCTACTTTGGGCGGCGTGGGGTGGTAATTCGGTGTAGTCATGGAAGGCTAGGTCCGGGAGGCGTGGGGTGGAAGGCTAGGTCTATGTCGTGAAAAGCTTTGTATTTATATGCGTGGGGTGGGAGGCGTGGGGTGGCGGCTAGATCAGTAATCGCAACCGTGAAGCGTTTGGGCTTCTTGCGCTTTCTTACACGGGCCCATTAAAACATGAGAAAGGAAAGCGAGGAGTCCAACATGCGGGAGGACTCCAACACGCGGGATGCGCGAGGGCGCTTCGTCCTCACTGCCATGACTCTCCAAAAACGGTTCCTCTGCCTCTGCGCCCTCTCGATTCCCTCTTCCTCTGCGTCCTCTCGATTCCCTCTTCCTCTGTGTCGCCCACTCTCCCAATAATCTTGCTTCTGGAATGGTGAGGTCTCCTTCGTGTCAATTTGTAGTTCTCTAGTAGTAGCACATAGGATGGCCTTCTTCTTATCAATTTCTTGTTCTCCTGCTTCTTTATTTTGTGCGCATAGATTCATCTGCGTGCAACATGTAGTACGTTGCCTTATGAGAATTTTGCATACATATTCATCTGCATGCAACATCTAGTCCGTTGTCTTGTAAATTTCTTGTTTTTCTCCTACTTCTTTAGTTTGTACACACAGATTCATCTCCATGGGAGATGAACAATTCATAGATACATGTTTATTCTTGATTGTTGATGCAGTTGTTTAGATAAATATTTCAAGAGCGTAAATTTTGGTTGTTAATTCGCATATACTCCCTCTGCAAGAAAATATAACTTTTTTTGGTTTACTACTTCAGTGATCTAAAATATCTTAAATTTATTTACAGAGGGAGTACATGTTTAGTTTAAATTGTTCATGCACTTGTTTACATAAACTTTCGATAGCGCTAGAATTACTATACTATCTGCCGTCATATTCATCTCGGCTTAATGTTATCATGTTATTGTCATGCTTCATGTCTTATACTGGTTTCATCAATTATAGTCCTTCGGCATGGCGTTCGTGAAAGATTATGATGTCAGGGTAGATGGAAATACCGAAATTTTTGTGAAGTACACAACAAGGCTAGCCGTGTTGAGTACTGCATTCGCAGATTCAAATACTGGCTGCAGAACGACTACCAGAAGATAGTTGCACTGGATGTGGAGTTAACCTGGCCTCGTGGTCCGACACAGATGGCTGCCGTGGTCCAGTTATGCGTTGGCATCTACGTCCTCGTGTACCACATAAGCGTTGCTGATCAGCACTGCGGCCTGCTGGCTGCCTTCCCGCTCGACGAGGAGTATACCTTTGTTGGGGTGGACATCAACAATGACCAGAAAAATCTCAAGCATGTTGGTCTGGTGATACGAAACTTTGTGGATATCCAGAATATGTGGAGAGTGCCTGATCCAGTGACAATTAAGCCAAAGTATGGCTTGGTTGACTACGCTGGTTCCATCATCCACCACAGCTACAATAAGATGAAGGATGCTGTCACAGAAGATGACCACCATATATGGGCAAAAGCGTCCTTGCCCTTGAAGAACATCTATTATGCTTCCAGGGACGCGTATGCCACCTACGGTGTATATAGGCGCTTGGTGAAATTCCAGAAGGGGTTCGAGAGCTAGTGCCAGCATCTCGCCAAACCATCTAGGCGGTCGAGGAAGTCCGGAAGGAAGAATGAATCAACCTAAAATGTTTCTTCTATTTATCTAGCTGATAGTCTCTAAATCGAAAGTTCAAATTTCCTGCAAGTTTAATCATCCTTTATTCTAGATGTCTTGCCTAATTTGATCCACGATCATGAGATATTATACTTAAGACGTTTATTTTCTTTAGCTATGATACAGAATGCGATAGCCATTTTTACCAAAAAAATGTCAGATTTATAATAAATACTGTTCTCAACTGGATTTGAATAGAGAAAGCTTATTTTTTATTGAATATAGAAACTTCATTTTTTTAATCAAAAGAAGGGCCGCCCCCTCTAATTTTCCATTAACACAAACCACATGGTCTTTCAAGCCCTTGATACAAAACTAAAAGTAATCAACTACAACACAAATCATACATGGTAGCAAGACCAGCCAGACTTAGCATGAAGGTCCAAAAAAATAAAACTACGGCAGAGGATAAAAAATATAGCTGACAGATGCGTAGGCGACACCACAGTACCCTATGACTCCACACTTGCGATGATCTATATAATTCACATGCTACATGCTCTAGCAGCTTTGCTCCCAACATCAACACCTCTTTGTTTACCAGCTTCATCTGCAATATAGACCATCCCATGATCCACAAGCAAATTAGCTAAACAAGAATCATAAGATCACTATACCATTTATTTTCTAATCTCACGTTATTCCTGCATTACCAAAGAGTCAAGAACACAAGTGATGCCCTTCCCGCATCTCCTACGCAAACACTCATAGGTAGTTCTACCATCTTAACTCCATGATTTAAATTATTAATAAAACCTCCTTAACCATTCCATTTGCATTACCGTCGTTCATGATTATAGCCACGGAAACAACAGCCAATAAAGTAACCACCTGTGTAAGCCCTATTTTGAGTCCTCAATAGGGCCCAATCCTAGCATTTACTCTAACTGCAACATGTCCTATTCTCATAGTCATCGTCACCCAAGACAGAATGAAGACATAACCCCATAGATGCATAACTTCTATCAACACAGTTTTCACACTATACCTAGTGTAAAGGACACTCTTGCATTGTCGTGCTACATTTGTGGCTCCTCGGTCAGCATGTTCATAACCACCTTGATCTGAAGATCTTCACGGGTGGTGGTCTTTAAACTGAAAAAGAACGGCTTTATGAATCTTGAGATCTTCACTGTCAACAAAATCACTACATCCCTTGTCGAAGATGATGTGTCCATCATCACACTTATGGTACTTGACTGGCATGAAACTGTCCTTGCTCAGCCGAATGCTAGCAAGCCCATCTCACGGTATCTCCCCATCTCATGGGGTCTTCAGGGCATCGACAACTTTTGCCGGTAATCTCTGTATGCACCATTATAAGAAACAAATTATCAAATATGTGAAACAAACAGTAAGCAAAAGGATCTTCGGCTACATCTACATATATTACATAAGGATCTTCAGTTATGGGAAAAAAATGATATGCAAAAACGCACATCAGTTTATTCACTGGTTTCAGCTACAATAGCATATCATTAATCTTTCTCTCCAAGAAAAAACAAAGAAAATTGCATTCAAAATAGAAAATACTAGTACACCAAAAACATACCATCGTCTTTCCTTCAGTGTTTGACTTGGTGAAGCGTTGGACAAAAAATGCACCTATATAACCTTTCTTCATCGCCAAAAGGTCATGTAGGTTCAGCTCCTCTTGCTTCGCCAGATTAATTCCCTTCGTTATGACAGCTGATTCTAGAGGATTTTTATGCTATTCATTTTGATCGCATGTCCTTGGCAGGTTGCAGAAGTACACCATAAGAATGTCTTCAGTCAAATTAAAGGAGACAAGGCCACCTTCTTGCAGGTCAAAGTCTTCAACAAACCTGCACCAGTTTTCACCACCAATGACCGCCCTTGAATTCCCTTTGTACACGCCAAAATCATACGTGCGGCTCCCTCTCGCTTGAAAAAGCAATGAACTATCTGGGATGGCGCTGAACTGGTGCCATGAGTAGCATGGCTGGCACGATCTGTAGATGTAGAATTTAATTGCTATTTATTTCCTACATTTTGTTGATCTTCAAAGTAGAGGGGAACAAACACAATACAAGTAAAAATTGACATGATTATTTATACCACGGCTGAAGTGTCCCCATCTAGCCTGATGGTAAATGTCAACCCAGTGGCATTGGCCTGTTGCAGTCCTGTCGACAGGTTGTGCACACCACCTGTGTAAACAAAATAAAATGAAGAAAAGCAAAGGATGAGAATTTAAGAAAAGGGCTTATGCATGTAAACACACTAGGCAACAATCATACAATATAATCAACAAAGGTACTGCATCAGTAATCAACAATCATACACTTGAACTGAGCGGGTGGATCGCCCTCCACTCCTCATAACCCCGCAGCACAGCGCGTGCCCGCCGCACCACAACTTGTTCAGACTTGTCCTTCTCTTGATCCTCGACCGGCAGCATGGGCTCACCCCGAGCGTCAACGCGCGACATTGGCTCCTCCTCCTCTACAACACAACTGAGGTAGTGTCTGAGACTGTTTGTTGATATTTTCTGCTATTGTGTTATGCATCCGCACTTTCTCATTGTTATGAAAACCCTAGAATAACGAAACCCTAGAAAAGAAAATATCGAGCAAGCTACCGATGTAGAAAACTTCCTTCAATCTCTGCAACGCCTTCCATCTAACCTTCGATTTGAAAATCCTAACTATCTAATCTCTGACTTTGAAAACCATATCCAATCCTGAACCGAAAACACAACAAGGAACAAAGAAGTCGAAGATTACAAGTTAGGGTTTCTCACTTGACCTAGTCGCCGGTAGTCACTAGGTGCTTGCTGGCGGCCTCCCAATCTCACTCCACGGTCTTCTGCTCCAACCATCGCGAGTGACCAGACGAGTAGGTGGTGGGGTCGCGGCTGGGTCGCAGGGGGGTGGTTTGTGTGGAGGGTGTGGGTGAGGGGGGCGGTGGTGTGTGGGCGATGGGGGTGATTACACAGAGCTTCTCCATGTCAAGCAGAGAAAATAACGGCCCATGGGTCCAGTTCGTAAAGAAACAACCAAACAGGCCCACATACCGCTTACCAGTCACAAAGTAAAACCCTATGTTACTAATAAAAAAACAGAAATGAAAACCCCTTTGTCTAAAAAACAGAAACAAAGAAAAAGTCAAGGAGGAGTTTTGTGCGTTTACAACACCTTTGTTTTAGAAAAAGAATGCACCTTACAATGTGAAATTATAAAATCATTATTAATAAGTGCTAAAAATTCCTTATTTATAACAAACTTCAATAATGGGGGTAGGTAATTGCGTGGCCTTTCTCGCCCCCACCCCCTCCCTCCCTCGCATATTCGGGCCATTTACCGTATTTCTATGGTTGTAACCTCAAAAGTTCAAGATCTTACGCGGCCACATGAAATCGTAGTAGGAAATGGGGTGAGTGCCCTATGTTAAGATCTTTGGTCCATATATGTGCCATATGCTACCAACGGGAGGCGTGGCCTCGACGCCGTTCTCTAGGGCTATGATGCGTGTCTACTGTCGTTATAATCAATGCAAATTTGTGAGGGGCTACAAATTCACGGGACCTGGCGTGGTGTCATCATACAACCCCTAGAGGGCATGATAAACATCGAGAGCGGCATGCATCGTCCTTCACATAGGCTGTGTGCAAACGGGATCATATCGCATGTCGGATCAAGCCATCAATACAGAATGCGTCCGGCCTGTGAAGGGAGTGCGGGGCCCATTCCTTCATTTGCCTCAAATATGGATGCCACGTGATATTTGACCTAGTAACCAAGCCATGTCCCATGTATCGCACTCAACTGGACCCACAAGATGCATGCACACATGTCCATGTATGAGTCTAAACGGCGGGGATGCATGGTTCGGGGACTGGCGTAAGTGGTGTGAGTCATGTGTCTATGTGATGCTCCACGTGGGTCTAGACGGCGGGGGTGCATGGTTTGGATCTAGCTACCGAGAGGTAATGCATCCGGTTTGTGCCTAGGAGGTGCTTCACGGGTCCTGGCGCGGTCGCATCGTATGACCCATGAAGGGTGTGCTCAAACACCGAGAGTGTCACGCATAAGCCCTAATGCGGGCTATGTGGAAACGATGCCATATCTCATGATGGATCTAGCCAATGGAGGGAACGAGTTCGGCATGAGGACGGAGTGCGGGGCCTGTTCCTTCCTTTTCCACAAAATTCGGCGCCGCTTCATGCGGGCCCTATCCAAAAAGGCCCGTCGAGTGCATCACACACAACTGGATTCACACCATGCATGCACACTTGGCCAAGTAGACACCCACCGTAAATCTTTAGCCAAGTTGACCCAGACCATCCATCCACCCTTGACCCCACCTCGGTTTGTTGGATCTCCGACGAGTCCCTTCCGTCGGTATGCCAAGCATGATAAAACGACACACGACTACACGTCTTGCAGACCGAGATTGGCGCATCATGCACTAGTGCCAACAAACATGTCCAGCTGAGCATCTTTTCCCATTGTGTGGATCGAGGCGGCTAGCGGTGCATATTGTTGGCCCGGTTGCCTAGCGGTGCATGCTATGGGTCGACATGAATCGCATCGCATCGGATCAAGATTCCCCTCTGTTGTACCGGACGCCGGAGCAGCACACGTGCGTAGTATAAGAATCTGTGCGGTCGATGTTGGAGCTTGGATGAGACGCCATGGGATAGGTGCATGCCGAAA
This sequence comes from Hordeum vulgare subsp. vulgare, assembly GCF_904849725.1. Taxonomy (NCBI): domain Eukaryota; kingdom Viridiplantae; phylum Streptophyta; class Magnoliopsida; order Poales; family Poaceae; genus Hordeum; species Hordeum vulgare. Next base: position 351,144,954 of record NC_058519.1, on the reverse strand, counting down.
TTCGTGATTTAGGAATTGATAACAAATGAAAACGACAATTCAATTGTTTCTACAGGTGTACAACATGTTTTAAGAAAAATGTGAAATATGACACGTTCACACGCATTTTGGCAACATGTGCACTTTTGGAGGGAAAAACAGGTCGCCCCCGTGCCTCCCACGAATTTTGTTCCATGTATTTCGCCAAAAATATTGGAAAAAAGAAAAATGTATTTTCCCCTCAAAAAACGACTTGGGAAGAAAATCTCAAGTAACCATATTTAGCTACTCCGTGGAGGTTGCCGCCCGTGGGAAGATTAGATCGACCTCTCCTTGATTTTAGGGTGAGTTCAACGTGAACGTGATGGTGAGAGTCTGAAGAAGGAGTTTTGTTCGTTTACAACGACCTTTGTTTCATAACCGTATAATACTAATAAATAAAAGAGAATATGTGAAAAACAAAAAAAAAGGATATGGATACAAGATGGGCGAGCCCAACCATCTACACGGACGCGTGGTCCAGCACGCGGGTCAGGTTCGCGTCGAACGGCCCAACAAGATTCGGCCCAACGCTGAGCCGCACCGGGCGCAACTGACGGGTGGTGGGAGTTTAGTCCCACCTCGTCAAGTGAGACACGAACGCACATACTTATCTACGTTTTTGAGAGACCATTTGCATGAGCCTCTCCCACTGAAACAACATGTTCCCTATCCAGTTCCATGTATGCCCTATGGGGCCTACTAGTACGAGAAATCAATATCCCACGGGCCTGCATCCCGGGCCAATATGGTTGGCTTTCTAGTCGTATGCAGGCTGTGGGGTGTGAAATTTCCTGTTAGAGGTGGGCTTTTTTTTGTATATGGTCCATGTTTATGTTTGGAGCATCTCCAAATCACCCAATTTTTTTTACGTTGTCACATACATGTAATATACATGATTATCAAAGAAAATCCAACAATAATGAAGTTTACACTGTCCCCTTAAGGTAAAGTCAGAGGTATGTACCTCAGTTTCACTGAGCCACTATAAATTATATCAAATTCTAAAAAAATGGAAAACTTCCGTATTCAGTCTATGTTTATGAAAGAGATCATGTGTAGAAAATTTCAGGTGATTTGGTTGTGGTCTAAAAAACCACCTTGTTAGAAAAACTCACTTAAGTAAGACCAAACGGTCCATACATTGTTCAAATCGCCTCAAATCGTTCTCTTTAGCCAAGTTGACCCACACCATCCATCCACCCTTGACCCACCTCGGTTCGTTAGTTCTCCAACGATTCCCTCCCTCCGTATGCCAAACATGTCAAAGCATGACACGGCTACCCGTCTGGCACACCGATATTGGGCATCATGCACTAGTGCCAGCAAACATGTCCAGCTGAGCATCTTTGCCCATCGTGGACACTACCGCATGGTCTAGATCGAGGTGGCTAGCAGTGCATGTTGTCGGCCCGGTTAGCTAAGGGTGCATGATATGGGTCAACATGAATTGTATTGCATCACATCCAGATTCCCCACTCCGGTACCGGACGCCAGAGGCCCGGAGCAACACGTGCATGGTACAAGAATCTACACGGCCGCTGGCGGAACTTGGATAAGAGTAATTTGACCTAACCGCCATGGGGTAGGTGCAGAAATTCAATATTTAGGAGTTGTTACCAAAATAAAAATGAGAATTCAATATGGCAACAAGTGCATTTTTGGAGGGGAAAAACATGTGCACTCGTTCCACCGTGCCTCCCACGATTTTTCTTCCATGTATTTCACCACAATATTGGAGGAAAAAAAAGAATGTGATTTTGCCTCAAAAACGACTTGGGGAGAAATTCTCAACTAACCATATTTAGCTACTAGGTGGAGGTTGCCCCCCGTGGGGAGATTCAATCTACCTTAGGCTGAGTTCAACGTGAACATGATGGTGAGAGGCTCAATGAGGAGCTTTGTGCGTTTACAACACCTTTGTTTTAGGAAAAATAAGCACCTTATAATGTGGAATTATAAAATCCTTATTAAAACATTCTAAAATTCTTATTTAAAAAAACTTGTTTGCCTGTTTGTCTTGCCAGATAAAACAATCATAAATTATGGGGGTAGTTTATTGCGTGGCCTTTCTCGCCTCCCCCCATATTCGGGATATTTACCACATTTCTAGGGTTGTAACCTCGAGAGTTCAAGATCTACGTCAGCCACGTGAAATCATACAAAGGATTGGGATAGAAGACCCATGTTAAGCTCTTTGGTCCATATATATGTACCATATGCTACCAAAGGGAGGGGTGGTCTCGATGCCGTTCTCTAAGCTATGATGCTTGTAAACTGCCGTTATAATCTACGAAAATTCGCGAGGGGACGAAAATCCACGTGACCTGGCGCAGTGTAATCATATGACCCCTAGAGGGTGTGGTAAAACATCGAGAGCGCCATGCATAGGCCCTCTCGTAGGTTGTGGGCAACCGGGGCCATATCCTATGCTGGATCAACCCATAGAGTGGGAATGCGTCCATCCTGTGAAGGGAGTGTGGGGCCCGTTAATTCATTTTCCTCAAATCTCATTGTCGTGTGATGTTAGACCTAGTAACCAAGGACCGTCCCGTGCATCGCACTCAGCTGGAACCACAACATGCATGCATACATGGCCACATATGAGTCTACACGGCGGGGATGCATGGTTCGGGGGCTGGCACAAGTGTTGCGGGTCATGTGTCTAGGTGCTACTCCACTTGGGTCTAGACGGCGGGGGTGCATGGTTTGGATCTAGCTACTGTGAGGTAACGCGTCCGGTTTGTGCCTAGGCGGTGCATCACACGGCCTGGCGCGGTCTCATTGTATGACCCATGAAGGGTATGGTCAAACACCGAGAGCGGCATGCATAAACCCTCACACGGGCTAAGTGTAAACGAGGCCATATCGCATGTTGGATCTAGCCAATGGGAGGGAACATGTCCGGCATGCGGGGCTTGTTCCTTCACTTTCCTCAAAATTCGGTGTCGCTTGATGTGGGCCCTAACCACAAAGGCATGTCCCGTGCATCACACTCACCTGGACCCACACCGTGCAAGCACACTTGGCCACGTAGACACACACCAATAAACCTTGACAATAGCCAGGGTTTAATAATTATCCATTCAGTTTTCCTAATCGGTACAACATAGCTACCGATGAACAAAAAAAGCTAGATGCCATGTGAAATTTAATGTGCCAACTGTCCCTTCTAGTATTTTTTACTATTGCGCAAAACAAAAAAAATGTCCCTCCTATTTTGGTATTTTTAACACCCTATTTTGGTGTTCGGTTTATGTTGCCACGTTTGTGGACCGACATTGTGCACCTTTTCTTTTGCTTGGTTGGTTGATTGGTTGGTTCGGGAAAATCTCTGGGTGTGCACGATGCCGTATACGTGCATGTTTCTACCTAAATTTCAAAAGTGAAGAATTGTGCGCAGCCTTGACCTCTCTCTCCCAAACAAATTGAATTGTGGGAGCTAGCCTACGTTGCATGTGGTTGCATGCATGCGCCCGCTTCAGCCAACGTTGCATGCATGCACATACGCAAATGAGCACGCGCTGCAAAGCTATCCCCGCTTGACCCGACCGACGGCACATAGGGCAGCACTAAACGCCGCATTTTGATTCACACTAGTACAGTTTCCTAGACGCGTACACTTCCGATGCCGCGATGGGTGGAAAAACTTGTTCACATTAATTGACCCTATTACTGCCGGAGGAGAGGGTATGCATGTATTGTACGTGGCATTTTCCCGTGTAACCGTGCGGCGGTCGTGGGCTAACACGTGCGGATAAAAACTTCCAAAATGTCCCATCCTATAAGAGGGAACCACCACCGGGCGCATCGCCCCCATGTTATTTTCCACAAATTGCCTCACTCCCTCCTCCGTTCGAGAAAACCCTCGCTCCTTCCTCTTCTCCTTGCTGCATCAACTTCCCCTCATCTCCCTCTCCCTGCCACCGCACATACTCGCTCAGCCCCATCGCCTCCCTCTCTCCTGCCAGTTCTCTCAAGCTTCAATGGAGCAAGGTCTTGACGCTGCCGCTGCTACGCATGGACATGTGGTCGAGGGCGCAGAGACCACGACAGATGTCATCCAAGAAGTCGCCATCGTCGGCGGTGCGGGAGATGCTGCACGCGTTGTCGCTGGATTGGTCGCTACGGCGGCAGATCTAGAGGAGAAGGCGATGGCGGGCTACGACTCCGCAGTGCCGGACCTGGACGGCGACAAGCAGGTGGTGGATGTGGTAATGCTTCTCGTTCCCCTCCTTTCATAGTTAGTGTTGATAAGCAGAAGACTTAGTAGTAGGTTTTTAGTAGATTTCTCATTAAATGTTGCACCCTCTTCTCCTTTCTTGGTAAATCATAATGATAGTTAGGGTTTTTTGTAGTTAATTCGTGCTTGAATGCTACATATATTTAATGAGAGTTAGGTTTTTTTAGTTAGAATCCTGATTACAGCATGTGCATAGATTTTATTCTGTGTTGGATATTTTGTTAGATTTGTTGTGGATATCCCCTCACCGGGGCACGGCAGGGGCTGAGCAGCCTCCAGTCAATCTATTTAAAGTTGATTTTCTACAAGTCAGGTTAAAATCTTACTTCCTTTTATTTAAAGTATATCAATCAGTTGTTGAAATGAACACATTACGTCTAACTAGTGCACAATTTCAAAATAGTTTGGATCCTGCCTTCATTATCCAGAAATTAAATATGTAGGTACCTTTATTTTTTATCCATAGGTTTCCTCTACCTATAAAGCTAACCATAAGTAGGTTTGCTAGGCATGCAACTACGCCACATGAGCAACTCATATTAAAGTGTTGTTGTATAATTCCATGCATGAATGTCATATGAAATAGTTTCGCACCTAGCACCAAAAAGTGCGCAAAAGCTTTCCTTTCTTGAAGCTCATGGCATTACAATATACCATCCAATAAAAGGCTGAGAGAATAGGGCAGCTGATGCAGCATTATGTATGTAATTAGAAGCACATTGCTGAATGCTTGACCTTTTGCATACTGTCTTATGTTTTTTTGAAAAGGAGGCAGAGCCCCGGCCTCTGCATCGAGCGATGCATGCAGCCATATAATTAAATAAAAGCAAATCTCAGCAGAGTACGTGAAAGGTGTAGCAACAAAGTGCATAAAAAGATACAAGGCGTGCAACGCCCAAACCGGAGATGACAATAAGACCTAGATGAGTAAACACCTATCCTATTAATAAGACGCCATCCAAACCGGTTGAAGATACCCTGTGCTACCATCTCCCAACGGACACACCCAGTAACCATAGGCTCCGTGGCTGCCACAGGAGTGAGTAATGACCACGTGCGGATTAGTGTGGTAGCCCTAAAGATAACCTGCAAAAAGTGAATATCGCGTAATCTGTTAAACACTAAGCCATTTTTGCAATTCCATAGAGCCCACAATAGTGCACAAGATCCGACACGAATAAGTTTAGCAGTTTGAACATCAACTCCTTGTAACCATGTCCCAAATAACGAGTTGATACTATTAGGAGGAGTGATGTTGAAAGCAATGTGAAGCGAGCGCCAAACTAGTTTAGCCATAGGACAATCTAGAAAGATGTGCTTAATACTTTCTAACCTCGAACAAAATCTGCATGTAGGATTACCATTCCAATTTCTCTTGGCAAGATTATCCTTTGTTAGAATAACCCCTTTGTGAACAAACCACATGAAGACCTTAGTTCTAAGGGGAACTTTGATCTTCCATATATGCACTAATTTTGGAATAGGTGTAGAATCTATGAGATCTAAGTACATAGATTTGACCGTAAAGACTCCATTCGTGGTCAGCTTCCAATGAACACGATCGGGTCTGTCAGAGAGGTTAACATCCATCAACCTTCGGACCAGATGCAACCAGGTAATCCATCTGTCCCCAATTAAGGATCTACGGAATTGAATATTTAGAGGTATCTCGCATAATATTGATGCAACAGACGCTTGTCGATGTTGTGCAATATGGTACAACTGCGGATATTGAAAAGCTAAAGGCATCTCCCTTAGCCAAGTATCTTCCCAGAATCTAGTCGATTCACCATCTCCTAGGATGAACCTAGTTCCGTTGAAGAATGCATTTTTAACCCGCATCAAACCCTTCCAGAAAGGCGAGTCAGTTGGTCGTGCTGTAACCTGAGATGAGGTTTTAATTTGTAAGTACTTGTTCGTCAGAATCTATACCCACATGCCTTCTGTTTCCATTGATAATCTAAACAAACACTTGCTGAGTAGATATCTATTTTTGGTCTCTAAATTTTCGATTCCTAAGCCCCCTTGTTCTTTAGGCCGACAAATAATGTCCCATTTAGTAAGCCTATACTTAGTTCTCACCTCATCGCTTTGCCCAAAAAATCGAGATCGATAGAAATCCAATCTTTTTCGCACCCCTATAGGTACTTCAAAAAAGGATAGGAGAAACATAGGCATACTTGTTAAGAGTGAATTAACGAGTACCAACCTTCCTCCATAGGATAGAAGCTTGCCTTTCCAGCAACTTAATTTCTTTTCAAATCGGTCCTCGATGCATTTCCAATCCTTATTTGATAGCTTTCGATGATGAATAGGAATTCCTAAATACGTAAACGTTAAATTCCCAGTTTCACAACCAAACAATTGATTATAAGTGTTTTGTTCGTTTTTGGCCTTACCAAAACAAAACAATTCACTTTTATTAAAACTAATCTTCAGCCCAGATAGCTGCTCAAATAAGCACAGGATGAGTTTTAAATTTCTAGCCTTTTTCAAATCATGCTCCATAAAAAGAATAGTGTCATCAGCATATTGTAGAATAGAGACACCCCGTCAACAAGATGCGGGATTAGTCCCCCTACCAGGTCCTTCTCGTTGGCTCGCTTAATCATAAGAGCTAACATATCAACAACAATGTTAAATAAAATAGGAGACATTGGATCCCCTTGTCTGAGACCCTTCAGTGTCTGGAAGAAATGACCCACGTAATCATTTACCTTAATACTGACACTCCCTTTTTTTATAAAACAGTCGACATGCATTCGCCAAAGCTCGTCGAACCCCTTCATACGCAGGGTTTGTTGTAGAAAAGACCATTTAACTTTATGATATGCCTTTTCAAAATCCACTTTGAAGATAACGCCGTCAAGTTTCTTCGAATGAATTTCTTGTAATGTTTCATGCAGGACAACTACTCCCTCAAGAATATTCTGTGTGGGCATAAAAGTTGTTTGCGTAGATTGCACCACCGAATGAGCCATCTTACTTAGCTTGTCCGTTCCCACCTTTGTGAAAATTTTGAAGCTAACATTTAGCAAACAAATTGGACAAAATTGCTCAATACATGTCGTCCCCTCTTTCTTTGGTAACAACATTATAATTATGGTACCAAAATTCATATGAAAGAGTTCTAGGTGACCAGCAAACAGATCATGAAACATCGCCATAAGATCATCCTTGATAATATGCCAACATTTCTTGTAAAACTCCGGCGGAAACCCATCTGGCCCGGAGGCTTTACCGTTCTTCATTTCCCCAATCGCATCTAGCACCTCTTTCTCGTAAAAGGAGCGGATAAAAACTCATTGTTAGCCTCTCCAACTTGGGGAATATCCGCTACCTGATGCTCATCCATAGTCACAAAACTATGATCAGGAGCACCGAATAACTGTTTATAGTAGTTAGAGATATACAATTTTAGATTCTCATGACCTACTATTGTAACCTCGTCCTGCTCTAGCTGCAGGATTCTCTTTTTCCTATGTTTGCCATTTGCAATCAAGTGAAAAAAAATTAGTGTTATTATCCCCATGAACGATTGCCCGAACTTTTGCTCTAGTTGCCCATTTCATTTCCTCCTCTCTAAGGAGTACTCGAAGTCTTTGTTCAGCCTCGTTCTTCAGAACCCGCTCGTTCACATCCAACAAAATGGTCTCAGCCTTCCGGTCGAGCTCATCTATAAGTTTGATAAGCCTATCCTGCTCATCCTTATACATCCGAGATACGTTCTTAGCCCAACCTCGAAGGTATTGTCTAAGATGTCGAATTTTCTTTTGCCATCGATCCACGTTGGATGTCCCACCCAACTCATTTTTCCATTCCCTAGCAATCATATCCATGAACCCCTCCCGTGAGAACCAGCTTGAATCAAAGGATAATCCATTTTTATTACCCATATGATTTGCATTGCCAGAGTCTAGCAAAAGTGGCATGTGGTCCGAGATCGCTCTTTGAAGTGCACGCACAGTTACTAGTGGAAACTTCTGTTCCCATTCGATACTAGTAAGAACCGTGTCCAACTTTTCAAAAGTTTGGTTTTGTAGGGAATTAGCCCATGTGAATTTCCTACCACAGAGTTCTATCTCCCTTAGGTCCAGGCTGTCTATAATAGTATTGAACATAAATGGCCATCTACCATCAAAATTATTCTTGCTCTTTTCGTCGGCCCTCCTAATAAATATTGAAATCACCCCCTATCAAAAGTGGCAATTTCTCATCACAAACCCGAACCAGATCAGCGAGAAATTCAGGTTTAACTTCCGGCTGAGTAGCCCCATACACAGCTATGAGAGCCCATTGGAATCCATCCCCTTTGGATGTAATCTTGAATTTAACCGCATAATCTCTCAACACCAGTTCTCTAACTTGAAGTGTGTCACATCGGACTCCAAGTAATATCCCCAGGGATCTTCCTCTTGGAGGGAGACAGTGCCAGTCAAAATCAACACCCGCTGATAAAGAACTTAAAAACTGAGAAGAAAAATTATCTCGCCTTGTCTCCATAAGTGCGATAAAATCAAGTTGATATTCTAAAGTTGCCTCTGCAAGAAATCTAGTTTTAGCCAAGTCACGAAGACCTCTGCTATTCCAAAAGATGCCTCTCATATTTCATCATAAAAAAAAATTAACAGTCTTAAATCTAGCACTCCTACGAACCGCCGAGACCGGGTAAACTTTCCGTTTCCAAGGCCGTTTAGGTTTCTCACCAAATCCCTGGTCCATATAACCAGGTAATTGTGATTCGGCATCAAGAGATTTCTCGGCGTCAACCCTCTGATCTAGACTATAATCCTCACCTACCTCTGGATCATCCATGGGGACCAAGTTGTCACATAAAGGATTCAGCCCCCCTAGATCATTAATCTCAGATTCTTTCATAGGTTTCACGGCAGCAAAATTCCAAATAATATCAAGAGCCCTATCTACCTCTAAGTCTACTAGGTCATTACTAGATTTCAAAATTTGTGTACTCGTGTTACCCAAAGATACCCCAACAGAAGCAGCGTTATCTATAATTTCTTGCGGAGAAAAATGAAGAATGGAATTGTCTTTATTAAAAGACATACCTGTCGTATATTCCGCATCCCTCATTTTGCAGCACACATTGCACGCCCCAATTGCAGGTCATCCGCATTTAGCTGGTCTTGAATATGCTGACTGGACCTCCTCTCCGATGTCATCGGATTTGGTATACCGCCAAAAGATATGACTTCCTCAGCACAGAATTGTGACATACCTTGGTCGCTACTCCCATCAATATGTACCTCTGCCGCTGGCGCCACTACCGCGACTACCTCCTCCACTACATCAGACGGAGGTGTTTGAGGCCTACCCAAATTAGGCCGAATCTGCCTCGGCCCTAAGCTATCATTCTTTACCTGTGCAAGGAACTGGTCCAGCGACACAGCCGACAGGCCATCGGCAGGAGAAGTCGGCTGTAGAGCTGCGCTGGTGGGCTGCTTCCCAGGAATAGACACCTGGACCGGTCTCCTCTGTCCAACTGTGTCTGCTGCCAGCCGACCTCCACCAATCCTGGCAGGGGCCGAAGCTGGTTCAAACAAACCAAAGCGCAGCTGCGCCAAAGGTGCTGATATAGAATCCCCTCCCCCCGCCGATGCTGCCTTAGGAGACTCCGACTCCTTTGCCATTTTGAGCGGTAGTTACCTTTTGTCGGATTCCCTAGAACCCGACTCATCATCCCCATCAAACATATGCACATCTTTGTCCGCCACCGCTTCATCAAACATGGGTGGACTCTCGATCTCAAGGCGTAGGGTATATCTCATGCCCGCATGTGTCCATACCACTTCATCCGGCACCAGCTCGATATCAATGACACTGACAAGCAAACATGCAACTCCTTTAGCACGGGTAAACACCATATCTACTTTCCCAGTCTTTCCTATCAAAGACCCAAAACTCCAAGTGACCTGAAAATCATTAACCGCCTTAGACGGAGCCCCCGAGAAGCGAACCCAAATCTGAGAAAGAGGGACCCCTTGTGGCTCTTCGCTCTTCCATGAATCAAACTCTAACACACATCTAGTACTTGGCACTCTACACATGCCAAACTTAAGCAACTGTGCTAAATATTCCTTGGAAGGAAAGATAACCTTGAACACATTTTGTGCAATCAAAACTGGGTCCCACCAAAAAGTTGAAGACACTAGTTCTCGCAGCTGCTGCACCACCTGGTCAGGAGACATAGTCCCACGAGCCACGGTAACCATACCAGTCAATGCCACATCTGGCGCATGTGCCGCTGTCGTAACCATTGGGGACTCAAAAAAAAGCTCCTGGCAACATACCCCATAAATAGTCACCAGCGGCATCGGTCCAACCGTAAGAGGGCGCTGAGTAGATCCATGTTCGGGCTTGAGACAAAACTCACAAAGATCCGCCTTACATGCAGACACAAATTGACGAGTCTCTCCGCGTCGGTAACAAGTCATCTTTTCCTTCTTGTGCGCCCACTTAGACGGTGGATCACCCCCCTCAAGCTTGGCGTGAGAGTTTCTCTTGTCCGTCGCGGCAACCACACCAGCATCAATATCCTTAGGTTTTGCTTGTGCGTTGGATGCATCCACTGGTTGCCCCTGCTTCGGCTTAACGAATGGCTCGGTTGCAACAGGAACATTCAAAGGCGGTAGTGGTGGCCTTGGCTTCCTGCCTCCACCTCTGCCACCCCAGTTCTGCCGGTAGACTCCTCTCTTCGGGTGAGGCGGGCCTGCAACACTCGGCGCAAATTTCCCTGGAGGACCCGAGAAGCCAGCACCATTGTCGCCATTGCTCTGCCACGCATATCCACGTCCACCTCCTGATGAAGAAGACCCGCGGTGCTGGCCTTCCCCATAGACATTAACACCATCATCGTCCCAGCGGCCGCGTGGTTGCAGCCGGTTGACATCATCTCCCGCCGGCCCACCAGCTGCAGTAGTTTGCGTCGCCGACTTTGCAGTCTGGGACGAAGGTCGATGCCCCTGGCCCGTTGGTCTACCGGGATGTTGCATCGGCGCCTTGCCCAGTGGCGCTCCCCTCCCTACCATTATCGCCGACGGTCTCAGAGGAGAGACACGAGCAGCGCGGCCCAGCCCCAACCTAGGAAACCCTTTACGACAGGCAGCCCTAGGGAGCGGCGGCTGCATGTAGGCACTAACCCAGCAGCCTGGGTCTCTTCCTAGGCCATATACCCAGGGCTTAGAGAGCCCGAAATAATTGCATGAACTTCCAGCCACTACTGGAAAATAGTTTTTTGCCATCTGCCAAATCTTTGCCGTCCGCTAGCTGATGGCAAAGAGTGTCTTTGCCGTCAGCTTCCACAAAGCAGACGGCAAAGCACTTGCTGATGGCACAGAGTGTTTTTGCCATCAGTCACATCTTTGTCGTCTGCCAGCAGACGGCGAAGAGTCTCACAGCAGACGGCACACATGTAGATGGGCCCACCTGACCGCGGGGACGTTAGGGCAAACTGAAGTCCCTTCTTTGTTGTCTGCTAGCGGATGGCAAAGAGTCTAGAGGCAGACGACAAAGAGTCTAGACTCTTCGCCGTCCGCCGGTAGACGACAAAGAGGTAACTCCGTTAACGTCTCTTCGCCCCCACCCCGCCCCTCTCTCTCTCACCCACACTATGTAACGGCTCACCCCGCCCCCCCTCTCTCTCTCTCCCACTCCTCTCCCCGACGCCCACCAACGCCACCACCATCGCGCCGCCGCCCCTATCTCCCCCATCGCCGCTGCCCCACCGCCCTCGTCGCCGCCGCGGTGTCCCACAGCCCCCTGGCACCGCTGCCCCACCTCTCCCCGATGCCCACATGAGCCCCCACCACCGTCGCGCCGCTGCCCCACCTCGCCCCCGCCGTCGCTGCCCCACCACCGTCACGTCGCCGCCCCTGGCGCCCCCGGCGCCGCCCCGCCACCCCCAACACCCCCGGCCATGCCACAGCCGCCCCTCCCGGTGAGCCCTCCCCCCGCACCCGCATGATTTTTGTTCTTGTTAGTAGTTTTAGTGGTAGTAGTTTTAGTTGTTGTTCTTGTTAGTAGTTTTACTTGTTTTTCTTGTTAGTAGTTTTAGTAGTTGTTCTTGTTAGTAGTTTTAGTGGTAGATTTAGTTAGTTGGTAGATTTAGTAGGTAGTTTAGTGGTAGATTTTGTTTTGTTAATTAGTGGTAGCTTGTTAAATGAGTTAGGTTAGTTAGTTAGCTTGGTTAGTTAGGTGGAGGAGGAGAAGAGGAGAAGAGGAGGAGGAGGAGGACGAGAAGAGGAGAAGAAGAAGAGGAGGAGGAGGAGGAGGAGGAGGAGAAGAAGAAGAAGAAGAAGAAGAAGAGGAGGAGAAGAAAAAAAATAAGAAGGAGAATAATAATAATAATAATAATAATAAGAAGAAGAAGAAGAGAAGAAAAAATAAGAAGGAGAAGAAGTAAAGAAGAAGAGAAGAAGAAGAGAAGAAGAGAATAAGAAAAAAATAAGAAGGAGAAGAAGAGAAAAAAGAAGAAGAAGTTGATTTTTTATTGTTTGGTGTTTAGTGGTAGCTAGATTCTTTTTTAGCTACTTAGTGGTAGATTCTGTTTTTGTTATTTTTTGCTGTTTAGTGCTATATAGGTTTAGCGATAGGTTTAGTTAGGTTAGTGAGTTAGTTAGCTTAATAGAAAGAATAGGAAGAAGAAGAAGAGGAGGAGGAGGAGAAGAGGAGAAGAGGAGGAGGAGAAGAAGAAGAAGAAGAAGAAGAGGAGGAGGAGGAGGAGGAGGAGAAGACAAAAATAAGAAGGAGAAGAAGAAAAGAAGAAGAGAAGAAGAAGAAAAGAACAGAAGAAGAATACCTTCTCCTCCTTCTCCTTCTTCTCCTCCTTCTTCTCCTCCTCCTCCTTCTCCTTCTTCTTGATTTCTTCTTCTTTTCCTCCTTCTCCTCTTTCTTCTCCTCTATCTTATTCTCCTTACCTTATTTTCCCCAACAATGAGATAATTACCCCATTTAGCTACAAAATGGCATAAAAACCTTGGTTAGCTCATGAATATTATATTCTTAACTTGTTTTCCTCTAAAATGACATAATTAGAATATTTGTGTTGATCGGGTGGATTTACATTTGGTAGTTGTCTCGTCGCTGTAAGGTCTGCTGTGCAAAGACCTCCCCGTACGTTGTACGAGCTCCGCCCCTGCATTCGTGGGTCAGTACAAATTTCATCTCCTCCTCGCCCCTTCATTTAGTGTGTCTCGGTTTCCGGATGAAACTTTCTAGATTTAGGTAATTAAATTAATTTATCAGTATGCGTGACCAGTATGCGTCTCCCATTCGAAAGGGTGACATCTATAAATATGCATGTCTTTGCATATTTATAACCGCCATCCTTTCGAATTGTCCAACATTATTCATGGACAGCCCGAGTATGTGTAGATTGGGTTTGTTTTCCCATATGTTGTGCTCTGGATCCGATGCGGAATTTCGTCAGTGCCTCCCTGTTGTTCTCCGGATGCACATCCTCTCTGTTTATTGCGGAGACGTGTATCAGGAGAACAGCGGGGAGGTGCTGCCGAAATTTTGCGTTGGATCCGGAGCAGAGCATGGGAAAACTAACCCAATCTACACATACTCGGGTGGGATTAGGACCTATATTTACCTATTAGCGTGTAGGTTGCCTGGACGTAATAAAAATGGCGAATCTGATTAACAGATGAATATAAATGCTAAATTATATATAAATATATTTCTGACGTTGATAATTCCAGGGCCCAATTATCCGGGGAAGAATATGAATGTGTACCTGCAGCCGATTAAGGATGAATTGGAAGACGCTTGGGATAATGGGGTCAAGACATACGATGCCGCTAGAAAACAAAACTTCAAAATGCATCTGTGGTACATGTACTCTATGCATGACTTGCCGGCGTATGCACTATTCTCTGGATGGTGTGTGCATGGAAGGTTCCCGTGCCCCCAATGCAAGGCAGCTCTTTAGTTTCATTGGTTGCAGGAGGGTCGGAAGTATTCTTGCTTTGACTTGCATAGACAGTTCCTGGATCCTGACCATCAGTTCAGAAAAGACAAGAAGAACTTTACCAAAGGTAAAGTTGTCAAAAACTTGGCACCACCTGCGTTGACAGGCCAACAGATCCTGGATCAGTTAAACACCCTCGAGCCTGATCCAGAGCGTCCAGGGTATTTCAAGGGGTATAATTCAAAACACGCCTGGACTCACAAGCCATGCTTCTGGGATCTGCCTTACTTCAAAGACCTCCTTCTTCCACACAATATCAACATGATGCACACTGAAAAGAATATCAGAGAGGCTATTTTTGGTACATTGTTCGACATAGATGGGAAGACAAAGGATAATACTAAAGCTAGAGTTGATCAAGAGGCACCATGTCATAGACCGTTAAAAAACATGCGAGACGCAAAGGAAAGCAGAAGTGGTCGAAGCCAAAGGCCTGGTTCAATCTTGGAAGGCCAGCTATGAGGGAAATTATCTTGTGGGTCAAAATGCACTTGATGTTCCCCGGTGGGTATGCAGTGAATCTAAAGAGGGGAGCGAGTCTTGAAAAATTAAAAATCTTTGGTCTCAAGAGTCATGATTGGCACATATGGCTAGAGCGGGTAATGCCGGTGATGTTACGTGGCTTTATTCCTGAGGATGAATGGCTAGTACTGGCGGAGCTAAGCTATTTCTTCCGTGTTCTTTGTGCGAAAGAATTGTCGCCTGGCGTGGTAGAAGACATGGAGGAGTTTGCACCGCAGTTGTTGTGCAAGTTAGAGAAGATCTTTCCACCGGGCTTCTTTAATCCAATGCAGCATTTGATTTTACATCTACCGACCGAGGCAAGATTGGGTGGGCCCGTGCAAGATCGTTGGTGCTATGCAACTGAGAGGATGCAGAAGACCCTTCAAGCTAAATGTAAAAATAAGCGTAGAATTGAAGCATCGATGGCTGAGGCATTCATTACTGAGGAGGTGGCAAACTTTGTGACAGCACACTACGAAGCCAAAAATCATCATTTGCATAATCCGAAGCCTCAGCACAATGATGCAGACCCTAAAAAAGGTAGGCCAACCTTAGCCTATTCAAAGGGAAGCTCGCACCAGCCGGTGCTTCGAAACCAATAACGTTGGATGTCGAAGAATGGCGGAACATTTCGTTTTATATCTTCAACAACCTAACAGAAGTGCGGCCGCACATCGAGTGAGTTCTCGGCACATTTTCCCGCAACTTCTAATTCATTTGAACTGCTCTTATTCCCGGATATTTCAAACAACTGTTACGTCGCCAAATTCTCGGATGGAGCGGTGATCGAAAATGATTCTGTCGAAGAGTATGAGCTTTTGTCAAAGACAGGAGGCAGCGATCCTGGTTTCATCTCTTGGTTCAAACAAATGGTAATTATCAATAATGGACCATTTCATTTCTTGGTTAACTTGCGGCTAATGCAACAATTGTTTCGTATTAAACTTGTAGGCTAATTCAGAGTCTATGGACGCCGAATTGAGACAAGTCGCTAATGGTTTTGACTATAATGTCCGTTCATTTGAGTGATACAACATCAACGGGTATCTCTTTCGTACCTTTGGCAAAGAGCTATCTATGCCCGACCGGAAATCTACAAATTGTGGTGTCTCTGCTATCGGCGAAGTTGTTATCTAGTATTATGGAAGAGTTGAAGCAATTTATGAACTTCAATTCTATGGTGAAAACCCACCGAACGTCGTAGTCTTCGAATGTTATTGGTTCCAGCCGAAGGAGACTAGAAGGACTCATGAACATACAGGACTAGTCGAAATCAATCCAAACACCCATTTAGATGTTCCCGATGTCTATATTACGACTCAACAGGCGACCCAAGTTTTCTATCTACCGTGGGCATGCCAAACAGATAAGAATCTGGAAGGTTGGTATGTTGTTTATGAAGTGCCACCACATGTCAGACCGCCTATCCCAAATGAACAGGATTATGAACCTCACATTAACCCAGACACATATGATGGAGAATTCTTCCAAGAAACACGTCTTTCCAAGAAACGTTTCAAGAACCGCCGTGCTTCACCCAAGAACATGGAAGTAGACACCGATAATGAATCTGACTCCACCCCTGAGCCGGAACCAGAAGACCTGGAACTCGTAGAGGTTACTAATGCGGATGACCTGTCAATGCTTCAACGATTAAAGAAAGGCCTTTCACAACTTCACACCGTTGAACCGACGAGCACGTCATTCATGAAGACATGCGTGATAGTGATGATGATGATGCATTTATTGATGATGCTTATTAGTTTGTAAGATTCACAACTTAAATTATATATTTTTTAATCTTTATTATTCATGTACATATTATTATTCATGTCAGTTATTCAATTTTTTTATGTTGTACTAATTTCTTTTAATCTTTATCATGGCAGGTCACCACGTGTTGAAATATGGTGGGCGCTGGTCGAGAGCGCTCGACGGGTTCTTCCCATCCGCCCCACAAGAGGGGTGGTACTTCCCTTCCACCCCTATTTCTCCGTAGAGCCGTGGCAGACAGTTTGTCGACACCACCCGTGGGTTCTTCTTCGTCGGCGGCATTGCCCACTGGGAGAGGTGCTGGTCGGGTAGGGAAGAAGGGGAAGGGTACAGGGAGAGGTGGTGACCACGGAAGATCCAGGAGGACTGTTGAGCCGTCCTCGCCACCAGCACCAGCTCATTCACCCGAGCATAGGGCTACTATGTTCGACCCGTTTGCGGAGGAGGCTACGGGGACTCTGGTCCAGGAGCCTGGTGTTGACGGGCATTCGTCCCATGAGACTCCGGTCCAGGATCAACCTCGGGTCGAGGTGCATTTGGCCCACGAGACTACGGTTCCGGAGGCTTCACCCGATGTGGAGAGGCCCGGATGGGATACCTGGCCGGATCAGACCGAGTTTCCAGATTGGACCGAGGGTCCGGGTGGCTCACGGGGCGGGGATGGCGGGGAGGGCGATGTGCAGGTGGACGGGGCCACCGTGTACAAGCGTGGTAGTACAGTCTCCCGGTCGTGCCGGCTACCCGCGAGCACAGGCCGGTGATTAAACCTGAAGGAGATAGGTAAGTACATTTACTCTTTTTTTAGCTTTTTTCCTTCAAGTTTGTTCAAATATCTAATGTGTTGACCTTATCATACTGCAGGGGATGGGTACACCCTCTTGGAGTCCGCAGGCTGAACTCCGTCCTTGGTGTGCTTTGCCGGACAAATTTCCCGGGGTTTGTCACGTTGCCTGGTGAGGGTCAGGTTCCTAAACTAGGATTTTCCTGGGAGCACTACCAGGCTGCACAGGCCCCGCCGGAGGAGATTATAGATGGTGTCTTGTGCCACACGACGGCCGAGATGGTGATCAAGAGCTTTTGGGTAAATTATCCTTCTACACAATCTAAAATTAACAATATAGCTAATTATTGTACTAATCGGTGTTTTCACGGTTGATTGCAGACCTTCTATAGGTGTGAGGATGGATATGAGGAGGAGGCGGCCAAGGTTCTCGAGGCCGAGTGTAGGCGGTTACTACAGAACTTATGCCACGAGGCTCGGCCGCAGGCTATTCGAGACTACTACGCCACGCGTGGTATTAAGAAGCAGAAGAAGGATTGCCGCGGAAAGTTTCTGAAGAAGGAGCAATACATGAAGGTAATTACCTATTCTTAAGTCCTTCTACGTAGTTTTCTTGATTTCATTCATAGGCGTAGCGCTCAAAATTATTTCTAACAACTTACAGGTACCCCCGAGATAGTGTACGGATAAGATGGATTGTTGGGAGGCGTTGGTTGATGAGTGGTGCACAGGCAGCTGGCGAACCGTCCACGAGAATGCGAAGGATCGGCGTAGCCAAATGGTTGGTGTGCCACACCATCAAGGCAGCGCCAACTTACTTCAGTTCGGACGAAACTTGGTATGTGATTCGCTTCATGATTCATGCAATTCATTCTTCATGCTAATATTTTGTTCCTCTCTTTTAGGCGCATCACAATAAGACGGAGATGCCACACTTGTACGACCTTTATGGCATGGCACATACTGCCTCGTACAAGAAGGCGAAGGCATTCTCTGAGTCTAACCTAGATGATCCCAATAACTTCACCAACATATCATCCCACCACAAGCTCGTGGCATACAGGGACGTGGGGAAGGCTACGAAAGGGGATGACTTTAACCCTAGCCAAGAACCTTTGGATCCAGAGCTGGTGATGATATCTGGTGGCGGGAGGCCCCATGGCTCGATAGCCATTGGAGATGGGATAATACGTTGTCCACTCACTCTCCCGGAGATCAAGGCGTGCCAGTCGAGCAGCTGTCCTGAGATAACGCGTCGTCCACGGCCAGTCGATCTTGCCATCGAGGTTAGTTGTACGGACTAAGAACACTTTCATCCATTTCATTATGTGTGTCACCATAGATCATTACTGTGGTAACGAGGAATGATGCTTCAGGCTGCTCTTCAGAAAGAGAGATTGGCAAACTAGGCTGCTCTTGAGAAAGATAGATTGGAAAACCAGGCTGCTCTTGAGAAAGAGAGATTGGCAAGCCAGGATGCTCTTTAGGCTGCTCTTGATGAGAGGGACCAGACCACGGAACGATTGATTGAGGAGGAGAGGTCCCGGAATGAGGCGGGTCAACGAGCCCTATACGAGCTTTTTGTGGTAAGTTTTTTTTCACATTAGCCAAATCATGTGTGTAATGTCTGTTTTATTATTAACTAATACGACCCACTCTTCAGGGTCTGTGCGAGAAGAGCGGTCAAGTCCCTCCGCCGATGCGTGTCTTCTCTTCGATTGGCACGGTGAGTTTCATTATAAACTAGTATTAATAATTGAGTGTCATCATGCTAACTGAGACATTGCAAAATATATATTCTGCAGAATAACTCCCGAGCGGCATCGCACGACCCTTCTCCAGGTGTTTCTCCTCCTTGATGACCACTACGGTAAGTTCCTCTTCTCCTCTTTCATATTCTCCTTGCCTTAATTTCCCCAACAACGACATAATTAGCCCATTTAGATCCACAAAGACATAGTTAGCAAATTTAGCTCCAAGAAGAGGAGAAGAGGAGAAATGAAAAGGAAGAACAAAAAGACGAAGAGAAAGAGAAGAGAAGGAGAAGAAGGAGAAGAAGGAGGAGGAGAAGAAGGAGAAGGAGGAGGAGGAGGAGGAGAAGGAGAAGGCCAAAGACCTTCTAGTCCTTCTCATCCTCCTCCTCCTTCTCCTCCTTCTTTATTTCTTCTTCTTCTCCTCCTCCTCCTCTTTCTTCTCCTCTTTCATATTCTCCTTGCCATAATTTCCCCAACAATGACATAATTAGCCCATTTAGCTCCAAAATGCCAGAATAACCTCAAAATGGCATAAGAACCTTGGTTAGCTCATTAATATTATATACTTAGCTTGTTTTCCTCTAAAATGGGATAATTAGCCCATTTAGCTCCAAAAAGACATAGTTAGCTAATTTAGCTCCAAGAAGAGGAGAAGAAGAGAAGAAATAGGAAAAATGAAAAGAAAGAAGAAGAAGAAGAGAAGAAGGAGAAGGAGGAGGAGGAGGAGGAGGAGGAGAAGGCCAAGGACCTTCTAGTCCTTCTCCTCCTCCTCCCCCTTCTCCTCCTTCTTCTTTATTTCTACTTCTTCTCCTCCTCCTCCTCTTTCTTCTCCTCTTTCATATTCTCCTTGCCTTAATTTCCCCAACAATGACATAATTAGCCCATTTAGCTCCAAAATGCCATAATAACCTTAAAATGGCATAAGAACCTTGGTTAGCTCATTAATATTATATACTTAGCTTGTTTTCCTCTAAAATGGGATAATTAGCCCATTTAGATCCAAAAAGACATAGTTAGCTAATTTAGCTCCAAGAAGAGGAGAAGAGGAGAAGAAATAGGAAAAATGAAAAGAAAGAAGAAGAAGAAGAAGAAGAAGAGGAGGAGGAGGAGGAGGAGGAGGAGAAGGCCAAGGACCTTCTAGTCCTTATCCTCCTCCTCCTCCTTCTCCTCATTCTTGTTTATTTCTTCTTCTTCTCCTCCTCCTCCTCTTTCTGCTCCTCTTTCATATTCTCCTTGCTTTAATTTCCCCAACAATGACATAATTAGCCCATTTAGCTCCAAAATGCCATAATAACCTCAAAATGGCATAAGAACCTTAGTTAGCTCATTAATATTATATACTTAGCTTGTTTTCCTCTATAATGGGATAATTATCCCATTTAGCTCCCACAAGACATAGTTAGCTAATTTAGCTCCCAGAAGAGGAGAAGAGGAGAATAAATAGGAAAAATGAAAAGAAAGAAGAAGAAGAAGAAGAAGAGAAGGAGGAGGAGGAGGAGGAGAAGGAGGAGAAGGCCAAGGACCTTCTAGTCCTTCTCCTCCACCTCCTCCTTCTTCTTTTTTCTTCTTCTTCTTCTTCTCCTCCTCCTCTTTCATATTCTCCTTGCCTTAATTTCCCCAACAATGAGATAATTAGCCCATTTAGCTAGAAAAAGACATTATAAGCTCAAAATGGCATAAGAACCTTGGTTAGCTCTTTAATATTATATACTTAGCTTGTTTTCCTCTATAATGACATAATTAGCCCATTTAGCTCCAAAAAGACATAGTTAGCTAATTTAGCTCCAAGAAGAGGAGAAGAGGAGAAATGAAAAGGAAGAAAAAAAAGAAGAAGAGAAAGAGAAGAGAAGGAGAAGGAGAAGAAGGAGGAGAAGAAGAAGAGAAGAAGGAGAAGGAGGAGAAGGAGCCCTCCTTATTCTCCTTCTTCTTCCCTCCTTCGTTTCCTCTTCTTCTTCAATTTAGCTTATTTTCCCCAACAAACGCATACTTAGCCAATTATCATCCAAAATGACATAATTAGCTTAGTTAGGTAAAAACATCATAAGAACCTTGGTTAGCTCCATAAAATGACTAATTAAGCTCCTAAAAGACATAATAAGCTCAAAATGGCTTAAGAACCTTGGTTAGCTCATTAATATTATATACTTAGCTTGTTTTCCTCTAGAATGACATAATTAGCCCATTTAGCTGCAAAAAGACATAGTTAGCTAATTTAGCTCCAAGAAGAGGAGAAGAGGAGAAATGAAAATAAGGAAGAAGAAGAAGAAGAAGAAGAAGATAAGAAGAAGAGAAGGAGAAGGAGAGGGAGAAGAAGAAGAAGGAGGAGGAGAAGAAGAGAAGAAGAAGGAGAAGGAGGAGAAGAAGGAGAAGGAGACCTCCTTCTTCTCCTTCTTCTCCTCCTTCTTCTCCTTCTTCTTCTCTTCTTCTTTTTTCTTCTTGTCCTCCTCCTTCTCCTTCTCCTTCCCCTCCTCCTCCTCCTCCTCCTCCTTCTTGTTTTTTCTTCTCCTTGTTCTCTTCTTGCTTCTTCTCTTTCTTCTTCAATTTAGCTTATTTGTCATATATATGTTGTTGTTGTTCTTTTTCTGACTTTCTTATTCCCATTTTGCAGATTGGATGTACTACATACATGGAAGCTGTCATTGATGGAGTGCTTTAGTTCTAGTTTTCATTTGCGTTGATGAACAATGTGGAATTATATGTATATGTATATATGGATGAACAGTATATGTGGAACTATATGGATATGTGTTGTGACCTATATATGTGCTATGAATATGGATGAAACTTTGTGCTATGAATATGTGTTGTGACCTATATATGTGCTATGTATATGTATATGTGTTGTGACCTATATATGTGCTATGTATATGTATATGTGCTGTGAAATAAACAAAACAAACAAAACTGTGACAATATGGGCTCTTTGCTGTCTGCCAGCTGATGGCAAAGGCCTTTGCCATCAGCTGACCGACGACAAAGGTGCCACATGGCGCCTAGCTGTGCAACCTGGGCAGCAGCAGCTGGCCATATAGTATCTTTGTCGTCTACTTCTAGGGGGGCAGACGACAAAGAAGAGGGCATAGAGGAGGGGGGAGGAGGGGTAGGCAGACGACAAAGAATGGAGGGGGGGGAGGAGGTGGAGGCAGACGGAAAAGAAGAGGGGGGAGGCAGACGACAAAGTGTGGGGGGAGGAGGTGGAGGCAGAAGGCAAAGAAGAGGGGGGAGGCAGACGGCAAAGAAGAGGGGGAGGCAGACGACAAAGCCTCTGTTAGCCCCTAACGGAGGCAACGCCTGCCGTCTCGACATATTTGTCGACTGCTCTTATGAAAAGTTGACGGCAAAGCTCTTTTCCGTCCGCTTCGGTGAGGCAGACGACAAAGAAGCTACAATGCTGTCGTAGGCTGACGCAGAAATTTTGCCGACGGTGGGATTCTTTGCCGTCTATGATATACTCTTTGCCGTCTGTGATATAATCTTTGCCGTCCGTGATGGCAGACGGCAAAGAAGCTAATTCCTGTAGTGGGCCCAACAGCCGCTAAAGCTGATTTCAAAAAATCAGTCCTTGAATCACGCGCAGCTGGCCCGATCACCGCCGCCGACGACGGCCGAACAGCGCGACCGATCTTCTTATTATTCTTGGAGACAAACGTCCAACAGTCCGGCTTAAAGAAATCCGATAAAGATAGAGGAGGTAGGTTTACCTTCCGAATCGGTCCGACCCAGGGTTTCCTTCCTCCCGCCACCATCTTCTTCTTTGCAAGGATGAAATCAGGCCGTACCCTGCGTTCTTGCGTCGCCGTCACCAGCGGTACTAGGCGAGAAGGAGGTGTTGGTTTGTCCCGCATAGTCACCTCCGACAGATCGGCGTCTTGCTCATAGTCCTGCACGGAAAGAACCCAAAAACGTCGGCCTAACTGAGTAGGAGGTGAGGTTAGATCACATACCGAAGCCTTGTCGTGAGTCCCTGGCAATGACAACTTCCACACAATCAGCCGAAAGCCGTCGATCTCAAGAGTCTGCCCTACTCTCGGAAGCTCTTGCTTTTGCAGGTAACGACCTGCTAGAATGTCGCCCTCTGCATCTCTAATGGTCATCCAAAGAGAAGGAAGGTGTAGGTAGATGAAACCATGCCGAAGCCCCGGAGATTCAATGGCCGAGTCTTCATACGTGACCTCCCACCAACGATGAGAGAGACCGCCCCCATACTCACTCAATCCATCCCGGATCTGACCGTCGCCGCCGGCCACGAGGTTGATGTCCTCGCCGATCGCATCTGCATCACCGGAATAAATCTCCTCGCCAGTCGCCGCGCCTGTCTCTCCGGAATGGATCTCCTCGTCGGTCGTCTCGCTTGTCTCTCCGTCTGTCGCCTCACCTATCGTCTTGCCCATCCATACTGTGTTATTTAGTTGGTAGTAATTGAATCTATCTATTATATTATTAAAACGATAGAAACCAACGACTTGGATGTTACCATACAAAAAGAGTTAGAAACAACGGTTGTGGTTTGCAAGAAAGAAGTGTTTGACTTTTCCTACTCTTATACGTTTCCAGCCATAGAAAAAAATAGCTAGGCTCATGTAAAACCAACGACTTGGATGTTACCATAAAAAAAGAGTTAGAAACAACGGTTGTGATTTGCAAGAAAGAAGTGTTTGACTTTTCCTACTCTTATACGTTTCCAGCCATAGAAAAAAACAGCTAGGCTCATGTAATTGGAATCAGTTGGAAAACACGATGGCTTCCTATGCAAAGCGTCAACTGGAAAAATAAAAATAGAGTTAGGACCTAATACGTATACATGCATTTCCTTATTATAATCAATCCTAAGTGCTTCTCTACGTGAACTTATCATAAGTGCCGATAAAACTTCCAACCAAATCTTTCCTAATAATAAACCATATATCGCTTCTGTTGTCCGTCGTCGCACTTTCACACAAAAGCCCCTACATTATATCAAAATTGACCCGCGGTCCTGTAGTAACTCGAAGAAAACGTTGTGTTCTTGTTTTGGGAAGCTGCCACTCCGCCGCTCGCGTGCACGGCAGCGACCGCCCATCCCCCTGCTCTCCTCCTCCCCCGTTGCCGACCCGCTCCACTCTGGCGGATCTCTCCTGTGCCGCAACGGTCGAGGGCAGCCGGATCCGGATGGATCCGGTCCACTCAAGGCAGATCTGGCAGCGGTGCATCAAATCTGGCAACATGATGAGCAGACGAGGCCGGGGAACGGAAGAGGGCAGCCGGATCCAACGGTGACTGGACTTGGTAGGGGCGGCGGCGTCCTGCTTTCAGTAGAAAAAACAAGAGAGAGAGGTGTTACTGGAAGGAGAAGGAATCAAGGGGAAAGAAGGACCAGAGAGGGATGCAACGAGGTTCGGGCATGTTCGCCAGCGGCGGCGGCGACTAGCCACTCCTGAGCATTGCGGCGCTCGAGAACTATAGTTGTTGTTGAGGCGTCCATGATGGAGACGGGATCCGATGGCGGCACTCCGGATCTGGTGGTCTGAAACCGGAAAGAGGCATCGGCCTGCATGCATGCACCCGATAGAATTAGTACAAGAGCGACACAAACAAAGGGGAGGGGAGGGGAGGAGACGGGATGGGATCTAGCTGGGAACGAACCTCGTCGGACAGCCTCGCAAATCTCGCTAGCTGCGGGTGTTGAATTGAAGCAAACAACATGCTGGTGGCAGTCGTTGATGCATCCGTTCTAGCGAGCAGCCTGGGAACGAACCTCGCTGGCTGCGGGTGCTGAAGCAAACAACATGTCGGTCTGTGGTTAATCGGTGGATGCATTGAGTGAAGACGAATAGATAAGCTTCAAAGCGGGTGGGTGGAGTTACACGTGATGCCTGATGGGTATACAAATGAAAAAATATTTCAAATAAAAAACTAAATTATTAAATTCATTAAAATTCAAATATTTTAAATATTTTATAAAATACTTTAAATGAATTATAAACTCACAGTGAGTATGTCAGGGCATTTCTAATTCTAATCGCCAAAACGCTCGCAATCGTCCAGACCGTGAGGTTTGGACTTGACGTGTTTTGCCATTCAGTGCGTGTCTATATCAATCTGACGACCGCTTCAGACCTACTTTCCCTCGCAATTCGGAACAAACTATGGGGGTCCGGGTCGTTGCCACGCTCGATTCTGACTGCCCTAGCCCATCCAAAAAGCCCTCCCTTGCCCACGTCCCTTCCTGCCCGATGCCGTCAGCTTTGTTCCTAAGAACCGGTGTCGCATTCATGTTGACTTAGAGCAACACGACCTCTCACTGGCGTTCTTCATCGAAGTGGGTCGGGTCGAGAGCACCACCTGCACCGTTTCGCGGTACACAGGACTCCTCCACGTTCAAACTACATGCCAACATTTCGCCACCCTACATTAAACATGTGTGGTTGCCGAGGAACCTACTTCAACGTCACCCGTCCGTTTGTTTGTCGTCCACCATTAACTGCCTTGTTGCTTGCCATGTCATCCGCCGACTATTTAAACTCCGCCCTTGCCATGCAACGCGGGATTTGGTGTTGGGCTGGTTGCAGTGCCTCTCTTCGTTTTAAAATATAATACCTTTTAGAAATTTTAGTATGGACTACATACAGAGTAAAATGAATGAATCTACACTCTAAATTATGTCTACATACATCTGTATGTAGTTCATAGTCGAATCTCTAAAAGGTCTTATATTTATGAACAAAGGGAGTATATATTTAATGAGGGACACATCATGTTTTCCGTAGCAACGCACGGGCATTTGTGCTAGTTGTAATAAAAAAGGTACAAATTTATAAATATGTGTACCATAAATCACATGATTCTAGGATACCTACATTACCAAAACTAACACGTACATGGGCCCTATAAAAACTAACACATACATAGCTAGGCCCTGGTGATTAATACTAGATGCATATAGAATATTCCCTAAAAGAGATACATATAAAATATGCTTATACGGTGGAATTAATTTCAAGTATGAGGTTCGTACAGAAAAATATGATTGTTGTAGCAATCATGGTGCCCAAGACGAACTCAAATTAGGCTTAGGAATTGATAGTTTAGCTTGCAAATGGAGAACCACGGGGACTTGGTAAAAGCACAACACGCCCAAATACGAACCATCACCATGACGATCTCCTGCTCATTCGAGGAACAGGTGGACACAAGAACACACTAAAGCACAAGCTACAATGCAGGATGATGGTGTTCTCCTGCTCATCCGAGGCACGGCCAAACGCCACAACAGGTCCAAGCATGAGCCATGTCCTCATCAACCGAGGCACGACCAAATGCTCTGCATATCAAGGGCACGATACGCCCAACCATATACGGATGTTTCTTAGACGTTGGATGAACGATGGCATCGTCAGATGCTCATCTATAAATCACAACATCAGCAAGCATGAGCCGCCATGTAAGACGATGATAATCTCCTCCTCATCCGAGCCACGGCCAAATGGTTAGCAAATTGAGCTCACGATACACACCATGCACGTAACATGTTGCCGAAACATTGGATGAATGAAGACACCGTTAGATGCTCAGTTGTAAGGCATGGCCAACAATGTCGTCAGTTATATCTAGGTACTTATATTCCAGGAAGTGGAAGCTGCTAGCATGAAAAAGAAGCTGGCCAACACTGGGTTCAAGAGCCCGTATGAGTCTGACTACGATGACGACGACGTGTATGAGGTAACCCCAACTAGATTTTTTGTCTTTTCATTAATCTATACGAGATCACTCGTTTGTTGATAAAGCCCTATCTGAATGCCTTGAAAGTGGATTTTTGTTGTTTTATTCATTAATATCATAAAATTGTGTTGATTGTTCATTAATTACCTCTAAATGGGATATGTGTGGTCTTTCTTCATGAAACCATATATGAATGCATATAAGTGGAAATATTATGTTGTTTGTCCATTAAATTCTTCTAAAATGGAAAAAATTCATGTATTTTCATTTTATTCCTAAAAATTGGAATTTTCTGTTTTTAAGTTCAGGATAAGCACTATATGAATGCATGTACATGGGACTTTTAATGAAATTGATGTAAATGGTAATTTATTGTTGTTTGTTCAATAAAATTACTGTACATGGCTATTTTCTTTGTTTGTTCATTAAATTCTTGTAAATGTCAATTATCTGATGTTTGTTCATTACATTCTTCTAAATGGGAAGTATGTGTTGTTTGTTTCATAAGGCCTATATGAATGGATAATATATTTATGCTATTCATTTGTGTGTGCAGTGTAAATCTGAAGATGATATGGAGGACGGCAACAAAGGGTCCTTCATTGAGAAGGAAGCCCAGAAGATCAGGGAGAAGGGGAAGGTGGCGTACTACAAGCGGGGCAAGTTCATATGCCCATACTGCACCACAAAGCCAAAGCCCAAGGATGGGCTTTATGAGCACCTTATGTCGCATACACGCGGTTTATCGACCAGTGCAGATGACATCAATATCAGGACAGAGCATGCAGCCCTCCTGAAGGCTCTGGGTCCGATTTAGTCGCCCTCCATGATCTAGATGCTCTGTAGTTGGATGTGGTACTCATCATCAGTATGTTTGATGATGTTTTACTTTTGCGCAAGTACAGGTGGTTGTGAACTGTTGGAAGGTTGTGAACTGTTTACTTTTGTTCCAATGTATATATTCTCAGTTTAGGTGTTGCATTGATCATGGGGTTAAGTTAATGGTTTCGAGTTTAGGTGCTGCAATGAGCACGGTAGCTGCTTCAATGTTGCATCACTGATCTGCATGAGGTTGAGTTTAGGTGCTGCAATGATCACTTTAGCTGCTTCAATATTGCTTCACTGATCAGACATGTTGCATAGAGTTAAGTTAATTGGGTTTAGTAAAGTTAGTGATAATTGTTCATCCTGACACATTCCATCTTTGATGTCTAACTTAACTTTGAAAAAATGTCCATTAACTTAAATGATAATTGTTCATCCAACTTAAGTCAATGTGGTTTAGTATAGTTAGTGATATTTGTTCATCCTGACAGATTCCAGCTTCGGTGTCTAACTTAACTTTGAAAAAAAATTCCCATTAACTTAAGTGATAATTGTGCATCCATCTTAAGTTAATGGGGTTTAGCAAAGCTAGTGATAATTGTTCATCCCGACACATTCCAGCTTCGGTATCTAACTTAACTTTGAAAAAAATGTGGGGTTTGGTAAAGTTAGTGACAATTATTCATCATGACACATTCCAGCTTTGGTGTCTAACTTAACTTTGAAAAAAAATGCCCAGCCCTAGGGTCCAACGGGGCTAATTGCAAGATGAAAAACAAGCGATAACAGTTGTAACCAATTGCAAGTTAACACACGCGCGACAGCAGTTGCCCACAAACGGGGCTGAGGGCCAATTCTGATGAGAGAGGAGTTCGACACCTCTACCACGGTGCGGTATATAAGCTGGTTCGGGCGCCCCTGCTCTTCCAAGGTGGGACTAAACCCCCTTTGCGGCCGCCACATCATGCATGGGGCATTGCCATGTTCGTGGGCCAGCCAACAATGTTAGCCCACTACGGTCGGCCCCCTTCACCCCGCGCGCGACCTCTCCCCCACCAACTGGGCCGTTCCATTTCCCACCCACGGGGTGCCCCCGCCCCCTGCGCGTGGCGCAGCTGATTGTTTAGTCCCACCTCGGAAGTGGAGGGGGGCCGAGACCAAACGGCCCCATCCGTAATTAACTGATTTTCTTGACCATCTCCAAATCACCCCAAATTTGTTACACATGGTGGCATGCACGTAGTAAACAAGATTATCAAAGCAATTTCAGCAATAATGAAGTGTATATTGTCCCCCTATGGTAACGTATGTCGTATGTCCCTTTGTTTCACCGTGCCACTATAAATTATAAAAAAATTATAAAATGAAAAACTTCCATATTCTATATATGCTTATGGAAGAGAAGGGGTGTGAAAAAGTTTATGTGATTTGGAGGAGGTCAAAAAAATCACCTTGTTAGAAAAACTGGCTTAAGTGGACCAAACGGCCCCGTCCGTAATGAAGTGATTTTTGACCATCTCCAAATCACCCCAAATTTGTTGTACATGGTGGCATGCACGTAGTAAACAAGATTATCAAAGCAATTTCAACAATAACGAAGTGTACATTGCCCCCCTATGGTAACGTGTGTCGTATGTCCCTTTGTTTCACCGAGCCACTATGAATTATAAAAAATAAATGAATGGAAAACTTCCATATTCTATATATGCTTCTGGAAGACAAGGGATGTGCAAAATTTTATGTGATTTGGAGTTGGTCAAAAAATCACCTTGTCAGAAAAAATAATTTCTCTCGCCTAACGCGGGCGCGTGTAAAAAAAGTTTTATGTGATTTGGTGATGGTCAAAAACTTCCACATCCGTCTTCTTGTGGTTGTTGTTTTATTTGGCGTAACGCTGGTGCATGTAAAAAATATTAATTAAACCCACCTGGAAGATAAAAAATAATTTGCCAATTCTCCGCACATTAAAAAAATTGCCACCTAAAATTGGGACCAAGGCGGGATTTTTTTAGAGTGCGAAGTGTGCGCTGCCATCACCTCTCTTTCCAAAAAACTTGAATTTTACCCCCCAAATCTCGCTCCCGCCTACAGCGTTAGAGCGCCTCTACCTATATATCCACCCACGTTGCTTCCACCGGGCGCTAATCTCGCCGCCGGCCCAACGCCTACACTCTTGCCGGCGAGGATGATCCAATATGCCGGGGGAGGGGCGTGTGTTGTGCGCTCCGTTCAGCGGATGTGGACGCCATGCACGAACTGGTCGACAAGGACTTGGTCTCCGCCGATTCGCAGCCGGAGCTGGTCCAAGACATCACCAACGACGGTGAATCGGTTAGTATCATCAGAGATTAACCCTAGAATTTGCCATCTCGTGGTTAACCATATAAATTGCTCTCTTCTTATTCCTCGTTGTTCGCAAAATCTATCCTACCACTTATCAGTACTAGGGTTTGCAAAATGAACTTGTTATGTATGTAAACTCTTGTTATTTATCATAATTTTGCATGCTGCCAAATTCATATCGTACGCTTATCAGTACTAGGGTTTGCAAAATGAGATGAATAGATCATTTGTATTCTCGTATATTATGTCCGTATTTCATATAACCAAAGTTTCATGGAACCAATTCGAAGAAAAAACAACCCATTTTATGGCTGGCTTTGATATAATGTTGAATTCACTAACATGATATTTTTTGTTCTTCCAATAGCTCATTATTGCATATTCGGAACAATGGAAACGCTACCTACACTTGAGGGGAACTTTTTTGAAGAAAATGTACAAGTGGCTCATACCTGGAAAGATTGTGTACTAGCGTAACGGATGCTATAAATGCCCGTTCTGCAGGAAAGGGAACTGGCATTCAAAAACCCAAGCAATTGCAGCTTACAGAAAGAGGTGGCGTCTTAAGGCAAAAACTGCTAAGTCGGCTAACATATTGAGGATGGTGAAGACCTAAAAGCATGGATTATGTTGCATCTATCACCACTTTGTTACTAGACTATTTCCATTGCACCCTGCATCATTCTTGTGTATTGTTTGTCATTCAGTTCATCTATCTAGTATCTTAATGTGGCCCATCACGAAATACATAAAATTGATTGTCATGAAATACATAATTTACATACATGACAAGTTCTGATCATCAAATACATAACTTAATATCATCACATCGCACAAGGAAGTGATGTCATTGCGTCGTTTCTCAGAGACACCGATGGTCTGGAAGGACCGGGTGAAGAAGAGGGCTATGTTCATGATGATCTGGAAGGACCGGGTGAAGAAGAGGGCATTCATGATGATCTGGAAGGACTGGTGAAGAAGAGGGCGTCCATGACGGCTCCGTTGACCGAACCGAGTCCGGCGATGTATATATATATTAGTTAAGACCATGCTGACTAGTTAATTGATGGATTCATTGTTTTCATATGTACACATATTAATTAACTCTCGTCTTTCTTCTTTTTTCTCTAGCCCTCGGCCCGGAGAAAAAGTTGCGCTCGGATGAAAGGTTTGAGATCACAACAATCGCGCGGGATGGCAAGCCGATTGAACCCATCCGGACAAGGAATGCACTTCGTGCTCAGTGCGGGGTTCTTGTTAGGGACAAGATCCCGATCAGTATCCAGCAATGGTTAAAGCCAAAGAAGGAAGACCCTGAGGTTCCGACGTCTTATGTCTCCGATAAACAGAAAGAAGATTGTTGGACAACGCTTAAGGAAAATTTCACCCTACCGGGAGAGGAGGATCCAGAGAAGCCAATTAAAGAGGAATTGATCAAGTCTCATGCTCTTAAGAAGATGGCAGAACTATTCAGGAGGTGGAAGAATGAGCTGAAAACGTTTGTCGACAAAGAAGAGACACCAGAATTCACCGGCCGGTTTGAGAAGATCAGAGATCAATGGCCCGCATTTGTGGCCCACAAGACATCGGAAAAGAGTAAGAAGATGTCAGCGACAAACAAGAAAAATGTTGCGAAGAAGAAGCATCACCATCGCACGGGGTCAGGTGGTTACCTCAAAGCCTGACCTTTGTGGGAGAGGGCTGAGAATGACCTGATTGCTAAAGGGGTCGAACCAGAGACATTGAGATGGCCAGACCATTGCCGGACTTGGTTCTTCGGGGTTGGCAGAACCTTGGACCCTGTATCAGGGGAGTGTGTCTGGACGGAAGAGCAACTGCGAATACCCTTCAGGAAGCTTCAGCACTATATCGCCGCAGCACAGGAAGGGGCGTTCATTCCAGACCGAGAGAATGACGAGCTCACAATGGCCCTCGGGAATCCTGAGCACCCTAGACGGACACGAGGCACGCTAGGCTCCCTTCCATGGAAGGCTGGGTTTCCGGACACAGGGGGTTACAGAACCTAGGAGAGGAGGAAGAAAGCGGAGCATAGCCAACTGCACGCGCTGCACGAAAGGGTACAAGTGCTAGAGGAACGAGAAGCAGATCGCAGCAAACGACCTGCCGAAGCTTCCCCTGAAGCTACCCCGCCATCTCAATGGAGAAGCAGCGTGGCTTCCACCAAGCAGACTCAGCAGCTGGAGCCTGTCTTCACGTGCTACCCCGTGGATGCTATCACAGAGTCTCAACATTGCTACCTTATGACGCAATGGATGACATTCAAAGTCAAGGCGGCTGTTGGCTCTGTTATACCTAATGAACCTGGCTCAACCTACCACGGCCAGCCGATTCCAGAAGGATATGCTAGGGTGATGGTGGATCAAATAACGGAAGGATTTGAGGACCTTGAGCTTGACCACCCTACGGGTGAAGGGGAGATTCGGCTGGGTTCTTCTCTGAAGACTCCATGCCTATGGCGGAAGGAGCTCATCCACCTTCCGAACTGGATGCCTCCGCCACCTCCTCCTCCTCCGGTGAGTCAGGGCCCGCCTCCTCCTCCGCCTCCTCCGGCGAGTCAGGGCCCGCCTCCTCCTCCGCCTCCTCCCGCGAGGGATGAGGGCACTCACCCTCCTTCTCCGGCACGTGACGGCACTCCGCCTCCTTCTCCGCCTGCGCTGGCGCGCCCGAGCAGCCAGCTGCCTCCTCCTTCTCCGCCTCCTCCGCCTCATAAGAAAGGAAAGACAGTTGCAGCCGCTCCGTCTGCTCCGACGTGTAGCAGTACAGCCAGAGGCAGGCAATACAAATACGGTCCTTCTCTGTAGCCTCTAGATAAGTTACCATACGAGAGGAGCCCGGAGGAAAACAAGAAGATCGTGGAAGACGAAGTGAAGAACTTCTTTGAAGGGGTGAAAGCAAAAAAACATCCACCTCCGGAGGAGAAGATAGATCCGGTAAAAGCAAAGCGTACTCTGGCTGCCCTGAAGAAACCACCAAAATCTCCGACGAAAGGCAACTATGAGCGCATTATTACAAAGTCATTTATCGAAGCGTAGTGGTCGAGAAGTACTGTCAGTGATCAAAGGTTAGCAGAACGACGAGCTGGAAAAAAAGTTGCCCAGCTCAGCGAACAAGCGAACCAATCGTTCCCCCCACTCAAGGTGTCTAGCGATATCGTTGCTAATCATCCGAGGATCTTGTTGCCCGGTACCAATCCTGCAGATTACCTGCCCGATGATGCACATTTTGATTTATTGGAGGTGGACAAACACAAATACGTGTACGGGAAGCCTCTCGTCAAAGATGAAAGATCTCTAACAACGATGATGCGAAGATTCCATGATTGGTACATGAAAACATGCAAAGAGTCTGGAGGGAGTAATATTTTGATGCTGGGAGTTAGAAAGGAGCATGACCTCGTTGGACTTGAACTGTTGATGGTTCCATTTGAGGAGTTCTTCCCGTTTTTCAATCTAAAGGCCCTCGATAAATTAATGATCACTTGCTACTGCCTGCAAGTAGTACTACTTCTGTCATTAAGTCTCTATATATAGGTCAGCTCTTTCATTGCATGTATTTTTAATTATCCTCACTATGTTATATGCAGATTGAAGATCGTCGAATTGAAGAAAAGACAAATAGGTGATATTGGGTTCATTAACACAAATCTCGTAGATGCATTTATGATTAAATCTCAGGCCAAAGATACCGAGGCCAACCTGCTACAATTGTTTGTATTGAATCAAAACAAAGCTACAATACTCTTCCCTTACGAATTCCAGTGAGTGTTACTGTCTTGTGCATATTCGGTTTCCCTTATTAGTCAAGGTTATAGTAATGTAATTGATGAGTTATGCATGCGTGCGCAACTTCCACTATATTCTCCTAGAGATTAAGCTTGAGCAGGGACTAGTAACCGTCTTAGACTCGAGACGAAAAGATCCCAACGAGTATGCGGACATGACTGAAATTCTAGAGAAGTAAGTTAAATCGATCATTATCGCACCATATCGGCAACTTTGTTCATTTCCTGGTATCAAGTAATTGTTTTCTTTGTCTGACAGGGTTTAGAAAAAATTCACAGCAAAAACTCCGGGACTGCCGAAGAAGCTGCAATTTAGACACCCGAAAGTAAGTACTATAGTAGCATGTTCCACGCATCTCCTAGTGATTCAAGCACTAGTTTCATCAATACCATTTAGCATGCTTGCTAACTATCAGTTTGATTGACCTCTATTTCTTGTAAAGTGGTTGTGGCAGGAACCAGGGAATGATTACTATGGATACTACATTTGCGAGTCCATCCGCCACGTGACCTGTGAGCGGGGCTAGTCTGACAAACAATATGACGTGCGTAAATAATAATATTCACAATTTTATTTTATTACCATCATTCATTTATTCATATATATGTATTGACCCCCTTCTCCAAATTAGATATATCGGATGCAGAATGAAGTCCTACCAGCAGATCGTATGTGAGGAATTCAAGAGGAATTGGCAGCATTCTTTCTTGACCACGTGATCGCCAAAGACGGAGAATACCATGTGAACCCTAACGAGTTGAATTTTAATTAGGAGATTATATTGTAAGAGATAATTATATAGTATATATGTAGCCAGTAGCGTCGGATAGATATACGAGAACTTGTTGTTCGACCAATCTCTCAGAGAAGGAGAGGTGGTCGATATCACTTCTCTTTGTATGCATATGATCATGACGGTCTTCTGTTTCCTTCATTTGCTTACTAACTAGCGTGTCTAGTCCTCTCTATACGTATAGTATGCAGCGTCGACCAAGCACGGAGATAAGAGAGGACACTTCTCTCTATTCATTAGCTAGCTAACACAATATATGAAACACCTAAATTAACCCCCCCAAACCCCCCTTCCAAAAAAAACCATCACCTGAAATGCTGACGCGTGGATGCCTTTTGGTACCGGTTGGTGTCACGAACCGGGACTAAAGGCCCCCCTGCCCGGGCTCGCCGCACCGTCCACGTGGAGGCCCATCTGTCTCTGTTCGTGTAAGAACCGGGACTAAAGGCCAAGGGCATTAGTTACGACCTTTTAGTCCCGGTTCCGAAACCGGGACAGAAGGCCCTTACGAACCGGGACAAAAGGCCCTTTTTCTACTAGTGTGATGACGAAGACGGAAGATTCCCTTGTTCGAAGCCCCAAAGGGGACTCCAGATTAGGTCTCCCGATGAAGAACACGAGGTGGTGGTGGCTCTGTATCATGAAACGCGATGAAACTTCTCTCTGATTTTTTTCTTCACAAATAGGATTTTGTAGTGGTGGAATTAGGGTCAGTTGAGCCTCATGGGCCCCACTAGATACCAGGTCGCGCCAAGGGTGGATGGCGCGCCCTCGTGTCTAGTGGGAATCTTGGGCCTCCCCTCTCGTGTGTCTTGGTTCTAGTATTTTTATTTTATTCTAGAAAAAATCAGCAAAAAGTTTTGTTCCATTCCGAGAACTTTTATTTTTGCACAAAATCAACACCATGGTAGTTCTCTTGAAAACAACGTCAGTCCGGGTTACTTTCATTCAAATCATGAAAATTAGAGTCCAAAACAAGAGCGAAAGCGTTATATAAAGTAGATACGATGGAGACGTATCACAGCCACACACACCGTCCGGAGCTCCATTAGCCGTAACCCAAACCCAGCTATCATTGCTTTCCACGATGCACTAGCGAGGTTCGAATCTGGCACTTCAGTAGCGGCGACAGCGAACGCCATGACAAACGCAATGATGCCTTCACCACGTGCTTCACAAGACAACAACAATCAGCACCTCGGGGAGGCGACCCTGGCAGGCCTGCAGACAAGACTCGTGTGCAGCATTCTCGGAACGCATAGGGACAACCTCGCCAGCAGCCACATGGTCAGGATGGACAGTGCATGACAACGCGGGGAGATGCTCCTTTTGGCATTGCGAGGGGTAAGAGCGCCACCCACGCCTCACATCGGTCCATGCCCAAAACCAAGGTGGAAGCCCTCGCACAGTCCTAGTTGTTGCTGAACTTCCCACCTGCGCAAGAGAACATGCGAGACTGGAGGGCAACCATATAGAGCCTGCTGAGCTTCACAAACCGCAACAGGCCGGACACATGAGGGTCTTCGGGCGCATGCCGCACGGCTCTGATGAGGTCCACCGCCGGACGCGATGCACGTGAATCACCTACAATATAGTCCCCCCAACAGCAACAACCTTCCCGCAGGACCGATGCGCAAGACGAGGTGTCCTATGCCTCAATGGACCCGCGGTAGAAAAGAGACCAACGCCATGTCTTGAGGGACAGGTGCAAGAAGGATGCGTGCACCATCATCGAGAGGCAACGGGAGACGCGCCATCAATTAGATGGTCACGCGTATCCAGCCGTCGACGAGCCAGCAACGGGAGCCTCCGGCAGTTTACCATACGAGGTTGGTTGCCCAATATTCACCCGCGAGCTGTGGCAAGTCCGTTGGCCTTCTAGCAGATCCTTCAAGCCGGAGCTACCGAACAAATACGACAGAAAGGTTATCATGTCAGAGTTGCTTGGCATATGCACGTTAGCAGTGCAGGGTGCCGGGGCTGCAACGAGAAACTGTTCACCAACTACTTCCCACTGTTGCTGACGCCCAACGTGTTGAGTTGGCGGATGAACTTGCCGAAGGGGTCTATTTCCTCCTAGGCGGATCTATGCAACCAATTCATTGGTGCATACCAGGGGGCCACAAACTTATGTGTCAGCCTAGTGATTTGCATCGGATCCGTCACACAGACCGCGAGATCCTCCGCAACTACATCCAGAGGTTCAGCCATGTGCATCACAACATCCCTGACATCCACCCTGCCAAGGTGATCTCTACATTCCACACGAACGTACTAAATTGCTGGATGCACAAGGAGATGAGCATAAACAAGGTGCGAGACGTCGCCGAGCTATACGCTCTCGCTAACATACATCGCAGAATTCGAGTCAGAAGATGACGATAACGTGCCCGCCTCCAAGGGGAAGGGTCGAAAGCGCAATAGGAAGCACAAAGGCAAGGCAGTTATGGTTGTCGAAGGCGCCATCAACTCCACTGTCGACAATAAGGCCAAGTCCGGGGGGTTCAACAAGGATGTTGCTGCCTACTCCGAATACGACGAGGCCAAGGAAAGAGAGAAGACCGAGAGACCATACTGCAAGATTCACCCCACCAAGGTCCACGAAATCACTGAGTGCCACCAAGTAGAATAGCTTGCCGAGAAGCAGAAGCTAGACTATGAAGGGCGCGACAAGGAGAAGGGCCAAGACGGTCTAGGTGGATCTGGCAAGAACAACTGTGGAAACCGTCGCGGCAAGGCCAAGCGGCAAAGAGAGAACCCTGGCCGAGACCGAGACAAGAAATCGGACGATGAAGAGGCTGATAATGATGAGGTCGAAGAAGGATATGACGGCCAGGAGTTCCAGAAGGCTGTGGATGTTATGTGTGTTGATGGAGGTGCATCTTTGCACTTCTCCCACACAGAACTCAAGCAGTGGGCGCATGAACTCAATGTGGCAGAACGAGTGGGAGAGGCAAGGAAACCTCTCAAATGGTCCAACATTTCCATCATCTTTGATGCGGAGGATCACCCCGACTACACCACTGCCGTCGGGTGTGTGACATTATTAGTTTCACCGACAATACGCATCCTTGGGGTCACTAAGATGATGGTTGATAGTGGGGCTGGTTTGAACTTGATCTCGCCCGACGTGATCAAGCGGCTGCAGATTCCTGATACGTATGTGAAGCCGACGGGGTCCCTCCAGGGGGTCAACCCGGGGAAATTTCAGCCCAAGGGGGTAGATAACTCTATTGGTCACATTTGGTAGTGTGTTCAGCTTCAGGACAGAAAGGGTCACCTTCGACGTTGCCAAGATGTCCCTGCCATACAATGGGATCTTGGGCCGACCGGCCTTGGCCAAGTTCATGGAGGCATCCCATCACGCTTACAACATGCAAAAGATGCCAGGGCTGATGAGCATCATCACCATCCATGCTAACAACATGGACGGGGTCCTCTGCATCGACAAGATGTACTGGGAGGTAGTTGCAGCATCTGCTGACAAGGCACTCTCTCCTGCCGAGAAAATTCCCGGGGGGAGAACAAGAGCAAGACTTGTGGCGAAGCTCATGGGGACTCCGAGAAGCACGCTGCAGACGCGATACGCCCGTCGAGGACATACCTGAGACTTCTACTGCCGGGAGCAAGAAAAACAAGTCCGCCAAGCCCTTGTTGGGTGGGACAATGCACTAGTACTGGCAAGAGCCGCCTAGGAGCCGTAAGAGACACCCAAAATATTAAACGTGCATAAACGCTCGACGCTTTCATAAATCCCACCCGCAAGGTGCGGTTGCTGGGTTTTACCGGCTACCCCTTTTGTACAGGTTTCCTGGCAAGGTGCGCAATCCTTTGTACAAAGCTTGGCACTAACCCTGCGCATAGTTAGTAAAAAGCTAAGTGTACTGCAACTCCTTGTCAAAATACATACTTATGTTGTGTATATCGCATGGAATGTTGCGGTCACTCCTCACTCACGTAAGGTGACTATCAGACCGCCAAGGTTCCTAGCCTCCTCCATTTTCTCTCGTTCTTAAAAGGGAAAAAGAAGCCCCCATGTGCCGGTCTTCGAGGGGGAGTGATGGCAGGGACACCTACAAGCGCGTTCGAGAGTAGTCGCTTTATGGCAAGGAAAGCAACGGCATAAAGTCAAGTTATAAAAATCCTTCCTGCAAAATTTGATTTGTGTCCCCCCAAACAAAATTGTGTACTTGTGCAAGAAAACCTACACGCAAAGGGCCTTTGTTTGAACTGTTCGCGCTCCAGTTTGTTTCGAGTCATCTGAACATCCTGAGAAACCGCGGCAAGGATAAAAAGGTGGCCTCGACGAACGCGGCATCACAGGCATATTGCTAATGGTCCGCCCTCAAGCTTTCACGGTACCAATGTGCGCACCAGAAGGCATACCCGCCAAGCATAGGGATTAAAACAAGCAAGTACAGAACTAAACACAGGGGGAAATAACCATTCATCCTAAGAAGATGGAATATAATGCAAAATAACAATTCGTCCTAAGCAGATGGAATATAATGCATGCAAAGTTGTGGCATTAACTCATGGCAATTGTTTTTGGTACATGCATTGTAGAAACAAGAATTTAATTGTTTAGAGTTACTGAGCCAGCCATGTTAGAAATTGAGGCAACAAGGGCATCAAGGAAGCTCGTGTCGAAGCCTTTCGGCAGCTTCGAGAAGGCCTTGCTGAGATCCACAGTCAGATTGTGATAGACGATCTTCACCAAGACTTTGTGGAGGGCCTCGCGGCACAACTCCCCGTGCTCGCTGCCCCATCCCGTGCCCTAGCGGTGCGGGCCGGCGTGATGGCGGGTGGGCCGCGATTCCCCCCAATGGGCCTCAATCCCGCGGTACTGGGTCCTTTTCGGCCCAAGAGCATGCATGGGCCCTCCACCGTGTCCGGTGCGTGCTGGACATGGTTAACCTCGAGTGGGCTTCGGCCCAGGGACGGTTGGCCCGTCCAAGCAGCGGCCCAGGCTGGTGGCGGCAGCCAGGTCGATCTGTAGGGTTTCCCCCCGACCTAGTCCCTGCGCCGCCACCTCGTCCCTCCGTCTCGCACCTGAGAGATGACGCGTTGTCTCTGGCTTCTGCGCTCGGTGCCGTCGCTCCCTCCCCCTCCAGCCTCCCCATCCTGCCTCCCTCAGCCGCTCCTCGCCCTTCCCTGGGTCCGTCTCCCTCCCGTACGGCCGGAGCAAACACTGGGTCTGGTCTCCTGCTGCTGCCAAGGCCAACGGCCGGTCTCTCGATCCCCTGCAGGTCGGCTCCCTCCTTGCCCAGACTCTCCTACACGGAAACCCTCATGACGAGACTTCCTGGAGACGGCCAGGCCCATCCTAAGCGCGGTCTACCAGCTGAGACGGAGGCCGTGCCCGCTGCCCGTGACCCGGATGGGGGCGCTGCCTCGTCCCGCTCCGGGCGCGGTGGGTCTGCCCGGCCGGGGAAGTCCCTGGAGTACTACTTCGGGACCTCCCTTCGTCGTCCGCCACCTCCTCGTGACCCGGCGAGGGATCCCCGCTTGCCGCTGCCGGGTTCGCCGGGGGACCATCGCGCTTGGAGGCCGCCCGCGGGGTCGACCTGGACCGGGAAGCGACTCTGCGTGCGGAGTTGGTTGCACGTCCCGCTCCGGCATCTCAGCCACGTGATGAGCCGGCGCCCCACGATCCCCTGGCTCGAGACCTCGATCACCGTCCCGTGGCGCCATCCTGGCAACGTGATCGTCAGGATCACCGTCGGGGGGACCGGTGGGGCGGGCTGCCGATGCGGCGTGGTGATGATGGCCGCCGTGCTGACTGGCGCTCCTCTCGGGCGGAGGGTGCAGACTGGCGCCGGGATGACGAGCCTTCTAGGCACGTGGCCCCAGAGGCCCTGCCTGCTGCCCCGCTTCCCGCCCCGGCCCCGGCATAGAAGAAGAAGAAGTCGAAGAAGAAGAAGGCTGCTGGGTCTTCCCTGGGTGGTGCTGGTGGTCTGACGCCGCCAGGAGCTCACGGGGCTCCTGAGCAGGAGGCTCTGGACCTCCCCCTGCTCGGGTTAACCGCTTGCGCTCTCGCGAGGACACGATGTGCATCAACTGCGGGTGCGCCGGACACTACCGCTCGGAGTGTGAGGCTCCCCCTCGGTGCCCCACGACTCTTGCCTATCTTGGGTATGGCACTGAGCGGGGTAGCTTCTACTTCGTGGATGCAGAGATTGAGGAGGTAGCTCCTCGGCCAAACCTAGTGACGGTCACCTTGGAGCCCGACCAGCCTATCCCGGATGGCCTGGTGATCTCGTCTGACCTCATCCGGGATGAGCTTGCGGCCTACATTGGCGACTTTCGTGACTCTAAGTTTGCCTAGGAGGTGACTGAGACGGCTCCCCTGGTCTTCTCGGTCCCTTTCCCCTCGGCCGAGCTACTCCGGGTCTGCTCGCATGGTCCTATTCGCTATCCCCTCAACCAGTTCTTGATCAGCGTCCTGGCGGCCACGTCAGAGCCTGACCCCGTCCCTCCCTTGGAGAAGGTTTGGGTCCTCGTCTATGGCCTCCCAAGGGGGAGGGGGTAGTGCGTCTCCGCGGGGTGGCAAGCTCACTCATATTCTGAAAGCCATCTCCGAACCCGTGGGCAAACTGATCACCGCCGACCTGGCGTCTTTCGAGGATGATGGCCCCGCCCGCATTGAGATTCTCTTCCCGCCTCCTGCTGAGATCGACGGTCTGTCTTTGGTCTTCTACTTTGGTTCCAAGGGCACGCGCCTCACCTTCGAGCTCGAGTCCTCGGCTCTGGTGGTTCAGCTTGATCCGGCCCCGTCTGGGCCGGAACCTGGTGACAGGGGGCTGAACGAGGAGGGGGGCTCTTCAGAGGAGGGGTCTTCTTCTAAGGGGGATGATGATATGGTCGGGGCTCCGCCCGAGCCGTCAGACGGTCAGCGCAACCCCGCCCCTGTGGTTGCTGGTCAACCAGGGCTCGCAGGAGGCTCCACGGTGGGTACTTTGGCGCCGGTGGTGGCGGTAGACACAGAGATCACTCTCCCTGCCTCCCTATCCCGGTGGTCGCTGCTGAGGAGGAGGTGAGTGTGGGTATGGAGGTCTGCCCTGCTTCGTCCATGCGCTCGCCAGGGGTGGTTTGCTACTCGCGCTCTCTGGGTTCCCCCCTTCCCCAACCTTGGGGTCCCTGGATCCGCGCCCTCCGGTGGCCGTCATCCCTGGTTGCGAGCCTGAGTCCCCTCCCGTACCCCGCTCTCGGCCTCGGGAGGGCGCTTCCCCCGTCGTGGCAGCACGTCAGAGCGCGCGGATCAGCCAGTCCCGGATCCTTCAGGACGGCCAAGTCCCGACGATCCCTGAGCTGCCGGCCCGGCGTGCTGCGGCCCGCGATCTGTTCCCAAGTACGCCTCCCCTCCTCCCCCTCTGGCTCTGGATCTCGGTTTTCTGTTCTCTCTAGCAATTTGGTGCCCCTTTTGGCTGTTGTGGCTGCGGACAGTGGTATTGTCTTTCGGGGGGAGAAAGGTCCCCCTCTTGAGCAGATCTCCGCCCTATGTGCGAAAGAGAGGCTTGAGGGGGCATTAGCGGAAACGCGCTGTCTTGCCGCATGCTCCAACTCCCCCTCCCCCCCGGTGCATGCTGGACCTGGTCATAGAGAGACCAGGGATGGTGGCGCCCCCCTCGGCAGCGGTTGCAGTTGGACCCGTGCCGCCCATAGGTGGGCTCCCCTCTGTCCAGGAGCCTAGGGGGTGACCGCCCACCCGTCTCAACCCCATTGAGACCCACGGTGAGGAGAGAGTGTCAGGCCGGAGAGCTCCCTCCTCTGGCCCGGCAACCTCCGATGTCCCTTCTTCTCGGGGACGCCGGGGTCGGCCATCTAAGGCTCTTCCCCGCCCCGCGGTTGACGGGCGGGCTAGATCGGCCCCGCTTGTGGGGCCTAGGAATCCAGACAAGGTTGTTAAATGAAGCTCCTATGTTGGAACATTAGGGGCTTCGACCTCCCTGGCCGGCGACGACAACTTATTGAGTATGTGCGTTAGGAAGAGATTGAAATAGTGGGTCTGCAAGAAACGATTCGGCGGGACTTTAGCATGCTCGAGCTCCAGAGGCTCTCCCGCCACCAATTCTCCTGTCAGTAGCTCCCTGCATCGGGCCACTCTGGGGCAATCCTGCTTGGTGTTCGGAGGAGGCGTTCTCGGTGGAGGACATGGACCGGGGGGAGTTCTTTGTGAGCATGGCCATCACCGACCGACATGCTCACCTCAGCTGGGAGGTGATTATCGTCTACGGTCCGGCGGACCATGCCCGCTCGGCAGAATTCCTCGCCGAGCTAAAGAATAAGGTGGAGAGGTGCACCACCCCTGTGGTGGTGGCCGATGATTTTAATATTATTAGGTGGGCTTTTGATAAAAGCTCTCCGAATGTAGATCGACCCCGGATGCGTCTTTTCAATGACTGCATTGCTGACTTGGCGCTACGTGAGATAGCTCGCGTAGGGGCCAGGTTCACGTGGTCGAACAAGCAGGCGGACCCCATCCGGAGTGTTCTAGATCGGGTCTTTGTGTCGCCCCAATGGGAAGTGATGTTCCCCCTATGCGGGCTTAGGGAGATCACGCAGATTGGCTCAGACCATACGCCTCTCCTCTTCTCGTCGGGGGAAGGTTCCCCCCCTAGATCACGGTTCTTTTGCTTTGAGACTTTTTGGTTGGATCAGCCTGGTTTCTGCAAGTTGGTCCGCGACCGTTGGCATGGGCAGCCGCCTCCCTGCCGCGAGTCTACTGTGCGGTGGACATTTGGCAACACTGTGCCAAGATGGCGCGCCAGGCCATGAAGGGCTCGGGTGCTAACTTGGGTGCTGATCTCCGGGCCCGTAAAGGGGCCCTGCTAGGACAAATTAAGTCCCTAGATGACTTGGCGGATGGAACGGGTCTGTCCCCGGATGACTGGACCTGGAGATACTCCCTCGATGCCAAGCTCATGGGCATTTTTAGATCCGAGGAACTTTTCTGGCAACGTCGAGGTGGCCAGAAGTGGCTACTCAAGGGGGACGCAAACACCGCGTACTTTCAGGCCATCCCCAATGGCCGTAGGCGGAAATGTGTCATCCCTTTTCTTCGGGATGGAGATGCTCTTCTCGAGAGCCCAGAGGACTTCTGGCCGCTAGCTGATCAGGTGTCCGACGTGGAGAATGCGGAACTCACTCTCCCATTTTCCTCGGAGGAAGTTGGCCAGGCAATCACTTCTATGAAGGCGTGCTCGGCCCCGGGGCCAGACGGCCTCCCGGTGGTTTTTTTCCAGCGATTCTGGGAGACCGTGCGCCCGGTTATCATGCCCATGTTCCATGAATTTTATATAGGCACACTGGACATGGGCAGGATTAACTATGGAGTCATTCCTCATCCCCAAACTAGTTGGGGCTGCAGAGATTCGACAATTCAGGCCTATTACGGTGATTAACGTGTTGGCGCGTATTTTTTCTAAAGTCTACGCCACTCGCCTGTCGCCTGTGGCCGAACGGATTGCTCACCCCCTTTAGTCCGTATTCCTGAAGGGCAGGAAGATTCATGACGGGATTCTTGCCCTTCACGAGGTTGTCCATGAGGTGGCGTCCAAGGGATTGAAGGGGGTCTTTCTCAAGTTGGACTTCCAGAAGGCGTGCGACCGTCTTGATTGGTCCTTCTTGAGGTTAGTGTTGCAGCGGCGCGGATTTGACGAGAGGTGGTGCTCCTGGATCATCCAGCTGGTTCGATCTGGTAGCACCGCGATCAATATCAATGGTGAAGTTGGCCCCTTTTTTCGGGCATCCAGGGGGGTAAAGCAAGGAGACCCTATCTCCCCCCTGCTTTTTAATCTCACCGTGGACGCCCTTGTTGGCATCCTGGATAAGGCAAGATTAGCCGGGCATATCCAGGGGGTGGTTGGTCACCTCATCCTCGGGGGTGGGGTTTCCCACCTCCAGTATGCAGACGACACCATGATCATGGTCTCTGGCTCGGACTCGAACATTGCTAATCTTAAGTTCCTTTTGC
This sequence comes from Hordeum vulgare subsp. vulgare, assembly GCF_904849725.1. Lineage (NCBI taxonomy): Eukaryota > Viridiplantae > Streptophyta > Magnoliopsida > Poales > Poaceae > Hordeum > Hordeum vulgare. Next base: position 351,100,452 of record NC_058519.1, on the reverse strand, counting down.
TCAGCTTCGAGGAAATGTCTGGACTAAAGATTAACTTTGATAAGAGTGAGGTGGTGGTCCTGGGCTACTCTGGAGCTAAGCAGCACAGGATTGCGGACAACCTCAACTGCAAGCTGGCTGCTTTCCCTATCTCGTATTTGGGAATGCCCCTAGCGGAGTCCAGGATTCTGGTTAGCGGGTTTGATCCGCTTGTGGGACGAGTAGCGTCCCGTGCGGAACCCTGGTGCGGCAGGTTCACATCTAAAGGTAGCAAATCCATTCTCATTAGCTCTAACCTCGCAAGTCTCCCCATGTATATGATGGGGATGTATATCCTGCCCGAAGGTGTGCATAGCGCTTTCGACAAGGAACTGGATAGATTCTTTTGGCAGGCAGGGGATGGTTGACCCAAGTATCACATGGTGAAATGGGCTGACGTCTGCGTGCCAAAAGACCGAGGGGGCCTAGGCATTCCTGCGTCCCGCCGCATGAACGTGGCCCTGATGCTCCGATGGGTTTGGCGGATTCTGCACGGAGATGGGGGTTTGTGGCTTCAATTGATTGAGGCCAAGTACCTTCGAGGCCAACCCCTCTTGGCATGCTCTCTCGCGAATGGTTCGCAGTTCTGGAAGTCTATCCAGAACATTAAGCACGAGATTAGGTTGGGCTTGCGGATCTCGGTGGGCGACGGGTCTCGGACCCAGTTTTGTTAGATCCCTGGTTGGAGGGAGAGCCTCTACGATTCCGTCTCCTGAGGCTCTTTGCTATCTGCGCCGACCTTGTTGTCCTTGTTTCTGCATCTGCTCTGGAAGACGGATGACATGTTGCATTCCCCGTCCCCTTGGCCCAGTTGAGGTCCAGGACTGGGAATTACTATTGGCAGTGATTCCCCTCCCGGCCTCGGTGGCTTGTGATAGTGTCTCTTGGAATCTTTCTCCCTCGGGAGAATTCTCTGTTAGTTCGGCCTACCTGGCGCTATGGAGGATGCTGGTCCTCCCGTGGTTATCCCCAATCTGGAAGGCCCCGTTGCCCTTGAAGATCAAGATTTTTATTTGGCAGCTTCTCCGGGACCGTTTACCTTCAGGGACCGAGGTGCTGAAATGCCATGGTCCGGGTAATGACATATGTCCCCTGTGCCATGTCCCGGAGACTCGCTCTCACATTCTGTTCTCATGCGTTGCGACACAGGCACTATGGTGCTTTGTACGCGAGGCTCTGGGACCGGAGTGGGAGGCCTCTGACCTTGCAGATTTTCTGCAGGTGCGGGCCACTCAGGTCGGCCATAAACGCCGGCTGTTTTGCATGGTCTTCATGGCTATGATGTGGACCCTCTGGACTACTCGCAATAAGATGGTGATTGAGAAGGTGTTTCAGCGGCGTGCATCTGACTCGTTCTTCAAATTCCTTGCCTTCTTGCAGCATTGTTATCCGCTCGTTAGGACCCGGGACCGGGACCGGCTTCAGCACTTCCTGGACGCGTTGATGGCGGCCGCCCGACGGCTCTCCTCTACCTTGCTTGCTGCCTAGCCTGTCCCCGTGAGGGCTTTTTTGTTTCTTCTCTTTTCTTGGGCTGGACTGTGTTGTTGCCCCAGCGGTCTTTCTTTTTCTTTCGTTGTTCGGACATGTTGGCTGAATTCTGGTCTTTGTGCTTTATCTATAAAGCGGGGCGAAAGCCTGTTTCGAGAGATAGGCTTGGAGGAATTTGCTAGCCCACACTGCTTTGTACTTCCCCACGATGTCGATGAGATTTCCAAAGAATATGGATAGCTGCACGCTGGTCGTCTCCTGGAAATTGTTGGAGAAGGCACATCCCTCCAAGCCCATCTCTACGAGCTAGGCAGATAGCCTACCGGCAGTGTCAATGAGATGCTCCGTCCAAATCTTGGTGTTCTCCTGGAGCTCGTTGGAGGTGGGGGCGGCTAAAGCAAGCAACACTTTCTCCTTTTGCAATTCTTCGAGCAGCTCACGCTCCCTGGTCTTGGCCACCTCGAGATTGTCCTCGTAGGTGCTCAACTTCACCCACAGGTCAGTGTTGGCGCTGACAGCATCGCTCAACGCCTTGGTCTTGTCAGAAAGACTGACATGTAGGTCCACCAAAGTGACGGCCGCCTTCTTGATGTCATCCTTCAGCTTCAAGACCTCTTGTTGGGACGAGGCGAGGTCCGACTCCAACTGCTGCACCGTGCCCTCCAACGTGTCCTTGGCGGACCTGACAGTCTCAATAGCTTCGATGACCTCCTTGAGCTTTCCTCCATGCCCCACTGTTTGCTTCTCGAGGGTGTCCTTGTGCTTCTGTTCTAGGTCTCGGTCCTGGATCCCAAGACCAGCCTTCAGGACCGGCTCCTAGGCGCCAGTTCCTCTTCATGGGCGTCAAGCTGGACCTTGCGTGCAATCTACTTAGCTTTGGCCTTGGCAAGGTACTCCTCGTTCTCCCTCAAGATCTTCTCCTCCTCGGCCTTCCAGTCTATGAATGCAACTTTGTCCTTGGCAAGGTCCTCCCGATACTCGGTAAATTTCTTGTATTTCTCGACCAAGCAGGCTTCCATGTCAGCGAGACGCTCTTGGAACATGTCTTCCTCCGTGGCAAGAAGGGCTTCCCGGCGGTCCAACTTCTCGGAGTGGTTGACGTAATGCGCTTGCAGCTGCCAGAAGCCCTTGTCCAGGGAAGACATGATGGCTTTCTCCTTGCCGTCGTTGTTTCCACCAAGGAGGTTGACTCTCACTTCCCCTTCAGCAGTGGCAACGGCATCGTCAACGGCTTGGCCCTAGGAGAAGGCCTTGAGAAACGCGTCGCCAGGAAAACTGATGAACCGTGAGTCTCCCACATTGAGGTATCGGCTTGGGGATGGCACCTATGACGTTCCCGGACCTGCGGCAGTTCCACTCTGTCACCCCTGTCATGACCAATGCACCCGCCCAAGCCCTCCTCGAGGAGAAGTGCTCTCGTGGTCCATCAGCACTTCCACGAACGTCCTCACGACGTTTTACTTGCCAGCTACCCCGAAGATGTCGTTGCCAGCCTCTTCCTCCGTAGCAATCCGACTCACCTCGTTGGTGGCCTCCTTGACGATCTTCTCCACAATGGTGCCAATCCATGCGCCCTCTGTTAGATAAAACGAGATCAAGGAGACACGAGAGACATGGATTTTTACGTGGAAGCCCTTGCGGGAGAAAACCACGGACGCACGAAGGCGCAATCACTATGAGGGGGAAGTATTACAAGCACGAGACGACAGTCCGTCTTTAGGTGCGACTACATGGAGTATATATGAGGGGCAATACATGAGAGTCCTTGGAGAACAAGTAAACGAGTTGTACTCGTACGCGTCGGTACCAACGCAAAGACCCACACCGTTTGGACTACGTCTAGTCCAATATGATAGAATTTGGATCACAATTTAACAATCTCCACCTTGAGCCAAATTCCCTCGAGTAGTCGAAGAAACTGAATAACTCCATCCAAATCAGCATAAACACCTTGTGTGTCAAAAGTCCATAGGACTAGTGAGAAATACCAACTAAGCCTGAGCAAAGCTCAAACTTATTGGTAGGAACTGGCTTTGTCATCATATCAGCTGGATTATCATGAGTACTTATCTTGCATACTTTCAAATCACCTTTAGCAACAACATCTCGAACGTAATGAAATCTGACATCAATGTGTTTTGTTCTCTCATGATACATTGGATTCTTTGTAAGATATATAGCACTTTGACTGTCGGAAAATATGGTAGGGCAAGATGAGTCTCCACAAAGATCAGTGTACAAACCTCTTAACCAGATAGCTTCTTTGCATGCCTCGGAAATAGCCATATACTCGGCATCAGTAGTGGAACAAGCCACAATAGACTGCAAAGTTGCTCTCCAACTCACAGCACAACCACCAATGGTGAAAATATAACCTGTGAGCGATCTTCTCTTATCCAAATCACCAGCAAAATCAGAATCAACAAAACCAACAAGTCCATCTCCAGTTTCCCAAACTGTAAATAAGCATTAGAAGTACCTTGCAGGTATCTAAAAATCCACTAAACTGCATTCCAATGCTCTTTTGCAGGATTAGCCATGTATCTACTAACAACACTCAGTGCATAGGATAAATCCGGACGAGGACAAACCATGGCAAACATAAGTGAACCAACTGCACTTGAATAGGGAACTCTAGACATGTACTCAATATCTGCATCTCACTTAGGACATAAGGCTGGTGATAATTTGAAGTGTGCAGCTAACGGAGTACTTATTGGCTTGGCATTATGCATATTAAAATGGCGAAGAACTTTATCAATATATCCCTTCTGACTGAGATATAATTTTCGAGATGGTCTATCTATGGATATTTCCATGCCAAGAATTTTCTTTGCTGCATCCAAATCCTTCATCTCAAATTCATTACTCAATTGCTTCTTTAGTTCATCAATCTCTGACATGCTCTTTGCAACAATTAACATATCATCAACATAAAGGAGCAAATAAATAGCTGAACCATTGACAGTTTTCAAATAAACACAGCTATCATAATTAGACCGTTTGAAACCTTGAGAGAGCATAAAGGTGTCAAATCTCTTGTACCACTATCGAGGGGATTGCTTCAATCCATAAAGAGATCTCTTTAACTTACAGACAAACGTTTCTTTTCCAGGAATAACAAAACCTTCAGGTTGTTCCCTATAAATATCCTCTTCTAATTCTCCATGTAAGAATGCAGTTTTAACATCCAATTGTTCAAGCTCAAAATCATTCATGGCAACAATACTAAGTAAAGTGCGAATAGAGCTATGCTTCACAACAGGAGAAAAGACTCCGTTATAGTCAATACCTGGAATTTGGCTATAACCTTTAGCAACCAACCTTGCTGTATATCTTGCCTCATCATTAGGAGAAACACCTTCCTTTCTTTTGAAAACCCACTTGCAACGAATATGTTTCTTCTCTCTAGGTAATCTTATCAAATCCCAAGTGCCATTATTTTCAAGTGATTCCATCTCATCATGCATAGCAGTCATCCACTTATTACTATCACTAGAAATAATAGCCTCGGAATATGAAGAAGGCTCAGCATTACCTTCAATTTCTTCTGCAACAGATAAAGCAAAAGAAACAATATTGCACTCCTCAATTAACCTTTCAGGTGCATTAATACCCCGCCTAACTCTGTCACGTGCGAGATTCCAACCGGGTGGAACAATAGGCTGATTTGGAGTGACATGTTCATCATCAAAGACGGGTTCATCATGTGCATCAACATTTTCCTTATCAGATGTATCACCTGAATCGATAACATGCTCCACCTGAACAGTAGGTTGCTGAACAGTAGGCTGCTGTTCACTCTCAATTGGAACATTAGTAGATGCAAAATCATGTAACATAGCAGATTCATTAAATATAACGTTCCTGCTAATAACAATCTTTTGTGTTTCAGGATTCCACAATTTAAAACCTTTAACACCAGATTTATAACCAAGAAAGATGCACTTAACAGCCCTAGGCTCCAACTTTCCATTATCAACATGAGCATAAGGAGTGCAACCAAAAACTCTCAACTGTGAATAATCAGCAGGTGAACTAGACCATACCTCAATTGGAGTTTTCTTATTAAGAGGAATAGATGGTCAATGGTTGATGAGATAACAAGCAGTGGAAGCGGCCTCAGCCCAAAAACGCCTATGCAAACCTGCATTGGACAACATGCAACGGGCTCTCGAAATAATGGTCCTGTTCATACGCTCAGCAACACCATTTTGTTGAGGAGTATAAGGAACGGTGTGGTGTCTGACAATGCCTTCAGACTTGCAATAATTCCCAAATTGCTTAGAACAGAATTCCATACCATTATTAGTGCGAAGTATTTTTACCTTCTTTTCAGTTTGTCTCTCAATCATTATTTTCCACTCCTTAAAAGCTGAGAAAGCTTGCCATTTATGCTTCAAGAAATAAGGCCAAACCTTTATCAATAATCATCAATAATAGTCAACATGTAACTAGCACCACCTAGTGACTTTTTGCGAGATGGTCCCCATCAATCAGAATGCACATAATCAAGAATACCTTCAGTTGTATGAGTGGAAGTGTTGAACTTCACCCTCTTGTGCTTGCCGAAGATACAATGCTCACAAAATTTCAATTTACCAGTTTGATATCCTTTAAGAAGACCTCTCTTATTTAACTCTACCAAACCAAGTTCACTCACATGTCCAAGATGCATATGCCAAAGGTTAGAAGCATCACAATCAGAATTCTTTGAAATAACCGGAGTAGCGTTACCTGAAACGGTAGAACCTTGAAGGTAATAAAGACCATTGGTCGAAATTAAGTCACCTTTCATCACAATGAGAGAACCTTTGGTGACCTTCAAAACGCTATCTCCACCTGAATACTTGTAGCCCTTTGCATCAAGGGCACTCACAGAGATAAGATTTCTCTTCATCTTCGGAATATACCGAACATCTGTCAAAGTTCTGATTGTGCCATCAAACATCTTGATTCGAATGGAACCTATGCCTTCAATCTTGCATGGTGAATTATCAAAACCCAAAACGGAACCAACGGCAGTAGTAGAATCAAAAGTAGTAAACCAATCTCTATGCGGGCACATATGAAAAGTACACGCAGTGTCAAGTACCCACTCATCATTGGTCTCAGCACATCCAGCAATAACAACAAGAGCATCATCAGAACTTTCATCACGAGCAACATTAGCAGAATTTTCACCTTGTTTGTTACCTTTCGGTTTATACGTGTCGTTCCTCTTTTCCTTATTCTGCAACATGAAACATTCTGAGATGTCATGCCCGTCTCTCTTGCAATACCTGCAAGACTGGTTCTTGTCTCTGGATTGCGACCAACCCCTCTGGCCATTCTTACTTTTTCCACGGTTTCCATTATGTGAGTTCTTCTCCTTTGTCCTGCCACGAACAGATAATCCCTCGTCTTGGGATGAACTTGAACCATCATGAGGCACCATTAATTTCATCTTCTCCTTAGAGTTCAAAGCTTCATAAACTTCATTAAGCGTGAGAATATCACGACTATATAATATGATGTCTCAAAAATTGGTATAAGAACTTGGCAGGGAACAAAGTAACATTAAAGCAGTATCTTCTTCATCATATGTAACCTCCATTGCAGCTAGATCGGATATGATCTCTTTAAATTCTGAAATATGATTCAAAACATTACCTCCCTCGGGTAACCTGTGCATGAATAATTTTTTGCTTCAGATGCATCTTGATGGTGAGATCTTTTGTTATGCAAATCCCTTCCAGCTTTAACCATAGAGCGGCAGCAGTTTTCTCGCTCAAAACTTTCTGCAAAATATTATTATGCAAATGGAGTTGAATTTGTGACAAAGCCTTACGGTCCCTTCTTTTCTCCTCAGCAGTCCAGTCCTCAATTCTATTCTTCCCAAAACTATCCAGTGCATCATCATAGTCGGCCTGCGCCAACAACGCCCGCATCTTGACTTGCCATAGGGTAAAGCTTGTGTCACGATCCAGTAGCGGAAGATCGTACTTCATGGATGCCATGAGTAGATAAATCTGTGTACACAAAGTAGTACAAGACGGTAGAAAATTCTCGAAAGAATTAATTAATGCGGAGCAACGAACTAAACACAATAGCACCTGGTAGCTTCCGTTGTGGATGTAGCAATTGGAGAGAATAGTCAAATTTGAACTAGTAACTAGTACTCCCTCCGTCCGAAAATTCTTGTCTTAGCTTTGTCTAGAAATAGATGTATCTAAATACTAAAACTTGACTAGATACATTCATATCTAGACAAATCTAAGACAATAATTTTGGGACGGAGGGAGTACTAGTCTACTCCTCCACGTGAGTAGTATTTTGTACTAGATGTAGCCTTGGCAATGTAGCGCTTCGATCTTCACGTGGACAACAACAACAACTTGAGGAAACCGAGGCGAGGGCGTGGAGCGAACAGGAATCGGGATCAGGGAACAACGACTCGGCGACGTAGGAACAGCTGTGGCCTCGGTACTCGGCGGATCGACGCACAGCTTCGGCCAAAACGACACAACGACAATTTGTAGGGCGACCTAGTAGCGATTGAATCCCTGCTGAACTCGGCTTCTCGATGTGGTTTCGGATGGTCGCGTCGAACTCGGCTCGAATCAGTAGATCGCCCGACGCAGCGGTGATGCGGACAACCCTAGCTCTCGTCTGAAATCTCATATGTGTAGAACCTCAGCTCTGTATACCACTTGTTAGATAAAACGAGATCAACGAGACACGAGAGACACGGATTTTTCCATGGAAACCCTTGCGGGAGAAAACCACGGACGCACGAAGGCGCAATCACTATGAGGGGGGAGTATTACAAGCACGAGACGACAATCCGTCTTTAGGTGAGACTACATGGAGTATATATGAGGGGCAATACATGAGAGTCCTTGGAGGACAAGTAAACGAGTTGTACTCGTACGCGTCGGTACCAACGCAAAGGCCCACACCGTTTGGACTACGTCTAGTCCAATACGATAGAATTTGGATCACAATTTAACACCCTCAAGCGGAGGCAGATCTACAACAAGGATATTGGACTCAAGTAAGTTCAATAAGACAAAAATAAAGATGAAAAATCAAAGATTTCAAGAACAAGGACATACCTGAGTTCTTGTTGAGGAGGAGTGTCCTCTCCTGCGGCAACATCTGTTGTCGTTGCTTGGCTGCCGGCAGCATCGCCTGCTAGTGTGGCCACAGTGCGGACAAGCTCATCGTTGGAAGCCCTTACCGGAAAGATCATCTCCGGGGTCGAGCGCTCGCGAGCTACCTTCGGGCTCTATGACTCTAGGTGCAGCGAGATGGAGGTGGCGTCATTGATAGTCGCACTTACGTTCGCCATCGAGTGCGGAGGTGTAGCCTCGCACCGGGGGCTGGTTGATGGACTAAGGTCTATGACCGCCCACCCCGGTGTAGAGCTTGTCGTCTCCCCCATGGTGGGTGTGGGTTTCACCCTCTTGGTCAGCCACTGCACCATGGTCTCCTTAGGCTGGTTGTAATGGGTAGTATCATATACTAGTATCATGCATATGATACTAGTGTATGATACCACATTCGTAATGCATAGTATCATACTCCCTCCGTTCCTAAATATAAGTCTTTTAAGAGATTTTATGAGAAATCTGCATACGAAGCAAAATGAATGAATCTATACTCTAAAGTATGTCTATATACATCCGTATGTAGTCTAGTAGTAGAATCTCTACAAAGACTTATATTTAGGAACGTAGGAAGTATATTAGTATCATAGAGTAGTCCATTTATTGCCATGCAAGACACATAGTAGCACATCATTTAACATGATACGGTATCATGATATGATACTCAACACTCTCTTCATTTAATTCTATGCCACCTCATCGAAATTGCCTAATTGACATGCATGGTACTACATATGATATTCCCATTACGGACAACCTTATCCGTACAGGAGCGGCAACAACAAGATTCAGCGCAAACCCAAGCGAAGGTAAAACAATGATTAAAACAGCTAGCACTTACTCATCTTCCTCTTTCCCCAAGCTAAGGGCGGACAAGTTCCACATTCCCTCTCCGCGAGCAGGGGAGTGAGAGGTGACGTGGCTGCCATGGGTCACGCTCCGGGCACGGCGGAGCTAGAAGGCCTCGATGCCCGCACGGAGGCGCTCGTCGCACGTGTCATGACGGTTCACCTCGTGCATCGCGAACAGGCACCATCAGAGGTGGGATCTTCTTATTTTTCCTCCTCAACATCCGACGGAGGGGAAGACCGAACCGACTTCTCGGTGGAGGCCCTTCGGAGAACGCGATTCCTCTTTCTGGGGGCTGCGTGAACATGGGATTCTCCAAGACCCAGCTCCGCATCTCATCCGTCCTCGGCTCCGACAAGCTCCTCCGACAAGTCTGGCACCGATTCTTTTTTGTTCTCCTGCTCATCACTGACGGCCTCCTCGTCATCATTCCCACGTGTGGTGGTGCCAGAACTGGTGCACCTGGCCTCCGCCCACCTCCGGGCGATGAAATCAACCTCTTCCTCACTGGTGTCATGGACCAGGTGTCCCTCATCCGTGACATGCACCTCTATCATATTGTCGCACCATTCCCGCACCAGCTCTGGTGCTGGCGGCTTCCACCTAGGATCGACACCATGGGCGTCGCATGTGGGCATCATCGCCAAAATCAAACCCATGGCAGAGTTATTGCAGAGTGGGATAATGGTAGCCGGGATCTTGAACTTCCCGTCAGGACACAACAGTTGAAGCTTCACGGCAACGAGTTGCATCGTCGTCAAATTTTCGTCCACCCCGCGCGCAGCTGCATAACGTCAGCAGGGATGCCATACTCAGCCTTCGTTCCTGAAGGCCTTGTTCGGTTCCTCCAAAATTGAACGGGTTTGGAGGGAATTGGGAGGGATTAAATCCTCTACAAGTCAAATTCCAACTCAATCCCCTTCAATCCTCTTCAATCCCCTCCTCGGTGGGATTAACCGAACAAGCCCGAAGGGGGGCGATACACCTGACAAAAAATCTTGGCCCAGCATCTCCATGGTGAGACCGCTGCCCCCTCAAACGGACGATACACGCCATGTCAATCTCCAATTTATTGTCTTCCTTGGCGAGGTCGCTCCAGTTATCAGCACCGATGGGTCTTGACGTTCGGACCTGACAGAAGACTGGGGGCTCCTTGTTCAGGGTGTATCACCACTCTGCCCGCCACTCTTCCCATTTCTCGTGTAGATTACCGGAGGGATATGTTTGCTGATGGCTAGCACGGGGAATCGACGTGATGCTACCAGAGTGAGCATCCCCTTCTATTCAAGGAATGAAGAAGTGACGGAAGAGGGCGACGTTGGGAACTACCCCCATGAAGTTTTCGCATAAATGTGTGAAGACCGATAGCATGGTCATTGCATTTGGCATAATATCCAACAACCTGAACCCGTAGGTGAGCATCAGATATGTGAAGAAGGCGGAGAAGGGAGGGATCAACCCGCAATAGAAGTACGCCGTGAAGAATGGGTACTTCCCAGAGACTAGCGGGCAATCACCTAGGATCACCTCTAGCATAGGATGCGCCTTGGTTTTCTTCCCCCACATGATCATGTACCACTCGATAAGGTCATTACCCGCCAACACCGAAGGAAAGAAGACGATGCCCCTCCTACATGCCTCCGCCAATGCCTTCACCTCAGAAGAGGCGGATTTCTTGGCCTTCTTCCCCGGGCCGGAGGCGGCGGTGGATGACGCCTGCTTTTTTTCGAAAAGGAGGCATCGCCCCAGCCTATGCATCGAGCGATGCATGCAGCCATTTTATTAAGTAAGAAGTAGTCTGAAAGAAATACAAAGAAGTCCGAGTAGTCGAAGGAAAAAACATAAGAACAGAGTTACAAGGCGACCAAAACGCCCACACCAATGATACCCATCGGTATACAAGACTATGGCCCTATCCTATTAGCATGTCGCCATCCATATCGGTTGAAGATAACCTGAGCTACCATCTCCCATCGGAAACACCCAGTAACCAAAGGCTCCCTGGTTTCCACAGGAGTGAGTAAGGACCACATGCGGATCAAGGCGGTAGCCCTGAAGATGACCTGCAAAAAATTAATATAGTGTATTCTGTTAAAAAAAGATCATTTGTGAAGTTCCATATAGCCTACAGAATAGCACAAGTTCCAACCCGAATTAGTTTGGCGTAAAGTACATTAACCCCGTCCAACCACGTCCCAAATAACATGTTAATGCTAGTAGGCGGGGCAATGTTAAAAGTAATTTGAATTGAGCGCCATAATAGTTTAGCCATAGGGCAGTCCAGAAAGAGGTGCTTAATCGTCTCATGCGTCTGACAGAAGCTACATATTTTATTTCCTTTCCAGTGTCTTTTAGCCAAGTTATCCTTAGTTAAAACAACTCCTTTGTGAACAAACCACATGAAGATTTTTATCTTAAGGGGAACTTTGACCTTCCATATATTCATGGACTTAGGAATAGCGACGTATCAATAATATGGTCATACATCGATTTCACTCAGAATACTATCAGGAAAATCAGAGAGGGTAACATCCATTAGCCTTCTGACTAGGTGTGACCATCTAACCCATCTATTTCTGATCAAGGGTCTACAAAATTGAATGTTGAGAGGAGCCTCTCGTAACACTGCCGCAACGGATGTCTATTTTCGCTGTGCAATATTATAGAGTTGGGGATACTATAGAGCCAAGGGCTCTTCTCCTAACCAAGTATCCTCCCAGAATCTAGTATTTTCACCATTGCCTATGATGAATCTAGTCCTGTTAAAGAAAGCAGCCTTTGTCCTCACGAGACCCTTCCAGAAGGGTGAATCGCCAGGTCTCGCAGTGACCTGAGCTAAGGTCTTTTGCTGTAGATACTTGTTCTTTAGAATGTGTATCCACATCCCTGGAGATTCGAGGACAGTCTGAATAGCCACTTTCTAAGCAGACACCTGTTCTTAACCTCTAAATTTTCAATCCCCAAACCTCCTTGATCCTTGGGTCGACAAATAATATCCCATCTAGCCAGTCTATATTTAGTCTTTACCTCATCACTCTGCCAGAAAAATCGAGATCGATAAAAATCCAACCTTTTCCGCACCCCAACATGTACTTCAAAAAAGGATAGAAGAAACATTGGCATACTTGTCAACACTGAGTTGACAAGAACCAATTGTCCTCCGTAGGATAATAGCTTGCCCTTCCAACAGCTTAGTTTTTTCTCAAAACGATCCTCGATACATCTCCACTCCTTGATGGTCAACTTCCGGTGATGAATGGGAATTCCTAAGTATGTAAACGGTAACTTACCACCCTCACAACCAAAAAGTTGATTATACGTGAGTTGTTCTGCTTGTGCATCCCCAAAGCAGAAGAGCTCACTTTTATGAATGTTAATCTTCAACCCAGATAGCTGTTCAAATAAGCATAGTATGAGTTTCAAGTTTCTGGCCTTTTTGAGATCATGTTCCATGAAAAGGATCGTGTCGTCCGCGTATTGTAGGATCGAGACACCCCCATCAACTAGATGAGGTACTAGTCCCCCTACTAAATCTTTGTCATTAGCCCTCCTGATCATTAGCGCCAACATGTCCGCAACAATGTTAAATAAAATGGATGACATAGGATCTCCTTGTCTAAGTCCCTTAAGTGTCTGAAAGAAATGACCAACGTCATCATTTACTCTAATACCGACACTACCTTTTTTTATAAAACAGTCTACATGTTTTCGCCAAATATTGCCAAACCCTTTCATACGGAGAGTTTGTTGGAGGAAAGACCATTTGACTTTGTCGTATGCCTTTTCAAAATCAACCTTAAATAAAACTCCATTGAGCTTCTTGGAGTGCAATTCAAGAAGGATCTCATGCAGTACGACAACCCTTCAAGAATATTCCTACCAGGCATAAAAGCCGTCTGCGAAGATTGCACGACCGAATGTGCCATCTTAGTTAGCTTGTCAGTTCCCACCTTTGTGAAAATTTTAAAGCTAACATTCAGCAGACAGATAGGATGAAATTGTTCAATTATGAAAGCACCCTCTTTCTTCGGTAGTAACGTTATCGTACCAAAATTAAGATGAAAGAGTTGTAGGTGTCGAGAGAACAAATCATGGAACATAGACATAAGATCTGCCGTAATAATATGCGAACATTTCTTATAAAACTCAGCTGGGAACCCGTCCGGCCCAGGAGCTTTACCGTTTTTCATACCCTCAATCGCCTGTAGCACCTCTTTCTCTAGGAATGGTGCAGAGAGACTCTCATTGTCGGCTTGTCCAACTTGAGGAATATCCGCAATCTGATGCTCGTCCATAGACACAGAGCTATGATCTGGAGCACCGATGACGCCTGCTTGGGTGCCATTGCAACAAAGATTACAATGGCGACGAAGACGGTGGACTCGCTCAGGGGCACTACTTCACTCGAGGAGGGACGCAAGGTAAGCAACGAAATGGCAATGGGTTGGGGATGAGCAGTGAACCTGTGGTATTCCTGTTTATATAAGGACATAATCCGCAGAGATCGCTTGTCCCCACTCGATGCAACCGCACCTTCCTGATAGACACTCTGTGAGCGACCGCTTCGCTCTGCCACTCCCACGACCCAGAGTCAATGTGCATCGTAGGAAAATCGTAAAATCCATTATAATCGTAGGGAAATGAGGCCGTGTATGTGTGCACTATTTTTGGGCCTAGCCTAACAATGTCACGGATGCGATTGTGGCCCCGGCCTCGGGGCTACTGTCAATGTACTAACAAACGGGGCCCTTAGTACCTAGACTTGTACACAAGAAATGACGGCCTCTAGGCCCGAAAAGACCTTGCCGAACAACACCAACCTATAAGCAAAAGCAACAAGGCCAAGCCCCGGCAAGCCTCCTTGCCGGGATAGAGAAGACTCAGTAGTTATCGCGCCCGGCATGACCCCTCCATATCTTCGCCACTCTATCTCATCAAGTTGGTTCTCAATATAGTGAGGTGCCGAGCGGGCACATGGTTAGGTCGGTCTGGTCAGAGGCTAATGACAATAGTCAGAGCCATGCAGCAGCTTTAACGACACCCGTCCCGCGGTATCAAGAGAATAAGCGGTAGCTGGGCAAAGAGCACAGAAGGGAGGGAATCCTTGTCGGGGAATGTTACCAGCGTGCCACCTCATGGTGCGTTTAATGCACTTGTCCGTGTCTATAAGAGTTAGGTATTTCCCACTATAGCTCTTCTCAGTAGTTTCGGCATCTATTATGCAAACTGTTTTAGCCACTTTGGTAACCCCTTGGACTATAAAAGGAGGTCCATGGCTACCTTTAGAAAGGTCGAGTCTGTGTTCATTCTACATGCGTAGCTGCTGCCCTCGAGCATCCTTGCTGGGCGAGCGCACATGTGCAGTGAACAGATACATAATCCACAATAACATAGGACATAGGTTTTTACGCTTCCGAGCGGTCCGAACCTGTCTAAACCATCGGGCATGCAATTGTCGGTGATGCTCTTTGTGCACCCATAGCCCTTGTAGAACCGTAGAAAGGGGCCTTGCCAATCCCATATATCGTCGAATCCCCCGATAGCCATGTCTAGGTCAAACATTATTATACGGCGGGCAACATGCCAACACCAGCAACCCCTCTTGAAGACATTACTTTTATCTTTGCATTTTTACCTATATCTTCAAGAAACCAAGTTTATCTTTGAATTGTGTATTTCTGCTCGTACTTGAACACTTGTCATTTAGATATATCATATCTGATACTTTGGAGTTTAGTCCTCTACAACATCTTGCCTATAGCTATATCTTCAAATTGTTATCTAGCAAAATGTGATCGGACCCGCAAAGCTCATCTATGCTTATCTCTCCTAAAATGTTCAACTCCAGTCATATGCATTCTACTTGACACGTGTTGATTGTCTTCAGTGTATTCTTGGTCGTTGAAGACAAATCCAACCAAACATTTAAAATATCTTTTACCGCCCTTATCGCAACAAATTCCCTCTCTTGTCACTTCAGCTATGAGGTAGTGGTTTGTTAGATAGTATGCATGCATGCAACACGTCCCGCTAAGCGAAAGGGTCAGGGGTATATCCATCCAAAATTGTCAAACCAGCATGTGAAGCCTTTGCCTAAGTCAAAGAAAACAACCAGATATAAAGCACCTAAGAAAGGTTGGAGGCAAAGACATCTAAACACATCCAAATATCTTCCGCCTAGACTATATGATAGATACATATCTGACACTGTAGAGAATTACAGTCAGCACAAGAACCGGATCCAATGGATCCGAAGATATTGGGCAGAGGAAACGTTCTACTACCACTTTGCCACTACAGAATATGCTTAGAAGATGACAAAAAAGTGTCACACCCTGTGTTTGTACCACTTGCTATGACTTGCTTTACAAAAATTGGACCAATTAAAAATATTTGTGTGCTTGTGATGTTTGACTTGGTTGCTGTATGCCTAAGTGCTAGATTGTGTTTTAAATCACCAAAAATTCTTCTTCTCTATTCATCTCCTTGATCCAAACCTTTGCCCAATGATCATGCCATGTGTATAGGACTCAAAACTATTTTTATAAAATATTATTTTTACCAAATAGAATTTATTTAATTTAAGATTTCGAAAACCCATGAATTGAGGTTTGTACTACAAGTCCTCAAATTAGGGATGATGTTTTGCCATAAATATTTTATTTGGATCCTATTGTCAAAAAGACTTCCGAAAACCAAAAAATATTTATTTCAAAAGTTATTTTCCTATTTTATTTAAATATTGCTGAGGCCAAGAATGGTGTTTTATAGGGAAAGATTATTTCTATGATAAAATTTAGGGAAACTAAACGGACATATATTTTTTGTATATAAGAGTTTCAACACATGGTCATGTTCATAATATTGGACAAAACCCTCCAAAACCCTTTCTGCCTATTTCAAGATTTTGAAATATTTCCACGGGAAAATTCTAGGAAGTCACATATGATATATGTAATGACCTTGCCAAGTTTCATTTCAATCCAAATTGATTAGGTTCACCAAAATATTTCAAAACCTTCCGTGACCAGATCCAACCTTAAGCAAGTTTACATTGTCAAGTTTCTCCAATTTCTCTCAAACCTTGTAGGAGTGATCTAATCCCAAAATAATGTTGCTACACCAAGTGGTGCATTAGGGGGAATATATTTACTTAGCTAAATCTACAGACACCTGATTGTGTTGATTTCTAGGGTTTACAAAGTTTACATTTTCAACTTTCCTCAAACGAGCTCAAACCTTTTGCTTCCTCTCATTTTAACCCATCATTGGATCCAGTTACTTCTCATGGCAAGTGGGAAAGTTTACCCTGCCCAAACATCTATCAAACACCCTCTCCATAATTCCAAAAATCCTTGTTTTCATCTCTTCCATTATTTCCCTTCACCTCAAATTTTTACTACAGCTCTACCACAACCCCATGAACCCCCAACGACCTTGACTTGGCTCTTGCTCCATTACTAGAGGGGTAAAACACCCAAGTCCACTCCCTCGATAGCAAGAAACTCTCTCTCCCTTAGCTTTCTCAATCCTTGTATCATCTCATTTGCATTTGGTTACCTCCCGCGCCACCTAGGGCATCTCCGCTTTCTTTCAAAAGCAAATGGACAAGAGGGACGCGCGAGAGCATGCGGATGCCGGCCAAACGGGCCCTCTGGAGCGCGCATCCGTGCTCCAAAGAGTTGACCCCATACCCCGGGCCACCTTGCGTCCTTCCCCGCGCCAGCAGCTGCGTCTTGACGTACGCGTAACCCCAAGCCCTTGCCCCCTCCACTCTCCCCCTTCGATGGCCTCTGCAGCGCGTGCCTTATGCCACCCTGCTCGACAAATGCATGGCCTCGCGCACGTGAACGCCAGAGCCCCTCGTCTCTCTCTCCTTCCCTTCCTTAGGGTCGAAGCCAAGCCTAGGGATGCCCTAGCCATGATCCAGGAAACGCTCGTGGCCTATAGCAACGGCCATGACCACGTCAGATATCGGTCCATGGTGCGCCGGTGGTGGAGCTATTTAAGCCGCCCCAGGGCTCACCTCTCCCCTTTGTTGGCCCTCTCTCCCTCCTAATCGCCCCCAATGCAACTCATTCAACCTCCCGAGCCACCTGCGCTTGGATCAAGCCGGAGCTCCGCCGCGTCGGGTCTTCGGCGATCTCGAGGTAAAGAGAGTCTCTGGCCCTCATTATTGTCCCATTAATCCTCCCTTGATATCATGACCATTTCCCCTCTCTTCCCCGTGCAATTTTCATGCAGATTCATAGACGACAACCACTTCCCGAGGTCCTCCGCCATGGCCTCCTCATCTCCGGCGACCTGGACCTCTCAAGCGGCTACCTCGACCACCATCCGAACGGCGGGAGCGCAAAAAATCAATCCATGCCCTCATATACCCTCGCCGTGGATGGAGTCATCGCCGGTGAGCACCGCCACCTCCCTGGATGGAGGTTGACAAAGACCCTGTGGGGGCGCACACGCGAGCCTCCCGTCTCTCTCTCGTCTCCCCTCTCTCTCTCTAGCGGATGGGCCCCTCCTATCAGGTTTGAACCCTAGCAGGCGAGCGGTCCTGTCTCGCTCGGGCCAGATTCGCTCGCTGGGCCGGCTCGGCCAGGCACTTCTCGCCGAAAGGCATAGAGCCTTTTTCCTTTTTCTTTTTGTGTGGTTTTCCAAAAATTCTATAGAAACGCATAATGGTCCAAAATAAAAAATTCACCTCCTACATTCTTGTAATATCCTAACCTATTTAATGATGCCACTTGTGCAATTTTTTAAAAAGGTTTTATATACTATTTTTATTTAAAACCTTGTTTTAAACATTTTTACTCTATGTTAAGACACTTTTCACCACTTTCTGTATTTTGAAACCACACACTAATTATTTTGAAAACACTAATAATCACCCTGGTATTTTACAAACATGAGTTGACATTTTTTTGAGTGTTGTATTTTTGCCGATTATTATTGCGATCATAGATTGCGTTTTTATGAAGGAATTGGGAAATAATATTTTGAAGACTTTGAAGACCTTGTTGAGATAGGAAAGCATCCCTTTGACCATGTCTAAGAAACTATTTTATGCACGACATTTAGCACTTCATTCCGTTGCATTGAATCAAGATGAATCAGTGACCCTCGTGGTGGGTTACCTTTGTTGCTTTCCTCATTGATACTTGCATCTTACACAATCCTACCTTCTTATGAGGTTTGTATGGGTGGGAAGTAGTTAGTATGCTTAGTAGTTTCTACGCAAGTGGTATGGGAAAATGCATGGTGTCGTGGTTTTGTCACAGCGGATGTCCTCGTGAAAGGACTTAGGTGGAAGGTCATCGCAACTAGGTGGCAACTTGAATGGGGTTAGTCGGAATCGAGAGACGTGAGTTTAAGCAAGTTCAGCCCCTCCGATGGATATAAAAGCATACGTCCTGCTTTTCGTGTTTATTGATGATCAATTTGATTACAAGGGTGCGGAATCGTTAACCTAGCTCTTGAGTCTTTCATTTCTCCCCTTTCCGCCTCAGGGGATCCTCTTTATATATAAAAACAAAGGCATTGAGATTACAATAGAGTCCGGGTCGTATTGCAACTCGTGTCTTATTCTATTTCCTACTAACTTGGGTGAGGGAGAGTCTTCACCTTTCTCTTCATGAGCCGACCTGCCATTTAATGGGCCTTGAGTCGGCCTCCTGGTGATTCACCCCTTCGGCCTTTGTGACGAGGGCCTCATGCCCAAGTTATAGCCCACGTGGGTTAACCCCATGGCGGGTTAAACCGTGGGTTAACCCCATGGCGGGTTAACCCGTGGGTTATATCCCCAACATTAGCCCACAATTTAATTTAGATTTATCCATGTTACACTTCATCCTGAGAAAATACAAATGAGAACCGCTCAAAGGTGAACATTAGCTTGAGTCGCTTTTTGAGTTGGTAATTGCTACGTCGACAGAAACCTTTTGTCGTCTCTTGAGCTTGCGTTGGTTTTCCCTTGAAGAGGAAAAGGTGATGCAGCACATGATCAGTAAGTATTTCCCTCAGTTTGGGAACCAAGGTACCATTCCAGTAGGAGAATCTCGTCAAGTACAGAGTACCTGCACAAACACAAAGAGCTTGCACCCAACGCTATAAAGGGGTTGTCAATCCCTTAAAGATTGATTGCAAAGTGAGACCTGAAGGCGGAAAGTGCAACGAAGAAAAAGTGTAAGGCTGAAAATATGGTGTCGAGTAGACCCGGGGGCCATAGTGTTCACTAGAGGCTTCTCTCAAAATAGCAAATATTACGGTGGGTGAACAAATTACTGTCGAGCAATTGATAGAACCACGCAAAGTCATGACGATATCTAAGGAAATGATCATACATATAGGCATCACGTCCGAGACAAGTATACTGATACTTTCTGCATCTACTACTATTACTCCACACATCGACTACTATCCAGCATGCATCTAGTGTATTGAGTTCATGACAAATAGAGTAACGCCTTAAGCAAGATGACATGATGTAGATGGATAATCTCAAACCAATGATGAAAACCCCATCTTTTTACCCTTGATGGCAACACTATGATGCGTGCCTCGCTACCCCTTCTGTCACTGGGTGAGGTCACCGCACGGTATGAACCCAAAACCAAGCACTTCTCCCATTGCAAGAATCATAGATCTAGTTGTCCAAACAAAACCCACATCTCGAAGAGAATTACAAGGATATGAAATCATGCATAAGAGAGATCAGAAGAAACTCAAATAAGATTCATAGATAATCTGATCATAAATCCACAATTCATCGGATCTCGACAAACACACCGCAAAATAAGATTACATCGGATAGATCTCCATGAAGATCATGGAGAACTTTGTATTGAAGATCCAAGAGAGAGAAGAAGCCATCTAGCTACTAGCTATGGACCCGTAGGTCCATGGTGAACTACTCACGCATCATCAGAGAGGTCATGGTGTTGATGAAGAAGCCCTCCGTATCCGAATCCCCCCCGGCAGGGCACCAGAACGTGCCCGAGATGGGATCTTGCGGAGATAGAAGCTTGCGGCGGCGGAAAAGTACTTTCGATGATCTCCTGATTTTTCCTGGAATTTATGGGAATATATAGGCGGAAAACCTAGGGTAGAGGAGGCCTAGGGAGCTCACAAGCCTGGGAGGTGCGGGCCCCCCTGGCCGCGGCTAGGGGGCTTGTGGGGTCCCTGGTGGCCCCCTGCCCTGATTCTCAGGCTTCCCGATCTTTTTCTGTTTCGGAAAAAAAAAATCTTTTTGGCAGTTTTGTTCCGTTTGGACTCCCTTTAAAATCCTCCTCTGAAAGGGGTAAAAAACATGGAAAAAATAGGAACTGGCACTTGGCACTGAGTTAATAAGTTAGTCTCAAAAAAGATATAAAAGCCATACAAAACATCCAAAGTTTGACAAGATAATAGCATGAAACCAACAAAAATTATAGATACGTTGGAGACGTATCAGTAATGTACTTTTCTAAGGGGAAAATTTGCCTGGGTTAATATTTTGTCGGTTATCTGCATTGTTCGACATTTGGTATTTTTATCAACCGATGGTGTCATGACGCCATCCTATTTGTCGCTGACACCATCTAGTCATCATGGCGAATCTTTTTCAAATATTGTCGAAATCCCTGTCAGGCGTGAAAATCGAGGCGTCTTGTTTGTCGCAAATTACTATGCCCACCCCATTTCACTGCGTTCCTTCTAGTCTCGATCTACTATAAATAAACTAACATGTCTCCATTTTAACCTCTTCTTCTTCCTCTCGGCTTTAGCAGTCCTCTTGAGTTCCTCCGGCACCACACTTTCTCAGGCGACTTTGTCCTTGCACAGCCACCATCGGAGTTCGTCACCGTCGACAGCGGAGGTGTTCCAAACGCCACGATCCAAAATTTTCATATGCTATGAATCCTTGTAAGTTCCTCATTACTACTTTAGGTCATCACTGCTATTCATCGTTCATAGGAAATTCATCACATGTGATGTAGGTTATAGATGTAGATCTATCGTCTTTTATGCGTGCATTCTATAGATCCATTGCTGATTCATCTAGATTTTCCATAGATGCCTTTTTCGATAGTTCTTCTATTTAAAGTGTATTTTTATTATTTTCTATGCATCACTTAGATCCATCCGTTCAGCCGATTTGACAGGAAATATGTTTGCTGCTTTACAGATTTCACTAAGTCTTGATAGAACCATTGAACTGTCCTTGAGTCGGGGTTAATATTGCTGAAATGCTTAGTTTTGCTCTATTTAGCTGGCTTACCTAGAGACGGACCATTATCTGGCCATATGATCTGTAAAATCATAAGAGGCGCCAAATCCTTCCTTTCAATGTTAGTTGTGCGGATGACCTTGGCCACTGTATTGCCTAAAACCATCTTAAAAACCCAACTCATCATACCCTTTATATTTATTTGTTGTTGTTATGTGCTTGCAAAATTACCATGTCACCCAAGACCAGCAAAATCTGTGGTTAGGTCAGATCCCAAGAATTTGTTCTCGCCTTGGAGAACCTTGTTACGAAAGGTGTTTTGCCGGCTAAGAATGTAATCAGTTGGCAAGCGCCTCACGAAGAAAGCTCCCCACAACCTGCGCAAGGGGAGATAATTGGTTTTATTGACCATGTGAAGAGAGGATTAGGCCGCCCGGCTCAATATTCTTCAGGGATCTCCTTCACTTTTTCAACCTCGGGCCTCGGGATATTGGTCCCAATTCAATGACTAGTATTTGTCAGTTCCAGGTACTATGCGAGGTGTACCTTCATATTGATCCGTCTATGATATTTTATCTTAATCTTCAGACTGAAACTAAGGATGGCCCCAGTGTGGAACTTGGTGGCGTTTTCATACAAATGAGGAATAATGGTCCTTTCACTGAGACCAAGCTAGTGGGTCATCTAATAGGATAGAATAACACTTTGTTCTATTGCTAAAACACCGCTTCTGTGGACCCAAAACCACTGTCGGGTTATAGATTGGAACGGCTTGGTTGTGACTTTGGATTCCCAGGTTGGGCAACCGAAAAAAATGAAAATAGCTAGCCCCTGTGCTATTGAGGTTAAAGGCCCTCAATGCCAATGGCCTTACTGGGATCGACCTGATCCGATGTTGGATTACCTAGCAGATTCCACCCGTGAGTATTATAGGGGTTTTAATGTGAAGCTACACTCCAAAGAGAAGTGCAGTGCAACCGGGTTGGCCCCGTTCTTGTTGAACAATCCAATCCCTCGAGTATGTATTTTGTCAATCTTCATCTAGTTTATTAGTTCAACTTTGTTTGGTGCTTCATACTTATTGCCGGACTTATATTTCCGCAAGCGGACTCTAATTTCAGTATAGCCGTTCCCAAGGCTTCTCCTCCTTCTTCATGCCAGCAGAAAGAAAAGGCTCCCGAGTCGTCTTTAGGAGAGGGATTTCAGGTAGAACTCGATTCTCTTGGACGTTTATTTATAAAACTTGCTAATGCATCCTCTTCTTAGGATAACTTCGAGACTAGTCAAGCACACAATGTTGAGGTAACCTCGATCTCCTCCAGTTCTTTAGAAACATAAGTTGTGAAGAACAGAAGACGAGCCATGAGAAAGGTTAAGTTTTTCCATCCAGCTTCTTAGTTAGATCCCAACCTTCTTTTGAAGCGAGATCAACATGCCATTCAAAAACACAAAACCCGGAGCCGGTCTTTTTAAACAATCTCTTAGTCCATCTAATTCATTTTATCATGAGGAAAATCTCCCTCATCTAGTGACTCAAGTGCAACCCAGTTTCTGGCTTTCACCATCAACCACGGGTGAGATTATTTAAGTCATCTTTTACTAACTATGTCATCGCTCATTGTTTCTTCAATTTGATAGACTTATTTTCATGATATACATAGCCAAAGCCTTTATTAGGCAAAAGGCAGGTGAATCCTCTTCTGTTGGCAAAGAAGATAATATTCAAAATCCATCTTCAACTGAAGTGGTAGCTCACACTGAGTTGTTTGTTAAAGTTGAGCCATCTTTGAATGCTGAGCCGGCTCACAATATAGAGATGAGAAATGTCGAGGAACCGACTATCATTGGAGCAACTAGATATAAACAAGGCGTCCTTGATAAACCAACCTTTCAACATTCAAGCCCTACTGCTCCTCCAAGCCTGGTACCTTGCATGGATAATATTACTCCATTAGTCGGCATGGATGACACAAAAGTGATTGTTATGGTGAGGCTTATGAATCTCCCGGCCCTTCAACTATTGCAACGAAAGTTGCCCAAGGATGAATCCACATATCAAGCGAAAGGGAAATCCAAACTTGAGCTTCTAGAATTTGAAGACCTTGACCTCCAAGGATTGTATCAGCAGTATGTGCCCCGACTGTCTGAGACCCAGGATTTTGAAGTAAATTTGGTCAGCACCATGAAGACCAAATATGAGGTAAAAATGTTAACCATTTTCTTATCATATATACTAATGTAGCCCCCAAGAGCTAGTTTAGTACAATAAGTGATGAGCTGGTTCTTGTGAAATATTTTAAGGAACCAAATATAGCCCCCAAGGACTGGGTCATTATGTGAAAATAATGAGAAGGTACTTCCTTGACTCAAGATTTAAATTTCGTTGAGCGTAGCCCCCAAGGATCGGCTTATCTCCATGAGATAGCCGGGTCTCTAACTTGGAACTGTATAATCTGTTTATACATCTCAATATAGTAGCCCCTGAGTGTCGAGTCACATGCTTGTAGCGACTTGGGAGTTTGTAGAAAATTTAATCTGAGTGGTGTAGCCCCCAAGGGCCGGGTCATTATGATAATAATGAGCCGGGACTTCTTTAGATGTCTTGAGGTGTAAATTTTCTATAACCTTAGACCCCGAAGGCCAACTTATCCTCCTTAGAGAGACGGGACTTTGCATGAAAAATTGCCAAGTGTAGCCCCCAAGGGTAGGTTTTTCTTTTTCAAAATGGCTCGGTCTTCTTGTTGTATAGCAAAGAAAATGACACATTGATATGTCCGTGTCGTATCTATAATTTTTCATTGCTGCATGCCAATATTCTACAACTTTCACATACTTTTGGCAACATTATATATTGTTTTTTGGACTAACTAACTTACCTAGTGCCTAGAGTCAGTTCCTAATTTTTTGTGTTTTTTGTTTCACGGAAATTCCATATCAAACAAATTCCAAACATGATAAAATTTATGGAGATTTTTTTGGAATACATGTGAATTTTAGGAGTCGGAATCAACGCTAGACGCTGCCCGAGGGCCCCAAAAGCCAACAGGGCGCGACTTGTGGGGCGCGGCCTGATGGCTTGTGGTCAGCCCTTAAGTCGGTTGGGTCTCTCGTGTGGTCACAATAAAGATATTTTTGCGATAAAAATCCATCGAAATTTCAGTCTGATCGGAGTTACGTATCTCCAAATAATTAAGAAACGATGAAGGGCCAGAAAACAAAAGCAAAAACATGAGACAAACAGAGAGAGAGAGAGATCTAATCTCACAAGGGTTGTTGTCCTCCGGGAGCCATTGAGGCCGTGGACCAGAGGAGAAACCCTCCTCCCACCTAGGGAAGAGTCCATGGAAGAAGAAGAAGGAGGGGGGGGCTCTCTCCCCCTCTCCGTCGATGGCGCCGGAGCACCGCCGGCGCAACCATCATGATGGTGATATACACCAACAACTTCATCGCCATCATCAGCACCACTATCACCTTCCCTCATCTATTACAGTGGTCCACTCCCCCGCATGCCATTGTACCCCCTACTTGAACATGGTGCTTAATGCTATATATTATTATCCTTATGTGTGGTTATCCTATGATGTTTGAGCAGTTCCTTTTTGTCCTATGTGTTGATTGATGATGTTGATTGATTTTAGTTGCGTGGTTTATATGGTGCTGTCCTAAGGTGCTTTCCGTGAGGCGCACACATGAAAGATTCACATTGGAGGGTTTGCAATATGTGCTGGATTCCCTTATAGTGGGTGGCTAGAGTGACATAAGCTTACACCCGACTAAGGGAGTTGTTTGCGTATGGAAGTGAAGGTGACTTGATGTTTAATGCTATGCTTTTGTTTTTACCTTAATGATCTTTAGTAGTTGCAGATGCTTGCTAGAGTTCCAATCATAAGTGCATATGATCCAAGTACGGAAAGTGTGTTAGCATATGCCTCTCCCTCGTATAAAACTTCAATAATGATTAGTGGTCTAGTTATCAATTGGCAAGGACAATGTGGCAAATCATGTCACGATTTTTCCACATTCGCTATATTTACTTTATTGTTCTTTAATTAAAATAGTGATTAACTGTTCTGTCCACATTCTTTATTACCTTGCAAACCTATCTATTACACCTACTAAGTACTTTTTCTAGTTAAAGTAAGCATTAGCATCCGTAAAATCATATCCGTGGTCGATAAAACTTGACAGAATATTAATTCTACCTCTAGCTCCTCGTTTAGTTCAAAAATCTTACTTATCAAAAAAGGCCACAAACGATCCCCCCACACTTGTTGGTTAACAAGACCTTTTTCTCACGCCATTGCCGGGGAGTAATGGCGTGGTGGTTGATATTCTTATGTGTGGTTGTTTGCTTTATCACTAAGTAATTTTATTTTTGGTTCTATGTTGTTTTTTATCTTTAGATATGGTTAGGAAAGGTAAATCACCTAAAAAATTAATATTACTTGTTGCTCCAAAAGTTTAGGAACCACTAGTGTTCCATACTACCGAAGAATATTACTTGGATCATCTTTGATCCCTTTGTGCTCGTGCTGGCAACCCAACTAGCTTAGTAGAGGGAAAATCATTATATGAGCATGCTTATTATGTGCGACACTGTATATATCAAAAAGGGAAACTCTTGTGGCATCATATTAATACTTTGTGTTGCTATGCTTGGAATATATGTTGGTTACATGATTTTACTTGTTGTTCTGAAGAAACTAAAAAACACATTCCCTGCTGTGTTTAATGATAACGAAATATTATCTTCTTATGCCAAGGAAGCCTATTGTTATTATGATGTTGAACAAATTAAAGAATTTTCTGCTATTAAGGGTGCTTATGAAATTGCTACTTTGATTGAAAGGTACAATGCTACTTGATAACCCACAAGTATATGGTATCGCGATAGTTTTCAAGGGTAGAGTATTCAACCAAAATTATAGATTCGACACAAGAGGAGCTGAAGAATATTTGCAGGTTTTAGCATCCGAGTTGTCAATTCAACCACACTTGGATATTTAGTATCTATAGCAGAGTGATGAGTAGCTTAGTAATATAATAGTTTTGATAGCAGTGGTAACAGTAGCAGTGGTAAGGGTAACAATGATAGCAGTTTTGTAGCAGTTGTAACATTAGTAGAAACAATAGTAACTTAGCAAGCACAATATGTGGTAAACTCATAGGCATTGTATCAGTGATATTGCTGGATAATATTCATCATATAACAGTCACAACATAGGGCGACAGAGAACTAGCTCCCATTCATCGATATAATGTAGCCATGTATTCCGTTAATAGTCATACATGCTTATGGAAAAGAACTTGCATGACATCTTTTATCCTACCCTCCCGTGGCAGCAGGGTCCATAAGAGAACTAAGGGATATTAAGGCCTTATTTTATTAGAGAACCGAAACAAAGCATTAACACATAGTGAATACATGAACTCCTCATACTACGGTAATCACCGGAGAGAATCTCAATTGTTGTCACTTTGGGGTATGCTGGTCCTAACACATAGTAGGTGCATATAACTTGCAAGATCGGATCGGGAACATTGATATAATGATGAAAATATAAACGGTTCAGATACGAAATCATGGCACTAGGTACCTAGTGGCAAGCATTAAGCTTAGCAAAGTCATAGCAACATCAATCTTCGAACATAGTGGATGCTAGGGATCAAGCCCTAACAAAACTAACTCGATTACATCATGAATCTCATCCAGCTCTTCACTGACCAACAAGCCTACGAAGGGATTACTCACTCCTGGTGGAGAGCATCAAGGAATTGCCAATGGAGGATGGTTGGTGATTGATACGTCTCCATCGTATCTACTTTTCCAAACTCTTTTGCCCTTGTTTTGGACTCTAATTTGCATGATTTGAATGGAACTAACCCAGACTAAGGCTGTTTTCAGCACAATTGCCATGGTGTTGTTTATGCGCAGAAATAAAAGTTCTTGGAATGACCTGGAAATTTACGAGGATTTTCTGTGAATATATAAAAAATACTAGCGCAAGAATCAACCGGAGGAGTGGAGCAAGGAACCCACAAGCCCACCAGGCGCGGGCCCCTCCTGGCCGCGCCTAGCAGGCTTGTGGGGCCCTCGGAGCTCCACCGCCTCCAACTCTAGCTCTATTTAGTCCCTTTCGTCCAGAAAGAATTCAAGGAGAAGAGTTCATCACGTTTTACGATACGGAGGCGCCGCCGCCACCTGTTCTTCCTCTGGAGGGCAGATCTAGAGTCCCATCTGGGCTCCGGAGAGGGGAGATCGTTGCCATCGTCATCACCAACCTTCCTTCATTGCCAATTCCATGATGCTCTTCACTGTTCGTGAGTAATCTCATCGTAGGCTTGCTGGAAGGTGATGGGTTGGATGAGATCTATCATCTAATCGAGTTAGTTTTGATGGGGATAGATCCCTAGTATCCACTATGTTCTGAGGCTGATGTTGCTACTACTTTACCATGCTTAATGCTTGTCACTAGGGCCTGAGTGCTATGATTTCAGATCTGAACCTATTATGTTTTTGTCAATATATGTGTGTTCTTGATCCTATCTTGCAAGTTGTAGTCACCTACTATGTGTTATGACCTGGCAACCCCAGAGTGACAATAGCCGGAACCACTGCCGGAGATGACCATAGTATGAGGAGTTCATGTATTCACTAAGTGCTAATGCATTGTTCCGGTTCTCTATTAAAAGGACAACCTTAATATCCCATAGTTTCCATTAAGACCCCGCTGCCACGCGAAGGATGGACAATAGATGTCATGCAAGTTCTTTTCCCTAAGCACTTATGACTACATATGGAATACATGCCTACATTACATTGACGAACTCGAGCTAGTTACATATCTCCCCGTGTTATAACTGTTGCATGATGAATGTCATCCGACATAATTATCCATCACCGATCCAATGCCTACGAGTTTTTCCTACTGGTCCTTGCTATTGTTGCTTTGTCGCTAATGCTGTCACTGCTGCTACTGTTACTCTGCCGCTACTACTGTCACAGCTGCTACTGTTACCGTTGCTACTGTTGCTATCACACTGCTTTACTACTGATACTTTGCTGCAGATACTTAGTCTTTCAGGTGTGGTTGAATTGACAACTCAACTGCTAATACTCGAGAATATTTTTTGGCTTCCCCTTGTGTCGAATCAACAAATTTGGGTTGAATACTCTACCATCGAAAACTGTTGCGATCCCCTATACTTGTGGGTTATCAAGACTATTTTCTGGCGCCGTTGCCGGGGAGGCATAGCTCTATTCTCCGAGTCGCTTGGGATTTACGTGTGCTGTTCATTATGAGGAATCCGAGAGATCCAAAAACTAAAGTCTTGCCCTCGACTACGAGGACAGGTAAGGAACTGCCATCTAGCTCTGCAATTGATTCACCTTCAGTTATGAGTAAGTTTGCGACACCACCTCCTGCTAGAAATTTTGATGTGTCGCCTGTGCTTGATGATGCTACTTCTGCTATCCATGATGCTTGCGATGATGCTTTGCATGATACTACTTTGCCACTAGGTACATTCCTTGATGCACAAATTGCTAGAATTGCTGCTAGATGTGATGATACTTCTGAAACTGTTGAGATTATTGAAGCAGAACCTGCTATTTCACCTGTCAGAACTAGCTCTCCTAGATATGAATTGCGTGATATGCCTGAGGGTTATGTTATGGAGGGAGAGATAGCTGAGGACTTTCTTTCTTGTAAGGATAGCTATGATCTTGAGAAATTACTGCACAAGTGGAAAGAAAAATCTCTAAACGCTAGGATGAAATACGACCCGAAGTTTGCTACTTCGCCCATCTTTATGACCGATTAGGATTATGAATTCTTTGTCGACCCTAAGTTAATCACTCTGGTCAAATATGATCCTTTCCATGGTTATGAGTCCGAAATGGTTGTAGCACATCTTACTAAGCTGCACGATATAGCCACCCTATTCACGAGTAAGGAAAATATCCGCCACTACTATATCCTTAAGATGTTTCCTTTCTCGCTAAAGGAAGAAGCTAAGACTTGGTTCACTTCTCTTGCTCCTGGTTGTGTGTGTAGTCCCGAGTATATGATCTACTACTTCCCTGAGATATATTTTCATGCCCATAAGAAGCAAGCTGCCTTGCAGAAAATATATAACTTTGCGCATGTTGAAGAAGAGAGTCTCCCACAAGCTTGGGGGTGGCTTGTCCAACTACTGAATGCTTTGCCTGATCACCCTCTTGAGAAGAATGAAATACTTGATATCTTCTATAATGGACTAACTGATGCTTCTAGGGACCACCTAGATAGTTGTGCTGGTTGTGTTTCAAGGAACGAACTATTGAACAAGCTAAGATTCTATTGAATAATACCTTGTGCAATGAGAATGCTTAGACTATTCCCGAACCACCTCTGAAGCCAACTCCAAAGAAAAGAGGTATTCTATTCCTCAGTCCTGTAGATATGCAAGAAGCTAAGAAATCTATGCGAGAGAAAGGCATTAAATCTGGAGATGTCAAAAATCTACCACCCATCAAAGAGATCCATGGTCTTGATAACCCGACACACGTAGTTGAGGTAAATTATCTTCGTAGATTCAATGAGAGTGATATTCCTTTTGATAAACCTGCTAGCTTATGCCTAGATGAATTTGATTACTTTGTTACCAAACAACAAAGTTTCAATGATTATGTTAGGAGATAATTGGAACAGCATGCTCGCATGCTTAGTCATTTAAGTGCTTGTGTACATAGAAATGTCAATGATCATAAGCTCTTGAGTAAACATGCCTCTATGGTTAGTACTCAAGTAGAACAAGTACTTAAGGCTCAAAATGACTTGCTCAATGAGCTGAATGACAATTCTGTTAGAGTCGTCACTAGAGGCGGTAGAATGACCCAGGAACCTTTGTATCCTGAGGGTCATCCTAAGAGAATTGAACAAGAATATCAAGGAGTTAGCACCGAGGCACCTAGTCATCCTAGAAAGCAAAAGAAAGATGGTAGGAACTCGCAGGCTAGCAACCCTGTTGCTGTTACACCCGAGATTCCAAACGATGTCTCTATTTCTGATGTCGAAACACAATCTGGTGATGAACATGAGCCTAATGATAATATCGATAGTGATGCTCATGAAGTTTCTCAACCTAGCAATGATAAGGATGTGGAGATTGAACCAGTTGATCTTGATAACCCACAACATAAGAATAGGAGATACGATAAGAACGACTTCACTGCTAGGAAACATGGTAAAGAAAGGGAACCATGGGTTCAGAAACCCATGCCCTTTCCTCCCAAACCATCCAAGAAAAAGGATGATGAGGATTTTGAGCGCTTTGTTGAAATGATTGGACCTGTCTTTCTGCAAATGTGTTTGACAGATATGCTCAAAATGTCTCCTTATGCTTAGTACATGAAGGATATTGTGACTAATAGGAGGAGGATACCTGAGGTTGATATTTCCACCATGCTTGCCAATTACACTTTCAAGGGTGGAACTCCTATGAAGCTAGGTGATCCCGGAGTGCCCACTATACCTTGCTCCATTAAAGGAAACTACGTTAGAACTGCTTTATGCGACCTTGGAGCCGGTGTTAGTGTTATGCCTCTCTCTCTTTATCGTAGGCTTGAACTGGATAAGTTGACACCCACTAAAATCTCTCTGCAAATGGCCGACAAATCAACTGCTTTCCCTATCGGCATTTGCGAGGATGTGCCTCTTGTGGTTGCTAACGTTACTATCATAACGGACTTTGTTATTCTAGATATTCCCGAGGATGATGCCATGGCGGTCATCCTTGGAACACCCTTTTTAAACACTGCAGGGGCTGTTATTGATTGCAATAAAGGCAATGTCACTTTCCATGTCAATGGTAATGAGCATATGGTGCACTTTCTGAAGAAACAGTATCGAGTACATTGCATCAATGCTAATGAAAAAACTTCATCGATTCTTATTGGGAGCTTTGAATGCCCTATACCTTCTGTTAAGATGAAGTATGATTTGCTTGTTGGGGATATGCACATCCCGAGGTAACCTAATGACTTTTCGAAAATTCTCCGTTTTTACGCGATTCGAAAAAAGTTTGTCAAGGATACTTGATCAACCTCATTGACGGATTTCTTTTGAGGACCATGAGATGGATGAATCTGAGAGTCATAGCCCTGTGTTCCAAACCTTTACCTTCGATTGCTTAGAAGAAAAATGATAGATTTAGCTTTAGCTTCTCCTGTTTTCTGCTTTTGCGTCCCGTAGAAAAGTGTCCCGAAAATATAAGTTCTCCGAAGGCCCTGAAAATCAAGTATGATTTTTTCTGGAATTTTTGAAAAATTCTGAGACGGAGAGCTAGTCAGGGGGATGCACCAGTGGGCCACAAGCCCAGGAGGCATGGGCACCCCCTGACCACGCCTACCAGGCTTGTGGGGCCCATGTGTCCCCCCTCCACTTATTACAGCTCCCATCTCCTTCTCCTACCTCCAGAAAAATTCATTCTACTGCTCAAACCCGTGTTCTTGCTCTTCTTGCTGCGAGTTTCGATCTCCTTGTGCAAAGCCCCATTCACCAAACTATTTTGGGGGAATTGTTCCTTGGTATGTGAGTCCTCCATTGGTCCAATTATTTTTTGCTCTAGTGCCTTATTCGTTGCGTATTTTTGCTGCCTTGGTGACCCTGTTCTTGAGATTTGCATGCTAATTTTAGCTGGTCCCAAGTAGTTTTGATGCGTGATATGGACTCTTGGCACTTGTAGGAGTAGTTGCCATGAGTCTCGTTGAGCCTTGTTCACTTTTCCTTTGACTCACTAAAAAATTCAGAAAGGAAGATGTTCAGGAGAAACTATCATGGTGGTTCCTCAAGCAAGAGGGGTCCCCGTCTCGCGATTCGGGAGCCCGATCCTTACCAACCGAGGAACGCACAGGTACAACCATGTGAATGGCCTTCTGATGAATTCATGATTGATGCAGGTTTCAAAGACGAGTTTGATATATTTTTTCACAACGCCAGGCTCGAAGAATTCATCTCCGATAAATGTGAACAGTATACTGCTCTCACTGCCTCTTTTGTTCGTAGATTCAAATTTTCAGCTGGCCGTGACACATCCATACTGTTTGATCTGTATGACAAATCGTATACCATGGATTTAGAGGATTTCAATAGAATTTGCAAGATACCTCATGGGGGTAGTCTCAACGATCTTCCTGAATCTTCGGTTAGAGATTTTTTCTCTAGTATAACTGTCGGAGAAACTAGAGATATTACGCAGGCTACCATGGGGAGCATTCATTTTCCTGCCTTGCATTACTTTGCCCTCTTCATAGGTAGATGCATTAACGGCAAGATTGAGCATTGTCAACTCTGCGCACCTGACCTTAGTATTCTTAAGAGCGCAGTAACGGGTGATAGAAGTTTCAACATGGGAGCTATAATAGCAAGGAGGCTGAATACTAATGTTAATGAAGGGGATTTCTTTGGTGGGATCTATGCCACTCGCATAGCAAATTTTCTTGGAGTACCCATCCACGAAGGAGATCCCCCGCTCCATACAGCTTTCCTTGATTGCGCCGCTATGACACGCTATCAGTTCCTTGAGAGGGACAATGAATCCCTCCTATACCGGCTTATATTTAACCGATAGCGTGTTTTCCATATTACCCTTCCTGCTCCTGCCTTCTTTGACTTTCAGGTAAAACGGAGATATTACATAACCAGAGGAGAGGCAGAGGAGTATGAGAGGGAGGCAAAGGCTGCTCGCCTCCGGGAGGCAGCTATTCAGGCGATAGCTGCCGCGCTCCCGTACAACCCCCATTATGATTTTGGATATCGCCCGGACCAGCCATGGGAGTGGACCAACTTAGGCCAAAAGCCTAATCTTGGGGGAGTACGTGTTTCTCACCGACTTCATATTCATGCTCACACTTTCACTTTGATAGTCGGTGTTCACACCTTGCCACTGTATCATCCATGCTAGTTTATTTCTTTTTCTCGTTTTCTTCTCGTGTGTTTGTCTAGTTTGAGAAAACCCAAAAAGATTTCCTTTCCTCCTTTTGCTTGTTGGGAGCTTTCCCGTGTAAATAGTTTTCTTTTTCTTTGGGTCAAGGTAGAAGACCTTGGTTACAATGTTTAGTGGCTCTCACATGCATATCTGTTTATCTGTCAAAGAGCCATATTACTTCGTCTTCTCCTTTGTGTTTGCCTGCAGATTCCAGCTTAGTCCAATGCACGAGCACTCTTATTATTGTTCACATTGTTCGGTCATGCAAGTGAAAGGCAATAATGACGATATATGATGAAGTGACTAAGCCTGGAAAAGCTGGTATGAACTCGATCTATTTTGTTTTTGTAAATATGACTAGCTCATCGTTCCTAATTCAGCTTTGTTATGAGAGAAACATGTTTGCAATGAAAATTTAGAGATCATAGTTTTTGATGCCATGCTCAATTAGCTAGGAGCTTATAATGGTTTGTCTTGGATGCCAACATGAATTTTGAGATGATTATGATGTAGTATGATAGGATGGTATCCTCCTTTGAATGATTCAAGTGGCTTGACTTGGCACATGTTCATGCATGTAGTTGAAACAAAATCAACATAGCCTCTATGATATTCATGTTCATGGTGATTTATGTCCTACTCATGCTTGCACTCAATGTTGGTTAATCTCAATGCATTTTGATGACTGTTGGCGCTCTCTAGTTGGTCGCTTCCCAGTCTTTTGCTAGCCTTCACTTGTACTAAGCGGGAATACTGCTTGTGCATCCACTTCCATAAACCCAAAGTTGTTCCATATGAGTCCACCATACCTACCTATACACGGTATCTACTTGCCGTTCCAAGTAAATTTGGATGTGCCACTCTCTAAACCTTCAAGTAATAATCTGTTTTGCATGCCCGAACCGCTCATGTGGTGACAAGGGGCGATCAGTATCTTCCATGCTAGGTGTGTTATCCTCGATACGTGTTTATTCACTATCATTCATGAGACAGGGTCCGGTAATTGGAATGCCAAGTTCCATGTTCAAATCAAAAAGATAATTGCAAACAAAACACCCCCTGGATTGTTGTTGGTATGGACGGCACCCGAGTATTCGGCTAGTCGTGGAGTGTGATTGATCGGTGGTGGGGGAGTCAAAACTTTACTTTTCTGTTTGGGAACCGCCTATAGTATGTGTAGCATGGTAGATGGTGAAAACTCTTGGTCATTATGTTGACAATGAAAGCATGCCACCCAAAATTATTTATCTCTCTGTTCAAAGCTTGAGCTCTGGCACCTCTGCAAATCTATGCTTCCCTCTGCGAAGAGCCTATCTATTTATGTTTCTGTTGAGTCATCATCTTCTTATAAAAGCACCAATTAGAGAGCACCTCTGTCATTTTTATGCTTTGCTATTAATTGATATTGAGTATGACTGTGACTGGATCTTCTTTGCCATGAATTACATTGTTCAGTCAGCCCTTGGTCTTTGAAGGTGCTCTGCATTTATGTTTTGCGTTCTCAAAAAGAGCTAGCGAGATACCACCTGTTCATATTGCGTCATGATTGTCTTGATTGAAGTGTTGACGTTTGAAACTTATTGTTATTGCTCGCTAGTTGATTATGCCATTTATATGAGTTCCTCTTGAGACCTAAATGTCATTGCTTATGTGGTTAGCTTGTGATCTTGCTAAAAATCTGAATATGAGTTAGACATAATTGCAACAAAACGATCAAACAGAGTTCGTAAAAGTTTTTCTTTTGGCTCTTTCAGTTTGTCAACTGAATTGCTTGAGGACAAGCAAGGATTTAAGCTTGGGGGAGTTGATACGTCTCCATCGTATCTACTTTTCCAAACACTTTTGCCCTTGTTTTGGACTCTAATTTGCATGAATTGAATGGAACTAACCCGGACTAACGCTGTTTTCCGCAAAATTGCCATGGTGTTGTTTTTGCACAGAAATAAAAGTTCTCGGAATGACTTGGAAATTTACGAGGATTTTTTGTGGAATATATAAAAAATACTGGCGCAAGAATCAACCGGAGAAGTGGAGCGAGGAGCCCACAAGCCCACCAGGCGCGCCCCCCTGGCCGCGCCTAGCACGCTTGTGGGGCCCTCGGAGCTCCGCCGCCTCCAACTCCAGCTCTATTTAGTCCCTTTCGTCCGGAAAAAATCAAGGAGAAGATTTCATTGCGTTTTACGATACGGTGGCGCCGCCACCACCTGTTCTTCCTCTTGAGGGCAGATATGGAGTCCATTTTGGGCTCCAGAGAGGGGAGATCGTCGCCATCGTCATCACCAACCTTCTTTCATCGCCAATTCCATGATGCTATTTACCGTTCGTGAGTAATCTCATCGTAGGCTTGCTGGACGGTGATGCGTTGGATGAGATCTATCATGTAATCGAGTTAGTTTTGATGGGGATTGATACCTAGTATCCACTATGTTTTAAGGTTGATGTTGCTACTACTTTGCCCTGCTTAATGCTTTTCACTAGGGCCCGAGTGCCATGATTTCAGATCTGAACCTATTATGTTCTCTCAATATATGTGTGTTCTTGATCCTATCTTGCAAGTTGTAGTCACCTACTATGTGTTATGACCCGGCAACCCCGGAGTGACAATAGCCGGAACCACTCCCGGAGATGATCATAGTATGAGGAGTTCATGTATTCACTAACTGCTAATGCGTTGTTCCGGTTCTCTATTAAAAGGAGAACCTTAATATCCCTTAGTTTCCATTAAGACCTCGCTGCCACAGGAGGGATGGACAATAGATGTCATGCAAGTTCTTTTCCCTAAGCATTTATGACTACATATGGAATACATGCCTACATTACATTGACGAACTGGAGCTAGTTACATATCTCCCCGTGTTATAAGTGTTGCATGATGAATGTCATCTAGCATAATTATCCATCACCCATCCAATGCCTACGAGTTTTTCCTACTGGTCCTTGCTATTGTTGCTTTGTCGCTACTACTGTCACTGCTGCTACTGTTACTCTATCGCTACTGATGTCACTCCTGCTACTGTTACCGTTGCTACTGTTGCTATCACACTACTTTGCTACTGATACTTTGCTGCAGATACTAAGTCTTTCAGGTGTGGTTGAATTGACAAATCAACTGCTAATACTCGAGAATATTCTTTGGCTTCCCCTTGTGTCGAACCAAAAAATTTGGGTTGAATACTCTACCCTCGAAAACTGTTGCGATCCCCTATACTTGTGGGTTATCAGTGATGACAAAGACCGAAGATTCCCCTCTTCGGAGCCCCAAACTGACTCCAGATTAGGCCTCTCGACGAAGAACATGAGGTGGTGGCGGCTCCGTATCGTGCAACGCGATGAAACTTCCTCTTTAAAATTTCCTCTGAAAATAGGATTTTATAGCGCTGGAATTAGGGTCAGCGGAGCCCCGTTGGCCCCACTAGACACCAGGCCGCGCAAGGGGGCTAGCACGTCTAGGTTCCTAGTTTGAGCCTAGAGCCCCCCTCTGGTGGCTCTTGGTTCCACTATTTTTCATTTATTCTAGAAAAAATCTCCAAAAAGTTTCATTCTATTCCGAGAACTTTTATTTCTACCAAAAAATAAATCCATGGTAGTTCTGCTGAAAACAACGTCAGTCTGGGTTAGTCTCATTCAAATCATGCAAATTACAGTCGAAAACAAGAGCAAAACTGTTCGGAAAAGTAGATACGATGGAGACAGATCAACTCCTCAAGCTTAACCCATTGCTTGTCCTCAAGCAATTCAGTTGAAGAACTCAAAGTGAAAAAGAAAAAAAAGTTATGAACTCTTTTGTTCTTGTTTACATATACATGCTTAGAGGGCACCCATGTTTTCAGCATAAATCACGACTAATCATATCAGCAATCACCTTTAGAAACTATATTAGCTCATATCAATGGCATAATCAACTAGAAAGCAATAATAAGATAACTCAAATGCCAACACTAGGTCAAAACGATCATGATATAATATCACAAGAATGGTGTCTCGCTAGCCCTTTCCGAGACCGCAAAACATAAATGCAGAGCACCTCCAAAGTTCAAGCAGCGACTAGACATCGTAATTGATGGTAAAAGAGATCGAATCGTGCTGCAAACAATGACTAACTAGACACAAAGCATGAGGATGACAGAAGTGCTCTCAGGTGTGGTGCTTATATGAGAAGGTGATGATTTAAAGACAAGCTAAAATAACATGAAAGTAAATAGAAAGTCCTTCGGTACCTCATAGCGAAAATCAGAGATAAAATATTTTGGGAGGTACACCCTTCCTGTCAACGTTACGACCAAGAGTTATCGATATCTTCCATGCTAAAGAAATTAGTGGCGGTTCCCAAGAGGTAAAAGTAAAGGTTTACTCCCCTCCACCCACAAACACACTCAAGGCTAGCCGAATCCATGGGTGTCGTCCATACCAACAACAATCCAGGGGGAGTTTTTTTTAATTATTTGCGATTTATGATTTCGAGATTGGGAGTCCCTTTTTACCAGCCCCTCTCGTGTAAGGACGAGTGAATAAACACTCATCACGAGAATAACCCGCTTAGCATGGAAGATACCGACCGCCCCATGTCGCTCCATGAGCGGTCCGGGCACACAAAACAGAAGTTCATTTGAAATATTTGAGGTGGCACATGCAAATTTACTTGGAACGGTAGGGTAATACCGCATATAGGTAGTTATAGTGGAGTCATCTGGAATAACTTTGTTTTAGGTATTTTGATGCACAAGCAATATTCCTACTGTTGGAAATATGCCCTAGAGGCAATAATAAATTATTTATTATTATATTTCTTTGTTCGTGATAATCGTTTATTATCCATGCTATAATTGTATTGATTGGAAACTCAAATACATGTGTGGATACATAGACAAAACACTGTCCCTAGTAAGCCTCTAGTTGACTAGCTCGTTGATCAAAGAAGGTCAAGGTTTCCTAACCATAGACAAGTGCTGTCACTTGATAACGGGATCACATCATTAGGAGAATCATGTGATGAACAAGACCCAAACTATGAACGTAGCATATTGATCGTGTCGTTTTATTGCTATTGTTCTCTGCGTGTCAAGTACTTGTTCCTATGACCATGAGATCATATAACTCACTGGCACCGGGGGAATACCTTGTGTGCATCAAACGTCACAACGTAACTGGGTGACTATAAAGGTGTTCTAGAGGTATCTCCGAAGGTATCCGTTGAGTTAGTATGGATCAAGACTGGGATTTGTCACTCCATGTGACAGAGAGGCATCTCGGGGCCCACTCGGTAATACAACATCACACACAAGCCTTGCAAGCAATGTGACTAAGTGTAAGTCACGTGATCTTGTATTACGGAACGAGTAAAGAGACTTGCCGGTAAAGAGATTGAAATAGGTATGCGGATACCGACGATCAAATCTCGGGCAAGTAACATACCGAAGGACAAAGGGAATGACATACGGGATTGTATGAATCCTTGACACTAAGGTTCAACCGATATGATCTTCGGAGAATATGTAGGATCCAATATGGGCATCCAGGTCCCGCTATTGGATATTGACCGAGGAGTGCCTCGGGGCATGTCTACATAGTTCTCGAACCCGCAGGGTCTGCACACTTAAGGTTCGATTTTGTTTTAGTATAGTTGAGTTATATGTGTGGTTACCGAATGTTCTTCAGAGTCCCGGATGAGATCACAGGGTCATGAGGGTTTCCGAAATGGTCCGGAAACGAAGATTGATATATAGGATGCTTTCATTTGGTTACCGGAAAGTTTTCGGGCATTACCGGCATTGTACCGGGAGTGACGAATGGGTTCCGGAAGTTCACCAGGAGGGGGGCAACCCACCCGGGGGAAGCCCAATGGCCTTAGGGGTGGCGCACTGGCCCTTAGTGGGCTGGTGGGACAGCCCAAGAGGGCCTTGGCTCCAAGAGAAGAAAACCAAAGAGAAAAAAAGGGGAGGTGGGAAGGAAGAAAAGGACTCCACTTTCCAATCCTTGTTGGAGTAGGATTGCTCCTTTCCTTCCCGGCCGGCGCACCCTTGGGGACTTGGTCCTCAAGGCAAGCCTCCTCTCCCTCCCTCCTATATATAGTGGTGATTTAGGGCTGATTTGAGACAACTTTTGCCACGTGCAACTCAGATCTAGACACCATAGTTCTTCCTCTAGATCGTATTTCTGCGGAGCTCGGGCGGAGACCTGAAGGAGTAGATCGTCACCACCACTGGAGCGCCGTCACGCTGCCGGAGAACTCATCTACTTCTCCGTATTGCTTGCTGGATCAAGAAGGCCGAGATCATCGTCGAGTTGTACGTGTGCTGAACGCGGATGTGTCGTTCGTTCGGTACTATATCGGAACGGATCGTGGGACGGATCGCGGGACGGTTCGTGGGCCGGATCGAGGGACATGAGGACGTTCCACTACATCAACCACGTTTCTTAACGATTCCTGCTGTGCGATCTACAAGGGTATATAGATCCAAATCTCCTCTCATAGATAGACATCACCATGATAGGTCTTCGTGTGCGTAGGAAAGTTTTTGTTTCCCATGCAACGTTCCCCAATAGTGGCATCATGAGCTAGGTTCATGCGTATATGTTATCTCGAGTAGAAAACATAGGGTTTTGTGGGCGGTGATGTTAGATTTGCTGCCCTCCTTAGTCTTTTCTCGATTCAACGGTATTGTTGGATTGAAGCGGCCCGGACCGACATGATTCGTACGCTTACGAAAGACTGGTTTCATCGATTGACATGCAACCTCGTTGCATAAAGATGACCGAGAGGTTTCGGTTTCTTCAACTTTAGTTGAATTGGTTTTGACCGAGGCGGTCCTTGGAGAGGTTAAATAGCAATTTGCACATCTCCGTTGTGGTTTTTGAGTAAGTAAGATGCGATCATACTAGATACCCATAGCAGCCACGTAAAACATGCAACAACAAATTAGAGGACGTCTAACTTGTTTTTGCAGGGTATGCTTGTAATATGATATGGACAATGACGTGAGATGATATATTGGATGTATGAGATGATCATGTTGTAATAGTTAATATCGACTTTCACGTCAATGGTACGGCAACTGGCAGGAGCCATAGGGTTGCCTTTAAACTAACGTTTGTGTTTGCAAATGCGTTTACTATATTGCTAGGATGTAGCTTTAGTAGTAATAGCATAAGTAGCACGACAACCTCAATGGCGACATGTTGATGGAGATCATGATGATGGAGATCATGGTGTGGCGCCGGTGACAAGAAGATCGTGCCGGTGCTTTGGTGATGGAGATCAAGAAGCACATGATGATGGCCATATCATGTCACTTTATGAATTGCATGTGATGTTAATCCTTTTATTCTCCTTATTTTGCTTAGAACGACGGTAGCATTATGAGGTGATCTCTCACTAAAATTTCAAGATGAAATTGTGTTCTCCCCGAGTGTGCACCATTGCGACAATTCATCGTTTTGAGACACCACGTGATGATCGGGTGTGATAGACTCAACGTTCACATACAACAGGTGAAAAACAGTTGCACACGCGGAACACTCGGGTTAAGCTTGACGAGCCTAGCATGTGCATACATGGCCTCGGAACACATGAGACCGAAAGGTCGAGAATGAATCGTAGAATTGATATGATTAGCATAGAGATGCTTACCACTGAAACTATTCTCAACTCATGTGATGATCAGACTTGAGTTAGTGGATTTGAATCAAGTACCACTCAAATGACTAGAGAGATGTACTTTTTGAGTGGGAGTTCTTAAGTAATATGATTAATTGAACTAATTATAATGAACAAAGTCTAATGATCTTTGCGAATTATGATGTAGCTTGCGCTATAGCTCAACTGTTTTTATATGTTCCCAGAGAAAATTTAGTTGAAAGTTGATAGTAGTAACTTTGCGGACTGAGTCCGTAAAACTGAGGACTGTCCTCATTGCTGCACAGAAGGCTTATGTCCTTAATGCACCACTCGATGTGCTGCACCTCGAGCGTCGTCTGTGGATGTTACGAACATCTGACATACACGTTTTTGAGGACTACGTGATAGTTCTGTGCGTAATACTTAATGACTTAGAAGCAAGGCGCCGAAGAAGTTTTGAAAACGTCGCGGCACATGAGAGATGTTCTAAGAGATGAAATTGATATTTCATGCTCGTGCACTTTTTGAGAGGTATGAGACATCCGACAAGATTCTTTGTATACAAAGTAAAGGAGAAAAGCTCAAATCATTGAGCATGTTCTTAGATTGTCTGAGTACAACAATCGCTTGAATCAAGTGGGAGTTAATCTTCCAGATGAGATAGTGATAGTTCTTCAAAGTCACTGCCACTAAGCTGCTAGAGCTTCGTGATGAACTATAACATATCAAGGATAGATATGATGATCCTTGAGCGATTTGCAATGTTTGACACTGCGAAAGTAGAAATCAAGAAGGAGCATCAATTCTTGATGGTCAGTAAAACCACTAGTTTCAAGAAGGGCAAGGGCTAGAAGGGATACTTCATGAAATGGGAAACCAGTTGTTGCTCTAATGAAGAAACCCAAGATTGAACCCAAGCCCGAGACTAAGTGCTTCTGTTATGAGGGAACGGTCACTGAGGCGGAGCTATCCTAGATACTTGGTAGATAAGAAGGTTGGCAAAGTCGACAGATGTATAGTTTATATACATGATATTGATGTGTACTTTACTAGTACTCTTGGTAGCACGAGGGTATTAGATACCGGTTCGATTGCTAAGTGATTAGTAACTCAAAATAAAAGCTACGGAATAAACGGAGACTAGCTAAAAGCAAGGCGATGATAAGTGGTGGAAGTGTTTCCAAGGTTGATATGATCAAACATCGCACACTCCCTCTACCATCGGGATTGGTGTTAAACCTAAATAATTGTTATTTGGTGTTTGCGTTGAACATGAACATGATTGGTTCTTGTTTATTGCAATACGATTATTCATTTAAAGAGAATAATAGTTGTTCTATTTGCTTGAATAATTACCTTCGATGGTTTATTGAATCTCGATCGTAGTGTTACACATGTTCATAATATTGGTACCAAAAGATACAAAGTAATAATGATAGTACCACTTACTTGTGGCACTGCCGCTTGAGTCACGTTGGTGTAAAGTGCATGAAGAATCTCCATGCTAATGGATCTTTATACTCACTCATTTTTGAAACGTTTGAGACATGCAAACCATATCTGTTGATTTAAACGTATGAAGAAACTCCATGCGGATGGAACGTTTGGATTCACCTGATTTTGAATCACTTGAGACATGCAAAATGATACCACATGGAACAAGAATGCGACTTCTTGGAAATAAGACATTTTTGATGTGTACAGTCCAATAAGTGCTGAGGCACGCAGTGGATATCGTTATGTTCTTACTTCACTGGCGATTTGAGTAGATACATGAGTATTTACTTGATGAATCAAAAGTCTGAAATATTGAAAAGTTCAACGCTATTTCAGAGTGAAGATCGTCGTGACAAGAGGATAAACTGTCTACGATATGATCATAGAGATGAATATCTGAGTTACGAGTTTTTGGTACACAGTTAAGACAATGTGGAAATTGTTTCACAATCCATGCCACCTGGAACACCATGGTGTGATGGTGTGTCCGAATGTCATAGCCACACCCTATTAGATTTGGTGCATACTATGATGTCTCTTATCGAATTGCCACTATCGTTTATGGGTTATGCATTAGAGACAACCGCATTCACTTTAATAGGGCACCGCATATTTCCGTTGAGATGACACAGTATAGACTATGGCTTGGAGAAACCTAAGGTGTCGTTTCTTAAAAGTTTGGGGCTGCGACGCTTATGTGAAAAAGTTTCAATCTGATAAGCTCGAACTCAAAGCGGATAAATGCATCTTCATAGGATATCCAAAACAGTTGGATACATCTCCTATCTCAGATCCGGAAGCAAAGTGTTTGTTTTCTAGAAACGGGTCCTTTCTCGAGGAAAGGTTTCTCTCGAAATAATTGAGTGGGAGGGTGGTGGAACTTGATGAGGTTAGTGAACCGTCACTTCAACGAGTGTGTAGCAGGGTGCGGGAAGATGTTCATGTGGCGCCTACACCAATTGAAGCGGAAACTGATAATGGTGATCATTGAGCTTCGGATCAAGTTACTACAAACCTCGTAGGTAGACAAGGTCGCATGCTACTACAGAGTGGTACGGTAACCCTGTCTTGGAGGTCATGTTGTAGAACAACAATGAAACTATGATCTATGGAGAAGTAATGGTGGGCCCGAATTCTGACAAATGGCTGGAGGCCATGAAATCTGAGAGAGGATCCATGTAGACTTTGGAAGAACTACTTGATGGTAGTAAGACTATTAAGTAAAGACAAATCTTTAAAAGAAAGACAGACGATGATGGTGAAAGGTCACCATTAAGAAAAGCTCGACTTGTCGCAAAGATGTTTCTGACAAAGTTCAAAGAGTTGACTATGATGAGACTTTCTCAATCATAGAGATGCTAAAAGTATGTTGTAATTATGTTAGCAGTTGTTGCATTATTTGTGAATATTGCACATAGGATGTCAAAAC
The DNA here is from genome assembly GCF_904849725.1 of Hordeum vulgare subsp. vulgare. Classification (NCBI taxonomy): domain Eukaryota; kingdom Viridiplantae; phylum Streptophyta; class Magnoliopsida; order Poales; family Poaceae; genus Hordeum; species Hordeum vulgare. The sequence continues at coordinate 351,056,230 of NC_058519.1, read as the reverse complement.
ATTGTTTCCTCAACAACTTCCTTGAGGAAAGGTTGTATGTGATACAACCAGAAGGTTTTGTCGATCCTAAAGATGCTGACAAGTATGCAAGCTCCAGTGATCCTTTCATGGACTAGTGCAAGCATCTCGGAGTTGGAATATACGCTTTGATGAGATGATCAAAGCTTTTGGGTTTGTACAAGGTTTATGAGAAACTTGTATTTCCAAAGAAGTGAGTGGGAGCACTATAGAATTTCTGATAAGTATATGTGGTTGAAATATTTTTGATCGGAAGTAATATATAATTTTTGTGAAGCATAAAAGGTTGTTTGAAAGGAGTTTTTCAAAGTAAGGCCTGGATAGAGCTATTTGAACATTGAGCATCAAGATCTATAGAGATAGATCAAAACGCTTAATAGAACTTTCAAATGAAATGCATGCTTTGACAAGTTTTTGAAGGAGTTCAAAATAGATTGGCAAAGAAGGAGTTCTTGATTGTGTTGTAAGGTGTGAATATGAGTAAGAGTCAAAAGCCCGACCATGGCAGAAGAAAGAGAAAGGACGAAGGTTGTCCCCTATGCCTTAGCCGTAGACTCTACAGTATGACATGTTGTGTACCGCACCTGATGTGTGCCTTGCCACAAGTCTGTTAAGAGGTACAGAAAGTGATCCAGAATTTAATAATGAATAGCTGTCAAACTTATCCTTAGTATCTAATGGACTAAGGATTTTTTCTCGATTATGGAGGTGGTTAAAGAGTTCGTCGCAGAGGGTTACGTCGATGCAAGCTTTAACACTAATCCGAATAACTATGAGTTGTAAAACGGATTCGTAAAACGGCAGAGTAGATATTTGGAGTATTTTCGAATAGCACGTAGTAGCAGCATCTATAAAATGACATAAAGATTTGTAAATCACACACGAATCTGAAAGTTTTAGAACCTTTGACTAAAACCTCTCTCACAAGTAAGACGTGATCAGACCCCACAACTATATGGGTGTTAGATTCGTTAAAATCACATGGTGATGTGAACTAGATTATAGACTCTAGTGCAAGTGGGAGACTGTTGGAAATATGCCCTAGAGGCAATAATAAATTAGTTATTATTATATTTCTTTGTTCGTGATAATCGTTTATTATCCATGCTATAATTGTATTAATTGGAAACTCAAATACATGTGTGGATACATAGACAAAACACTGTACCTAGTAAGCCTCTAGTTGACCAGCTCGTTGATCAAAGATAGTCAAGGTTTCCTAACCATAGACAAGTGTTGTCACTTGATAATGGGATCACATCATTAGGAGAATCATGTGATGGACAAGACCCAAACTATGAAGGTATCATATTGTTTGTGTCGTTTTATTGCTATTGTTTTCTGCGTGTCAAGTATTTGTTCCTATGACCATGAGATCATATAACTCACTGGCGCCGGAGGAATACCTTGTGTGCATCAAACATCGCAACATAACTGGGTGACTATAAAGGTGTTCTACAGGTATCTCCGAAGGTGTCCCTTGAGTTAGTATGGATCAAGACTGGGATTTTTCACTCCGTGTGATGGAGAGGTATCTCGGGGTCCACTCGGTAGTACAACTTCGCACAGAAGCATTGCAAGCAATGTGACTAAGTGTAAGTCACGGGATCGTATATTACAGAATGAGTAAAGAGACTTGCCGGTAACTAGATTGAAATAGGTAGGCGGATACCGACGATCAAATCTTCGGCAAGTAACATACTGAAGGACAAAGGGAATGACATACGGGATTATATGAATCCTTGACACTGAGGTTCAACCGATAAGATCTTTGGAGAATATGGGCATCCAGGTCCCGCTACTGGATATTGACCGAGGAGTGCCTCGGGGCATGTCTACATAGTTCTCGAACCCGCAGGATCTGCACACATAAGGTTTGATGATATTTTAGTATAGTTGAGTTATATATGTGGTTACCGAATGTTGTTCGGAGTCCCGGATGAAACCACGAACTTCACGAGGCTTTCTGGAATGGTCTAGAAACGAAGATTGATATATAGGATGGTTTTATTTGGTTACAGGAAAGTTTTCGGGCATTACCGACATTGTACCGGGAGTGACGAATGGGTTCCAGAAGTTTACCAGGAGGGAGGCAACCCACCCGGGGGAAGCCCAATGGCCTTAGGGGTGGCACACCAGCCCTTAGTGGGCTGGTGGGACAGCCCAAGAGGGCCTTGGGGCCAAGAGAAGAAAACCAAAGAGAAAGAAAAAAAGGGGGAGGTGGGAAGGAAGAGAAGGACTCCACTTTCCAATCCTAGTTGGAGTTGGATTGCTCCTCTTCTTCCTGGCCGGCACACCCTTGGGGACTTGGTCCTCAAGGCAAGCCTCCTCTCCCTCCCTCCAATATATAGTGGTGATTTAGGGCTGATTTGAGACAACTTTTGCCACGTGCAACTCAGATCTAGACACCATAGTTCTTCCTCTAGATCGTATTTTTGCGGAGCTCTGGTGGAGCCCTGCAGGAGTAGATCGTCACCACCACTAGAGTGTCATCACGGTGTTGGAGAACTCATCTACTTCTCTGTCTTGCTTGTTGGATCAAGAAGGCCGAGATCATCGTCGAGCTGTAGGTGTGCCGAACGCGGAGGTGCCGTCCGTTCGACACTAGATCAGAACCGATCGTGGGACGGATCGCGGGACGGTTCGTGGGACGGTTCGTGGGCCGGATCGAGAGACGTGAGGATGTTCCAGTAGATCAACCGCGTTTCTTAATGCTTCCTGCTGTGCGATCTACAAGGGTACGTAGATCCAAATCTCCTCTTGTAGATGGACATCACCATGATAGGTCTTCGTGTGCGTAGGAATTTTTTTGTTTCCCATTCAACGTTCCCCAACACCTGCTTAGTACATGTGAAGGCTAGCAAATAGGTCGGGAACCGACCAGCTAGAGAGCAAAGACGGTCATGAACATGCTTTGTGAATAATTATCGTCGCATACTAGCATGAGTATGATATAAACACCATCAATATAAATATCATGGAGGCTATGTTGGTTTTGATTAAACTACATGCGTGAACATGTGCCAAGTCAGGCCACTTGAACATTCATAGGAGGATACCATATCATCATAATACATCACAATCATATTAATGCATGTTGAAATCCAATATAAATCGTTATCCACTCCTAGCTACTTAAGCATGGCATGAACAACTATAATCAATAATTGTAATTGAAAACATGTGTTTGTCATAATATGCTAAATCATGGTTATAGGTCTAAACACATTTACAAAAACATAAACAAGTTGAGTTCATACCTGCTTCTCTATGCCATAGTCACTTCATCAAATATCGTCATTATTTCCTTTCACTTGCACGACCGAAGGATATGAAAATAATAACAGTGCAAGAGTACCATGGACTAAGCTCAAATCTCCAACATTTTATTCAAAAGGAGAAGACAAAGTAATATGGGCTCTCTATTAGATCAATAACAATGCATATGAGTGGTCTTCCCCTTGGGTATAACTCAAAGAAGGGAAAAGAAATTCAAAGGAACAAACTAAAATACTTTTTGAGTTTTTAATTTTTCGAGAAGAAAGCAAATTAAATACTATTTACACGCAAAAGCTCCCAATGAATAAAATAAGAATATAGAATTATTTTTGGGTTTTCTTCAAGTTTTTCAAACACACAAGAAGAAGGCAAGAAAACTAAATCTAACATGGATTATACAATGCAAGAATGTTAACACCGACAACTAAAATATGTAAGCATGAATGTAGAGTAGGTGGAAACACGTACTCCCCCAAGCTTAGGCTTTTCGCCTAGCTTGTTAATCACCACCCATAGTGGCCTTAGTAATAGTCACTATGGTAAATCGTGGAAACCTTGGTGCAGCCTTGTCGGTGATCCTAGGTCGACACCTATGGGGATCAACGAGATACCCTTGTGCGTTCGTAAGGCGGGGAAAAACAGCATCAATAGAAGACCAAACGATCAACACTTGGCAAGCCTTTTTACCCAGGTTCGGGCCGCTTACGCGTAAAACCCGGCGTCCTGCTCGTCTGATCGTATTAAGCGCTCTTTCGTTGTTCGTTTACAGTGACGATAATCGTCTTCTTGGCCAATCTCTGAAAAGTCTAACTCCTTGTGAAAGAGCTAAGGGCCTCCTTTTATAGGCAAAGTGCTCACCTACAGTCCTCAATGGTAGGTTCACGAGATGTTATAGTGAACCTACAATAGTGCTTATCCATCTACCACTGTCAGGTGCATTAAATGCACGTCTTGTCCATGTCAGCTAAGTGCTGGTGAAGACATGTGTCCTGGCGTTCCGACACCTGGACGCCTCGCTAGCACATGCGGAACGCGTTGGAACACGGGGGAGAGGTGGCACTGTGGCAAGGGCGGCCGCTCTCTGGCGTGCTGCCACGTCTTCCCGGCAAAAGGGGACTTGTCGGGGCCTTGGTGCTTCGTCCCGGCAAGGAGGCTTGCCGGGGGCTTCGGCTGTCTTCCCGGCGAGGGGGCTCGCCGGGGCCTTGGGCTAGGTGTGTTCATCACGTCCGTCGGGCGGACGTGGCCTCGGGTGTCTTCCTGGCAAGACAGGCTTGTCGGGGCTTTGGATATCTTGGGGGTGAGTCTTGTCTGGATTCCACCCTGCCCTTTTGTCAGGGGCTCTTTGCGCCCGTGCACAAGTCTGGGGCACTAGAGACACTAGTCTTTAGGGCACCGATAGGAGCCCCCGGGCCTGGGCCACATACGCACGCGAAGCGTTGTTGGGCCAGGCCCAAAGAGGTGTACGGGCCCTTGCGGCTGGATCTCATAGCGGTGGCTTTTCCCCATGCCGCACATCGGATGCGCGAAGTGGACGCTCGTGTACGGAGTGGCCCCTCCGCCTCCTGAAACGCCTCTGCCATGCACGTGGCATGTGCAGCCATTGATGGGCAGGTGGCAGTCGAGTCCTTGAAAGGCGTAGTAGTGGCTGGGCCCGCCCGTGCTTGCATTGGCACATCAGGGCGGTTCTCTCTTCGCCCGTGAGCTCAAGTGATTGGTCGTGGAGGGTGGTGGCTTCTGAAGTAAGGGAGGCTAGCCCCCGCGCCCCATCCTATAAATTGGGAGGATTTGCGAGGGGTTTTGCTCATCCAACTCCCTCTGATTCCACCAACTCCTCGACCTTGGTCTTCTGAATCTTCTTCTGTCCGCTGGTGGCACTTGTCCCTAACCATGGTCAGGGGACGAGGCCGGCCACCGTCTGCCGTAAGGGAAATGAGGGGATCCCGCTTGGTTCATGCCACAGCTTCTGGGGGTGCCGCGGTGGAAGGCGGCCCGGATGCCCGTGGTGGAGGAAGGGCGAGGCGCCGAGGTCGCTGCAGAGGTCGAGGCCGGGGGAGGCGGAGCGCTACTCCAACGCCTGCATCTTCCCGGGGCTTGCTCCTATGGAGGCCCTCCATGTTGCTTTAGAGGGCCCCACGTGTGCTTCTTGACTGTTGTGAAGGGAGCCCGAGCGATGCCGACTGTCCTACCTCAAGCGATAGCGACGAGGAGGACAACGGTGGCAGCGAGGTCTGTGTTGGGTTACGGACAAGGTGTCATACTGGGTGTTCACTCCCCGGGTCACGATCGGACATAGACCGCACCGCCATGACTTGCTGGCGGCTCGCCCCCGCCCTGCGGGGGCACCATGTGGCAGCTCGCGTTGGTGCCTTGTGTTCGAGGAGGAGGCACCTCCACCAGCTCCGACTTCTCGAGGTCTTCTTCTTGGGCCACCTCACCGGAGCGGGTATTGGTCCCCCGGCTCCAGGAGGTGGCACGCCCGCCGGCTCCGGATCTTTCACCCCTTCCTGGGCCCTTCCCTCCTCACCTCGGCCGGAGGGGCTAGGCGGCGCCCATCGGGGTCGGTCTCGTTCTCGCTAGCTCTGCGCCGGCCCTGGGGGGGCCCTGACCGCGCCGCGAATCCCGCCTTTTTGTGTTCTTGAGCTTTACTCCTCCGCGTAGGTTAATCCTCGTCAAAAGACAATGTCCTTAGGTTAGGATAACCACGCTTTGTAAGTGAAGTAAAGTGTATCTATCCATATGAATGAAAAACACTATTTTCCCTTTTTCGATTCTGTTCTTTCTTGCATATCTGGGAGCTTGCCGGCGACTACCGGCAAGACTCCTTGCCGCGTTTGGTGCAACCATGGAAATCGCCAAGCGCAGCTTGAGACGAAATCAGGTGCTACGTAGCCGCTTGCTTTGTTGATCAGGTTAGCAACTGTTTGAAGGCGCTCTGTGGCCGTTCAGTTCGTTTGAACCAGTTCGAAACAAAGACAAGGTGCACCGAGCTTTGGAAAGGTCCCAGTACGAGCAAACTCCTCACACAAAGATTTGACACTTCCGAAGGGAAAAAGTAAAGGATCTATCTACTCCAAATTTGGATCTCAAACTCAAAAACTTATCTGTCTGCACCGTGTTCCGGCATCTGAATCTTTTGCTGGCACGTCGAAGCCTCCAGCAAGCAAGGAATCACCGCTCCTGGTGGTACCTTTTCTGGCAAGGGCTTCTTGCCGACGGTCTGTGACCGTCGCTTGGAGGAAGAACCAGCCAGGGTGTAACCGTTTTGCCTTTCTCTTGCTAGGCTGTGCTCACGGAACCCCCGAGCGCGTCATTTGGCGATGATGTGACGCTCTCAGGGGCGCAACCTTCACACTGGAGTACGCGCCAGGGATTTGGGACCGTGTGGCGCACCCTCAACGACTATGCATCGCTCCGCGGAGGTGCGTCCGCCGGAGTACGCGCCGTGGCCTCTGTGAAGCGCCCAGGCACGCTCTCGACAGTTGCGCCTTGGCCCCCTCAAGCGACGCATCGGCCTGACGATGCTGCTCTTGGAGTCTTCGCCTCCCTGCCCTGCTCGCGCGTGTAGCAACGCGCTCGCGTAGGCCTTGGGAAGTCGTAGCAGAACAGGCCGCCGCCGCGGTGCTCCATTTCCGGAGGAACGCGACATAGCACCCAAACTTCGATGGGGCAGCGTTGAGCCTGCTCCGCTCCATGCGTCCCTCCCATCCCCCTACTTGGCGCGCCGAAGATGTCGGCGATGCTAGGTCGTCACCTATGGGGATCAATGACATACCCTTGTGTGTTCGTAGGGCGGGGGAAAACTGCGTCAACAGCAGACCAAACTATCAACACCCGGCAAGCCTTTTTACCCAGGTTCAGGCCACTTACGCGTAAAACCCTACGTCCTTCTCATCTGATCGTCTTAAGCGTTCTTTTATTGTTCGTTTACAGTGATGATAATCGTCTTCTTGGACAATCTCCGAAAAATCTAACCCCGTGTGAATGAGCTAAGGGCCTCCTTTTATAGGCAAAGGGGTCACCTACAGTGCTCAATGGTAGGTTCACGAGATGTTACAGTGAACCTATAGCGGTGCTTATCCATCTACCGCTTCAGGTGCATTAATTGCACATCATGTCCATGTCAGCTAAGTGCTGTTGAAGACATGTGTCCAGGCGTTTCGACACCTGGACGCCCCGCTGGTGCATGCGAAACGCGCTCGAACACGGGGGAGCGGTGGCACTGTGGCAAGGGCGGTCGCCCTCTGGCGTGCTGCCACGTCATCCAGGCAAAAGGGGAATTGCTGGGGCCTTGGTGCTTCGTCCTGGCAAGGAGGCTTGCCAGGGGCTTCGGCTGTCTTCCCAGCGAGGGGGCTCACCAGGGCCTTGGGCTAGGTGTGTTCATCAAGTCCGTTGGGTGGATGTGGCCTCGGGTGTCTTCCCGGCAAGACAGGCTTGCCGGGGCTTTGGATATCTTGGGGGTGAGTCTTGTCTCGATTCCGCCGTGCCCTGCCGTCAGGGGCTCTTTGCACCCGTGCACTAGTCTGGGGCACTAGAGACCCCAGTGTTTAGTGCACCAACAAGCCTCCACTGTCGCGTTGTATTCCTGCGGCTCCCTCTCATGGACATAATATCTTCCTTACCGCTGATAATCAAAGAGGGCATGTGCAGGCAAAATAACAGGTACAATAAATTTCTTATTAAACATTAGTTTTGAATCATTAGTGGTGGCCTTTATGAATTTGTGGCGATTCATGTCCTCAAAATCTAAATACTAAATAGGAAGAATAGGGTCACTAGAGCGTGGTGACACACCACAGTTCTTAGCTAAACGGGATGCATAAATTCCTCCATAAAAATTGCCACTATCAGAATTGCGTTGCAATCTGTGTGCTATGATTGCTCCAAGATTATAGCATTTAATTCCAGTTAACCCAGTATGCAGGATACTCAAGTATGGGGCACATAAGTTACTACAATCTTGCTTGTCCATTATACATTTTCCATTAAAGAGTGCTAGGTAACAAATTGAAGGAAAATTTATACTATTTATTCTACCTTGCGTTACTACCCTATCTTCACCAAAGCAAAGTCTAGTTAAAAATGCCTCATATTCACATGTTGGTGGTTCGTCTAGAGAACTCCAATGTGGAATCTTACAGGCATCATAGAACATAGAGACTAAAGGAGACTTTGAATTCTCGATGATAAACTTTAAATCCTTGAATATAAGTTTCTGTGAGATGATAATGTTGCGTGCACTTATCTGCGATGAAGGGTGCGAGCTCACTAATATGAATGTATTTATCGAATTCTTCTTTAATGCGTGCACCCAACATGAAGCCATCATTTGGCCAAAGGCATGATTTTGCATGGGCTTCTCGCACCGAACATTCACTTGGCTCCACGTAAGACTGTCGTATCCGAGTCTCACTAGTTGATGCCTCTAAGGACATCCTCCTCGAAGAACTCCTCTTGAGCCAACTCATTATTCCTACATATAAATTTCTGAAATTTTTTGGGTCAAAACAAAGTTAACATTTTTCACAAGAATGATTGCAACTACTCATAGGGGTGTCTACAGCCTAAAACAAGCACTCAGACTACTTGGACATTCAAGAATTCAACATGCAAGCTCATCTACAATAGCACCTAGACTAGCTAATTACTTCTAAGATAAACCACCTAAGCAAAAAAAACTAATTGAAGGAGTGGGGAGTTAAATACCAAAGAGCAATCCCCCCAAATAGTTTAAGAAACGGAGTTTCGAGCAAAGAGATCAAAATCCATGGGTTTGAGAGTAAGAACACGAGAGAGAGAGAGAGACATACATGGATTTTTTTTCCTAGAGGTAGGTGACGAACTGAGCTGAAGGAATAAGTGAGGGGGGCCGAGGGTCCCACTAGACACCTAACTGCGCCTGGTGGGGGTGGTGCGGCCTGGTACCTAGTGGGCACCTCGGGCAGCCCCGTGTGATGCTTTTAGTGCGAGATATTCTCAAATATTAGGAAAACAAATCATGTGAAAATTTCAGGTCATTTGAAGAACTTTTATTTTTGGATACTTTTTATTGCATGGAAAAATAAAAAACAGGATAATCATGACATTTATTGTATTTAAATAAAAATAACAAGAAAGTAAAATGGGTATAGAGGGTTGTGCCTACAAAACTCATTTACGTCATGCTTCTTCAAAATGATTCATTAACAAGGTTGATCAAGTCTTATTAACAACCACTTCCAATTAACATGATCCCGAAGAATTTTCATAAAACACTAAGTTAGCTCAAATGGGATGTGTATATGCCCAACAATAAGTATCTCATATTTACTTTTCGCAGTAGATAGAGGTAGTTGAAAACTTTCATTAGTGGTAGTTGAAGATTTTTCAATAACATTAACACCATTCAATTGAAATTGTTTCCTCGGAAAATGCACCGTATGTTCTTTACCATTTTCATGAAAAATGACCTTGCTTTTGTTGCAATCAATAACAACGCCTGTAGTATTCAAGAAAGGTCTGCCAAGGATAATGGACATGTTTTCATCCACACGCATATCAAGTATAATGAAGTGTGTTAAGATAGTAACATTTGCAACAACAACGGGTACATCCTCACAAATACTAATAGGTATGGCAGTTCATTTTTCAGCCATTTCTAATGAAATTTCAGTACGTGTGAGTTTCTTCAAGTTATGTCTTTTGTCTAAATAGAAAGGCATAACACTAACAACACCTCCTAGATCACATAAGGCAGTTTTCACGTAGTTATTTTAGATGGAACATGGTATAGTTTGTATTCCTAGATCTCCTAGTTTTTTAGGTACTCCATCCTTAAAGGTATAATTAGCAAGCATGGTAGAGATTTCAGCTTCATGTATTTTTTTTATTAGTGACGATGTCTTTCATGTACTTAGCATAAGGGGCCATCTTTAACAGATCAGCTAAACGAGTACGCTAAAAGACTGGCCTAAGCATTTCAGCAAAGCATTCAAATTCTTCATCATCTTTTTTCTTACTTGCTTCAGGTGGATAAGGCATGAGTTCTTGAACCCATGGCTCTCTTTCTTTACCATGCTTTCTAGCAACAAAATCTCGTTTATCAAAATGTTTATTCTTAGGTTGTCGGTTATAAAGATCAACAACAGGTTCTATCTCAACATCATTATCTGGTTATTTATCATTGTCACGTTGACTATCTACACGAGCATCATCATTATAATTACCAGGATCACAATGTGAATGCACACTACCTGATTAAGTTTCAGCATCACACATAGAGATATCATTAGCATCAAGAGAAGGTTTTCCAACTTCAGGTTCACTAGAAGTATGCAAGGTCCTATCATTTTTCTTTTTCTTTTTCTTCCTAGAATGACTAGGTGCATCAACATTAACTCTTTGTGAATCCTGTTCAGTTCTTTTTGGATGTCCTTCCGGATATAGTGGATCTTGAGTCATTGTTCCACCTCTAGTCATTAGTCTAACAACATGATCATTTATATTATTAGTCATTTAATGAACTTACTCACTTTGGGATTTAGCAACTTGTTCGAGTTTTCTTTGAACCAACGAAGCATGTTTTCCTACACCTCTTACATCATTGCTGACTCTAAATAACAAGTAACTTAAGAGAGAAATCGTATCAAAGTTGAAATGATCTTGCTTTATAATATAATTATCAAACTCATATAAGCATTGAATATGATGTTTATTGTAAGGGGTGTCACCTTCATCAAACTTTAGAAGTGAATTTACCTCCGCCACCTATGGTGGTGTTTTGAGACCATGGATTTCTTCGATAGGTGGCAAATTACTAACATCTTCAACTTTAATGCCTTTTTCCTTCATACATTTCTTTGCCTCTTGCATAGTTTCAGGACTAAGGAATAAGATACCCATCTTCTTTGGAGTATGTTTAGGCGGTAGTTCAAGAAGAGTCCATTCATCATAATTCTTCAATATATTAGTCAATAAGTCCTCAGCTTGTTCGGCATTTCATTCCCTGAAAACACAACCAACACAACTATCTAGGTGGTTCCTAGAAGCATCGGTTAGTCCATTATAAAATATATCAAGTATTTCCTTTTTCTTAAGAGGATGATCAGCAAAGCGTTAAGTAATTGGAGAAGCCTCCTCCAAGCTTGTGGGAGACTCTCTTCTTCAATTTGCACAAATTTAATAAATCATATCCTCGGGACGACGCACACAACCAGGAGCAAGAGTGTTTTTACCAAATCTTAGCATCACCCTTTATTGAGAACGGAAATAATTTGAGGATATAGTAGTAGCGCATTTTCTCATTATTAGTAAATAGGGTGGCTATATCATTTAGCTTGGCGACATGTGCCAAAATAGTTTCATTTTCATAGCCATGAAAAGAATCAGATTCAACCAAAGTATGTATCTCTCGGTCAACAAAGAATTCATAATCCTAATCGATAACAAAGATAGGTGAAGTAGCAAACTTAGGATCATATTTCAATCTAAAATTCAAGGATTTTTCTTTCAACTTGCATAGTAGTTTTTAAGATCTTCTCTATCCTCACAAGCAACAAAGTCTAGCAATTTCTTCATCCAAAACATAACCTTTAGGTATTTCAGGCATTTTGGTTCTAGGATAGTCGTGTCTAAAAGGTCTTTCAATATTCTCAGTAGCAAAGACTTCATCCTTTTCAATAGTATCATCAGTTTCAGCATGCTCAATTTATTTAGCGCTAGCAAGTTGTTCAGCAAGAAATTCACCCAGTGACATAGACTCGTCAAGAAAGGTACTGGCATCATCATAAGCATCATTGATAGCAGAGGTAGTATCATCAATAACTTGCGACATATCAGAATTAATAGCATGTGGTGGTGGTGTTGCAAGTCTATTCAAAACAAAGGGTGGATCAAGTGTAGATCTAGATGGCAGTTCCTTACCTCCCCTCGTCTTAGAGGGATTGATCTTGGTTCTTGTATCTTTTAGATTCTTCATAGTGATCAATAAATAGATATCCCAAGTGACTCAACAAATATAGCTATGCTCCCCGGCAATGACGCTAGAAAACGTTCTTGATAACCCATAAGTATATGGGATCATGATAGTTTTTGAGGGTAGAGTATTCAACCCAAATTTATAGATTCGACACAAAAGGAACCAAAGAATATTTGCAGGTATTAGCAGCTGAGTTGTGAACTCAACCACACTTGGATTTAGTATATGCAACACGGTGATCAGTAGCCCAGTAATATGATAGTTCTCATAGCAGTGGTAACAGTAACAGTGATAGTAGTTTTGTAGCAGTTGTAATAGCAGTAGCAACATTAGTAACTTAGCAAGCGCAATAGGTGGAAAACTCGTTGGCACTAGATTAGTGGTATTGCTGGATAATATTCATCATATGACAGTCACACCATGGGGTGACACAGAACTAGCTAACGTTCATCGTTATATTGTAGGCTTGTATTCCATAAATAATCATATGTGCTTATGGAAAAGAACTTGCATGGCATATTTTGTCCTACCCTCCCATGGCAGCGGGTTCCTTAAGGAAACTAAGTGATATTAAGGCCTTGTTTTAATAGAGAACCGGAACAAAGCATTAACACATAGTGAATACATGAACTCCTCATACGACGGTAATCACCGGAGAGAATAAAATTATTGTGAGTTTAGGGTATGCGGATCCTAACACGTAGTAGGTGCATATAACTTGCAAGATCGGGTCAGGAACATAGATATAATGATGAACACATAAATAGTTCAGATCTGAAATCATGGGACTCGGGCCCTAGTGACAAGCATTAAGCATACCAAAGTCATAGCAACATCAATCTCCGAACATAGTGGATACTAGGGATCAAGCCCTAACAAAACTAACTCGATTACATAATCTATCTTATCCAACTCTTCACCAACCAACAATCCTACGAAGGGATTACTCACTCCTGATGGAGAGAATCATGGAGTTGGCGATGGAAGAGGGTTGGTGATGACGAAGACCGAAGATTCCCCTCTTCGGAGCCCCAAACAGACCACAGATTAGGCCTCCCGATGAGGAACATGAGGTGGCGGCGGTTGTGTATCATGAAACGTGATGGAACTTTCTCTCTAATATTTTTCTCCGAAAATAGGATTTGATAGTGCTAGAATTAGGGTCAGCGGATCCTCGTGGGCCCCACTAGACACCAGGCCATGCGAGGGGGGCTGGCATGCCCTGGTGCCTAGTGGGTGCCTGGGCCTCCCCTCTGGTGGGTCTTGGTTCTAGTATTTTTCATTTATTACAGAAAATATCTTTAAAAAGTTTCGTTATATTCCAAGAAGTTTTAGTTCTGCACAAAAACAAACACTATGGTACTTCTGCTGAAAACAATGTCAGTCCGGGTTAGTTTCATTCAAATCATGCAAATTACGGTCCCAAACAAGAGCAAATGCGCCAGGAAAATTAGATATGATGGAGACGTATCACTACTCTTTACAAATGTGAAAATTCTGGCATACTTAAATATTGCTATGCAAACTATGCTTCTAATACTTATGTTGAAGGATTTATTGAAAGAATGACCGTTGCCTTGGAAGAGACTAATATTTTGCAGGAATCTGTGGAAGAAGAATTTGCTGAAACTGTGAGCTCATTACATTAATAAGATGAGGAGGAGAGCAAAGAACAAAGGGAGGAAGAGTGGATTAGCTACCCGCCCCCACCTTCTAATGAGACTAACTCTTCAACTCATACATTGTTTAATTTCCCTTCGCACATACTGAAGGATGAATGCTATGATCCCTTCAATTGATTTGAGATATCCCTTTTTGATGAACTTAATGCTTGCGATGCTTGTGCAAATGATTCCAATATGAATTATGCTTATGGAGATGAACTTGATATAGTTTGTTATGTTAAGCATGAAATTGTTTCTATTACACCCACACATGATAGTCCTATTGTATTTTTGAATTATCCCAACTACACCATATCGGAGAAGTTTGCACTTATTAAGGACTATGTTGATGGGTTGCATCTTAATATTAGGCATGACGATTTTGATGAATATAATATGCATATGGTTGTTGTTCCTACTAGCAATTATTATGAGAGAGGAACCAAATCTTCACCTCTCTATGTTTCCAATACGATAAAATTTCAAGAAACTACTTATGCTATCTATTGGCCTTTACTATGTGTGGATGAATTGTTCTTTTATGACATGCCAATGCATAGGAAGAGAATTATACTTCGTTGTCACATGATATATATAACACGTTGTGCCCACTATTTAATTACAAATCATTGTTAATTAAAATTGGTTTTGATATACCTTGGGATCCGGGTGGATCAATTACTTGAGCACTACATGCCTAACTTAATGGCTTTAAAGAAATCGCTGCCAGGAGACAACCCGAAAGTTTTAGAGAGTCACTTATTTCTGTTATGTTCTTTTAAAATAATTAATAACAAAAAAAATTAAAGTGGGGAACCTAGAAAAATTCTAAAAGAAAAGTGAAAGTGAGAAGGACGAGCACCGTTGAAGTGGGGGCTAGCCTGGAACTTTGTTCATGCCGATGGAAACTTTGAGAATTTTGATTACAACAAATTTTCAACAAAAAATTGTCCACTTGTAGAAATCCATTGTATTATAAGAATAATTTCACAAGATTTACCTTTGAATTGCTTGTTTGATATGTGGTGTGCAAAAACAGAAACTTTGGTTGTAGTGTTTGATTTGTCATGTTATACTGGAACATAAAAAAATGAATTTTTTACAGAGTACTATTATTTATATTATTTACCATGTACTGGTTTTTAAAAATTGTTTAAGTTATATAAGTATAGGTTTCATCTGCATCTTTACAAACTATCTTATTTTTCACGGATTGTTGTTACAATTGCTTTGCGTGTGTACGTTTTTAATTCTTGTTGAGACCCATTGACTTGGGATACATACAACTGTGATAGAATAGAGTGTGTAATGTTAGATTACAATTATGTGGTAATGTTATGGTAGGACATGGTGAGATTTGATAACTATGTACTAATGTTTCTAATAAAAGTTATGTTAAGTTTTGTGTACATGAAGTGTTCGAGGATCGAGGAGGTATTGATATGAGAAGAATAAGGAGAGGAACGATCTCTAGCTTGGGGATCCCCATGGCACCCGAAGTAAATATTGAAGGAGACTCATGTTTCTAAGCTTGGGGATGCCCCACAAGCCATCCCATATTTCTTCTTCAGCAACTATTGGTATGTTTCTGTTTTTCTTTTATTCACATGATATGCATAAATTCTTGGAGCGTCGTGTGCCTTTTATTTTACTTTAACAATGCACTATGCTGGTATAGGAAAGTCCATGGTTGATTTATAGAATGCTCTTTGCACTTCACATATATATTTTGGGTATGGCTTTATAGAATGCTACATGTGCTTCACTTACATCATTTGAAGTTGGATGCATGTTTCTCTACATATAGAAAATTGTTATTTGTAGAATGATCTTTTGATTCACTTATATATATTAGAGCATGGTATTTTGTAGAAAGAATTAAACTCTCATGCTTCACTTATACCTATTTATATAGTCAACGGGAATTGGTCATTCACATGGTTAGTCATAAAATCCTACATAAAACTTGTTGATCGCTGAATATGATATGTTTGATTCCCTGCAATAGTTTTGCGACATTAAGATAGTAATATGTGGCTGCACTAGTTGATGATTGTTGATTAGTAAGAATATTGATGCTAAGGTTTGTGATTCCCGAAGCATGCACGTATACTCTCTAGTTATGCGATGAAGATTGGAGCATAATTTATCCTTGATTAAAATCTTTTGTGCTAATACAATCGGGGGCGCGTGATGGTTAAATCCTACCAACCTCCTTCCTAGGGGCATACGAGTAGTGCTTTGCTTTGAGAGAGATAATAAAACTTTGCAATAAGTATGAGATCTATTTATGAATAATGTGAAACCATGGATATACGCACTCTCACCATGTCATATTTGCTAGCCTCTTCAGTACCGTGCATTGCCCATTCTCACTTCGAGGATCGGTGCAACTTTCACCGGTGCATCCAAACCCCGTGACATGATACGCTCTGTTGCACATAAGCCTTATTATATCTTCCTCAAAATAGCTACCATACCTACCTATAATGGCATTTCCATGGCCATTCCAAGAAATATTGCCATGCAACTTACATCATAATCATATCCATGACTTGAGCATTCATTGTCATATTGCTTCACATGATCGTAAGATAGCTAGCATGATATTTACATGGCTCATCTGCTTTTTGATATCTTTTGATATGCTAGATTATTGAACATCCTAGTACACCACCAGAAGCGTTCATATAGAGTCATATCTTCCTATCATTTTTTATATCGAGTTGTAAGTAAATCAAAGTGTAACGATCATCTTTATTACAACATTGTCTCAATGAGGAAATAAAAATGGGAGAGGCCAAATGAGCCCACCATCAAAAATATGGAGGAGGCGAAAAAAGAAAAAAAAGACCACCATGAAAAAAATATATAAATAAACAAATAAATGAGAGAAAAAGAGAGAAGGGACATTGCTACTATCCTTTACCACACTTGTGCCTCAAAGTGGCACCATGTTCTTCATATAGAGAGTCTCGTGTTTTTTCACTTCCATATGCGAGTGGGATTTTTTCATTATTGAACTTTGCTTATATATTATGATGGAGGGGTTCCTCAAATGCTGGAGGTCTTCATGATTAAGCAAGTTCGATGCACACCCACTTAACTTTAGTCAAGCTTTCATACACTTATAACCCTAGTGCATCTGTTGCATGGCAATCCCTACTCCTCACATTGATATCTATTGCCGGGCATCTCCATAGCCCATTGATACGTCGAGTTGATGCGAGCCTTTCTTCTCCACTTTTACCCCTTTGAAACCTACCACCATATTCTATTCCACCTTTATGCTATATCCATGGTTCACGCTCACGTATTTCGTGAGTAATAAAAAGCTGAAGTGCGTTAAGAAGTACAATCCAATTGCTTGGTTTGACACCGGGGTTCTCATGATTTATACTTTATGCTAGGAAGACCAAGCATGACAGGCTATATGATTGCGTAGATAAAGCATTCTTCAAGCAATGTTATTTTGAAAGGACATAATTGTTTGCTAGTAAACCTGAATATGGATGTCTTTTTGCCCAATAGTAGACTACTTCCTTGAATCACTTGTATCTTAATATTCATGCCATGATTAGACATTTGTTCAAGATTATGATAGGTAGCATTCCACATCAAAAATTATCTTTTTATCATTTACCTACTCGAGGATGAGATGGAACTAAGCTTGGGGATGTTAATACGTGTAGGATCGAAAGTATGTCTAGAGTGGGATGATTAGACTACTTGACAAGATCATTTTTTTGCCTTTTCCAAATTTTACTTGAGAGGAAGCTACGGGAGATATAACATGTCAAGTACACCCTACACATGCAATTCTAATAGTATAACAGCGGAAATTAGACATGCAAGTGTAAAGTAGAGGAGTAAGGTAGGGAGATCAAACGCATGAGGTTGACACGACGATTTTTGGCATGGTTCCGATAGGTGGCGCTATCATACGTCCATGTTAGTGGAGACTTCAACCCACAGTGGGTAACGGCTGTGGGAGTCCACGGAGGGCTCCACCCATGGAGGGTCCACAAAGAAGCGGCCTTGTCTATCCCACCACGGCTTACGTCCTCAGAGGACTAGCCTTACTCATGGTAGATCGTCATGAAGTAGGAGATCTCCTTGCCCTTACAAACATCTTGGTTCAACTCCACAACACAAAGTAGGAGGTCCCAAGTGACACCTAACCAATCTAGGAGGCAGCACCCTCCAAAAGGTAATAGATGGGGTAGACCAATGAACTCTTTGCTCTTGTGCTTCTAAAGATAGTCTCCTCAACACAAGCCACTGTCTCACAGAATATGCATGGGTAGGAGAGGTTGATTTGGTGGAAAGCAGTTTGGGGAGGCTAGAGATCAAGTTTCAAATGATTGGATTGGAATATCTTCGTCTCAACACATGATTTGGTGGTTCTCTCCCAAAATGGATCTGGAAATGAAGTGTGTGTTCTGAGTGCTTCTCCCATGAATGGGAGGTGGGTGAAGGGGTATATATAGGCAGCAGACAAAATCCAAAGATTACACATAAAAGTGCAAACTTGGTGATACCGAAGTGGACAACTCAGTGGTACCGACTAGTACTAAAAGTGTGAACTTTTGAATCTCGGTGATACCGATATATAGAACTCGGTGGCACCAAAAAGGTGACTAATGGTCAGATGACCAAACTCGGTGGCACCGATACTCAAACTCAGAAATTCCAATTTTGTGTATCTTGGCAACAGAATGTTGGTCACACTGAACTCGGTAGCATCGATGATGTTTCGGTTGCACCAATTTGGTTGGAACGGCTACGGTTTTGTGTGAGGTTCAAACTCAGTGGATCCGATGTGGAAATGTTGGTGACACCGAATTTGTGAATGTGGAACATGACAGAGTGGATATGTGGGAAAAATGATTGAGTGTTTTGGTGGCTAACTTTGAACATTTGAGCAATCAGTTCATTTTACTACCTCACCCCCTTTTAATAGTATTGGCTTTCCTATCGACTCAAAAGTGATTTCTCACAAATATAAAATGAAGAGTGTTCTAGCTTGAACCTTGAGCCAGTATTGTTCCTTTTGTTGCATCAGGGGGTATCTCCACATGAACCTTAAGCCATGTCATCTTTTGAACTTTTCTGAAATATAATTGAAAAACATATTTGTCCAATGATGCATATGTTGTGATCAATTATCAAAACCACCCTAGGGAGAAATTGTGCTTTCAATCTCCCCCTTTTTGTAATTGATGACAACATATAGATCAAAGCTTCAACAAAGGATATAATCAATGATTATCATCGACGCTTTGAGAAGTATGTGAAAAGCAAGAGCCCCCCCTAAATTTCTGCATTATTTAAGATTTGCTTTGAATGCAAATGCACAATCGATTAGGATCATGGGTTACTCTTCCATATCTCATACATCTTGGTGGTGCCTAAAAATAATAGCAATGCACACGACACCAAAAAGATAAGCGAGGGATCATCACAAGCATAGCTAAATATTGATTTCGTAGCATCACACAAGATACAGCGTATGATCAATCACACAGATAGGATAAAGTCATCCAAAAGCCATAGTTTTTAAAACCAAACTAGAGAACATAAATTTAAAAGCTCTCTCTCACACAAAGTCTATGATATATACATTTCTCCCCCTTTGGCAACAAGTTACCAAAAAGTTCAAAAGTATAGAACTACTCGTCTCTCTAGGCAGCTGATGATGGGGTCGATAGAACAGCGTTGGCGAAGGCTTGTGCTGAATGGCCTGGAGCTGGAGGAGTTGATACTGAAGGAGCTTGAGCTGGAGCTGGTGCTGAAGGTGCTGAAGCTTGTGCTGAAGATATCTGTCTTGTCTCCTGAGCAGGAACAACAATTGACCGAGGCTTTGTGATGAACCTAGTGGTAATGGGAAGAGGAGAGTCATCCTCGTCATCATCATCATCTTCATCCTCTGAGCATGCAATCTCCACAGAGTCAACTTCATGATGAAGCTGTCTGATAATGGTGGTCAACTCAGTTACCTTCATATCCATGTTGTAGAATTTTGTCTCCACAACTCTCTCAAGACTCTTCTGATTTTGCATGATATCTTGGATGTTCTTCTGCATGCTTTGAACAGTGCTCACTAGAAATGCCATTTGCTCAGCTTGAGTTGTGAGCGGTGGAACTGGAGGTGGCCTATTTCTAGCAGCTTCATCCTCTGTTGCCTCTGCTACCATTTTTGCAGTAGCTGAGTTGGGATCATTTTCATCCATCACAACCTCATTATCTTCAAATTCATGCTGAAGAGGTAGATGGGACGATCAAGTAGATATGCATGCTTGCCTAGCTTGGCATTGATGAGCATCTGAATGTAAGGTAAATATCCACAGGATCTCTTCTGATCCGCAGCAGTCCTTTGGATAGTCTCAACTATCAAATCCATCACTCTAAATCTGGTATGGGTATCATGTAGGTTCAGAAGGTAGATACAATATCCTCTAATCATCTTCTCATCTCCTGACTTAGGCATGAGGGTGTATCGCAGTATAGCGTTCGTCGTGGGAATGCCAGCTTGTAGAAAATATACTGAACCAAACTTGTGACTGGCCAAGTACTAATGTGGAATGGTCTTGTACTATTGGCCATGGAGTTGTGATTCTTCTTTGCTTTTGCATACACATCTACATTTCTTTCTTCCTGCTTGGGGACACCAATGATAGCAGCCCATTCAGCAGTTGTGGCTTCATACTTGTGACCATCAGTCATCCAGACTAAAGAGTCATCATAGAAGTGAACAGTTGCATAGAATTGCATGATCAGCTCGTCATTCCATGGGGTCATCTATTTCCCAACAAAATCTTCTATTTCAACTAGCCCGAAGTTCTCTTGAACATGTGGAAATGAATTCTCATTTTTCTTGATGTATGCCTAGTCGACATACCTCATATCACTGACAGCAGGACTCTTATCATACAGGACAGTCTCATAAAAGTATTTTTGTTCCTTGGTATAAAACCTTGGATCAATAATAGTTCTTCTTGTGATAGCATATGGATCAATGGCTCTCCACTTTCTTAGTACGACATCCTTCCTCTTCTTCATGTCCTCTACTATAGGATGAGCAACATTGTGGAGTGGAAGGAATGGTCTGAGCTTCCTGAGAACTAGAGCATTCTCATCTTCTTCCTCTTCAGCGGCATGGGCACCAGATGCAGGGCCTTTGCTCTTAGAAGTTCTAGGTATATCTCTGGTAGTCTTCCTGGAAGTTACAACCTTCTTTGCTTTAGAAGCAGGCTTAGGAGCAGAATTCATTGCATCATCCATCAACTTCTTCTTCTTGGGAGGAACTAGGATCTCCTCACGAGCTTCTTCCTCAGCTTCTTCTGGATCTTCAAACATTGAAGTATTTCTTCCAACAAGGTCGATAGTTCTCTTTCTGGGCCTCCTCACACCAACCTTCTTTGCGGGTGCATCCTTGGAAAGTGCTTTGCCCTTCTTGGCATATTCGGGTGCTCTCAGCTCAGCAGCACTAGAAGATATCTTCGTGACAACTTTCCTTGGAGGAGCCTTAGGAGGGGCTAAAGTTTCTTCTGGGAAAGAGTCTGAGTCTTCCTCTTCAGAAACTATCTTCCTCCTTTGCCTGGTGGCTGCCTTGGGTAAGCCATGAGAACTAGGAGAACTTGGGTCCGAAGAAGTCTTTTTCTGCACTTGTGCAAGAGTCCATCTCGACACTCTCCTCTCTGAAGTCATTTAGACTATCATCTGAACCTGACATACTGACAGACACTCTCAGCAATAAACAGCAGAACCTGTGAAGTGGATATAGGAAAGACATAATTGATGAGCATCACAAAACTCATATGTTTTTTTGAAAAATTTGAAGTTTGTAACTTAGGATATGATCTTCTACAGGATGTAAATCAGTGGCACCGAGTTGGCATTTTCGGAGTCACCGAGAAGGCTTACTCGCTTAACACAGACTTGACAGTCATTTTCGGTGGCACCAAAACGAGTTGCTCGGTCTCACCGAGTTGCTTCTCACGCACCCAAAAACAAGTATCGGTGGAACCAATTTTGCAAACTCGGTCTCACCGAGTTGCATGCTGCGGCAGATCAGATCCAAAATTTCTAGCTCTTCTACACTACGAGATTGATCTGGTCAAAGGAAGGGTTTGCACATGGTGGCTCGAAGAAAAAACTTTCCCAATGTGTAAGAATCACACGGGGAACGCAAAGAAATCGGATCTGTACCCTAACTTGGTAGAGGACCGGCTCCAGCAACGACGGCGGAGCAGAGTGCGTTGACGGCGGCAAATCCCGGAGGCGGCGGCGCTCGGGGAGACAAATGCGATGACCTGGGGTCTCGGGGGCAGCGAGGGATTGGCGAACGAATTAGTTTTGATGAAGTGAAGTCAAAATATTCGGTCCACAAATATATATACCCGTGCATTGTCGGTGTCACCGAGATGGCAAAATCGGTGTCATCGAGTTCCTCAACAATCAACAGACAGGGAAACTCGGTGTAACCGAGTTGGCGATTTCGGTGGTAGCGAGATTGAAAACCTGAGCAACTTTCAAAAATTGGTGGCGCCGAGTTTGTGGAGTTGGTCACACCAAGATTTTCAAAGATGTTTTGGAAGGAAGCCTTTGATGATGCGGAACTCCGAGTGCACCTTCACATAGAGGGACCGACAAGTGCTTGTTCAATTTTTTTGACGAAGCATGAATAGAACTTTAGATGACATAGCATAGATATCTAGAGAAGGGTCCGAGGCGTTCTTGTCCATCCAATTGGCAAAAGATATATCAAAATCCAAATAACAACAATTGGATGTCCTCGAATGATCAAACATATGCACACCAACATGCTCACACTATAAGAATGATGAATAAAACATGGTGAACATGCACAAACATCCTAACAGCTAACAAGCACTTGGGCGATGACAAAGTCATCTATATATGAGTATATTGACATAGGTGCCAAGTAAAATTATTTGATCATAGGTCATACTCATTGTTAAGCACAAGTGGGGTTACCACTTTTACATAAGCATTAATGTGTACATATCCTTAGGAGATGCTTATACTCAAGTCTTAGAGTAGAGCTCCCCTTGATATGATATCTCCACTAAGAGGGATCAACTAACATTGGCTTTTGTCGTAGAAGACTTCAAGTAGGTGAAGTAGTGGCGGATGCTCAGTGTTGATGAAGCTCATCTTGAGTTGGGAGCAATCCTTGTTGTTTTCATACTATTCTCACCTACATGGTTAGTCCCAAAGCAAAAGGAACATATGATGAAGATGCATTAATTACCTGGTTCCTTGCTTACCTTTGAGGGATTGTGTGACTCCTTGAACTAATGCATATGGTTGAGGTAGATTGCATATAGTTCTTGCCAAAATGAATAAGAGTGAATTTCATTGGCAGAGTCACCCCTCAAGAACTTCTAGTTCTTCCTCTTGGGAATCCACACCAAATTGATGGGAATCCTTGGAGTTGTGGTATCACTTGTTGAGGTAGAGCTAGTGGTATCCTTGGGAATCCACTTGACCTTAGCTTGGGGTTCTTCTTCAAATAGGTCAATGTCATCTTGAAGCATTCCCTTGCCTTTGTGGTCTTGTGGTAGAAGGCCATCTTGTGAGCTTGTTCCTTCGGAAGGAGTGGACTTATCCTCTTAGGGAACAAACTTGGGAGTGGGATATGGACCTTCTTCCCAAATATCTCTGTTGACGTTGTAGTAGCCAACACCTTGTTTCTTCTCATGTCCTCCTTGCTTTGGCACAATTTCCTCAAATTTCTTACTTCCGGCAAGACTCTTGAATACACCTCTCTCTATATTCCCTTTTAATAGATCATTTTCTTGCTCAAGTGTAACTTGTATAAGAGAATCGTTAGTGGAATCAATAGAGATACTAGCAATAACATTATTGGATTTAGCTTTAGCATTATTGTTACTAGATGAATAAACCTTCTTGCCTTTGTACTAGTGTTTCTAGGGTTAACTTGTGGAACAAAGTTAGACAAGAGTAATCATTTGGCTAGATAAAAAGAACTCTTCTTCCGAAGATCATCATTGATTGATTTTAATTACTCATGCTCTTGCTCCAAGTTGAGCTTCTCGAAGTGTAGCTTCTCATGGGTTCTTGCAAGCTCTCTATGATCTTCTAGAGTAGTCTCATGAGCTAACTTAAGAGTTTTTAATTCTTGACTTAGTCATTCAATTTCTTTATTATCATCATCATTCGTTTTCTCTTAACTAGCATGATAAATAGCAAGTTCATTTTTAGTGTATTCACTACCTTTATCTAGAAGCAAGTCATCTTCCCCTAACTATTCATCCTCATCACTATTGAAACCAAGATACTCAGGATGTGATACCTTGGGGCCTTTAGCTATGAAGCAACTTCCAACTCCCTCATTTGGTGAATTAAATAAGTCGTAGGAGTTGGTGGGAACAAGCGCAATCCCGACAACACCTTCATCTTGACTATAGTCGGAGTTGGAGTGATAGCTTCCTTCGGAGTGGTGATCAGAGTCGGAGCAAGAGACCCGTTCACCAACATGAGCTTGAAGTCTTCTTGTTGAACTACTCTTGGTGTATTTGTCCTTTTTCTCCGATTCCTTGCCTCTCCATGAGTGTCTTCGTTCATACTGATCTTCTCTACTCCTTCTCTCTCTACGAGGCGACTCATCTGTTGAGCTTCGTCTTCGAGTTGACTCTTCTCTTCTTTTGTAGGGAGTCGAGAACTCATTTTAGTAGTGTTCGGGCTTCCCACAATTGTAGAAGATTCGGTCACGACTGGACGAACGCTTCTCACCGTGTCTTGAACTTGAGCTTCTATCTTTGCCTCTACTCTTGTAGAACTTGTTGAATTTTCTGACCATGAGGCTTATCTCTTCATCGGTGACAAGATTGTCTTTTGAAATAGTGGGAGCATCACATGAAGCTTTATAAGCACCGCTTGGCTTGTTGTGCAGCTCATCTTTGTCCTTGAGTGACATCTCATGAGCAACAATCCTACCAATGACTTCAGTTGGATTGAGATCTTTTTAATTTGGCATCATTTGGATCAATGTGCACACCGTGTCATACTTGCCATCAAGAGGTCTAAGTATCTTCTTTATGATGAATTTGTCCGTCATCTCTTCGCTTCCTAAGCCAGCAATCTCATTGGTGATGAGAGCTAGCCTAGAGTACATTTTAGTGACTCCTTCACCATCCTTCATCTTGAACTTGTCAAGCTGACTTTGAAGCACATCCAACTTAGATTCTTTGACAGAATCAGTACCTTCGTGCATATCAACCAAAGTATCCCAAATTTCTTTTGCATTCTCAAGACGACTGATTTTGTTGAATTCTTCGGGGCAAAGGAAGTTGAAGATTATATCGCGGGCTTGAGCATTAAGTTGCAACATCTTCAGTTCATCAGTTGTCGCATCACGGTCTGGTTTATGCCCTTCTCCAAAGAAGTTACCTTGCACGCCAACACGAATAACAACCCAAACATGAGGATTAATGCCAAGTATATGCATTTGCATTTTATGCTTCCAAATGGCAAAATTAGTGCCATCGAAGTAAGGACCTCTACGACGATAATTTCCAACACTAGATGTCGTACTCTCCTAGGTTGCAAAATTAGTGCCATCGAAGTAAGGATCGAAAGTATGTCTATAGGGGAGGTGATTAGACTACTTGACAAGATAAAAATTTTCCTTTTGCCAATTTTACTTGAGAGGCAGCTACGGCGGTTATAACAAGTCAAGTACACCCTAAACATGCAGTTCTAATATTATAGCAATGGAAATTAAACAGGCAAGTGTAAATCAGAGGAGTAATGTAGGGAGACCAAACGCATGAGGTTGACACGGTGATTTTTGGCATGGTTCCGTTAGGTGGCGCTATCGTACGTCCATGTTAGTGGAGACTTCAACCCACGGAGGGTAACGGCTGCGTGAGTCCATCGAGGGCTCCACCCACGGAGGGTCCACAAAGAAGCGGCCTTGTCTATCCCACCACATCTTATGTCCACGGAGGACTAACCTTACACATGGTAGATCTTCACGAAGTAGGAGATCTTCTTGCCCTTACAAACATCTTGGTTCAACTTCACAACACGAAGTAGGAGGCTCCCAAGCGACACCTGACCAATTTAGGAGGCACCACCGTCCAAAATTTAATAGATGGGGTAGATCAATGAACTCCTTGCTTTTTTGCTTCTAAAGATAGTCTCCTCAACACAAATAACTCTATCACAGAATGTGCATGGCTAGGAGAGGTTGATTTGGTGGAAAGCAGTTTGGGGAGGCTAGAGATCAAGTTTCAAACGATTGGATTGGAAAATCTTGGTCTCAACACATGAGTAGGTGCTTCTCTCTCAGAAAGCGGATCTAGAAATGAAGTGTGTCTTCTGGGTGCTTCTCCCACGAATGAGAAGTGGGTGAAGGGGTATATATAGGCAGCAGCCAAAATCCAACCGTTACACACAAAAAGTGCAAACTCGATGGCATAGAAGTGGACAACTCGGTGGTACATACTAGTATTAAAAGTGTGAACTTTTGAATCTCGGTGAGAACGATATATAGAACTCGGTGGCACCGAAAAGGTGACTAACAATCAGATGACCAAACTCGGTGGCACCGATACTGAAACTCGCAAATTACGATTTTGTGTATCTTGGCAACAGAATGTTGGTCACACTGAACTCGGTAGCACCGATGCAGTTTCGGTTGCACCGATTTTGTGGAAATGGCTAGGGTTCTGTCTGAGGTTCAAACTTGGTGCGTCCAATATGGAAATGTTGGTGACCCCGAATTTGTGAATGTGGAACATGATAGAGTGGATATGTGGGAAAAATGACTGAGTGTTTTGGTGGCTAACTTTGAGCATTTGAGCAATTAGTTTATTTTACTACTTCACCCCTATTTAATAGTATTGGCTTTCCTATGGACTCAAAAGTGATTTCTCACAAATATAAAATGAAGAGTCTTCTAGCTTGAAGCTTGAGCCAATATTGTTCCTTTCTTGCATCAAGGGGTATCTCCACATAAACCTTAAGCCGTAGCATCTTTTGAACTTTTCTGAAATATACTTGGAAAACATATTAGTCCAATGATGCATATGTTGTGATCAATTATAAAAACCACACTAGGGAGCAGTTGTGCTTTCAATACGTCTCTCTCGTGTCTATAATTTTTGATTGGTGCATGCCAACATTCTACAACTTTCATATACTTTTGGCAACCTTTTATATTATTTTTGGGACTAACTTACTTACCTAGTGTCAAGTGTCAGTTCCTGTTTTTTGTGTGTTTTTTGTTTCATAGAAATACTATATTAACTAAATTCCAAACGCGATAATAATTTACAGAGATTTTTTTTGGAATATACGTGAATTTTAGGAGTCGGAATAAATGCAAGATGATGGTCGAGGGCCCCACAAGCCAACAGTCGCGGCCTCGGGGGCATGCCCTGATGGCTTGTCGCTAGCCCTTAAGTCGGTTGGGTCTCTCCTTTGGCATCAAGAAGGATATTTTGCGATAAAAATGCCCTCAAAATTTCAGCCCTATCGGAGATATGGATCTCTGGATATTTAAGGATGGTGAAGGGCTGGAAAACAAAAGCGATAACATGAGAGAAAGAGAGAGAGATCTAATCTCGGAGGGGCTGCTGCCCTGTCAGAGCCATGTCGGCCATGGACCAAAGGAGAAACCCTCCTCCCACCTAGGGAGGAGGCCAAGGAATAATAACAAGGAGGGGTCTCTCTCCCCCTCTCTCCCCATGGTGTCAGAGCATCTTCGGGGCAACCATCATGACGGTGATCTACACCAACAACATCGTCGCCGTCATCACCACCGCCATAACCTTCCCTCATCTATATACAATGGTGCACTCTCCCTCATCCCGTTGGACCCCCTACTTGAACATGGTTCTTAATTCTATATATTGTTATCCTATGATGTGTGGCTATCCTATGATGTTTGACTAGTTCCTTTTTGTCATATGGGTTGATTGATGATCTTGGTTGATTTGAGTTGCGTGGTCTATATTGGTTATATTCTAAGGTTCTTTCCGTGAGGCGCACACATGAAATATTCACGTTGTAGGGTTTGCAATATGTTCATTATTCACTTATAGTGGGTGGCTAGAGTGGTAGAAGCTTACACCCGACTAAGGGAATTGTTTGCGTATGGGGGTAAAGACGACTTGATGTTTAATGCTATGTTTGGGTTTTACCTTAATGATCTTTAGTCCTTGTGGATGCTTTCTAGAGTACCAATCATAAGTGCATATGATCCAAGTATGGAAAGCGTGTTAGTGTATGCCTCTCCCTCATATAAAACTACAGTAATGATTAACGATCTAGTTATTAATTGCCAAGGACAATCTCGGAAATCCTATCACCAATTTTCCACACTCATTGTATTTACTTTATTGTTCTTTTTTTTTTAAAAGTACCCAACTTTTAGTTACACGTTCCTTATTACCTTGCAAACCTATGTATTACACCTACTAAGTACTTCTAGTTTCATTCCCGCAAAGTAGTTTCATACTTGTTCAAGTTAAAATAAGCGTTAGCGTGCGTAGAGTTGTATCGGTGATCGATAGAACTTGAGAGAATATTAATTCTACCTTTAGCTCCAAGTTGGGTTCGACACTCTTACTTATCAAAAAATCTACAAACAACCCCCTACACTTGTGGGTTACCACACATTAGCCCCCAAGTGCCATGTGGATTGCTTGCAACTTCATGGGACTTTGCCAATTTGGTCCAATTTTTTAGAATCATGTAGCCCTCAAGTGTAGAGTCGTGTTTCTCAAGGGGCTCGAGACTTGTACCTATAATTTCTATGCTAATCATTGGAACAATCTGAGTCTATGGTTGTCACTTTCAAAACAACTTGTAGATGAAAAGAAGCTAAAGACTGTTGTAGTGCAGAAAATGACACGACTTGAAGCTGAGAAAAAACAAGCGTATGATCTTCTTCAGCAAGCGGAACTGATTTTGAGAAGGAAAAAACCGCCATGCTGATGGGGAAAACGGCTTGAGCCTGTCACACAGGAGCTGCAAACTTTGACAAAACAGCTTAACGACATGGTTGCTGCAAAACAGCTTAACGACATGGTTATTGCAAAACAACTTAACGACATGGTTACTGCAATTTTTGGTATGAAGTGTGAACTTTCTGTTCTTTACATTCTGGGTCAAATGATTTGTCGGCTTATTTTCCTGTTGGTTTGTTCACCGTACGAAAGAATGACAATCTTGTTCAACCTCCAATTTTGAAGCTGAAAGCCATCTTCATGTATATAGAACATATTTTCATAGGATCTCTTTCTACTAATAAGGCGACAAAAAAATACAGGATCCTCCGTCGAATATTAGGGACATGCTCAAACAATTATCGACGGTTTCTCAATGGATTGAGGAACATAAGAGAACAGTAGCTTGTACGGGAGCATACTTGGCAATTGCTTGTGCCAAAGCCTATGTCCTAGAGTTTGATGTGGAAGTGGCGGGTAATGGGTCTCCCGAACTGAAAGGGGACGGCTATCACTTTAGGAAGGAAGATTTCACAAACTGTATGAAAGAGACCCGCCCTATCGCAACTCTTTTGGCAAACTAGCTGGATATTAAGAAGTACCAATCTTCTTATTCGATGGACAACCGACGTATAGGTGCCCCAAAGGAGGAGCCTTTTGAGATCATTCCTCCTCCGTGTAAGACACCCTTTTCCCCTCATGTCGACTCAACTGTTATTGTTCCTCATACTTCAGATTTTCAATCTCTATGCTCCATTGGGTGGGTGGACAAAGACCAATAGATTTATGAGGTTGAGCCGGCTGTTGTAGATTTGGGCGCAGAACGCCAAGACAAACAGGCTAAGGTAGAAGTTGCTCAAGCCACCCACCAGCAGTAATTTCAATTACTTTATTGTGGAAAAAACTTGATATGTTTTGTGGCTCCTGATATGAGCCTGTAATAGGGGTAGTGGATTTGACCTGGCTGTCGTGCCATCGTGCATGTAAAAACTTTTGAATCTGAGATGATATCCATCGTGTGGGGAAAACTGAGTACGACTAAGGAACCAGGGGCATGGGGATAAAAATCCCTATATCTTTTCAAAGCTTCTTGATTACTTGATAAGACCCCCTCCTTTGTTTGTATGGAATATGCTGCCAAGATCACAAAGATTCTTCTAATATCTTGATCAGGAAAATAAGTGGTCATCTTGTGACACAATATAAGCCGGCTCTCACATGACCCAATCAATGTTTTAACCTGGATAAGTTCGGATGCGACTTATCGTAGAGTACATGAGGTCGGAGTAGCATGGAGCGAACACGCAGGTTTAACCAAGTTTCAAAGAAGGCGGTTAAACAGCCCATGGAGTATCCTCTCTTTCAGTATACCAGCTCTCATGTGACACAAGTGTGTTTTAACCTCGATAAGTTCAGGGTCCATCAGGATTGACTTATTGAGAGTACACGGGGTTGCTTAGTCTCACTTATGCATTAGTTTCCCTACAAGCATAAAGGGTGATGTAGCACACTGACGACAAGTATTTCCCTTAGTTAAGAAACAAATGTATCAATCCAGTAGGAGGATCCACAAGACTATGTAAGCAACACCTGCACACAAATAGAAAATCCTCGCAACCCAACGCGTGGAGGGGTTGTCAATCCCTCGTGGGTAATTTAAGGATAGATTGATAGATGCAAATAAGAGTGATAGCAATTAGAACGTAGCAAGGTGTTTTGGGGGTTTTTGATAATATATATCTGAAAATAAAATATCAAATAAATTAGAAACGTGAATAGCAAAGTAGAGATTACAAATATATGATGTGAAGTAGACCTGGGGGCTGTAGGTTTCACTAGTGGCTTCTCTCGAGAAATAGAAAATCGTGGGTAGACAAATTACTATTGGGCAATTGGTAAAAAGCAAATAATTATGATGATATTCAAGACAATGATCATGTATATAGGCATCATGTCCAAGACTAGTAGACTGACTTCTGCGTGCCTCAACTTCTATTACTCCACACATCAATTGTTATCCAGCATGCATCTAGTGTACTGAGTTCATGGAGAAACGGAGTACTGCCTTAAGAACAATGACATGATGTGGACAAGATATTTCCATGTAGGAATAGACCCCATCATTTTATCCTTGATAGCAACAATACATGCATGTCATGTTTCTTTGTATCACTCAGATTGAGCACCGCAAGATCGAATCCATCACAAAGCACCTCTTCCCATTGCAAGATAAAAGATCAACTTGTCCACACAAAAACCAAATATCAGAGAATAGATACGAGGCTATAACAATCAAGCATGAATATGTTTTCATAGATCTGATCATAAACTCACAATTCATCGGATCCCAACAAACATACCGCAAAAGAAAGAGTTACATCATATGGATCCCCAAGAGACCATTGTATTGGGGGACAAAATGAGAGAGAAAGCCATCTCGCTAATGCCTATGGACCCGTAGGTGTGATATGAACTACTCACGTATCATCGGAGGAGCGCCAATGAGGATGGTGAACCCCTCTGTATCTTGTTCCTCTCTGCAACATGCTCTAGATTGTATTTCGTGGTTCTAGAACTGGCGGCAGCCAAAACAATTTTTCGTCGACTCCTCTAGGGTTTTCTGAATATTGGGGTATTTATGGAGATCAGAGGTGGTGGAGGAGGTGTGGGAGGGCCCCACCACACACTAGGCCGTAGAAGGGGCCTCTGGCATGCCCTGATGTCTAGTGGGCCACGTGGGCCCTGTCTGTTGTGCATTCTTGGTTCCCAAGTTTGCTTATGGTCGAGAGAAAATCTCTCTAAAGTTTCGTGGCAATTGGATCTCATGTGATATGGATTTTCTGCGAAGGAAAAAAATAGCAAAAAACAATGACTGGCACTAGGCACTATGTCAATAGATTAGTCCCAAAAATTGATATAAATATTCTATAAAATGATCATAAAACATCCAGCAATGATAATATAAAAGCGTGGAATAATCAAAAATTATAGATACATTGGAGATGTATCAAGGATCACCTTGTTCGAAGAAGCATCTTGTAGACAGGCACGTTTAACCCTCATTTTTTGTTGTGTTTGTCTTGTAGCCGGGTAAAGAGGGAAATTAGAATTGGCTAACTCATTCTTGGCCCCCAAGTGACCTGTGTTTCAAAGAATAAAGACTCGAGCAATTTTGTATCTGAAACAACAAAGACCCCGAGTTTCGGGGGTGCCGACTTTATTATACCGAACACAAAGCTGTATATATAGGTATGTACAATGTTGTGGAGCGAGTAGCCCTAAGTATAGTAAGGACGGAGATGAGAAATGTTCGAAGTCATGTTTGTTTCCTCCTTTGAGGTATGTGACTTCTTATACTCTCATATGTCAATTAGATAATATGACACATTGTTGAGGTCCTTGGTGATGACAAAAGTTCCCTCCCATGGTGGCAAAAGTTTGTGCCTATCTGTTTGTTTTTGAATCAAACGGAGCACTAAGTTGCCTTCCTGGAAAGTTCGGCTGTGAACTGTATGACTGTGATAGTGACGTAGTTCTTGCTGATATATGCCTGACCACAAGGCGACAAGTCATGATCCTCGTACAATGCATCAAGGGTGTCTTAGTGAGCTTGTTTATTGTTTGCTTCAACATAAGCTGCAACTATGGGGGAGTCATGTATGACATCACTTGGTAAAATTGCCTTCGCTCCATAAACCAGAAAAAATTGTGTGTAGCGAGTTGATCTATTAGGAGTAGTCCGGATGCTCCAAAGTACTAAGGGAAGTTCCTCTACCCAGAAACCCGGTGGTCGCTCCAAAGGGACCATGAGCCGGGGTTTGATCCCTCCTAGAATTTACTGGTTTGCATGATCTGCTTGTCCGTTAGATTGTAGATGTGCTACTGATGCCAAGTCAAGATGGATATGTTCTCGTTGGCAGAACTTCTCCATCGCTCCATTAGAAAAATTTGTGGCATTATGTGTGATGATGCTATGTGAGTAACCATAACGATAAATCAACTTTTTCACGAATGGCACCGTACTCTCAGTGTCACACTTACTGATTGGTTCTGCTTCAACCCACTTGGTGAACTTATCCACTGCAACCAGAAGATGTGTCTTTTTATCTGAAGACATTTTGAAAGGGCCCACCATATCAAGCCCCCAAACCGCAAATGGCCAACTTATTGGAATCGACCGTAACTCTTGAGTCGATAGATGAGTCTGTCTTGCAAACTTCTAGCAACCATCGCACTTTCGCACGATATTTTCTCCATCAGCATGAGTGGTATGCTAGTAAAATAACATGGTGATAAACTTTGGTAACCATAGATCTTGAGCTAGCATGATGACCACAATATCCAACATGGATTTCATTAAGGATTTCTCGGCCTTCAGTAAGAGAAATATAGTGTTGAAAAACACGAGTGAAGCTTTGATGGTGAAACTCGCCATTGACTATAGTCATGGACTTCCAACGTCTGACGATTTGCCGGGAGGTGATTTCCTCATGAGGGATCTCGCCTCGTGTTAAATATGCCAAATATGGTATGATCCAATCAGGAATTGCATGCAGAGCTCCCACTAGCCGTGCCTCCAGATGTGGGATAGCAATGTCCTCCTCTGATAGCAATTTAATGGAAGGATTGTGCAGCACATCAAGTAAAACATTACGTGGCACCGCCTTCGCTGGGAGCCAAGTCTGGACAAGGCATCTACAGCTTCATTGAGCCGGCAATCAATGTGATCAAATTGATAGCGCTGAAAATGACCCGCAATAACTGTGGTTGCTCGTCTATAAACCGCCATGAGAGGGTCCTTGGAATCCCAAGTCCCTGATACTTGTTGAGCCACCAAAATCCGAGTCGCCCAAACATCTGACTCGGTTGAGGTTCATCTACTTTGCCATATGTAGCCCGTTAAGGAGAGCTTCATACTCAGTTGCATTTTAGTGCATGAAAATATAAGTTGTAAGATATAACAAAATTTGTCACCTCGAGGGGAACATAAAATAACTCCAGCCCCCGAGCCTTCCAGTTGTCTTGACCCATCAAAGTGTATTGTCCACTACGTGTTATCTGGCTTTGCTTTGGGGAGTTGTAATTCAGTACAATCATTGATGAAGTACGAGTCTACCAGAGCTTGAGATTTCATGGTTCTCCGAGGCACATACTTCACCTGATATGGTCCAAGCTTGACATATGGCCTCTCTGTTTTTGATGATATATCCGAGAGGAGCTTAACTGACCACTATGATTCGACGTTCCTAGGAATAATTCTTGATCGTATGGCTAGCCATGAAGACACCAAAAACTAGCTTCTGCCAATGTTGATATCGTTGTTTTGACAAGGTCAAAACTTCGCTAACATAATAGATAGGCCTTTGCACTGGATATTCTTTCTCTGCGTCGTTGCACTCAACGATAACTACAACACTCACCGCTTCATTATTTGCGGCAATGTACGGGAAAATACGATCTTTGTCAACGGGGCGGCTAAAATGGGCGACTCAACCAACTATTTCTTCAGTTCGTCAAACCCGTCGCTAGCGGCATCGGTCTAGACAAAATTATAAGTCTTTTTGAGCAACTGGTAAAGAGGAATGGCCTTCTCACCAAGCCGGCTTATAAATCAGCTCAAGGCTTCTATACAACCCGCCATGCATCGGACGTCATTGACGTTTGCCGGTTTAGATAGAGAAGTCACTGCCTTGATTTTTTCTGAGTTAGCCTCAATGCCACGCTCTAAAACCAAGAAACCCAGCAACTTGCCTGCACGCACTCCAAAGACGCATTTGGCCGGGTTAAGCTTCATCTTGTATATGCGAAGGCTGTAGAATGTTTCCTTGAGGTCATCTCATGGAGTATCTTTCTTCTGGGATTTAACCACAATATCATCGACATAAGCATGAACGTTGCGCCCAATTTGGATATGTAAATAGTTCTGAACATAGCTCTGATAAGTAGCTAGCACGCTCTTAGTCCAAGAAGGCACGGAAACATAGCAGAAAGCACCAAAAGGGGTGATGAAAGCCGTCTTCTCTTGATCCTCAACAGCCATATTGATCTGATGATAACCAGAATAAGCATCCATAAAACACATTCATTACAATCCAGTTGTGAAATCAATGATCTAATCAATGCAAAGAAGAGAAACTAGATCCTTGGGGCAGGTTTTGTTGATATCTGTGTAATCAACATACATGTGCCAAGTGTCGTTATTTTTTAAAACAAGCACTGGATTTGCCAACCGCTCTGGGTGAAAAAATTCAATGATGAACCCGACAGCTAGGAGTCGGGCTACTTCTTCACCAATAGCTTTCTGCCTCAACTCGTTAAAACGACACATGAATTGATGGACATGATGCATGTGAGGATCAACATTAAGGTGGTGCTCAGCGAGTTCCCTCGATACACCTGGCATGTCAAAAGGTTTCCATGCAAAGATGTCCCAATTCTCATGGATGAACTCGATGAGAGCACTTTCCTATTGGGATCCAGTCTTGTCCCAATAATGAACTCCTGGGAAGAATCACCACGAGTGAAGTTCACCTACTTAGTATCCTCATTCGGCTTGAAATTCACGACATGTTTAGACTCTATGGTGGGCTTCTTACGAGAAGTCATGTCAGCAGGGTCAACATTTGTTGTGTAGTACTTTATTTCCTGTGCAGCACAAGCTGACTCTGCACAAGCTACATCCCATTCCTCGCAGTCTTGAGCGATTATTCAACTCCCATCGACTGTAACGTTACCGTTTTCCCCAACATCTTAAGCTTGAGATAGATATAGCAAGGCTGAGTCATGAACTGAGCATAAGCCGACCATCCAAAAACATCATGATATGGACTCTTAATTTTCAGCACCTCAAACATCAAACATTCACATCTATAATTGAACTCCGAGCAACATCTAGTTTGATCCAGCCAATTGGATATGCAGATTTTCCATGAAGAATGCCATGAAAAACTGTAGAGGATGGGTGGAACTTGTCCTTGGAAAGGTTCATGCATCGGAAGGTGCCATAGTATAAGATGATGATGATGCTTACTCCGTCCATGAGGACTTTGTTGAGAACATAGCCTCCCACTTGCAGCGCCACTACCATAGCTAGACCACCTAGGTTATCAAAACAAGATGGATGATCCTCTCTGCTCCACGTGATTGGGTACTCAGACCAGTTCAAATATCTGGGGTCGCTAGCTCGACCATATTGATGGCCCTCTTTTTGACCTTACTCTCCTGCTGGTATGTACTAGTGGTGAACAGATGATATTGTGTGCTGCTTAATTGCTTGGGGTTACTCTGAAAAACCAACTTGATTATCATGTTGCTGATTTCCCTATCGCGAGCGTTGTTGCCCATTGTTGTCATCGCCAAAATGTTGACAACCTGCACCTGAGCTGCCCGATTCATGAGAGCCTCGACCCGCCAAGCCCCAAGATGAGCCGCCACTAAACCCGCCGAGATGACATGTATTTCCACCACCGTTGCCTCCTTGAAATTGCTAGAAAACTTGATTCCAAAATGCCTGCATGAAGTGGAAATTTTCCCACAAGTGAGTGGATGCTTTATCGAGGAAATTGTGCTTAGGACAAGGTGCCTTGAGCGCTTGTACATAATTGTGTGGCTTCCCATTATAAGTCCTACGAGAGTTGTTATTCGATTGCTGGTTTTAAAAACCAATGTTGGTATTAGCAACAAAATCTGACCTGCCGTCCAGATGCTTGCGTTTTCCACCATTGCCCTGGTTATTATGGTTTCCCTCATGCCCAGGATTGTGTTGCTGATTAACTTTGTCATTGTCATACTTCTTCCCGTTGCCAGATTTATCCTCATCTCAACCAGGATCTTTAGTGTTGTCAGAATCAACATACCTGGTAAGGACATCTATGAGGTCTCCCATATCCTAAACCTTCTGCTTGAGGCGTCCAAGCTTCTGAACAAGTGGTTGGAAATGGCAAATTTTCTCCAAAATCAAGACAGCTTGGGCAGCTATGATACTGTCAGATGAATGGATGATTTCCGTGACCCGGCGAGTCGAGTGGTGAGCTGAATCATCCGTACGTTGTACACTATGGTGTAAGTCAACAATCATCATTGGTCTCTTGCAAGTACCTTGGAAATTCTTGATGAAATGTTCCTTCAACTGTGACCAAGAGTTAATGGAATTGGGGGGGGGGGTAGTTTTTTGAACCATGTGTGAGTCGGTCCTTCAACCATCATGGTCAAAATTTTAGCGCACACAACATCGCTAACATCAAGCATGTCTATAGCCAGCTCATAACTTTCAATCCATGCCGCCGGCTCGAGATCGGCCGTGTAATTAGGAACTTTGTGAGGACCCTTGAAATCTTTGGGCATACGCTCGCTGCGTTGACCTACACATAAGCGTTGAACTCTAATCGTCCTGTTGTTTAGACCTGCCATTGAAGAGTCCGGTGGGGTCACGGAGGGTGGTACTTGACCTGGCGTTGCTGCTGCTTCTGCTTCTCATAAGGCTTGAGTCACATCCACTATTGCTTGGGCATCCGAAACCATAGGCCGGTTTGGGGAATTCTGAGGTTGTTTCCTACGACCACTACTAGACACCGTTGTTGAATCCTGGCGACTCTTATTGTGACTTACATAAGGTGTAGAATGAACTCGGTCTCGACTATAGGAGTATTGCGCCTCTTGGGTGACTTTTGTTTTCAACATATGGATGGCGTTCCTAGCTTTGGGGTGTTTTCCGTAATCGGAAGGGCTTCAAGGTGCTGAGTCGCTACCAGTATATTATCCGCCGGGTTAGAGAGGTGACCCACCGGCGTGTGAAAACGGCATGGTGATGGTTGAGCCAGCGGTGGCTGGGTTGTCTGAGGCTACTGAGCTGTCTCATGGGGTTGCTCCACTTGAGGTTGCGCAGTCCCTGGCATGCGCTATGGAGTATCGAACAATAGGGTCGGCTCAAGGTTAATAGGTCGGTGACTCTTGTGTCTCCTCTGATGAACAGCTTCCGAGGCATCTTGGTGGAGTCCCAGCTACCATGCTTCTACCTTCAAATGCTCAATATCACCACGTATATGGGCATGTAGCTCTGTCATGCGAATGTTCTCAGCATCGATCTCGTCGTGGATCTTGGTCATCTCAGCTCGAATTTTAGTCAGCTCCGTGTTGCACTCCTCCTGGTTTTCTGATGTAACCGGTGATGCGATAAGGTTCGTCATCTCTATCATCAAGTCGGCCAAAG
Source organism: Hordeum vulgare subsp. vulgare (assembly GCF_904849725.1). Taxonomy (NCBI): domain Eukaryota; kingdom Viridiplantae; phylum Streptophyta; class Magnoliopsida; order Poales; family Poaceae; genus Hordeum; species Hordeum vulgare. The sequence continues at coordinate 351,018,103 of NC_058519.1, read as the reverse complement.
CTTGAGCCGGCGTTTTGCCTGTCTCGGCGGCTCCCGAGGCTGACGCTAACCTGGCAGCGTCGTTGTCTACATTGGTGACTGTGGAATTATGCGCCACAACGATTCCCGCCATGTAGATTACGGTTTGGTGTGTGATACGTCCATTTTGCATCATGTTATGATGTTGATATTTATCGCTTCCTTGGCTATTATTTCACTTCACGGTACAATTCTTATGCCTTTTCTGTCTTATTTTGCAAGGTTTACATGAAGAGGGAGAATGCCGGCAACTGGAATTCTGGCCTGAAAGTAGAGCAAAGTTGAGATACCTATTCTGCGCAACTCCAAACGCCGTAAAAATCAATGAGGATTTTTCCCGATTTATCAAAAATACTGGGTCGAAGAAGTGCCAGAGGGGGCGTGCAGGTGGCCACAAGCCTGCACGACGCGGCCACCCCCCCCCCCCAGGCCGCGTCATGAGGGCTTGTTGAACCCTGCAGGCCCACTTGCCCCCCTCTTTTGCTATATGAAGGGTTTCGTCTAGGAAAAAATGAGGAAGGAGCTTTTTTGTGGTTTCACCGCCGCCACGAGGCGGAACTTGAGCAGAAGTAATCTAGAGCTCCGGTAGGACGATCCTGCCGGGGAAACTTCCCTCCCGGAGGGGGAAATCGTCGCCATCATCATAAGCAACACTCCTCTCATCAGAGAGGACTCGTCACCATCAACATCTTCATCAGCACCATCTCATCCCCAAATCCTAGTTCATCACTTGTAACCAATCTCCGTCCCGCGACTCCGATTGGTACCTGTAAGGTTGCTAGTAGTGTTGATTACTCTTTGTAGTTGATGCTAGTTGGATTACTTGGTGGAAGAGTTTATGTTCAGATCCTTGATGCTACTCATTACCTCTCTGGTCATGAATATGATTATGCTTTGTGAGTAGTTACTTTTGTTCCTGAGGACATCGGATAAGTCATGCTAATAGTAGTCATGTGAATTTGGTATTCGTTTGGTAATTTGATATGTTGTATGTTGTTTTTCCTCTAGTGGTGTTATGTGAACGTCGAATACATAACACTTCACCATTATTTTGGCCTAGAGGAAGGCATTGGGAAGTAGTAAGTAGATGATGGGTTGCTAGAGTGACAGAAGCTTAAACCCTAGTTTATGCGTTACTTCGTAAGGGGCTGATTTGGATCCACTAGTTTAATGCTATGGTTAGACTTTGTCTTAATTCTTCTTTCGTAGTTGCGGATGCTTGCGAGAGGGGTTAATCATAAGTGGGATGCTTGTCCAAGTAAGGGCAGTACCCAAGCGCCGGTCCACCCACATATCAAACAATCAAAGTAACGAACGCGAATCATACTTGAGCTAAGTCACATCACTTGACATGACGAACGAACAAGAGATATTCAACCCCTACTTATGATGATAACTTTAACATGTTCGTATGGATATTTGCGACCTATTAATGCATGCTTTGAAAGTTGATTTGAACATGTCATTGCACTCAAAATTAGCTTCCCACAACTTACCTACCTATTGTTATATCATGCATTATTATTTCCTAGTTCCAAATGGGTTTCTTGCATGTACATTCAAAGTACACACTCGCTTGCCACTGGTTATTTAATTGGCCAAACATGGAAGAGCATGAATATGGAGAAGAGTTTGTTGGTGATGAACATGCGAACTAGGATGCTTCCTAGTCAGAATGCTTGTAGGGTTAAGGTAGATGGAATAGGTTTACGCTTTTGTTCAAGATTTCTGCTGCTAGCTATGTTTGGTTTGTTGGGCTTCAAGGACCTATCTATTTAAGACTTGACCTTAATGGTATTTATTTGTACCAGCCAATATGTATGGATGTAAGTTTCTTGTTATTCAGCTTCTGTGTGTTTCGTGAGCATTGATCTCTAGGATGACTGTACACGTGCATTCGGTGATCATGACTTATGAGTCGAGGTCCCCACAGAGCTAGTACGAGAGCCATCCTAACTATAAGAAGCCATAGTTAGCATGGACGTTAGTTAGGATAAAACCTCTTTCAAAGACTATACCTAGTTCATATACTTAGGAGTTTCTGCACTTCTTACCTCTTTGACTCTACTTTCAAAACTTTACTCACAACCTTCCCTTAAACCTTGTAGCTGGTCGTCGGACTCGAAGATCTCCTAGAATCTGGCTTTCCCCTAATCCTTGATGATAGCCTGGAGAAGTGCCAGTTACATCGAACACCCGTTTTCCTCTACCACGAGCACTGGGTCGATGCCACCACAAAGGACTATCACATTGATGTGGTTGTGAAGGCAAACAACTGCTCGACAAGCTGGTTCTTTAAAGGGCCACAGATGGAGACACTCGCATTAGGAGTCGAGACAACAGCACAGAAGGCACTCGTCCACCTTCGAGATATCATCCCAGAGGTGGCTGACGAGCCGGCTGCTCGCCACCTTCCTTCCAGGAAGGATGATATTCGCAAGAGTTGGACGTTGGTCCCATCCAAGGAGGATGGAACACCACTCATATTCCAGACCTACTTCAACCTCTCCGCCGATAGTCTGGCTCACAGCTTGATTAAGGATTCCGTGAAGCTCCGCAAGGAACTTCACCACACCTGCGAGCTACTTCGTCAAGCAAAGATGAAGCTAGATAGAATCAAGAAGGATGGATCTCCCAAGGCATGAAAAACTACCGCTTATAGAGGAGGAGTACCCCCAGCTATAGATGCACCCACATGTCATCGTCGCTTGAGTGTGAAGGATTATCGTGCGCTCTTCACTGACCCATGGTGAAGCGTCATCGGGATGGACCTCCTCGTTCTCCGACCCCCTCGACCGGAGATGATGCCCGTCCGGATGATGACCTAGAGGAATACTTAGAGGAGCGTGAGTACGAGGCCGAGCACTCCACCACCTGAGTCCGAGAACCCCCCTAGGGTAAGATAAGTCATGTACCCCTCATGCAAAGTTGAGTCTGTGTAATTGTTCTTATGAAATTATTTATGCTTGTTGTTTCTTTTTGTTGTTTGTGTCTCAATGCAAGTTGCGCTTTTGCCTTAGGTAACACGTAAGCGACTACATCATCCATCTTATCTTAATGTTATATGTTTGGTCTTTCAACCTCTGTTTGATCACACTTGCACTATACCAACCCCCTTAGTCGTGTTTTTATCTTATTGGTTTTCCTCTCATCTATCCCAGTTGTTTGACTTGGATGCTCCAAACAGGATAGTGACTGCAACCCGCACCAACACTTTTGGCAACCCGAGCGCCGACAACTCTAGCCAGCAGCTGGGGGTTGGTGGGTCTACTCAAGCTAGAGATCGCGAGAAGCAGCCACACGGCGACATTCCCCTGCCACGACCTCCAACGGAGAACATGACCGTAGCTTAGTTTCTCCAAGTTCTCCGGGAGGAACACCAAGCCAACTCTACTACTATGCAGCAGATGGCTTAGGCCCTTTTGAACAACCAGCGACAAGGAAGAAATGACAATGGCCCTCCACTCTATCGGAGTTCATGAGGAATTCGCATCCAACCTTTACCGAGACTACTGAACCTCTGGATGCTGATAACTGGATCCACACAATTGAGTACCTCCTTGCATTGGTCAACTGCAATGAGGATTGTTAGAAGGTTCTCTATGCCTCTCACTACCTCAATGGTACGACCAGAGGTTTGGGGGATGGATTCAAGGTCATGCAAGGTGATCATGTGATCACGTGGGCTAATTTCGAAGAAGTATTAAGCATGGCCCACATTCCCTCGGGAATCATGGCTATCAAGAAGAGGGAATATCGAGCGCTGAAGCAAGGAAGTGGCTCTGTAAAGGAGTACATGCAGGAGTTCAACCTCATGTTGATGTTTGTGCGTGAAGACATCAGCACTGAGGCAGCCAAGATAGAACATTTCATGGAAGGACTCCAACAAGCCCTTCAGTATCAAATCTCCCCCTTTCGGTGAAGATGGCGATGCCCACCTCCCACCTCCCACCTCGGTGGTCTGATGGCGATCTGGACTTCTAGCTGGCGTTTGATCCTCGCTCTCTGCTCATGCTCTCAGGTGAACTCTCACGATCTCTTACGTGGTCGTGCATGGCTCGCATGGATGGTTCCACGTTGGATCTGGATTTTTCTCCCGGTTTGGCCATCGCAGATGAGGTTTTTCAACACTCTGGTTTTCCGGTACATCCACTAAATCATCGCCGCCCGTTCATTATGGTGGTATCATTTCGTCATCATGCTTTCCGTCTCTCTGCGGATTCAGTCGCCGTCGCGCTTGAATCTGCCATTGGTGGTTCAGCCATTGAGCTGCTGGTTTCTCAACTCACAGACTCGGTTTTCTCCTTCAAGGTCTCTTGCAAGCAAGTTGGTTTTCACATTTTGGCCTTACGTTCATACAAGTGTTCGAGCTTTAATTGCTTTTTTCATCTATGGGGCAATGGTGGTCCTAATTGGCGTCGGGAATTTTCATTATGGAAGAAACAATGTGATGCAGAATGGATCATTCTTAGCCCGTCCAAAAGAAGAGCGTCTCTACGTCTGATGGCAATGCATTCCAGACCTCTTAAGTCATCTTTTATGTCGGGATCTTCTGCTTGCAAGAAATTATCTTTCGCAACCCTCCAGCAGTACGATTTTTGCAAAGGCTATCGATGCCCCATCTCTCATGATGAGCTTCTCACGCTCACACAAGCTGGTTATTCGGTCCCTCCAGAGGAGCGTGTCATCATTAGTGCACCGTCGCCGGCTGAACTCCGGTGGACATCGACATCGCCGCACATTACTTTTGGAATAGTTTGTCGGCAGGTGTCACCTTCCGGATCCGCCGGTACACAAATTGACACGAGCGATATCACCGGGATTTCTTCCTCCTCTTGCGTGGACTCGCTAATCCCTCCTCGTTAGGAGGGATTTCAAATACTTTCAAAATTGCATCGTTGGAAGGTTCAGACAGTGGGCCTTTTTCTGATCCCATTAATGGGTCTTTGGCGACTGCATCTTCAACTGGGCCAGATATTTCTTCATTGCCGGATATTCCTTCTACACAGGAGGCCCACCTGCTGTTCGACGAGTTGATTAATGGCATGGTTCAGGAGATTTTTTCTTGCATGATTTGCTCTTCTCGCGGGCATCTAGCTTCCAACTGCACGGCTTCGCCGATTTGCTCTGCGTGCGGCGGCGTGGGCCATACCAAATCTATTTGTGCTTCCTTTATGCGCAATAATTGTCTTACTTGGTAACGCAAGAGTCCCACCGCCTCCCCTGTCACTGATATCTCGAGAACCTCTGCTAATCTTGGGGAAACCACTAAGCCTGCCGAGCAGTTCCTCCCTGTCTTGTCACCCCCATCGTCTCCCAGGACTCCTTCCGAGCCACCGCCATTTACGTCACCTCCTCCTGCTACGCCTCCCGAGATGGGCAACTTTGAGCTCGACCCTATGCGCTTCGTCCCGCAGGGACATAACATCATTGTCGGAGGCCCTGATCGCCTCCCACGGACCTACATCACGCCGCCCATGCCCATTACACGCAGGCATGAAGAGTACATCACCGCTGAAGTGATGCCAGCCCCTCCTGGTGAGCTGGTTGCCCAGGTACGGCAAGAGGTTTTCGCCCTTCTGCTTAATAGGGGTTTTCACGTTCGCTCCGCCCAACCATGGATTGAGGGGGTTGGGTTGTTTGAACTCCGGGATGCTGCGGAAAGTTCTGCTATTGTTCAGATGGTTCCCCAAGACCCGGGCAACGACACTTTTGTTCGATGGATGAGGCACAATGACGGCGCAGGTTTTCGAGGTCAAGCTGGTTTTCGTCAGGGCTGCCTGATGCTTTCGGGGGTCCCTTTGGACTTCCGCAACACAAATGATCTCCGGGAAGCGGTCAACACGTTCGGTGAGTTCCACCATTGGGTCAGTGATGATCCATATTTGGTTCGCTCCATTGTCTTTGCATCCTTTCCACATGATATGCTGGTTCCGCGGAGCGTCACTTTCTCAGAATATGCCGCCTCGGGAGGTGCTAAGGTCTTTTGGCCAGCGCATGTGTATATCTTGGGAGCAGCTTTTGCCGAGCAGATGCCCAACCACGAAGACCATATGCCTCTCAATGGCAATCCCCATCCGCTTCCTGGGCAACTCGTCAACGATAATCTGATGTTTGCATTGCCGCCATACCATGATCCTGGGTGGAATGAGGCGCCGCCACCACCCCCGGAGCCAGAGCCTCAAGTTCAGGATGCAGGAGGATGGGGTTGGGAACCTGATGCTCTGGAAGCTCAACCTGCTGCACTAGAACAAGATCAGGAATCTATGGTCATCGACTAGCCAACTTCCTCTGACTCCGTCGAGGAGCTGGTCGTCGTGGATCCTCAGCCTGTTGTAGCTGGGGCCGCTGCTGTGGAGGTGGCTGCTGCTGCTGCTGACCTTGCCCCCCCCAATGGTGGCGACGCGGCGGCAGAAGGCAATGCTGAAGAAGAAGCACCAGAAGAAGCCGAGCATGCTGCGGAGGAGGCTCCTATTTTCAATCCCCTGGCGATTGTCCCCAATCAGCGGCCCCCAGTCCAGCCAACTAACCTGATTGTTGGTGCGGCCAGGGTTTTTTATGGTCCTCCACTGCCGCCTGTGATCTCCTGGTCGAGGTCTTTCGAAGCACTTATGGGTGTGGCCTGTACTATGCATGTCCCTCGCCACCTCCAGATGCCCACGGCGTTGCTGATCATGATCCCAAAGCGCTCATGGTCCTCTTCTTTTGATGATGATGCTACGAGGCCAAGCTTGGTCTCCATGGATAGCACCCCTGCTCCTTCCCCAGAGGTAACTCCTGCTAGCACACTTCCATCAACTGAGGAGATTTTCTCTTTTGAATCGCCTGCTGTAACGAAGAAGGGGCCCCGCAAGCAGGCCACGCCCATCGTCGACTCCTCAGTTCGTCGTTGCACGAGGGGTTCCATCAAGCGGGATGGTTTCAAGCCTGTGCTGTAGGAACTCCCAATGCACGTACCTAAGCGGAGGAAGCCGAAGGCCAAGCCCATGCAGGTTCCAATGGAAGAATCAACATCTCAGGAGGAGGTCCCTCCGGCAATGCCAATCCCTGTGATTCAAGCAGTTGGCCAGCAGCTTGGGATTGCTGCTGAGAAGCTTTATATGATTCGAATTATGGAAGATCCCGCTGTCTCCAAGCCCCCGTCTACTGATGTTTAATTTAATGTTGTTATTGCTCTGCTTTGCTGGTTGTTCTGTTCGTTAGACTACTACTCCCTGTCTTTTACAGCTTTCTAAACCTTGGTTGCGTGGGTTATTATGTAACTCCGCTTTTGCTATCGCTCATAGTTGTTATGGCTAGTCGATCTACGAGAAGTTGGCGCGTACTCTGTTGGAATGTACGTGGTTTAAATTCGGATCATAGGCAATGAGCAGTTCGTAACAAAATTGATGAGAGCTTGGCCTCAGTGGTTTGCTTACAGGAAACCAAAATGCAGTCCATTGATTTTCGGTCAGCCAGAAGCTTTTGCCCTAAAAGATTCGACCAATTTGCATACTCCCCCTCTCGTGGTGCCTCTGTTGGGCTTATAACTTTATGGAACTCCTCTGTTCTTACTGGAACCTTAGTTGAGTGCCAGCCCTTTGGTCTAATTATATCTTTTACCTCAAATCATACTGCTGAATCTTGGACACTGGTCAATGTCTACGGTCCTTGTCAGGGGGAGGCTGGAGACCTTTTTGTGAGCTGGCTCTGCAAGCTCAACATCCCTGCTAATGCTAATTGGATGCTGCTTGGAGATTTTAACTTTATTCGATCACCATCTAATCGAAACCTCCCTCGTGTTGATGTGAATGACATGTTCATCTTTAATGAGATCATTGGTCACCTAGGACTGTTAGAATTACCTATTAAGGGCAGATCTTATACCTGGTCCAATATGCAAGATTCACCACTGCTTGAACAATTGGATTGGTTGTTCACTTCTGCTAATTGTATTTCATCATATCCTCTTACACAGGTTCTACCTTTAGCCAAAACTGCATCTAACCATGTCCCATATGTAGTAACAGTCAACACTTCCATCCCAAAATGCAATCTCTTTCGGTTTGAAAACTATTGGGTGGAGATGGATGGTTTCATGGACTGTGTTAAGGATTCTTGGAAGATTCCCTCTAAGAAAGGCCACATCACTGCTATCTTCATGGATAAGTTGAAACACTTGAGACAGGCCCTAAAGAAATGGCAAACAACCTCTCTCAGGTCAAACTACTCATTCCTAGATGCAACCAAGTAGTGATTTGCCTTGATGATCTTGAAGAGCTTAGACCTCTGTCCAGACCCGAAGCTAACTTCAGGGTAATTGTAAAACTCCACCTAGATCATCTTTTGCATCTACGGTTCCTCGACTCGAAAAAAGAGCCACCATCAGATTCATCAAGGTTGGAGAAGAGAACACTAAGTTCTTCCATGCCATGGCAACTGAAATATATAGAAGAAATTATATTCCATCTCTTAAGCTGAATGATGGATCCATCATCTTTGATCATGAGCCGATTGCTGGGTGTTTCTCGGCTTCTTTCAAGGACAGGATGGTATCCTCTCAAGGTATTAACATGGAATTTAACCTTCAATCCCTCATTCATAAGGTGGATGGACTTGATGTTCTCACACAACCATTTTCCAAGATGGAAATGGATAAGACTGTGCAAGAAATGCCCATTGACAAAGCCCCTGGTCCAGATGGTTTCAATGGTCTCTTCTTCAAGAAATGTTGGGCTATTATTTGCTCTGAATTTTATCAACTTGCTGCTGATTTCCATTCTCGCACTGCAAAGCTGGAAAATATGAACTCATCCTATATTACTTTGATACCCAAGAAAAGTTCACCTGAGCAAGTTGGTGACTTCAGACCTATCTCTCTAACTGGGATGGGGCTTAAGTTCTTATCAAAAATGGTTGCCAAGAGACTACTGTTACAAGTTATGAAGTGCATCCACAAAAACCAGTATGGCTTTATCAAGTCTAGAACCATACAAGATTGTGTGGGATGGACCCTCGAGTACCTACACCAATGTCATCAATCCAAAAAGCCCATTGTTAACCCTCAAACTGGATTTTGAAAAGGCGTTTGACTTTGTGGAGCATGAGTTCATCTTTCAGATCCTCAGACACAAAGGTTTCAATGATAGATGGATACTATGGGTGCAACAGTTACTCACCTCTGGCTCTTCCTCAATCCTTCTAAATGGAGTTCCTGGTAGAAAGTTCATGTGCAAGAAAGGGGTCAGGCAGGGGGATCCCATGTCCCCTCTTCTTTTTGCAATTGCTCCAGACTTCCTTCAAACCTTGGTTAGTAAACTTTTGGAGGACGGCCTAATCCAGCTGCCAATTCCCTGTCATGACAAAGATTTCCCCATAGTACAGTATGCTGATGACACTCTCATCATTTTGCCTGTAGTGGAATCTCAGTTGCTTGAATTCAAATGAATGCTACTTCTCTTCTCCCAATCCACTGGTCTCCAAGTGAACTAGCACAAATCTTCCTTGCTACCCATTAACATTGATCAAGGGCAACTCCACATGCTAGCTGACTCCATTGGTTGCAAGGTAGGCTCTTGCCCTTCACATATCTTGGCTTTCCCGTTGGAACAACCAAACCAAGGATCATTGACCTCATGCCCTTGGTGGATCATATGGAAAGAAGACTCGGTGCTAGCTCCTCCTTCCTGGCTCACGGGGGCGTTTACAATACTTAAATTCAGCTCTGTCCTCGGTCCCAATCTTCTTCCTCTGCAGCTTAGATATTCCACCGGGGATTCTCAAACAGCTTGAAGGATTCAAAGGCAATGTCTCTGGAGAAAGAATGGCCAGGATCATGCCCCCTCTCTTGCTGCGTGGGACCTTGTGTGCAGACCTAAGATGAAAGGTGGTTTGGGGATCATGAATCTTGCTGTCCAAAATGAAGCTCTGCTACTCAAACATGTGGACAAATTCCTAAACAAAGCTGATATACCGTGGGTTAAGCTAATTTGGAACACATACTACCACAACACAGTTCCCCAGGGTACCTCACTTTGTGGATCTTTTTGGTGGAAGGACATCCGCAAGAGACTGGATAATTTCAGGGTTGTTACCTATGTTCATCCCAACAGAGGTGATACTTTTCTATTTTGGACTGATTCCTGGTTGATTGGTATTCTACCAGGCCTCTGGCTTCTAGGTTTCAAAGGCTATTCTCTTTTTTCATTGACTCTTTCTGCACTGCTGAGGAGGTCTTCCATGCTTTCCAAGAGAACAGTATGCTCTCCATGTTCCACTTGCCTCTCTCTGGCCAAGCCTATCAGGAATTAAGCTATGTCAACACTCTGCTCCAGGATCTTTCTTTAGACCCTTCTGCTACTGGTATCTGGCTCTGGAGTAAAGATTCTAAAGCTTACACTGCCAAGAAATACTATATCCATATACAGAGCCTATCATTCCAAACCCTCTGCTCAGTTGGATCTGGAAGAGTTGCTCTACCATGAAAATCAAGATGTTTGCCTGGTTGCTCATCATGGATAGGCTCAACACTCAGGATATGCTTGAGAGGCCCCACTGGAAAGTATCTGATTCAAATTTATGTGTTCTACGTCATGCCAAGGTAAAAGAGGATAGGGATCGTCTGTTCTTCAACTGTCTTTTCATTACCAGGGTCTGGAATTACCTTCAGATATCATGGCAGGGACACTCTATGTGGTCTACTTCATTGGCTGCAAGGAAAGACTTTCAACACCCCTTCTTCTCGGAAGTAGTCTCTACTACTTGTTGGAACATCTGAACAGTGAGAAATGCAAATGTTTTCAACCATGAGCAACCCAAGTTCAGAAAATGGAGATCTAGTTTTATTCATGATATCTCCCTTTTAGCTCACAGGATTAAAGCTAGTTTTAGGGATGATCTCCTTAAATGGTTCTCCTTTTTACCTCCTTGAGGTTTGTATCTCAACCACCCTCTCTATTATTTTGTACATTCTAATCCTCTCTTGTACATAGAACCTCTTTTTATGGGAATAAAAGAAAAGGTTGTGTGGTGATTCCCTACAGTAGTAGGTCAAAAAAAATCCCTTCAGTATCAACTCGTTGTGTGCGACTGTTCGACTTTCTTCGACCTGGTGAACAAGGCTATCATGCTGGAAGACAAGTGTCGTGCCATGGAAGACACTCGCAACCGCAAGATGATCAGCAAGGGTAGTTCTAGCAACCAGAAGCCTCGCCCCTGGTAACCAGCCCTAGCCAGGTCAACCTATCAACCTCAATAAGTCAGCCCCCTGCACCTCGCCTGAGCTACCAGCCTCAGTAGTGTGCTAATACGAGGCCAGCTTACAAGAACCCCAACAATAATGGTGGCAACACCAACAACTCATGTCAAGTTACTTGTTTTTCTTGTGGTCATCCAGGGCACTACTCGAGGTCGTGCCCCAAGAAGAAGCCAGATGCACCACGACCCATTGTGCCAAATCAAGTCCAAAGTCGTGGGGTGCCACGAAGGAACTCAACACCCCACAACCATCCCAACAATGGCAAGGTTCATGTGAATCACATCACGCTGAGGAAGCCCACGAAGACCTGCATGTCATACTGGGTACGTTCCTTGTCAACTCAACCCCAACAACAATTTTGTTTGATTGTGGTGCTTCACATTCTTTTGTACCCAAATTTTTGCACTACAAAGTGGTATGGAGCCTACACCCATGGTTGTCATATGTTGGTACAAACCCCGGGATCAGTTTTCAGGTCCAAGATACCATGTAAAGGAGTTGGGATCAACATCAACGGGGTATATTTCGTAGCGGACCTCATAGTTTTGGATTCGCCGGGCTTGGACATCATCGGCATGAATTGGTTAACCAAGCACCAAGGCTCGCTAGACTGTGCCAAGTGGACTGTTACCATGACCAATATCCAAGGAGTTGAAGTCAAGTATGTTCCCAACCCCACCTCCACTCAAGCCCCTGAGGTCAATTACCTGTCGGAAATTGAGATGGATCAAGTGCGAGTGGTATGTGAATACCCAGATATATTTCCTGATGAGCTTCCCAGAATGCCTCCTCACCGTGACACTGAGTCCATTATTGAGCAAATGCGTGGATCAGGACCCATCTATAAGAAGACCTATAGAATGGGATCCAAAGAGTTTGTGAACTGAAGAAGTAACCAGCCGAGCAGCTCAGAAAGGGATTTATTCGCCCTAGTGCCTCTACTTGGCGATCACATGTTCTATTTGTGTGAAAGAGGGACGAAACTATCTGACTCTGTGTTGACTACCATTTAACCAATGATGTCACAATAAAGAACAAGTACCCACTCCCAACGATTGAAGACATGTTTGATCACCTGAATGGTGCCAATGTGTTTTCCAAGATCGATCTCCATTCTGGGTACTACCGACTGAAGATCAGACCCCAAGATATTCCGAAGACGGCATTCGTGACCCGGTATGGCCTGTATGAGTACATGGTCATGTCATGTGGGTTAACCAATGCCCCAGCCTACTTCTTGTACTTCATGAGCAAAGTTTTCCTGGATTATTTGGACAAGTTCGTCGTTCTCTTCATCGACGACATACTCGTACTCTCCAAGTCTAAAGAAAAGCATGAGCAATATTTGAGGATGGTCCTGAAAAAGCTTCGAGAGCACCAACTTTATGCCAAGTTCAGCAAGTGTGAATTTTGGCTGCACGAGGTTGGATTTTTGGATCATGTGTTGACGACAGAAGGATTGTTAGTGGATCTTGCCAAGATTGAAGTCGTGACTGAATGGAATTCTCCAAGCAATGTGAAGGAAGTCAGAAGCTTTCTCGGAATCGCGGGATATTACCGCAAGTTCGTTGAAGGATTCTCAAGCATTGCCCGACCTATAGCTCAACTCTTGAAGGAGGACAAGAAGTTCGAATGGATGTTGAAGTGCGAAGAAAGCTTCGAGGAGCTGAAAAATAGATTGACAATGGCCCCAGTTTTGTCCACTCCCAATATTAACAAGGAGTTCGATATATATTGTGATGTAGCAAGAACCGGGCTTAGTGTTGTTCTGATGCAAGAAGGCGGAGTCATAGCCTATCTATCCAGAGAGCTGTGCCCTCACAAGAGAACTACAATCCTCACGATCTTGAGTTGGGATTTGTGGTACACACCTTGAGGACATGGCGACATTACCTTCTCGGAAAGCAATGTGAGATATACACTGACCACAAGAGTTTGAAGTATATTTTCACTCAAAAGGGATTGAACATGAGGCAACAAATATGGTTGGAGTTGATCAAATACTATGACCTCATTGTTCAATACAACCCTAGAAAGGCTAATGTGGTAGCTAATGACTTGAGAAAAAAGGCTTGTACCTTGAATGTTATGATCAAGGAAAGGCTACCCTCCTTGTATGAAGAACTTGAAAGCTTCGGATCGGAACTAGATGCACCAGGATTTCTAGCAAACCTCGAAACAAAGCCTACATTGATGGATGATATCAAGGAATCTCAGAAGGGACATGAGAGCATTGAAGGCATCAACAAGAAGATCAGAAAGGGCAAGGCCCCAGGATTTTGAGAGGATGAACAAGGAGTCGTGTGGTTTGGGAATCACATCTACATACCCAACAAAGTTGAGCTAAAGAACTTGATCTTGTAAGAAGCACATGACACTCTATATTCCATCCATCCTAGAGAGGAACAAAGATGTACCAAGACCTCAAAGTAAGATTTTGGTGGCATGGCATGAAGAGAGAAATATCCTCTTATGTAGCTAAGTGTGACATATGCCACAGAGTCAAAGCAGAGCATCAGTGACCCGCTGGATTGTTACAACCTCTCAAAGTGCCTGAATAGAACTAGGACAAGGCCGGGATCGACTTCATCACGAATTGCCCGGGTCAAGCAAAGGACATGATTCCATTTGGGTCATTGTTGATCACCTGACCAAAGTAGCCCACTTCATTCCTGTCAATACCACATACGATTGAAGCCATCTAGCCAATCTCTACATCAACCGCATCGTGAGCCTTTGATACGTCTCCAACGTATCTATAATTTTTGATGGTTTCATGCTATTATCTTGTCAAACTTTGGATGTTTTGCATGCCTTTTATATATTTTTTGGGACTAACTTATTAACTCAGCGCCAAGTGCCAACTCCTGTTTTTTCCATGTTTTTGACCCCTTTCAGAGGAGATTTTGAAACGGAGTACAAACGGAAGAAAATCCCTGAAAAGATTTTTTCTGGAACGGAAGAAGATCGGGAAGCTTGGGAGCCAAGGCAGGGGACCCTCAGGGGCCCCACAAGCCCCCACCCCACCAATAGGGGGTAGGCCGCGCCTTCCAGGCTTGTGTGCCCCCTGAGCGTCCCCTGACCTAGGGGTTGCGCCTATAAATTCCCTCAAAATCCCAAAAAAATCAGGAGATCATCGAAAGTACTTTTCCGCCGCCGCAAGATTCTGTCTCCGCAAGATCCCATCTCGGGCACATTCTGGTGCCCTGCCGGAGGGGGGATTCGACACGGAGGGCTTCTTCATCAACACCATGACCTCTCCGATGATGCGTGAATTGTTCACCATAGACCTACGGGTCCATAGCTAGTAGCTAGATGGCTTCTTATCTCTCTTGGATCTTCAATACAAAGTTCTCCATGATCTTCATGGAGATCTATCCGATGTAATCTTCTTTTGCGGTGTGTTTGTCGAGATCCGATGAATTGTGGATTTATGATCAGATTATCTATGAATCTTATTTGAGTTTCTTCTGATCTCTCTTATGCATGATTTCATATCCTTGTAATTCTCTTCGAGTTGTGGGTTTTGTCTGGCCAACTGGATCTATGATTCTTGCAATGGGAGAAGTGCTTGCTTTTGGGTTCATACCGTGCGGTGACCTCACCCAGTAACATCAGGGGTAGCGAGGCATGCATCGTGTTGTTGCCATCAAGGGTAAAAAGATGGGGTTTTCATCATTGGTTTGAGATTATCCCTTTACATCATGTCATCTTGCTTAAGGCGTTACTATGTTCGTCATGAACTCAATACACTAGATGCATGCTGGATAGAGGTCGATGTGTGGAGTAATAGTAGTAGATGCAGAAAGTATCGGTCTACTTGTCTCGGACGTGATGCCTATATGTATAAATCATTGCCTTAGATATCGTCATGACTTTGCGCGGTTCTATCAATTGCTCGATAGTAATTTGTTCACCCACCGTGATACTTGCTATTATGAGAGAAGCCTCTAGTGAACACTATGGCCCCCAGGGTCTACTCCACACCCTATTTTCAGCCTTATACTTTTCACTTCGTTGCACTTTCCGCCTTCAGATCTCACTTTGCAAACAATCTTGAAGGGATTGACAACCCCTTTTGAAGAGTTGGGTGCAAGCTTGTTTGTGTTTGCGCAGGTACTCTGGACTTGACCAGGCCCTCCTTCTGGATCGATACCTTGGTTCTCAAACTTAGGGAAATACTTACTGCTCATGTGCTGCATCACCCTTTCCTCTTCAAGGGAAAAACCGACGCAAACCAGAGAAGTGACAAGAAGAATTCCTAAGCGCCAGGGAAGGACTTTTGTTGCCACAACAGAAGAATTTCTAGCGCCGTTGCTAGGGAGGATCAAGTTAAGAACTCATCCAAGTAAGTGTCACAAACTCATCTCTTGCTTTTACTTTGTTTGCCAGTTGCCTCTCGTTTTCCTCTCCCCCACTGCACCAATTTGCATTTTTCGTTCGCCCTTTTCTCTCGCTTGCTTTCTGTTCGCTTGTGTGCCATGTGCCTTCAATATGCTTGCATCTTCGCTTGGTGAAAATCTAGTCATATGGATCCTCATCCACTTGCTAATCTCTTTAAGAGATCCAATTATGTTGATCCAATTGCTAGTGAGTTGAGTGCACTTGACTATCTTTATGGAGTTTTTCTTGATATGTGTGAATCTAAAAATCGTGATGAAGAAATTTATGAAGTGATTCACGAGGACCCCTTGAATGAAAAGCATGACTGCAATGGTTTCACTATAAATCCTATTAGTGACAATCATGCTAAAAATATGCAAAACCCTAAGCTTGGGGATGCTAGTTTTGCTATGTCCACTACTTGTTGCAATGATCATGATTGGGGTAATGATTTTTCTTATGATCTTGAAAATTTGTTTAAGCCTCATGATGAATATGATGTTTGCAATAAGATTGAAAGTGGGTTTGGAGAAGTCATGACTTTAGTTGATGATAATCCCACTATTTTTTATGAGCGTCAACTTTGCATGCATGTGGATCATGAAAAGAATATCCTTCGTCATACCTATATTGTTGAATTTGATTATGATCCCACATGTAATTGCTATGAGAGAGGAAAATATTGTGGTAGAAACTTTCATGTTACCAAATTACCTCTCGTTATGTTGAGATTGCTATTGTCTCTTTCTTCTTCCTTGCATTTAGTAACTATTGGTTGTCTTGCCAATTTGTTTTCCTATAAAATGCCTATGCATAGGAAGTATGTTAGACTTATATGTGATTTTCACATGCTTTATGATGCTCTCGTTGTGCTTCAATTCTTGTCTTTTGTATGAGTATCATTGAATTATCAATGCCTAGCTAAGGGCGTTAAACAATAGCGCTTGTTGGGAGGCAACCCAATGAATTTATATTTTTTCTTTCTGTTTTGTTGCGTCCACACCATCATAATTCTGTTGTGATTGTGTTTTTTGTGTTTCTTTTTGTGTTTGAGCCAAGCAAAACCTTTATGACTAGTCTTGGTAACGATTGTTTTATCCTGCTGGAAAAAAACAGAAACTTTTCGCTCACGAGATGATTTTTCATTTTTTATTCAAAAAGAGATTTTTAGTTGACTCTTTTTGTTGCTAGTTGATATGCCTTTTTCCCAGGCCGTCGTAATTTTTCAGATTTTTGAGGTACCAGAAGTATACAAAGTATACAGATTGCTACAGACTGGTCTGTTTTTGACAAATTCTATTTTTGTTGAGTTGGTTGCTTGTTTTGATGAACTATGGTTAGTATCGGGGGGTGCTAGCCATGAAAACGTGAGAATACAGTAGCCCAACACCAATATAGGTAGAATTCAAGTTGGCTACAGTACCAAAAGAGGTGGTAGTTTGTTTTCTTGTGCTAATGTTATCATGAGTTTCTGTTTAAGTTTTGTGTTGTGAAGTTTTCAAGTTTTGGGTGATGCTCTCATGGTCAAAGAGATAAGGAGTGGAAAGAGATCAAGCTTAGGGATGCCCAAGGCATCCCAAGCCAAATTCAAGGACACCAAAAAGCCTAATCTTGGGGATGCCTCGGGAAGACATCCGCTCTTTCGTCTTCAATCCATCGGTAACATTACTTGGAGCTATATTTTTATTCACCACATGATATGTGTTTTGCTTGGAGCGTTTTGTATCGTAGGAGTCTTTTCCTTTTGTTGTGTGACAATCATCCTTGCTGCACACCTTTTTGAGAGAGAGAGACATGCACTCATCGTGATTTTGCTAGAATGCTCATAGTGCTTCACTTATATCTTTTGAGCTAGATACTTTTGCTCTTGTGCTTCACTTATATATTTTAGAGCACGGCGGTGCGTGATTTGGTAGTTGGCTTATTCTATGAAAGTAGTCCCAAAGGTGATAGATACCCAAAGAGGATGCAAAAACCTCCATCTTCATGTGTATTGAATAGAAAGAAAAGTTTTGGTTCCTCTCAATTAGTTTTGAGACGTGGATTTGGTAATATTAAGAGCTATGTTAGTAGGGTGTTGTGAATCTAGAAATACTTGTGTTGAAGTTAGTGATTCCCGTAGCATGCACGTATGGTGAACGCTATGTTAGGAAGTCGGAGCATAATAGATCTATTGATTGTCATCCTTTGTGTTGAGGTCGGGATCGCGCGATGGTTAACACCTACCAACCCTTCCCCTCGGAGTATGCGTTTAGCACTATGTTTCGATTACTAATAAAAACTTTCGCAACAAGTATGTGAGTTCTTCATGACTAATGTGAGTCCATGGTATAGATGCACTTTCACCTTCCACCATTGCTAGCCTCTCTAGTGCCGCGCAATTCTCGCCGGTGCACAAACCCACCATATGGCTTCCTCAAAACAGCCACCATATCTACCTACTATGGCATTTTCATAGCCATTCCGAGATATATTGCCATGCAACTCCCACCGTTCCGTCTCATGACTTGTGTCGTAACTCTCATATTACCATTGCATGATCGTAAGATAGCTAGCGAGATGTTTCCAACGTCATACGCCATGCTAGATCGTTGCACATCCCGGTAGACTGCCGGAGGCATTTCCTATGGAGTCATCATCATTGTGATCTTTGAGCTGTGAGTAAATAAAAGTGTGATGATCATCATTATTAGAGCATTGTCCCATGTTAGGAAATAAAAAAAGAGGCCAAGGAGCCCAAAACAAAAAAGAAAAAAGAAAAAAGAGAGGCCTAAGAGCCCAAAGGAAAAAAAAGAGAAAAAGAGAGAAGGGACAATGCTACTGTCTTTTTCCACACTTGTGCATCATGATAGCACCATGTTCTTCATGACTGAGAGCTTCTTGCTTTGTCACTACCATATGCTAGTGGGAATCTTCATTATATAACTTGGCTTGTATATTCCAATGATGGGCTTCCTCAAAATTGCCCTAGGTCTTCGTGAGCAAGCAAGTTGGATGCACACCCACTAGTTCTCCTTTTGAGCTTTCACATACTTATAGCTCTAGTGCATCTCTTGTATGGCAATCCATACTCATTCACATTGATATCTACTAATGGGCATCTGCATAGCCTATTGATACGCCGAGTCAATGTGACTATCTCCTCCCTTTTTTTTGTCTCACGGCCACCACCACACTCTTTTCCACCTATAGTGTTATATCCAAGGCTCGCGCTCATGTATTGCGTGATAGTTATAAAAAGTTTGAGAAAGTAAGAGTGCGAAAACAATTACTTGGCCAATACCGGGGTTGTGCATGATTTACATTATTTGTGTGAGGATAATGGAGCATAGCCAGACTATATGATTTTGTAGGGATAACTTTCTTTGGCCTTGTTATTTTGAAAGTTCATGATTACCTTGCTAGCTTGCTTGAAGTATTACTATTTTCATGTCACTCGAATTTTTGATGTCACTCGAAAGAAGTTGCAAAGGACAACTATGCTAGGTAGCATTCCACATCAAAAATTCATTCTTTATCACTTCCCTAGTCGAGGACGAGCAGGAGTTAAGCTTGGGGATGCTTGATATGTCTCCAACGTATCTATAATTTTTGATGGTTTCATGCTATTATCTTGTCAAACTTTGGATGTTTTGCATGCCTTTTATATATTTTTTGGGACGAACTTATTAATTCAGTGCCAAGCGCGAGTTCCTATTTTTTCCATGTTTTTGACCCCTTTCAGAGGAGATTTTGAAACGGAGTCCAAATGGAAGCAAATCCCCGAATTTTTTTTCTGGAACGGAATAAGATAGATCCAAGGCAGGGGGGCCTCAGGGGCCCCACAAGCCCCCACCCCGCGGCCAGGGGGGTAGGCCGTGTCATCCAGGCTTGTGGGCCCCCTGAGCGTCCCCTGACCTAGGGGTTGCGCCTATAAATTCCCTAAAAATCCCAAAAAAAATCAGGAGATCATCGAAAGTACTTTTCCGCCGCCGCAAGCTTCTGTCTCCGCAAGATCCCATCTAGTGCACGTTCTGGTGCCCTGTCGGAGGGGGATTCGGACACGGAGGGCTTCTTCATCAACACCATGACCTCTCCGATGATGTGTGAGTAGTTCACCATATACCTATGGGTCCATAGCAAGTAGCTAGATGGCTTCTTCTCTCTCTTGGATCTTCAATACAAAGTTCTCCATGATCTTCAAGAAGATCTATCCGATGTAATCTTCTTTTGCGGTGTGTTTGTCGAGATCCGATGAGTTGTGGATTTATGATCAAATTATCTATCAATCTTATTTGAGCTTCTTCTGATCTCTCTTATGCATGATTTCATATCCTTGTAATTCTCTTCGAGTTGTGGGTTTTGTATGGCCAACTAGATCTATGATTCTTGCAATGGGAGAAGTTCTTAGTTTTGGGTTCATACCGTGCGGTGACCTCACCTAGTGACAGAAGGGGTAGCGAGGCACGCATCGTGTTGTTTCCATCAAGGGTAAAAATATGGGGTTTTCATCATTGGTTTGAGATTATCCCTCTACATCATGTCATCTTGCTTAAGGCATTACTCTGTTCGTCATGAACTCAATACACTAGATGCATGCTGGATAGCGGTCGATGTGTGCAGTAATAGTAGTAGATGCAGAAAGTATCGGTCTACTTGTCTCGGAGGTGATGCCTATTGTATACATCATTGCCTTAGATATCGTCATGACTTTGCGCGGTTCTATCAATTGCTCGACAGTAATTTGTTCACCCACCGTGATATTTGCTATTATGAGAGAAGCCTCTAGTGAACACTATGGCCCCCAGGGTCTACTCCACACCATATTTTCAGCCTTATGCTTTTCACTTCGTTGCACTTTCCGCCTTCAGATCTCACTTTGCAAACTATCTTGAAGGGATTGACAACCCCTTTTGAAGCGTTGGGTGCAAGCTTGTTTGTGTTTGCGCAGGTACTCTGGACTTGACGAGGCCCTCCTTCTGGATCGATACCTTGGTTCTCAAACTGAGGGAAATACTTACTGCTCCTGTGCTGCATCACCCTTTCCTCTTCAAGGGAAAAACCGACGCAAACCAGAGAAGTAACAAGAAGAATTCCTAAGCGCTAGGGAAGGACTTTTGTTGCCGCAGCAGCCTTCACGAAGTTCCAAAGGAGATCGTGCCATACCAAGGTACCTAGTTTACCTCAAGATTCGGGAAGCAGTTTCAAGAAGCCATGGGAACCAAGCTATCCTTCAGCACCACTTTTCACCCTCACATCAGAGGACAAATGAAACGACTAAATCATATACTCGAATATATGCTTCGTGCTTGTGTTTTGGCATATGGAGCCAAGTGGGAATATTGCTTACCATTTGTCGAGTTCTCCTACAGCAACATCTACCATTCGATCTTCAGATGGCACCATTTGAGGTCTTGTATGGATTCAAGTGCTGCACTCCCCTCAACTTGTCAGAAACGGGGGAAGGACTAATCTTTGGTCCAGACATCCTCCGCGAAGCTAAAGAATAAGTTAAACTCATCAGAGAATGTCTAAAGACGACCAAGTCAAGATAGAAGAGTTATGTCGACTCCCACCACCGAGAAGTAAACCTCAACGCCGGAGATCATGTCTATCTCTGAGTCACACCTCTCAAGGGAAACAAGCATTTCCACGTCAAGGAAAATCCTGCACCAAGATACATATGCCCCTTCAAGATGACCCCAAGACAAGGAGAAGTTGCCTACCATCTAGAACTACCTTCCGAGCTTTCTGATGTGCACAACGTTTACCACGTGTCACAACTCCGGAAGTGCCTCCAAGTTCCCAACCGCCCCGATTTCTACAAGGACATCAGCATCAAGCCATTAACCTTCAACCATAGCTCACTTATGATGAGAGACTAGTTCGCATCTTGGATGAAACCGAGCATTGCACTCAAAGTCGCACAATCAAGTACTTCAATGTCCAATGGAGCAACCACACTGAAGGAGAAGCAACCTCGGGGCGTGAAGACTATCTAAGATCCGAGTTCCCTTATCATTTTAGCGCTTAGCCTAGGAATCTCGGGGAAAATTCTTGTAAGGGGGGATAGGTCTGTCACACCTTGTGTTTGTACCACTTGCTATGACTTGACTTATAAAAAGTTAGACCAATTAACTATTTATGTGCTTGTGATGTTTGACTTGGTGGCTATTTTCTTGAGTGCTTGATTGTGTTCTAAATCACCAAAAATTCTTCTTCTCTCAAGACTCATATCCTTAACCCAAACCTTTGCCCAATGATCGTGCCATTTGTATAGGACTTAAAACTATTTTTATAAAACATTATTTTTACCAAAAGGTATTTACTTAATTTAAGTTTTCAAACCCCCCTTAATTGAGGTTTGTACTACAAGTCCTCTAATTAGGGAAGATGTTTTGCCTCAAACATTTTGTGTGGATCCTTTTATTAGAAAGACTTCCCAAAAAACAAAATATTTATTTTAAAGTTATTTTCCTATTTTATTTAAATACCTTTTTGTGAGGCCAGGAATGGTCTTTTATAGGGGAAAAATATTTTATGCTTTCAAAATATTTGAGAAATTTAGGAAAACTCAGTGGGCATATAATTTTGATATATAGGAGTTTCAACACATGGTCGGGTTCAAAATATTGCACAAAACCCTTCAAAACCCTTTTGCATATTTCAAGCTTTTGAAATATTTCCACACTCAATATTCTCAAATAATTACACGAAAAATATAGAAAGTCACACATGATATATGTGTTGACCATGCCAAGTTTCATCTCAATACAAATTGATTTGGTTCACCAAAATATTTCAAAAACATCTCTGAACAGATCTAGACTTGGGCAAGTTTACATTATCAGGTTTCTCCAATTTCTCTCAAACTTTGTAGGAGTGATCTAATCCTCAAATGATGCTGCTACACCAAGTGGTGAATTAGGGAGGATATATTTTCTTAGCTAGATCTAGAGAAATGTGATTCAACTAATTTCTATGGTTTACAAAGTTGACACTTTCAACTTTCCTCAAATGAGCTCAAACCTTGTGCCCCCTGTCATTTTTACCCATTATTGGATGATTTTACTTCTCACTTCAAATGAGAAAGTTTACCCTGCCTAAGCATCTATCAAACACCTTCTGCATAATTCCAAAAATCCATGTTTTCACCCCTTCCATTATTTCCCTTCACCTCAAATTTTTATTACAGCTCTATCACAACCCCGAGAACCCCGGACAACCTTGCCTTGGCTCTTGATACATTATTGGAGGGGTAAAACACCCAAGTCCACCCCTGGACAGCAACAATCTCTCTCTCCCTCGGCTTTCTCAGCCCCTCTGACCTCCCATTTGCCTTTGTTACCTCCTACACCAACCATGGCATCTCTGGTAGCTCACAGACACAACAGCATAAGAGGCACACACGAGAGCGCGTGGATGTCGGCCAAACAGGCACTCTGGAGCATGCAGCTGCGCTCCAGATAGTTGATCTCGCACCCCCGACCTCCTAAGGTCCTCCCCGCGCGGCAACAGTTGTGTCTCGATGTCCGTGTCGAGCCAAGCCCTTGCCCCCTCCTCTCTCCCCCTTTGGTAGCCTATGCAGCACGCTCCTAACACCACCCTGCTCGGCCAATGCATGACGTCGCACGCGAGAGCGCCAGATCCCCTCCTCTCTCCCTCCATACCTTCCTTAGGGTCGTAGCCAATGCCCGGGGACGACTTGGACATGATCCAGGAAACGCCCGTTGCCTCTCACAATGACCATGACCATGCTAGAACTCGGTCCATGGTGCGCCGGTGGTAGAGCTATTTAAGACACCCTCGAGATCCCCTTTCCCCTCTGCTCGCCCTCTCTCCCTCCTAATCTCCCCCAACGCCACCCACTCAACCTCCTGAGTCCCCTACGCTCGGATCAAACCAGAGCTTCGCCGCCTGGGGTCTTTGGTGATCTCGAGGTAGAGAGTATCTCCAACCCGCAGTCTTGTCCCGGAAATCCTCCATTGCCCTCCACACCATTTACCCTCTCTTTCCCGTGCAATTTGCATCCAGATTTGTCGATGGTGACAACTGCTCGAGGCTTCTCTGCCGTGGCCTCCTTGTCTCTGGCGACACAGACCTCTCCAGCGGCCACCTAAACCACCAACCGGACAATGGGAGCGCGAGGAATCCATCCTTGTTCTCATCTCCCTCGTAGTGGATGGAGTCACCGCCGATGAGCACCGCCACCTCCCTAGGTGGAGGTTGACGAAAACCCTGTGGGGGCCCACGTGTCAGCCTCCCGTCTCTCTCTCTCGTGTCCCCTCTCTCTCTCGCGTTTGGGCCCCGCCTGTCGGGTTTGAACCTTGACACACGTGCATGCTTGGCTCGCTCGGGCCAGATTCACTAGCTACACCGGCTCTGCCAACCAATTCTGGCCCAAAGGCACACAACCTTTTTCCCTTTTCTTTTTATGTGGTTTCCCAACAATTCTACACAAAAGCATAATGGTCCAAAATCAAAAACACCACCTCCTAAATTCTTGTGATATCCTAAGCTATTTCATGATGCCACTTGTGCAATTTTGGAAAAAAAGGTTTTATACATTTTTTTATTTAAAACCTTGTTTTAAACATTTGTACTCTCTCTTAAAACACTTTTCACCACTTTTTGTATTTCAAAACCAGAGACTAGTAATTTTTGTAATAGTAATAATCACCTTAGTATTTTACAAAATTGAGTTGACATTTTTCCGAGTGTTGTATTTTTCCTATTTTTGTTGTGATCTTATTTTTTCCCGTTTTTATTGCAATGGTAGGCTGCGTTGTCAACAAAGCAATTGGATCAAAATATTTTGAAGACTTCAAAGACCTTGTTGATCCAGGCAAGCAGCCCTTTGACCATGTCTAAAACTATTTTATGCATGGCATATAGCACTTCGTTCCGTTGCATTAAATCATGATGAATCAGTAACCCCCGTGGTTGGTTACCTTTGCTACTTTCCTCGTTGATACTTGCATCATGCACGACCATACCTTATTATGAGGGTTGTTAGGGTGGGAAGTAGTTAGGATGCTTAGTACTTGCTACATAAGTGGGATGGGAAAATGCATGTTGCTGGAAAAGGAAGGATTTCAAATACATTTCGGAAACCCCGTCGGGTGCCACTAATGCCCGAGGGAGATGATGTTGAGCTAGGTAACCACTTGAGAAAGAAGTGTTGTACCATAGAAAGTTTTGTGTGTGTTTTGAAAACGGATTAGATTTAAGATATGTCGACCGTTCGAACCTTACATGTGCGACCAAGATACCCCTTTATAGTATGGGGCTTTGTTCTAGCAAAGAGCCCACATTACTAGTGGTGGGAGAGCCAAGACACTCTCTTGATACGGGGTCGTGCTAGGTAGGGCAACCATGGGCTGTTTTTACACACACCAGGCACACCGTTGTGTCCCCTGAGGGATGGTACGATCTTGAGCGAGTCTCGTATGAAGTACATCATGAGGACGTGGGCCAATGAGTGGACTCTTTGTTTAGTGTCTCCAGCGGAAAGGCATTGTTCGGGTGCTTACCTTGGGTATGTAATATACCTCGATTCATGGATGACATGGAAGTTCCCCGAGTCTTGTGGGTACACTGCACAACATTTGTAGAGTGTAAAACTATTCGAATAGTCATGTCCACGGTCAAGGATAGGTTGGGCGGTGTTGATTAAACTACGTCTAGATGTTTTCACAAACTTGGTGAGTGTGTGTGAGAAAGATGATACTTGATCTAAGTCAGATGACTTGACATGACGAATGAACAAGAGATAATCAATCCGTACTTACGATGATATGTGTAACTTGTTCGTATGGATATCTGCAACCTGTTGATGCATGCTTTGAAAGTTGATTTGAACATGCATTGCACTCAAAATTAGCTTTCCACAACTTGCCTACTTAGTTCTATATCATGCATTGTTATTGCCTTGTTCCAAACATGGGTTGCTTGCGAGTATATTCAAAGTACTCATTAGCTTGTCGTTGGTTATTTAATTGGACACGCATGGAAGAGCAGGAATATGTAGAAGAGTTAATTGGTGACGAACATGCGAACTAGGACGCTTCCCAGTCATAATGCATGTAGGGTTAAGGCAAATGGCCGCTGCTAACTATGTTTTGTTTGTTGGCCTTCGAGGCCCTAACTATGTAACACATGACCTTAATGATACTTATTTGTACCATACGGTATGTATGGATGTAAGACTCTTGTTATTCAGCTTATGTGTGTTTAGTGGGCATTGATCTCTGGTATCAGTGTTCACGTGCATTCAGTGATCACGACTTATGAGTTAGGGTCCCCACAAAAAGGCCCCATGGACTAACATTGTATACAAGAATCTACACTTGAAGGCAAAGGCTCAAGCCATCAAGATTGGATTCTTTCCATGCATGGCCAGGCCACCTATGCCAAAGCATCTAGATCCATCAAGCATCCTTGGGTGTCCTATTGCTGAAGAAACTTCTGAAGAGGATACAGAACAGCCTCATGTGATTGATCCGAATCCAATGTAGAAAACAAAGGCTTCAACACCTTAGGCTTCAAAGGCTTCAAAGGCATACGCCACAACACCCCAGGATTCACGATCAAGGTCAGTTGAACCAGCTGAGACACAGGATGAATCACGCACTACAAGAAGACTGAAAAGGAAAATAGTTGTCGCTCGTGGCGTGGAGCCATCCATCATCGTGATGGACAATGCCAAATTGGTTGAACTTTTTGATGATGAATTAGATGATGAAGCTTTGGCCAAGCTTATTTAGCACAAGCAGGAAGAGGGCAAACATCTTGAATAGTTGCCTCTACTTTATGCACATATCCTAAACCAATTCATTGAGGAATGGTTTGCTGGCCCTCAATCTCCATTGAAGCAATACAGCTTCCTATTGGGCTCAGTGTCACCTTCCAAGGGTTGATGAATGAAGAACTATTGGTTGTACAGAACGTAGTTTAGCAATGCGACAAGATTCACCATGAAAAGGTTATGTTCAAGAAGAACATGCACCACCTGATTGTTGAACAAATCCAAGGCTATCACACTATGATGGCAGATTTCAAAACTAAGTTTGAAAGGTGTCATGAACTCGCCAAAGATGCCCTAGCGCGTCTGAAAAAGAAATATGAGAAGATTGTCCATGCTCACAATGATATCCTGAAGAGAAAAGCACTTGGCTAGCCAGCGCTGGACCCAAGAATTATTGAGAGGTCAAGACAAGCTTCTATGTCTTTGAGACAGTATGCACCATCCAGTCAAGACACACCAAGCATTATCTTCCCAACTGGGTTCACTGGCTCAAGGACACCTCCTCCTTCCTCTAATGTGTCAAGCAAGAAGACAAAACAGGCTAAGGTTGAAGCCCAAAAACGAAAATATGTGCCAGCTACTGAAGCTAAACCCGCGAAGAAGATGAAGACAAAGAAGAGAAAGTCTTCAAGCTTGTCCCAAGTCCCCAAGCCGCCTAAAGTTCCCTCATCCACTCCACATGCTCGCGAGGAGCCCCTTCTATTGACACATATCTCCATGGCTCCTCTTGCATTTGAAAGTGTTGATAGACACATAATTGTTCATGACTCTACTACCACACATGCCCTAACAACTGTATATATCCCAGCTGCTGAACCCACCAGAGCTGAAGACATTGCTTCTGCTGAAGACAATGTTGCACAAGACCGAGTGCCTCAAATTGATGGACTACCGGTACCATCGCTACTACCAACTTTCGGTGAACATGTGGACATTGGCTGCCCTCCTACACCAATTGTCCCTCATATGTTCTGGGAATAAATCCACCCCAACTCCCCCATACAGGAAGTCATTCCTCGCACTTTGCCTACCCCTTTTTTACTCCAGTGCTGCAATAACCCGTGTCTCCATTTGAATAAATGGATGTTGAAACTCCAGATCAGGTGTCTCCACTCAAAAGGCTTAGCAGAGGACCAATTCCTATTATATATTTAATGACAAGCATACGTGAAGAGGAAGTGCATACTAACCCAATTGCATGAGTCAAGGATATTCCTAGGTTTGAAGACTTTGCTGACGAATAACCTGAGAACGAAGCCAAAGAAGCCAAAGACATTGATGTTGCCACTACTGTTGCTCCTCTAGATGAACGACTCATAGAAATCACTAAGGGCGAAGCTAATGCTCCATCTCTTGATGGTCCTCCTATTCCTGCCACGCAATCGGCTGGCGACAATTCTAAAAACATTTTCATGACTCACAATAGGAAAGGAGAGATGGTGCCAACCAAATGGCCCAAGCTACTTCCACCACCAAGAATGGGCCCTCGGTATGAATTCAACATTCATCGTCACCCAAGGGTCATTAATCCGATGCTAAGGCTTACAAGTCTTCGACAACAAGGACCGTTGCGTCCTCTTGTATTTAGTGTCAGGCACTTCAGACTAAACAACATATTCATTAACTCTGATCGGAATCCCTACAAGCATCAGAAGATTCGGTCTAGTTTGTTCTAGAGTGAACCACAATGCACATACTATACATGTGTGCTCTATTGACACAATAGGTTATTCCCCACAAGCATCTTAGCTTTGAAGCCATGAGTGGTCTTCCTTGTTTTGATCAAGCCCTCGGTGTCTTTAGGATGTTGTATTGTTGCCCTTCGTTGTTGATCATGAAGACTACAATGAACAACTCATACTTCAATTTTATGCAAGTAGCCATATCTCTGGCTTTGGGAGAGACCTAAAGACATGGGCAATGGACTTCCTGATCCTTGATGAGCATCTCAAGGCTCCAACTATGGAATTCTTTGCCACCACTCCACTTGTTGCATTAGGCAAAGACCTTCATCCATAGTCTGCTGCTTAGGTTGAAGCTATAAAGAGTATCTTCCAAATGCGTGAGCCCAACATGACTGAAATGCTGACACTCATGAAGCCATTGGCACCAGATGAAGACTTTCCCACAACATTCTTTGTTAATTATCTTCAATATTTGTCTAGGACTATCTATCATATTCTTCGGCATATTATATGGCCTACCAAAGGGCATTCAGCTTCATGCAAGCTGGAAGGCACACTAATGACATTGATCTATAATACAGTGTATGGTGTAACGTTTAATCTTCGAGACTTATTCTTGTGCAACCTTGCCACTAATGGAATCAATCTCTTTGTGCCAAAGATCTATGCTCCATGCATCATGAACTTTATCAAGCACGGAGCAAACACAAGGTATTTGCCCTCTACTTGCAAGCATGGTATATACCTCGTGGATGTGGAAGTCATTCATGAAGACATTTACCCATCCAAGAGGAAGAAACCCATTATAAAGGCACCAATGGCACTGCTAACACTGAAGGGCTTCTCATTCATCTCATCTTGCCAGAGCAAAGCTGATTGGGTCAATTCACCGTCCACAACCCAGTGCTAATGCCACTGAAGCCACTGCTAGCACTCTGCCTCAACAGCTCCAACCCACAACGGAACGTGCCATGACTCATCATGAGCTTCTAGTCTCTCTTCATCAGAAGCAAGATTGGCACCATGAGTTGACGAGAAGACAAATGCAACCCCTTGCGACAGCTATCAATCGCATTTGCAAACTCTCCACCAAGAACACCTTTGTGGCCCATGAAACATGCTGGTGTTCCTGGAAGACACTGACAATGTTGGCTCCTGAGGATGATCTTCCTGAGGATGTCTTTGACAAATACTTCAGATTATGTGCTCCTCCTTCTCGCATGGAGAAGTGGTGCAAGATGCCATCTTTCCAAGATACTTGCTATTCTTCTTCAGCATCGTGGTTCATTTCTATCATATCATCTCGGCTTGCCTGTTGACAATAAATAGTCCACCCACTCCACCATAAGTTGGTGGCTGCTCAGAGTTAGATACGGTTGTTGTCATTTTGGAGCAACACACCACGAAGACATTGAGAGAGAACTATCATGCGAAAATTAACCCAAACACCTAGAGCCAGAGTGTTTGAGCATCATCGGAGTCATTAAGTTCTGAGTGAACCGAAGACTTGTTACACTTGAA
The DNA here is from genome assembly GCF_904849725.1 of Hordeum vulgare subsp. vulgare. Classification (NCBI taxonomy): domain Eukaryota; kingdom Viridiplantae; phylum Streptophyta; class Magnoliopsida; order Poales; family Poaceae; genus Hordeum; species Hordeum vulgare. The sequence continues at coordinate 350,988,474 of NC_058519.1, read as the reverse complement.
GAAGATGATCTTCCAAACGTTTAGGTGTCGTGGTCTAGAGCATTGAATAGTCATTGTGGATTATCGGGTGACCTAGTTTATACGTGTTTTGGAAGTCTCCCCTGAATACTTACCTAACTAATTGGCATGGTCTAAGTGACCTCGGATCAAGAGGAAGAAGGTGAGACGAGGTCTTCGAGTTCAATATCAGCCTGCCCAACCAGATGTACAATTGTCACAACAACTGCAACTGGTCCAACAAATCATGTGTCTTCGTCAAGCTACTTCTTCTATTATTCACTCTCTTACTTTTTGTACTCTACTATGAAGCCATTGCTTGATCCTCTCAATTCAAAGACATGATCCAAAAACATTCATGAACTGCCATTTATCTTCATTCTACCAAAGTTTATCTTCGGTACATCTTAGTGTGCTTGATGACTATGCTATACCTTCTTGAATGTATTTGTAGTATTCCATGCTTTGTTTAGATCCTTGATTGACGTCCCAACTTGATCTTCTTTCGCTTCTATATAATTTGAATACATCTATTGTTTCAAAGATTTTCATTAATCGATCCCAACTTGATCCTATGCACCCTCCGCCCTCTAGTCGATAACTAGCACTTTCACATTGTCTTCGCCCTTGATAGATGGAGGAATGATGACCTCAAGTTCAGGTTCCTCATGCATGATTTCACCAGTGCCCATCAGCTTAATAGCTTCTTCATGTGGAAGTTCATCGAGCATAGGTGGCAGGTGCTCTCTTTGCGAGACATTAGTTTCGTCGAACCACACATCTACAATTTAAACCTCTTTGTTGTGAAAAGTGTTGAAGACTCTATAGGTGTGTGAATCCTTTCCATACCCAAGCATAAAACCCTGATACATCTCCAACGTATCTATAATTTTTTATTATTCCATGCTAATAAATTATCATTCTAGGATATGATATGCTCATTTTGCTACATGAATTATTATTAATATTTGTGTTGATCCTTTCCATTAACCATTATTATCATACAATTCTTATTCCATTTCTCTTTGAATACGCAAGGTACATCACTGAAATAGAAATATCTCCAAACTGGAATTCTAAACCGGGAAACCGAGAAAAAGGCAGAAAAATCAACTTGCTCCAAATGACCTGAAACTTTACACAGATTATTCTATGATATTTGAGAATTTCTGGGCCAAAAATATATAGGAGAGGGACCACCATCTCGGCACAAGCCAACAACCCCCCTGGCCGCACCCTGATGGCTCGTGGGTCCCCTACTGGCCCTCTGCGACCATCTTCTCATATATGGTGTGTTTTACCCTAGAAAAAAAATCAAAAAATAACTTTTGGGATGAAGAGACGCCGTCTGAGGTGGAAACCTGGGCAGAGGGCCTTTTTCCCTCCGGTAGAGAGATCCTGCCACATGAATTCCCCTCCGAGAGGGGGAATCGAAGCCATCGTCATCACCAACACTTCCTGCTTCATGGGCGGACCAATCTTCATCAACATCTTCACCAGCACCATCTCATATCCAACCCTAGTTCGTCACGTGTATTCAATCTTTGTCTCAAAACCTCAGATTGGTACATGTGGGTTGCTAGTAGTGTTGACTACATCCTTTACTTGATGCTTGTTGGATTACTTGGTGGAAGATATTATGTTCAGATCCTTAATTATTATTATTACAACTCTGATATTGAACATGTTGATGACGTGTGACTAGTAATTATTGTTCCTGAGGCCATGGGGGAAGTCTTGTTATATGTAATCGTGTAAAGTGGGCATTCGTTCGATATTTTAATGATATGTATGTTGTTACTTCTCTTAGTGGTGTCATGTGAACGTCGACTACCTGACACTTCACCATGTTATGGGACTAAGGGAAGTCATTGTGGAGTAACAAATAGATAATGGATTGTGAGAGTGACAGAAGCTTAAACCCAAGTTTATGTATTGCTTCGCAAGGGGATGATTTGGGTCACCATGTTTCATGTTATTGTTAGATTATTCTTAATTCTTCTTTCATAGTTGCGGATGCTTGCGAGAGGGGGTAATCATAAGTAGGTTGTTAGTTCAAGTAAGAATATCACCTTAGCACCGGTACACACACATATTAAATAATCAAAGTAGCAAAGATGAATCAACTTAATATGATGAACATGACTAGACATAAATTCTCATGTGTCCTCGGGAGTGCTTGCTTTATATAAGAGAACTTCCAAGCATGTACTTAGCTATAAAAAGGATTCGTCTACCTTACTGCACCTTTGCTACTATTTTTACTTGTCACTTTTTATGAATTATATGTCTACAAAACTATATATCACTGTTACTTACATCACTTGTTGGGTTTGACAATCTTACTTATCATTTCCTTATGCTCCTTGTTGGGTTCGACAATCTTACTTATGGAAAGGACTACCATTGATCTCCTATACTTGTGGGTCATCAAGACCCTTTCTGGTGCTGTTACCGGGGAGTGAAGCGCCTTTGGTAAGTGGAAATTGGTAAGAAAACATTTTCGGTACTCGCTGAAATGTACTGTTACTTATCACTATGAACGATCACCCTTTGAGTGGTTTATTTGGGGCATCTTCGCCAGGAATGGAAGTTGAGGAAATTGTTCTTCAACCTGTTGAACCTACTGAAAATATTTATTATGAGATTCCTTCGGGTATGGTAGAGAAATTGTTGGCTAATCCTTATAATGGTTCAACTCATTCTGATTACCATTTGATATATGTCGATGAGATTTGTGGATTGTTCAAGCTTTCAGGTTTACCCGGGGACAAATTTAAGAAGAAAGCCTTCCCTTTATCTTTGGAAGGAAAAGCACTAATGTGATAAAAGCTGTTGGATGATATTGGATCGTGGGATTGGAATCGCTTGAAGCTGGAATTTCATGAGAAGTTTTATCCTATGCATCTAATTCATCATTGTCGGAATTTTATTTATAATTACTAGACTAATTAAGGAGAAAGCATCGCTCAAGCTTGGGGAGGCTTAAATCTATTATGCACACCTGCCCAACCATGAGCTCTAAAAGGAATTGATTATACATAATTTTTATACTCGGCTTTCTCATGATGATCAAACATTACTTGATGTTTGTGATGTCTGTTCCTATTTGAAGAATACTATTGAATTCAAATGGGATGTTATAGAAAATATTAAAGACAATGTCGAAGAATTGGAAATTAATGAATGTAAAGAGTCAAGTATAAAGCTTAGTTTCGATGTGTCAAATCTTTTATGGAAACTTCTCCTTTTCATGAGTTTAGCAACAAATATGGCCTTGACACTGACATAGTAGCATCTTTATGTGAAACTTTTTCTACCTATGTTGACCTGCCTAAGGAAAAGTGGTTCAAATATTATCCTCCCATTGAAAAATTACTTCAGGAACCGGTTAGAATTAAGAAGGAAGAAGTAATTGTTAACCACGTTGATCCAATTGGTCCTACTTCCTACATTAAGAAACCTCCTTTCCCTGTTAGGATTAGAGAACATGCTAAACCTACAACAACGATTAATAATAGTTATGTTAGAACACCTACACCTTCTGAACAAATAAATGTTGAGCCTAATGTAGCTAGAGTTAAACATCTCCTAGTTTATAATATTGATGGGCATGTTATTTACCTCTGTGATGAAGCTGCTACAATTGCAAAACCTATTAGAAAGAAATGAGATGAACTAGATAAAAATAAACCGGTCGTAGGTACACCTATTATCTTAGTTAAAATTGGAGATCATTTCATCATGTCATGTGTGGTATTATTGCTAGTATTAGTGCTATACCCTTTACATTATATCAAGAAATTATGCATGGTATAGCACCCTATGAAATCGAAGATATTGATGTCACTATTAAGCTTGCAAGTCATGATACTGTTTCGCCACTTGGGATTGTTAGGGATATTGAAGTCTTGTGCAAAAAGGTCGAGTATCCCACTGATTCTTAGTACTTGGTTCGAAACAAGCTAACTTCTGTCCCATTATATTTGGTAGATTATTCTTGAATACGGATAACGCTAAAATTAATTGTGCTACTGAGAAGGTTAAAGTGATTTTTGGTAATATTTCTCATGAGTTTAACTTCTATAAGTTTAGAAAGCAGCAAGATGAAAAACAGTTACCTAGTAAGTATGAAATAATTGGTCCTGCTTCTATTGTTGTACTTCCTATCGATCCACTAGAACAATATTTGCTAGACCATGAGAATGATATGCATTTGAATGAAAGGAATGAAATAGGTAGGATACTCCGTGATCAATGACCTATCCTTAAGCACACTTTACGAGTTGAAATTTTAGGTGATCCTCCTCCACCCAAGGGGGCTCGTGTATTTGAGCTTAAGGCTTTACCCGATACTTTGAAATATGCTTATCTTGATGACAACAAGATGTATCATGTTATTATTAGTGCTAACCTTACATAACATGAAGAAAGGACATTACTCAAAACTTTAAAGAAGCACATGGCTGCTATTGGATATAGTCTTGATGATCTTAAAGGCATAAGCCCCACTCCCTCTCAGCACAATATTAATATGGAACCTTATGCTAAACTAGTTGTTGATCATCAATGTTGTATCAACCCTAAGATGAAAGAGGTGGTAGGAACTGAAATACTAAAACTTGAGGAGGTAGGTATAATCTATCCTATTATTGATAGTAGATGGGTGAGTCATGTTCATTGTGTTCCAAAAAAGGTGGTATAACTGTTGTTCCTAATGATAAAAATGAACTTATTCCACAGAGGATAGTAACTGGTCATAGGATGGTAATTGATTTTAGGAAATTGAATAAGGCTACTAGGAAAGATAATTACACCTTGCCTTTTATTGATCAGATGTTAGAAAGATTATCTAAGCACACAGACTTTTGCTTTCTTCATGGTTACTCTCGATTCTCTCAAATACCTGTATCAAAAGAGGACCAAGAGAAAACTACCTTTACTTGCCCCTTTGGAACATATGCTCTATGCCTATTGGTCTATCCAATGCACCTGCTACCTTTCAAAAATGTATGACTGTTGTATTCTCTGACTTTTGTGAAAAGATTGTTGAGGTTTTCATGGATGATTTTTCCACTTACGGGACTTCCTTTGATGATTGCTTGAGCAACCTTGATTGAGTTCTACAGAGATGTGAAGAAACTAATCTTGTCTTGAATTGGCAGAAGTTCCACTTTATGGTGAATGAATTTATAATGCTTGGGCATAAATTTTCTGAATGAGGTATTGAGGTTGATAACGCCAAAGTTGATTCAATAGAGAAAATGTCTTGCCAAACAAATATCAAAGGTATAAGAAGTTTCCCTGGTCATGCTGGTTTCTATAGGCATTTCATTAAAAGATTTCTCAAATATTTCTAGGCTATTACCTAATCTTCTCCAAAAAGACATTCCTTTTGTTTTCAATGATGATTTTGTAGAATCCTTTAAAATACTTAAGAAAGCCTTAATTTCTACACCTATTGTTCAACCACCTCATTGGAACTACCTTTTGAAATTATGTGTGATGCTAGTGATGATGTTGTTGGTGCTGTTCTAGGGCAAATATTAGACAAGAAATTGAATGTTATTCATTATGCTAGTAATTCCCAAGACACCGCTCAAAGGAATTATGCTACTAGTAAAAAGGAATTTTTAGCAATTGTGTTTGCATGTGATATGTTTAGGCCTTACATTTTTTATTCTAAAGTAACTATTCCCACTGATCATGGTGCTATTAAATACCCTATGGAAAATAAATATGCTTAACCTAGACTCATTAAATGGGTGTCCTACTCCAAGAATTTGATTTGCATATCATTGATAGGAAGGGATCTAATAACCTTGTAGCAGATAACTTGTCTAGGATGGAAAATGTTCTTGATGCCTCACTACCTATTGATGATTTCCTGATGAGCAATGTGTTGTTATAAACACTTCATGTAGTACTCCTTGGTATGCGGATTATGCTAATTACACTGTTGCTAAATATATTCCACCTAGCTTCACCTATCAACAAAAGAAAAACTTCTTCTATGATTTATGGCATTATATTTGGGATCACCCACATCTTTATAAAGAGTGAGTAGATGGTGTTATTAGACGTTGTATACCTGAGCATGCGTAGGAACACATTCTAAGGAAGTGTCATTCTGAGGCCTACGCAGGACATCATGCCGGTGACACAACTGCACAAAAGGTATTACAATCCGGTTTCTATCGCCCTACTCTTTTTAAAGATGCTTGTAAGTACATCCTTTCTTGTGATGAATGCCAAGGAGTTGGTAATATTGGTAAAGATCAAGAAAAGCCTATGAACTATTAGCTTTATATTGAACCAATTGATGTGTGGGGTTTTGACTTTATGGGACCTTTTCCTTCCTCGAATGGATATACTGTTATTCTAGTTGTTGTTGATTACATTACTAAGTGGGTAAAAGCTATTCCAACTAGTAGTGATGATCATAACACTTCTATTAAAATGCTTAAAGACATTATCTTCCCAAGGTTTGGTGTCCCTAGATATTTAATGACTTATGGTGGTTCACATTTTAATCATGGTGCTTTTCGTAAACTGCTAGCTAAATATGATGCTAACCATAGAATTGCATCACCTTATCATCCTCAGTCTAGTGGTCAAGTTGAACTGAGAAATCGAGAAATAAAATTAATATTGCCCAAGACTACCAATAGGTCTAGGAAATATTGGTCTAAGAAACTTGATGATGCTTTGTGGGCTTATAGGATTGCTTATAAGAATCCCATGGGGATGTCCTCGTGTTATTTTTCTGCAGAAATAGAAGTTCCCGAAATTGGATCAAACTCTTTGTGAATTATTTTTGGAATATATATAGAATTGTGGAGCAAAGATCCACTAGAGGAGGGATTCTTGTGGGCCTCAAGACAATAGGGAGGGCCCACCCCCCTGGGCGCACCCTGATGGACTGTGGGGTCCATGTGGCTGTTGTGATCATAATTCCAGTCCTATAAATTCATATCTTTGGAGAAAAAATCAGAGGGAAGATTTCGACGTTTTCTACGAAAGGAGCCTCAAAGTGCATTATATCGATTAGAGGGGGTGAATAGGTGAATTTCACAAATTAGTCACTGAGGAAATTCCTAGTGAGGAAAGTCCTCAGTAATGGATTGAGAGCAGAGGAATAAGTACTCAAACAGATGTGCAAAAACAGCTATAGCTTAGTCGTCATAGTGAAGTGAAACATTCAGGTTGCACAGGTTGCGTGATCAGGATAAGCAGGTGATGAATAACTTAAGTGAAGAATTTGAGATGGGGAATTAGAGAAAGTCTTCATCTAAATTCTTCAAATAGTAAGGATCAAAGTCATCAATATGCAATTGAGGAAATGAAAGAGTTGAGGAATTAGAACCCGTAGCTCGATGAAGACAATGGTTTGATGACCCAGTTCCAACTGATGTGACGGTCATACGTCTCGTTTGGAGCGGCTTGGTATTCAAACCAAAGGACCCACAGTCCCGGGACACATAGTCCCTACTGTATTATCCTTGAGCTAAGGACACATAGTCCTCGCCCAACACTCATGGTAAGTATTTAGGGCAGACTTCGAAACCCTCACAAACGCGGTCACCCAATGATCCACAATTCACTGATTGATGCTCTAGACAATGACGCCTTACCGTCTGTAGGATACACAGTCCTTAAAGGTGACAAGCGTCGGTTCCACACAAGAACAATCTCTACACTAATGCTCAATGACTTTGGGTTTTTTTGGGTTTTGGGTTGGGTGTTTGGGGTTTTTCCTCACTTGATGATTTTCTATCAAAGTCCTCGAGTTTTGGGCTGCTCTAAATGACAAGTGTCAGTTTGTCTCGGAGTAGCCAACCAACTACTGGTTGTGGGGGCGGTTATTTATAGCGTGGAAGCATCCCCACATGATTTTACATTAATGCCCCCAATGATATGACCGTTGGGTCAATATGATTTGGGACAGGAGGCGCGCGACGCAGCAACGGTCGGATCTTTCAATTGTGAAAGTACTCATGTCTCTCATATTTCTCAGTGATAGGCAATTCGCACTGGATAAATCCTAACTCCTTAGTTAGTGCAATTTCTTCAGCGACCAGAAGAACTTCATCTCTGTCATTGAAGACTTTGACTAAGCTGTGAGAGATTTTCAAAGGCTTCACTCGAAGGATTTGGTATGTGTAGGTTTTGAGTTGAGCATCACGAGGAAACTTTTCCTTAGTATTACCTCGACCCCCTTTAAGAGTACGATCTTCCTATGACTCAATAAAGAAGAAAATGAAACAGAAGGAGTAAATCTTCAAGCTTCAAAGTCTTCAGAGCATTTTCTTAGGGATACACCAAATTCCTCATTTTCAATGTCTCATGAGGAATAGCAATTTCTTCGCTATCAAAGTCTTCAAGAAATGACCAAAGTCTTCACCCGAAGACATACATTTTTAGGGGTCGATATTCTTCGAATAACTCAAACTCCTCAGCGACTAATAGAGCATGTATACACTCACACACATATCACTCCATTAACCTATAAGTCTTCTAAGGGGCACTAGATGCACTTACAATCTCCCCCTTTTTGTGGTTGATGACAAATACGTTAAGTTTTCAACGGGGATAAAAATATGAAGTGGAAGTACAAAGTTTGGGGAATTTGATTGCAAGATATAGAGCAACTCCCCCTGAAGATGTGCATGCTTGAGGAATTTGCTTTGGACTGAAAATGCACATTGATGATTTATACCATGGAGATCTCCCCCTATATCTTGTAATTCATGCACGCATTTAACATATAGCATGAGGAATTTGAAATGCATGATGAAAAGTGGTGTCTGGCGAATTTCAACATGCATGCATTTAATCAACTTGAGGAATAAGCATGTGAGGAAAAACGTTCAAAAGTGTCAGACCACCACCGGGCTTAAGTTACAACTCATTATAGCAAAACTTTAGAAGAACGAGAGTTGTAACTTAACAACGTTTATAATAGCCCATAAAGTAGACCTGCTTGAAGACTAACTCAGATTTCTCCCCCTTTGACATCAAGTGACGAAAAGGACAAAAACGAAGGACTGACGGCCCTGAAAAATATCAACTTGCTGACGAAGGAGGAGCGCCAAGATTCTTCAGGTCATTCTCCCTGGTTGGACCAACAGCTGTGTCATCAAGATCTTCATCTGCATCAGCAGAGTGAAATAAGGAAAATGAATTGTGCACCAGATCCAGAACTGGGAACTTCTTGAATTTCTTCTTTGGTGGCCATTGCCAGTCGAAGTCTTGTGTGAACTCCATTTCTGCTAGTTCCTTAGGAGTCTTGAGGTGTGACTGTATGGCCCAAGTGCGATCAAATACTTCGTGAAGATAGTAGTGGTTTTTTCACAACATTCTGAGTTGCGTTGAGGGTTTTCACAATGGAACCAAACTGACACTTAAGCCTCTTATGGTTTCGATCAACTTTCTGATGAAGACTAAGGAGAAGCTCTCGGTCCGTCATCACCCGTGGGTTAGTTGGGCTAAGAGCTTTTACCTTACCATCACACTCTTGTGATGCAGTGTCGTTGTTGGTAGAATACGATGCAGCCTTAAGAATTTGGCCTTCGAGTGGCCGAGATTCTTCATCAATCACATATTTTCCTTTGCCATCAATCAGATCAATAGATTTCCTGAGGACTTCAAGAGGAGGCATGTAACTGAGGTGATTCAGATAATTAGACTGATAGTGTATTGAGGATCTAGTCGTGATGAATCTCCTAATCCATGGCGCATATATCTTCACCTCAAATGGTGACAAGGCATTTGTGGCCAAGGTCCTCATGAAGAAATCATGAAGATTTATTTGGATTCCATGAATGATGTTAAAGAGCATGTTATTCTTGATCCCCGCAACATCTTCTTGAGAGTCATCACCTTTGATATGAGTGAAGGTTTGAGCCAAGATCTTGTAGATTGTGCTAGGCACATATTTATATTCCTCACTAGGAATTGAGTCCTTGGAGGCTTGTCAGGAGCCAAGGGCTTCATGAGCATTTGTATCATATGATTGGGCAACTCTTTGTCATCATATAAACATCTTGCCTCTTTCGAGGGAAGTGGAACCGGCAAAGCTCGAACAATTTTGTGGCTGGAGCTGTAAAAGGAGTATATTTGGTCATCCAGTCCAAGACCCAAGTGTTCATGTTTTGGGGTCACAAGAGATATGCACGGTGGCATAGAATTGAAGAATAATTTCTTCATTCCAATCACACATGTCGGTGCAGAATTGAAGTAACCCTGCATCATGAAGAACATTTACAGCTAGGGTAAAGCATGGAATGTTTTCCATATCTCAATGAAGAATATGTCGATAGTGGAAGATCTTGTTCTTGTCTAGAAGCACATCACTATAGTAGTTGAGTTGTGTTCTTGTCCAAAACCTCTTGTGCCTGATACAAAATTTTCATATGGATTTGCACAAATGAAGAAATGATGCTCATCATAGAATAGTACCTTTTGAAAATTTGGCCTTTTGGAGTAAGGCTGACGAGGCTTTGGTTGAGGATTTTGCTGAAGATTTTCATCACCGTGAGGAATTTTAGACACAACTACAACTGTCTGAGGATTTGCAACATGAGGTTCAGCGGCAGTTTCTTTACTTTGTGCAGGTGCAGTTTCTTCAGGCACACATTCTTCATTCTAAGGAATGTGTTGTGTTGATGTATCAGTTGCTCGTGCAGCAATTTCCTCGACTTTCTCAATTTCATCCACTCATGCAATTGATTCTTGCTACAGGAAAGACCTCATTAGAGCACTTCTTTCTTTGGTCCTAGTATGAATTTCTTCAGTAACTGCACGGGACTCAGGACTTAGAATGAGTGTTGTTGCCAGTGGAGAGTTGGGATGTACTTGTTCCCAATAGTCATCATTGATGACAGGCGTTCTATAACCTATGTCCATATCTTCATCAAATTCTTTATCACCCATTTCAGTTCTTTGTTGCGGCTGGCAGATGAGGATTGAGGAATTGAAGGTCGAGGATCAGCTTCAAATTCTTCATCGCACAACTCTGTGGAAGGAGCCGAATGAGGGTCTTCCATTTCTTCATCCCCTTTTGGGATGGCATGCTCAACACCAAAGGGTACAATCACATTAGACAGTGTAGTGACGATCGGTGTGGCATCAATTGGAGCTGTTGAGGAACTTTTTGAAGTCCTCAAGCGTTTTCCTTCTAAGGACTCTGAAGTTGTTGATGCCTTTCTCTTCTTGGCTTCTTTTTCAGTCGCTTTGGTTTTCTTCACTTCTGATGTAGAAGGATGAGTGATTTTCTTCAGTGTTGAAGACTTTGGTGATCGAGCATTTTCTTCAGGCATGACTAATGCAGTCGTCCTCATAGGAGCAGTTTCTTCAGGCACAACATGTTCTTCATCTAGCCTGGCACGCTAATCAGTAGCAGGTTCTTCATCAGAGTCATCAGGCATTTCGACAGTGTAGCCGGCAACCTTTTTGGTATACTCCACTACGGCTTTGGTAGCGGACTTGACGAATCTCACCTTGGCTCCTTTCCAATCAGCATTATAGCTAGTGTATTTATCACTGAGGGTTTTGATCTTTTTTTGAGTGGAGACAAGTTGCTCTCGCGTCAAGGAGAGCAGATTTTGTTGCAAGTACTTCTCTTTTTGAACCTTTGCCCTTTGAGCTTGTCTTGCTTGCTGGGCCTTCCATTTTTCTTCATTGATGAAGGTTGCCACTATGTGACTAGGTCCATGTGGAAACTTCAAGCCATCAATGGGTGTGTTGGGATCTTTGTTCCACTGATCGATGAAGTCCAGCACCACTTTCGGATCTAGTGTGAGGGGAATGGTTCAGCCTTTGGCCATAGCAACTCTTTCTTGCTTATTCTTGATGATAGCAGACAATTCTTCATCATCAACTTCATTCTCATCAGATCTAGAGGGTACATTGAAGACAGCTTTGTTTAGGCTGGGCCTTATTCCTCTCCCAGCAGTCATCTTTGTCTTAACAATTCCACCTGAAGAATTGTGTGCAGAGCTAGAGGCAGATGTTCTTGAGGAAATTGGAGTCCCAGTTGTATGCTGAGTTGACTGGGGTTGCGGTGAAATTGAAGACTTTGCTATAGTTGAGGACTTTACTGTAGTTCAGGATTTTCCAGCAACACTTGGAGCTGGCTGAGGATTTTGTTGTTTTGAGAGAGTTGTTGAGGACTTGGGCTTTACACTTGATTCCTTCATTAGGGCCTTCTTTGGAGCTGATTGAGTGGCACAACCTCAACAGTAGAGGAGGAGGCAGCCATAGCTACAGGAGCAGATTCCTCATTGAAACTCTTAACACCTTGGTTGGCAACTTTTCACAGTTTTGCCAGATACTTTGTTTTTTCTTCAGGATAGTCTTCAATAGTAGCCATGCTTGAGGGATGTGCACTTCGTTGATCTCCCAGTGGAGCTCTGTTGCAAGGGGGCTTCACGACAAATTTCTTGGCGTACTTGGGAGTGACATATTTGTAATCCCTCCACTCCTTATCCCATCACCATTCAATTTTCTCAAGCCTGATTTTGCGCTTTGCATTGGTTTCTTTTCCATAAACTTTTTCATCACGTGTGCAGTATTCAGCATAAATGTCTTTAAGAATCTCAAAAACAGTGTTCTGCTCTGCCTTCTTTCCACCCTTCTATTTCTTGTCATCTGCCATTTTCTTCAATTGAGGAATTTGGTGGAGAATTTGATCTCTTGAGGAATGTGATGACACACACGTTTTTTCTTCAAGAAACGTTGCATATGAGTTAAGTTGATGAGAACCTATAGATTCACCAACTGAGATTTTGTACCTGCGAACAGAGTATAGGTGCGAATTTGAGCTCTGATAGCCCACAAGTATAGGGGATCGCAACAGTTTTTGAGGGTAGAGTATTCAACCCAAATTTATTCAAGGGGAAGCCAAAGAATATTATCAAGTATTAGCAGTTGAGTTGTCAATTCAGCCACACCTGAAGGACTTAGTATCTGCAGCAAAGTATTAGTAGCAAGGTAGTATGATAGCAACAGTTGCAACGGTAACCAGTAGCAGCAAAGTGACAACAGTAGTAACAGAGTAACAGTAGCAGCAGCAACAACAATAGCGACAGAGTAACAGTAGCAGAAGTGACAGCAGTAGCGGCAAAGTAACATAGCAAGGACCAGTAGGGAAAACTTGTAGGCATTGGATCGGTGATGGATAATTATGTCGGATGCTATTCATCATGCAACAGTTATAACACGGAGAGATATGTAACTAGCTCCAGTTCGTCAATGTAATGTAGGCATGTATTCCGTATGTAGTCATACATGCTTAGGGAAACGAACTTGCATGACATCTATTGTCCATCCCTCCCGTGGCAGCGGGGTCCTAATTGAATCTACGGGATATTAAGTTCTCCTTTTAATAAAGAATCGTACCAACGCATTAACACTTAGTGAATACATGAACTCCTCATACTATGGTCATCTCCGGGAGTGGTTCCGGCTATTGTCACTCCGGGGTTGCGGGTCATAACACATAGTAGTTGACTACAACTTGAAAGATAGGATCGAGAACACACATATATTGATGAGAAAATAATAGGTTCAGATCTGAAATCATCGCATTCGGGCCATGGTGACAAGCATTAAGAATGGCAAAGTAGTAGCAACATCAATCTCAGAACATAGTGGATACTAGGGATCAATCCCCGTCAAAACTAACTCGATTACATGATAGATCTCATCCAACCCATCACCGTCCAACAAGCCTACGATGAGATTACTCACGAACGGTGAAGAGCATCATGGAATTGGCGATGAAGGAAGGTTGGTGATGACGATGGCGACGATCTCCCCTCTCCGGAGCCCAGAACGGACTACGGATCTGCCCTCCATAGGAAGAACAGGAGGTGGCGGCGCCTCCGTAACATAAAACGCGATGAACTCTTTGTCTTGATTTTTTTCTGGACGAAAGGGACTAAATAGAGCTGGAATTGGAGGCGGTGGAGCAACGTGCGCCCCACAAACCTGCGAGGCGCGACCAAGGGGGCCCGTGCCTGGTGGGCTTGTGGGCTCCACGCTCCACTTCCTCGGTTGATTCTTGCACTAGATTTTTTTATATATTCCACAAAAAATCCCCATGAATTTCCAGGTCATTCCGAGAACTTTTATTTCCGCGGAAAAACAACACCATGGCAATTCTGTTGAAAACAACGTTAGCCCGAGTTAGTTCCATTCATATCATGCAAATTAGAGTCCAAAACAAGGGCAAAAGAGTTTGGAAAAGTAGATACGATGGAGACGTATCAAGGTCATATGCATTCTCAGAAGATTTTCAAAAATCACTCAAGTTGAGGAAATTAACCAATACTATGTTGAGGAATTTCGCTAAGTGTCCTTGACTTGGGTTCCAGAGTTGTGCAGATCCAAAAATTTACATGATTGAGGAATCGAGTGACTTAGTGAAATTTTTCAAGTGTTCTAAGGCATGGAAGTGTTCATCTGATGAATTTTCTAAGAAATAATAGTTTTCATAGATCTAATGGAAATATACAGATCAACAGGGGCTGTAAAATTAGATTTTAATTACCCTGTGTGAAGAACACGACGAAGACGATGAACTGAGAAGGTGAAAACGAAAGCTCGTGGTTCAGATCTCCAGCGCCCTAACTTGGTGGCTGAAGACAGCTGCGACGGCAGTGGAGGATGTAGATCCGCGGTCAGCGTAAGTAGGCAACGACGAGATCGAGGCACTGAAGTTATTCCTCACCGGTGGTGAAGATTCCTAGCGGCGGCGCTAGGTTAGAGCTCGAGCATGGAAGATGAGAGTGAGAGGAAGAGATTTTACTGAAGGGCTAGGGGGGAATTTATAGCTCAAGCGAAAAAAGGTCAGGTGGGAAAGTTTTGGGCCTGAATGCCCCTGACCCTTCCTCTCTGCTTGACATGCGTCACCCATGCACTAAGCGGTGGATTTAGTGGAGATTTTGCTTATCCAATCATGGGTACTGGGTGTGGTTTGAGCTGCAACTGCCGAAAAAATTGAGTTTAATTTTTTGAGGATTTTGTTAGCAAAGTCTTCAGCTGATAAGGACTCAGTGAGGACTTTGAACAAGTGTCAAATAGAATGCATATGAAGAGTTGAGAATAGTTTGGGTTGAGCTTAGCATAGAGGGGAGACGGGTCCGATCACATTCACTTAGAGGAAAAACCAAATTGAAAACTTAGCAATAAGTGAATGTTGTTGAGGACTTTGAAACCTCATAACTTAGTACATAGTCAATGGAGAACATCTCCGAATAATTTGATATTTTGAGGAATTTGCAATCTTGAGGATTTTGAAAATCTGAAGAAGATTTGAAGAATTTGCAAAAATCTAAACTTTGAAGAATTTCAACTTGAAGAATTTTGATTTCAGGCGCAGCGTACAATTGTCGTAGGGCCCTGAGAATCAAATTATTCATTAATTTCTTCACACTTAGAGTGTAATTCTTCATTGATTGAAGAAAAATGTTACTTCGTGTATTGCACATCTAAGTCGTCAATTTTGCATAAGTGTTAGGATCTGTGCCTTTTTCATAGAACATTCGAAGATTCGAAGATATTTAGCTCACACCGCAAGTTGCAAAATCTCTTCTCATCCAAGGGCTTAGTGAAGATATCTGCTAGGTTGCGTTTAGTCTTCCCGTGGTCGATGACGATGTTGGCCTTGAGTACATGATCACGAAGAAAATAATGACGAATTTGGATGTGCTTCGTCTTCGACTGTTGTACTAGGTTGTATGCAATCTTGATTGCACTCTCATTGTCGCAGTATAGTGGAACATTCTTCATGTTGATGTCGTAGTCCTTGAGGGTTTGCTTCATCCATGGCACATGAGGATGGCAAGAACCTGTAGCAATGTACTCAGCTTGAGAAGTGGAAAGTGACATGCAATTCTGCTTCTTTGAGGACCAACAAACTAAGGGTCGTCCGAGGAAATAGAATGTGCATGGCGTTGACTTGTGATCCACATGGTCACCAGCATAATCAAAATCAGAATATCCAACGAGGTGAATATTTGAGCCCTTGGGGTATCATAATCCAAGTGTTGGAGTGTGAGCTAGATATCAAAGAATGCGTTTCACAACCTTATGGTGTGATTCCTTCGGTTTTTCTTGGAAACGGGATACATGAAAATGCTAAGCATAATTTCTGGCCTAGATGCACATAGGTACAATAATGAGACAATCATAGAGCGATATACCTCGCAATCGAAATCTCTTTCATCACTGTAGAGGTGGCCGTTGGTAGGCATAGGAATTTTGACGCCTTTGCATTTATTCATGCCAAATTTCTTCAGGACATCCTTGAGGTATCTCTCTTGAGAGATGCAGATGTCGTTGCGTTGTTGATGAATTTGAAGCCCTGGGAAGAATTTCAGCTCCCCCATCACGGACATTTGATATTCTTCACCCATCATGTAGGCAAATTCGTCACTATAACGTTTGTTAGTAGAACCTATGATGATATTGTCCACATATATTTGACATACGAATAGTTCATTATCATAGGATTTTGTGAAAAGAGTGGGACCGAGTGAACCGGGTTTGAAGCATTTCTTCACTAGGAATTCCTTCAATGTATCATACCACGCCCGAGGGGCTTTCTTGAGGCTATAGAGTGCTTTGTTTAGTCTGAAGACTTTGTCAAGATGCTTTGGGTCTTCAAAACCCGGGGGCTGAGCAACATATACTTGTTCCTCAAGCTTACAATGGAGAAATGCACTTTTCACATCCATTTGATATAGTGTAATATTTTGATGGTTAGCATAAGCGAGAAATATACGAGTAGCTTCAAGTCTAGAAACACGTGCAAAAGTTTCATAAAAGTCAATTCCTTCAACCTGTGTGTAGCCTTGGGCTACAAGTCGTGCCTTGTTCGTCACTACATGACCATCCCCATCTTGCTTGTTTTGGTAAATCCACTTGGTACCGATGACATTGTTCTTGCAAGGATCAGGCCGTTTGATGAGTTCCCACACATTGTTCATCTTGAATTGATGAAGTTCATCTTGCATGGCTTGAATCCACTCTTGTTCCATGAAGGATTCATCAACTTTTGAGGGTTATGTCTTAGACACAAAAGAAGAATTCCCACAAAAGTTAATCAAATGTGAATCTTTTGAGCGAATGAGGGGACCTGGCACATTGATGTCATCGAGGATTTTGTCAATTTCCACTTCATTTGCAATCCTCATATGTGTAGGTTGAAGACATTGGTTGGGTTGAGGAATTTGATCACGAGCAATTTGCTCAGGTGCACCCACTTGAATTTCGTCATTCTTGGGGACGACTTCTTCAACAGAAGGTTATTCCTTAGTAGGAATGATATCTTCAGTAGCCTTGAGCTTAATAGCTGCCTCACGAGTCTATTTATCTGTCACAAGAGGTAGTTTCTCTCTTTGTGACCCATTAGCTTCATCGAGCCGCACATCTACAATTTCAACAACCTTATTGTGATAGTTGTTGAAGACTTTGTAGGTGTCCGAGTCCTTTTCATAACCGAGCATGAAACCCTCATGTGCTTTCGGTGCAAATTTTGAATGGTGATGAGGATATCTAATCCAGCATCTTGCACCGAAGACTTTGAAATAACTTACATTGGGTTTCTTGAAAGTGAGGAGTTCGTATGAAGTCTTCTTGAGGAATTTGTGAAGATATACCTTATTGATGATGTGGCAGGAAGTATTGATTGCCTCAGGTCAGAAGCGACGAGGAGTCTGATATTCTTCAAGCATAATCCATGCCATTTCAACCATAGTCTTGTTCTTGCGCTCAACGACATCATTCTCTTGACGAGTATAAGGAGCACACAATTCGTGAGTAATACCAAGTTCATCAAGATAGTCATCAAGGCATGTATTCATGAATTATGTCCCATTGTCACTGCTGATGTGTTTGATCTTGACGCCGTAGTTCGTCGAGGCCCTTGAGGAAAATTGTTTGAAAACTTCCCACACTTCAGTTTTGTAAAGAATGATATGCACCCAAGTATATCGAGAATAGTCACCAACGATTACAAAGCCATATAGAGATGCTGCATTGGTTAGATTAGCATAATGAGTAGGTCCAAAGAGATCCATGTGAAGAAATTCAAAAGGAAGAGTAGTAGTCATGATAGTCTTTGAGGGTTGCTTCGATCTGGTCATCTTTCCAGGCTCACAAGCCCCGTAACGATGGTCCTTGAGGAATTTGACGGTGTCGATGCCAATGACATGCGTCTTTTTTGCTAGTGTGCAAATTCCTCATGCCCGCATGACCAAGTCGTTGATGCCATAGCCCGCCCTGTGAGGCTTTTGCAAGAAGACACGTGACTGGCTAAGGATCTGCAGAGAAATCAACAATATACAAGTCTCCTCTCCTAAAGCTTTCGAAGACTTTGGATTTGCCAGATTCCATGATGACTACGCATCTATATTTTCCAAAGATGACAATCATATCAAGATCACAAAGCATTGAGACAAACATGAGGTTAAACCCAAGGGATTCGACAAGCATGACTTTGTCCATGTGTCGGTCCTTAGAGATAGCCACCTTACCAAGTCCCAATACCATGCTTTTACCTTTGTGAGCGTAGGTGATATGCTTCAGTGGTGATGGAGTCAGAGGGATATTCATAAATAGGATTTTGTCACCAGTCATGTTATTTGTACACCCACTCTCAAGAACCCACTCTATGGTCTTGGGTTGGTCATCTTGTAGATGAATTAGTGTTGCTTACCATCTCATATGCTTCAGAGTGGAGAATATGATATCAATTTCATCAGACTTGAATTTCATTAGATGATGTATATTTTAGAAATAGGAAGGACGATTGAAATGATAGATCATTTCATCAGGATTAGCTTGCGCCCAATCAAGCAATTTCCTCAGGTCTCCAGCAAATTCTTCCAATGATGACTTTCATATGGAGACCTGACCTGCAGAAGTGATTAGTTCGATTTCTTCACCAACCACGTCTGAAGGGGTGGTAAAGAGTTCATCAACCTGTGAGCACCATATGAGAATTGAGGCATTGAGGCTAATGCACTTTGTTTCACATGAGGGGGGTTAGTATACTCAAATGAATAGGCAGAGAAATTCTTTGAGGACTTATGAACATAGTGATTTTAGGAATAATGCACATATTCATGTCCGTTGTAGTTTCCCTGCATATCAAAAGCATTAGTGCGAGTACGAGCATAGTTTTGACCATATGAGAAATTTGATCCCCATTAAGACTTTGATCCACCTGAGGTATTTGATCCAGGGTTCCTGTTCTTCACTGGTGGTGTCATGAGGACATTCACCTGAAGACTTTCCAAGCTGCTTTTGGGAACCCAGATTTTCCTCAGGGATGGTCCATTCTTGCAGTTAGTTCCAACATATCTAGCAAATCCTTCACAACCTGGTTTTTGAACAGTTTATAGTTTGAGTCAAATGACTCATCAGAGGTATAAGACATTTCACATGCAAAGCCTGTAAGAGTAGATGGATCAACATGAGGTCCTTTTGCAGCAACCCATGAGGTTTAGGGATACTGCTCAGGTTTCGAGTATGACCCATCAACATTCAGTTTCCTCTCAAAGGCAATACCCTCTTTCCTAGGGTTCTTGTTCAGAATCTTCTTTTTGAGCACATCGCAAAGGGTTTGATGCCCTTTGAGGCTTTTGTATATGCATGTCACATACATTTCCTTCAACCCTCCATTTTCGTCTATGACATTCGTGGTTTCCTCCGGTGAGGAATTTGTTACCACAGATACAGTCGAAGAATTTGTGGCGATAGAAGCATTTGGAGTTTCATGTGAAGAATTAGCAAATTCACATTCAACGCATTTCAAACATGGTGGAATGAATTCTTCCTGAGCGGTACTGATTTGTTGAGCAAGAAAATAATCATTCTTGATTGTAAGATCATCATGAGACATTCTTAGCATCTCAAGATCTTGCTTTCTTTGAAACAAATCATAGTAAATGTTCTCATGATCAGCCAAGAGTGTGCCATAACGTTCATGAAGACTATCAAACATAGACTCAAGACTTTGACCATCTTTAGTGAGGATTTGAGTCCGATTCATTTCCTCACTCAACAGGTCATCGCTTTTGTCTAGGAGTTTCTAAATCTTTTCAATAGCAATTTGTTGCTTAGTGGCAATACTAGCAAGTTTATAGTAACTAGGTTTTTGATAATCATTAGGTCCACACTCACTAGAGTCAGAAGAGGAAGTGTGGCTTGGTTACTTTGAACCTTTTGTAATGAAGCAAAAGGTGGGAGCAAAGTCGTCATCTCAGTCATTCGTATTGTCGACGTTGTCATTTTCTTCGAGCTTGAAGGTGGACTTGCTAACGAATGTGGTAGCAAGGGCTAGGCTTGCCACGCGTGACTCTGACTCCACTTTAGAACCTTCCTGTTCAACACATTCTTCAGATTCTTCTTCAAAATCAATTTTTTTGCCAATAAGTGTCCGAGCCTTTCTAAAGCTGGTCTTCTTGTGCGATGTGGACTTTGAAGACTTCTTCTTTTTCTTCGACTCATTAGAACGGTCATCCTTGTACTTCTTCTTCTTTTATTTCTTGCATTTATGGCAGGTTCTTTTCTTTTAGTCCTCAGATGAAGATTCTGATTTCCTTATATCTCTCCTTGAGGACTTTTTGAACTAGCCACGCCTTGAGAACTTCTGGAATTTCCTCACGAGCATAGCAAGTTCCTGACCAAGTTCTTCGGGATCACCACAACTGCAATCAGAGTTTTTTCTTAAGATGAGGAAACATCCTTTGCCTTCAGCGCACGAGGTCTTGTGTAGATTGGTCAATAAAGGTCTATCTTCTCTTCTTGTTGGAATTCATGAGTATTGAGTCTCTCAAGAATATCAGGAGGATCAAGTATGTTGTAGTCTCTTCGTTCTTGAATCATCAAAACCAGTGTGTGAAATGACAGATCAAGGGATCGTAGCAGTTTCTGCACAACTTCATGGTCTGTGATGTCTCTAGCTCCAAGAGCCTGAAGCTCATTGGAGATGTGAGTAAGGCGATCAAAGGTATCTTGGCAGCTTCCATTATCTAGTCTCTTGAAGCAGTTGAAGAGATTGCGAAGAGCATCGACACGAGAGTCACGTTGTGTGGACACTCCTTTGTTGGCTTTGGACATCATTTCCAAGATAAGATTCGCAGAAGCCAAAACACTCACTTTGCCATACTGACCTTTGCTCAGATGGCCACAGATGATATTCTTCGCTTGAGAGTCGAGTTGCTTGAATATCTTCACATCAACAGCAGTGATAGTTGAAGTGACAGAGGGAACACCATTTTCCACAACGTACTAGAGATCATTGTCAATTGCTTCAAGGTGAATGCGCATCTTGTTCTTCTAGTAGGGGGAATCCTTTTCTTCAAACGTAGGACAGCCTGCTGCAACCTTGATCATACCTGTGGTCGACATAACTAAAACTCTAGGTGGCTAAATCAAAATCACACAGAACAAGGGAGTACCTTTCTCTGATATCGAATAGAGGGGGCATGAATAGGCGAATTTTACAAATTTATCACTGAGGAAGTTCATAGTGAGGAAAGTCCTCGGTCACGAACTCAGTGCGGCGGAATAAGTACTCAAACAGATGTGCAAAAACAGTTATAGCTTGGTCGTCAGAGTGAAGTGAAACGTTCAGGTTGAATAGGTCGTGTGATGAGGATAAGCACGTGATGAATAACTTAAGGAAGAAATTGATGTGATGAATTAGAGAAATCCTTCAGTCAAATTCTTTAAACAGTATAGATCAAAGTCACCAACATGCAATTGAGGAAACGAAAGACTTGAGGAATTAGAACTCGTAGCTCGATGAAGACAATGGTTTGATGACCTAGTTCCAACTATTGTGACAGTCGTACGTCTGGTTTGGAGCGGCTTGTTATTCAAACAAAAGGACACACTGTCCCGGGACACACGCTCCCTACCGTATTCTCCTTAAGCTAAGGACGCACGCTACTCGCCCAACACTCGTGGTAAGTCTTCAAGGCAGACTTCCAAACCCTCACAAACTCGGTCACCCTACAATCCACAATTCATTGCTAGATGCTCTAGACCATTACGCCTAACCGTGTGGAGTGTGCACAGTCCTCAAAGGTAGCAAGCGTCGGTTCCACACAAGAACAATCTCTTCAGTGATGCTCAATCACTTTGTTTTTTTGGGTTTTGGTTTGGGTGTTTGGGGTTTTTCCTCACTTGATAATTTTTGCTCAAAGTCCTCGAGGAGTGGATTGCTCTAAATGACAAGTGTAGGTTTCTCCCGCAGCAGCCAACCAACTAGTGGTCGTGGGGGCGGCTACTTATAGCCTGGGAGCATCCCGACATGATTTGACATTAATGCCCCAATGATATGACCGTTGGGTGGATAAGATTGGGGACGGGTGGCGTGTGGCGCGGAAACGGTTGAATCTTTAAATTGTTGAAGTCCTCATGTCTCTCCTGTTTCTCACTCATAAGCAGTTCGCACTCGCGAAATCTTAACTCCTTAGTTTGGGCAATTTCTTCAGCAACCAGAAGAACTTCGTCTCTATCACTCAAGACTTTGACTAAGCTTTGAAAGATTTTCAAAGGCTTCACTCGCAGGATTTGGTATGTGTAGGTTTTGATTTGAGCATCATGACGACACTTTTCCTCAGTATTACCTCGACCCCCTTTAATAATACGGTGTTCCTTTGACTCAATATAGAAGAAAATGAAACAGAACGAGTAAATCTTCAAGCTTCAAAGTCTTCAGAGCATTTTCTTCTCGATAGACCAACTTCCTCATTTTCAAAGTCTTCATGAGGAATAGCAATTTCTTCGCTATCAAGGTCTTCAAGGAATGAACAAAGTCTTCACCCTAAGACATACATTTTTAGGGGTTGATACTCTTCGAATAACTCAAACTCCCCAGGGAATTATAGAGCATGTGTATACTCACACACATATCAACCTATTAACCTAGAAGTCTTCAATCAACCGAAATCACCAAGGGGCACTATATGCACTTACAGAGCCGTAGCCACCTCCTATTCTTGCTCAGGAGGGCAGATCTGGAGTCCGTTTGGTGCTGTGGAGAGGGGGATTCGTTGTCGTTGTCATCAACAACCCTTCTCCATCAACAATTCCATGATGCTCACCATCGGGGTGAGTAATTCCTTAGTAGGCTCGCTCGATGGTTATGATGTTTGGATGAGATTGATCATGTAATCGAGTCAAGTTTGATAGGGCTTGATCCCAACTATCCACTATGTTTTGAGATTGATGTTGATATGACTTTGTTATGTTTAATACTTGTGACTGGGCCCGAGTGCCATGATTTCAGACCTAAACTTATTATGTTCCCTCTGAACATGAAAAATATTTAGATCGTATATTGCAAGTTGTATGCACCTATAGCATGTCTGGATTCGCATACCTCAAGGTGACAATAATTGGGATTCTTTCCGGTGATTGTCGTAGTATGAGGACTTCATGTATTTACTACATGTTATTGCTTTGTTCTGGTTCTCTACTAAACAGAGGCCTTAATGTCCCTAAGATTCCAATAGGAGTCTGATACCATGGGAGGGTAGGAAAAAAGATGCCATGCAAGTTCTTATGGCAATCACGTATGACTATATAGGGAATACATGCCAACATTATATTGTTGAATTGGAGCTAGCTCTTGCTACGGCAACAAATGTCCTTCCCCGGCAACGCCAGGAATTCTTCTTGTTACTTCTCTTGCTTGCGTCGGTTTTTCCCTTGAAGAGGAAAGGGTGATGCAGCACATGAGCAGTAAGTATTTCCCTCAGTTTGAGAACCAAGGTATCAATCCGGTAGGAGAATATCGTCAAGTCCAGAGTACCTGCGCAAACACAAAAGGCCTTGCACCAGACTCTATAAAGGGGTTGTCAATCCCTTCAAGATTGATTGCAAAGTGAGATCTGAAGGCGGAAAGTGCAACGAAGAAAAATTGTAAGGCTGAAAATATGGTGTGGAGTAGACCCGGGGGCCAAAGTGTTCACTAGAGGCTTCTCTCAAAATAGCAAATATTACGGTGGGTGAACAAATTACTGTCGAGCAATTGATAGAACCGCGCAAAGTCATGACGATATCTAAGGCAATTATCATACATATAGGCATCATGTCCGAGACAAGTAGACCGATACTTTCTGCATCTACTACTATTACTCCACACATCGACCGCTATCCAGCATGCATCTAGTGTATTGAATTCATGATGAACAGAGTAACGCTTTAAGCAAGATGACATGATGTAGAGGGATAATCTCATACCAATGATGAAAACCCCATCTTTTTACCCTTGATGGCAACAACACGATGTGTGCCTCGCTACCCCTTCTGTCACTGGGTGAGGTCACCGCACGGTATGAACCCAAAACGAAGAACTTCTCCCATTGCAAGAATCATAGATCTAGTTGGCCAAACAAAACCCACAACTCGAAGAGAATTACAAGGATATGAAATCATGCATAAGAGAGATCAAAAGAAACTAAAATAAGATTCATAGATAATCTGATCATAAATCCACAATTCATCGGATCTCGACAAACACACCGCAAAAGAAGATTACATCGGATAGATCTCCATGAAGATCATGGAGAACTTTGTATTGAAGATCCAAGAGAGAGAAGAAGCCATCTTGCTACTAGCTATGGACCCGTAGGTCTATGGTGAACTACTCACGCATCATCGAAGAGGTCATGGTGTTGATGAAGAAGCCCTCCGTGTCCGAATCCCCCCTCCGGCAGGGCACCAGAACGTGCCCCAGATGGGATCTTGCGGAGACAAAAGCTTGCGGCGGCGGAAAAGTACTTTTGATGATCTCCTGATTTTTTTCTGGGATTTTAGGGAATATATAGGCACAAAACCTAGGGCAGAGGTGGCCCAGGGAGACCACAAGCCAGGGAGGCGCGCGCCCCCCCCTAGCCGCGCCATGAGGGCTTGTGGGGTCCCTGCAGGGCCCCTGCCCTGATTCTCCGGCTTCCTGATCTTTTTCTGTTTCGGAAAAAATATTTTTGGCAGTTTCATTCCGTTTGGACTCCGTTCAAAATCCTCCTCTGAAAGGGGTCAAAAACATGGAAAAAATAGGAACTGGCACTTGGCACTGAGTTAATAAGTTAGTCCCAAAGAATATATAAAAGGCATGCAAAACATCCAAAGTTTGACAAGATAATAGCATGAAACCATCAAAAATTATAGATACGTTGGAGACTTATCAAGCATCCCCAAGCTTAACTCCTGCTCGTCCTCGAGTAGGGAAGTGATAAAGACTGAATTTTTGATGTGGAATGCTACCTAGCATAGGTGTCCTTTGCAACTTCTTTCACGGGACATGAATGTTCAGATCCGTAAGATTCAAAACAATAGTTTGCTATTGACATGAAAACAATAATACTTCAAGAAAACTAGCAAGGTAATCATGAACTTTCAAAATAACAAGGCCAAGGAAACCTATCCTAACAAAATCATATAGTCTGGCTATGCTCCATCATCCTCACATAACGAATGTAAATCATGCACAACCCCGGTATTGGCCAAGTAATTGTTTTCACACTCTTACTTTCTCAAACTTTTTATAACTATTACGCAATACATGAGCGTGAGCCATGGATATAGCACTATAGGTGGAATAGAGTGTGGTGGTGGTTGTGAGACAAAAAGGAGGAGATGGTCACATTGACTCGGTGTATCAAAGGGCTATGGAGATGCCCATTAATAGATATCAATGTGAATGAGTAGCGATTGCCATACAAGGGATGCACTAGAGCTCCAAGTATGTGAAAGCTCAAAAGGAGAACTAGTGGGTGTGCATCCAACTTGCTTGCTCACGAAGCCTAGGGCAATTTTGAGGAAGCCCATCATTGGAATATACAAGCCAAGTTATGTAATGAAGATTCCCACTAGCATATGGTGGTGACAAAGTAAGAAGCTCTCAATAATGAAGAACATGGTGCTATTATGAAGCACAAGTGTGGAAAAAGATAGTAGCATTGTCCCTTCTCTCTTTTTCTCTCTTTTTTTTGTTTGGGCTCTTGGTCCTCTTTTCTTTCTCTTTTTTTGTTTGGTCTCTTTGGCCTCTCTTTTTTCCTCATATGGGACAATGCTCTAATAATGATGACCATCACACTTTTATTTACTCACAGCTCAAAGCTCAAAATTTTATGATTCTATAGGAAATGCCTCCGACAGGGATGTGCAACGATCTAGCATGGCGTATGGCGTTGAAACATCTCGCCAGCTATCTTACGATCATGCAATGGCAATATGAGAGTGACGGCACATGTCATGAGGCGGAACGGTGGGAGTTGCATGGCAATATATCTCGGAATAGCTATGAAAATGCCATAGTAGGTAGGTATGGTGGCTGTTTTGAGGAAGGCATATGCTGGGTTTGTGTACCGGCGAAAGTTGCGCGGCACAAGAGAGGCTAGCAAAGGTGGAAGGTGAAAGTGCATCTATACCATGGACTCACATTAGTCATGAAGAACTCACATACTTGTTGCGGAAATTTTTATTAGTAATCGAAACAAAGTGCTAAACGCATACTCCTAGGGGAATGGTTGGTAGGTGTTGACCATCCGCGACCCCGACCTCAACACAAAGGATGATAATCAATAGATCAAATATTCTCCGACTTCCTAACATAGCGGTTCACCATACGTGCATGCTACGGGAATCACTAATTTCAACACAAGTATTTCTAGATTCACAAGACCCTACTAACATAACTCTAAATATTACCAAATCCACGTCTCAAAACTAATTGAGAGGAATCAAAACTTCTCTTTCTACTCAATGCACATGAAGATGGAGGTTTTAGTATCCTCTGTGGGTACCTATCACCTTTGGGACTACTTTCACAGCATAAGCCAACTACCAAGTCACACACCATCGTGCTCTAAAAGATATAAGTGAAGCACATAGAGCAAAATTATCTAGCTCAAAAGATATAAGTCAAGCACTATGAGCATTCTAGCAAAGTCACGATGAGTGCATGTCTCCCTCTCTCTCAAAAAGGTGTGCAGCAAGGATGATTGTGACACAACAAAAAGAAAAGACTCCTATGATACAAGATGCTCCAAGCAAAACACATATCATGTGGTGAATAAAAATATAGCTCCAAGTAATGTTACCGATGGATTGAAGACGAAAGAGGGGATGCCTTCCCGGGGCATCCCCAACCTTAGGCTTTTTGGTGTCCTTGAATTTGGCTTGGGATGCCTTGCGCATCCCCAAGCTTGAGCTCTTTCCACTCCTTATTTCTTTGTCCATGAGAACATCACCCAAAACTTGAAAACTTCACAACACAAAACTTAAACAGAAACTCGTGATAACATTAGCACAAGAAAACAAACTACCACCTCTTTTGGTAGTGTAGCAAACTTGAATTTCTATCTATATTGGTGTTGGGTTGCTGTATTCTCACTTTTACATGGCTAGTAACCCCTTATACTAACCATAGTTTCATCAAAACAAGCAACCAACTCAACAAAAACAGAATCTGTCAAAAACAGAGCAGTCTGTAGCAATCTGTATACTTCGTATACTTCTGGTACCTCAGAAATTCTGAACAATTACGACTGCCTGGGAAAAAGGCATATCAACCAGCAGCTAAAAGGATCAACTCAAAAGCTCTTTTTGAATAAGAACGAAAAATCATCTCGTGAGCGAAACGTTTCTATCTTTTTCCAGGAGGATCAAACAACCATTACCAAGACTAGTCATAAAGGTTTTGCTTGGCTCAAACACAAAAAGAAACTCGAAGAACACAATCAGAACAGAATTACGATGGTGTGGACGCAAAAAAATAGTAAGAAGAATATAAATTCATTGGGTTGCCTCCCAGCAAGCGCTATTATTTAACGCCCTTAGCTAGGCATAAAAGCAATAGAATCACATATCGTCGTCTTTGGTGCTCAATCCATAAGTGGCCCTCATCATGCATTCATAAAGAAATCTTATTTTCTTTCTAGGAAAGTGTTCCATGCCCTTCCTTAAAGGAAATTGAAATATAATATTCCCTTCCTTCATATCGATGATAACACCAATAGTCCTTAGGAAAGGTTTACCAAGAATAATAGGGCATGCGGGATTGCAATCAATGTCAGGCACAATGAAATCCACGGGTACATAGTTCCTATTTGCAATAATAAGAACATAATTGATCCTTCCCATGGGTTTCTTGACAGTAGAATCAGCAAGATGCAAATTAAGAGAACATTCTTCAATCTCATTAAAACCCAGAACATCACATAAAGACTCTGGAATTGCGGAAACACAAGCACCCAAATCACACAAAGCATTGCATTCATAGTTTTTGATTTTGATTTTGATGGTAGGTTCCCACTCATCATGAAGCTTTCTAGGGATAGAGACTTCCAATTAAAGTTTCTCTTCAAGAGATTTTATCATAGCTTCGACGATATGATCGGTAAAGGCCTTGTTTTGGCTATAAGCGTGTGGATAGTTTAACATGGATTGCATCAAGGAAATGCATTAAATCAAGGAGCAACTATCATAATTGAATTCCTTGAAATCCATAGTAGTAATTTCATTACTACTCAAAGCTTTAATATCTTCTACTCCACATTCAATGCTTTTAGCATCAAGATAGATGGACTCCGAATCATTGGGGCACTTTCAACCCAAGTGGATTCATATCCAGCCCCATAATCATTAGGTTTGTCACAAGAAAACAAAGATTCAATGGGAGTCACACCAAGAACTTTAAGAACTTCGTGATTCTTATCACGAGAACACCCCTTTTTAAGCCATTCATATCTAGCACGAATTTGGGCGGTTCGTTCTTTGCTCTCAATCATGGAAACACACATAGCTTTCAAAGTTTCATCCATATTGATCTTGGGAGGAGCACATCTAACTTTCAAAGCATCAACATCACTAGACATTCTATGAACGCTCTTAGCCAAATCGTCAATTTTGAGTAGTTTTTCCTCTATGGACGCATCGAAATTTTTTTGCGAGTTGATGAACTATTTGATATTACTCTCTAGATCATAGGGTATTCTATTGTAATTTCCATGAGTATTGTTGTAGGGGTTGTCAAATTTATTAGAGGAGTTACTAGGAAAAGGCCTAGGAACATAGTTTCCTCTAAAAGCATTGTTGTTGCCAAAATTATTCCTACCAACAAAATTAACGTCCAAGCTAGCGTTGCTACTCTCAATAAAAGAAGACAAGGGCATATCATTAGGATCTAAAGGAGCACTTATACTAGCAACCAAATTCATTAACTCATCCATCTTAGCACTCAACGAGTTAATTTCTTCTATAGCGTGTACCTTCTTACTAGTAGGTGACCTTTCAGTGTGCCACTGAGACTAGTTTGTCATGATATTGTCTAGGAGATTTGTGGCTTCCCCTAACGTGATTTCCATGAACGTTCCACCTGAGGCGGAGTCCAAGATATTTATAGAAGCGAAACTCAAGCCAATGTAAAAGATTTGAATAATCATCCAAAGACTCAAGCCATGAGTGGGACAATTTCTAATCATGAATTTTATTCTCTCCTAAGATTGTGCAACATGTTCATGATCAAGTTGCTTGAAATTCATGATATCATTACGGAGAGAGATAATCTTAGCCGGCGGAAAATACTTGGATATATAAGCATCTTTGCACTTATCCCAAGAATCGATACTATTTTTGGGCAAAGACGTAAACCAAGTTTTTGCGCGATCTCGCAACGAGAAAGGAAAAAAGCTTCAATTTAATCACATCATTATCCACATCTTTATTCTTTTGCATATCGCAAAGCTCAATGAAGGTATTGAGATGGGATGCGGCATCTTTACTAGGAAGGCTGGAGAATTGCTCTTTCATAACAAGATTCAGCAAAGCGGCATTGATTTCGTATGACTCCGCACTAGTGGTGGCAGCAATCGGAGTACTAATAAAATAATTATTATTAATATTTGAGAAGTCAAAAAGTTTGGTGTTTTCATTCATGGTGACTTCGGCAAGCAAGCAAGCACACAAGCGAACAAAGAGCAAGCGAGAAAAAGGGCAAACGAAAAGCCAAACGGAAAAGCCAAATGAAAAAGGCAAATTGGTGAAGTGGGGGAGAGGAAAATGAGAGGCAACTAGCAAACAAAGTAAATGCAAGAGATGAGTTTGCGACACCTACTTGCATGAGTTCTTGACTTGATCCTCCCCGGCAATGGCGCCAGAAATTCTTCTGCTACGGCAACAAAAGTCCTTCCCCGGCAACGCCAGGAATCCTTCTTGTTACTTCTCTTGCTTGCGTCGGTTTTTACCTTGAAGAGGAAAGGGTGATGCAGCACAGGAGCAGTAAGTATTTCCCTCAGTTTGAGAATCAAGGTATCAGTCCAGTAGGAGAATCTCGTCAAGTCTAGAGTACCTGCACAAACACAAAAGAGCTTGCACCCAACGCTATAAAGGGGTTGTCAATCCCTTCAAGATTCATTGCAATGTGAGATCTGAAGGCGGAAAATCCAACGAAGAAAAAGTGTAAGGCTGAAAATATGGTGTGGAGTAGACCCGGGGGCCATAGTGTTCACTACAGGCTTCTCTCGAAATAGCAAATATTACGGTGGGTGAACAAATTACTGTCGAGCAATTGATAGAACCGCACAAAGTCATGACGAGATCTAAGGCAATGATTATACATCTAGGCATCAGTTCCGAGACAAGTAGACCGATACTGTCTGCATCTACTACTATTACTCCACACATCAACCTCTATCCAGCATGCATCTAGTGTATTGAGTTCATGACGAACAGAGTAACGCTTTAAGCAAGATGACATGATGTAGAGGGATAATCTCAATCCAATGATGAAAACCCCATCTTTTTACCCTTGATGGAAACAACACCATGCGTGCCTCGCTACCCCTTCTGTCACTGGGTGAGGGCAACACATGGTATGAACCCAAAACCAAGCACTTCTCCCATTGCAAGAATCATAGATCTAGTTGGCCAAACAAAACCCGCAACTCGAAGAGAATTACAAGGATATGAAATCATGCATAAGACAGATCAGAAGAAACTCAAATAAGATTCATAGATAATCTGATCATAAATCAACAATTCATCGGATCTCGACAAACACACTGCAAAAGAAGATTACATCGGATAGATCTCCATGAAGATCATGGAGAACTTTGTATTGAAGATCCAAGATAGAGAAGAAGCCATCTAGCTACTAGCTATGGACCCGAAGGTCTATGGTGAACTCCTCACGCATCATCGGAGAGGTCATGGTGTTGTTGAAGAAGCGCTCCGTTTCCGAATCCCCCCTCCGACAGGGCACCAGAACGTGCCCCAGATGGGATTTCGCGGAGACAGAAGCTTGCGGCGGCGGAAAAGTACTTTCGATGATCTCCTGATTTTTTCTGGGATTTTAGGGAATATTTATGCGCAAAACCTAGGGCAGAGGTGGCCCAGGGAGACCACAAGACATGGAGGTGCGCCCCCTGGCCGCGCCATGAGTGTTTGTGGGGTCCCTGTAGGCCCCCTGCCCTGATTCTTCGGCTTCCCGATCTTTTTCTGTTTCGGAAAAAAACTTTTTGGCAGTTTGATTCCGTTTGGACTCCGTTCAAAATCCTCCCCTGAAAGGGGTCAAAAACATGGAAAAAACAGGAACTGGCACTTGGCACTGAGTTAATAAGTTAGTCCCAAAGAATATATAAAAGGCATGCAAAACATCCAAAGTTTGACAAAATAATAGCATGAAAGCATCAAAAATTATAGGTACGTTGGAGACGTATCAGTTCTCTGTCGCTCTAGTGTGTAAGTATTACATGATTGATGTCATCCACATCTTTCCATCGATGATCCATGTGCATATGCTTTACATATAATGAATCTTGTTAAGTTACTACTGTTGTTGTTACTGTCACAGTTGTTACTCAATCGCTATTGTTAATGTTGTTACCAAAATTACTGATATTGCTGTTACTGTTACTACTATCATTTTCCATGCTAATAAACCTTTGCTACAGAGAGATATCCTAGGTGTGGTTGAATTTAAAACTAAAGTGTCCAGTCCTATAAATATTCTTTCGATCCCCTTGTGTTGAATCAATAAATTAGGGTGAAATACTACCTTCGAAGACTGTCGTGGTCCTTTATACTTGTGGGTTATCGAGACCTTTTTTGGTGCCGTTGTCGGGGAGCATAGCTACATTTATTATGTTAACTTGCGTATATACAATTGCTACTATGAAGAATCTGAAATACACCTGAACCAAGATCATCCCCTCGCGTACGAGAGGAGGTAAGGAACTGCCATCTAGCTGCCTTTGATTCGCCTACTATTTTCAACCAGCTTATTACACGACCGCCTATTGCTCGTCCTCATATGTCATGAACTTGATGATGCTACTTATGAAATTAATGATAACTCTACTACTACATTTTATGAAACTGGCACTGTGCCATTGAATGAATTACTTGATGCTCGTATTGCTAAAGCTAGAGAGCTTGAAAATGTTGAAAGTGATGACGATTTTGAATCGCCTGTTACACCCCGCTCTTCTAATAGATATTAATTGCCTTGTGTACCTGAAGGTTATGGTATGGATGGGGAGGTAGCTAGGGACTTCCTTGCTTGTGAAAATAGAGATGACTTGGAGGAATTACAATGCAAACTAAAAGAAAAATCTATGATGGAGAAAATGAAACATGATCCTAAATTTGCCACTTCTCCTATATTTTTCATTGATAAGGACTATAAATTCTCTATAGAACCTGAGTTGATTCCTATAGTAAAGTTTGATCCTTTGCATGGCTATGAAAATGAAACTATTGTCGAACATCTCATGAAGCTGGATAATATTGTTGCTTTGCTCACTAATGATGAAAAGATACGCTACTATTATATCCTTAAGCTTTTTCCTTTCTCTCTAAAAGGAGAGGCCAAGGAATTGTTCCTTTCTCTGGCTCGTGGTTGTATGTGTAGTCCCTATGATATGCTTTATTACTTTTCTGAAAAATATTTTCCTGCTCATAAGAAACAAGCTGCCTTACAGGAAATATTTAACTTTGTGCAAATTGAAGAAGAGAATCTCCCTAATGCTTGGGGTAGGATTCTCGAGTTACTTAGAGCTTTGCCTAATTGTCCTCTCAAAAAAATTAAATTCTTGATATATTTTATAATGGGCTAACCAATGCCTCTAGGGACTTCCTAGATACTTGTGTTGGTTGTGTTTTCAAGGAAAGAACTGTTTGACAAGCTGAAGAACTATTGAATAACATATTGCAAAATGTTGTTGATTCGACACTCCCTGAACTACCTCTGAAAACTATTCAAAAGAAGAAAGGTATTCTATTACTCGGCACTGAAGATATGAAAGAAGCAAAAAAGATCTACGGAATAGAAAGGTATTAGAATCGAAGATGTCAAGCAATTACACTAGTGCAGGATGTTGCTAACGCGACACTACAGTAAGAGACCCTTAAACAAAACTGTGTGTGCTGCATGAATCGCAAATAGTGATGTAAAAACCGTCAAAAAAGATGCAAAAAGTTTGCGATGGCAGAGACATCAAACATGGTTCATATTATACTTGCGTGTGTGATGCCTGACATATAGTTTATCCATAAGAATTGTTTGCGATGAAGCAGAACAATAGAAATGGGCGGCTATATCAAGGTGTGTGCGATATACGGCATATAGTTTGCTTGGATGAACTATTTTCTATTAGGTAATGCAACAGAAACGGTCAGCCAGATCAAGGTATGTGCGATATACGACATACGGTTCACTCGGACGAACTGTTTTTTACTAGAAAACACAACAGAAATAGTTCAGTTTAACAAGATGTGTGTGATATGCGGCATATAGTTCACATAGATGAACTGTTTGTGATGAGCCAAAAGAACACAAACCATTCATGTAAACAAGATGTGTGTGATCCGGAGGAAAAACCCACTCGGGTGAACTGTTTGCGATGAGAAAATATAACATGGACGGTTACTACACTTAATTCATATGTGATTCTTTGAAAATGCAAACTAGTTGCTTGCGGTGGCTAGCAGTATCGCACACGATGCGTATGCGAGTATTCATGTGTGATGATTAGTAAGTTACACATATGTTTCCTTATGTTAACATGTGTGTGATAACATGTGACACCGCATAAGGTTGTCGGGTTGTGTGCTCCACTTAGTCTACCCGTACTCTAGGGAAGGCTTCATGCACTCCTACGAAGGCTTCCCGTGCTCCACATGGGTGAACTGTAGAACCCAAATCCCCTAGCCAGCTCCTAGCTATAAATAACCACAGCAATGGCCGTCGATGGTGACTCGCTACTAATCCACTTACCGGCATACCCCCGACGGTCGACAACATGATGGAGTTGTGCGACGGCGGAATCAAAGTTGAAGGCACGATGGTCGACTTGGTGGTCGACGGTCATGACACTGCCTCTCCCAACGACGACCAGAGGAAGCAGGAAACATGGTACGAGCAAGCCACTAGGTTAGCTAGAGTCGTCCTAAAAGCGGACAGGGATCGCTAGCGGGCGATACTGCTGGCTTAGCGTAGAGTGTGGTGGATGGTGCGGACGGTGGAGCAAGAGCCGGGACGACGCAGGGGCAATTGTGGCCGTGGCGACCGGTGCATGAGGTGCATGCTTATGTCCCAGATGGTGGAGGGCGCATCACCGTACGTCGCAGGGACATGCCTGCGGGGCGTCACAGCAGCCCTGGCGAGAGACAACGTCATCTCACCGGACATCGTCGGGGCATACCCGATGGTCGCGGTAACCCTGATGAGCACTCTGCCCGACGCAGTACCTGCGATCCCCGATGTCGAGTCTGCCACATCCTCGATCGATCAAGGTGTGTAGGTCATCGACTTGGCGGCCTCCTCCCCCACTTAGCCCATTATCGACACCCTGAGGGACGATGTCTGATGTTGGTGGTAGTTCGGCGTCAGGTACACAGTGTCTCTTTTGTGCACGCGTGGTATTTTATATTCTTGTAAATTGGCGAGCATATGGTTTGTAAATTACTCGTCGAACTATTGATTTGTTCATGCATGTCAAATATGTCAATTGTATGGGCTAGCCTATCCATATATTATCTCAATTTGCAGTATGGACTATTAATATGCAAATTCCTTTTGGACATCTCTGTTGATCGCAACGTCGAAAAGATGGACAACCTGTACTCTACAGGGCACACGCTTAAGCTGAATGAACTGTGTATGATACTTTCCATGAAAACTTAAGAACTTGGGTGACACCATTTGAGTACATATATATAGTGGTGACACTATTTGACAAAAGGCGGATTTTGGTAACACGGTACTTAATAATTTTTACAACCATATGGTCCATATCTACATACTTAACATAGAAACAACTAGCACATTTTAAGAGGATGGGGGCCAACAACCACAACTATCGGCTCGAAGCAGCTTGATCACGGTGAATCGACATCTCGTCAATGAGAAGGAAGAACCCTCATGTGCCTTGGTATAGCATGAGTAGAAGAGTGTGTCCAATTTTCCAATGTTGATTCTTTGCCACGACAAGTGAGAACTTGTTACTTTGAAAGGTTCTATTTATGCAGGAAATGCAGTACCTTGCAATCACTTTGACGGTATTAGCACCCACAAGTGTAATTCGACCATGCTGGGAAATCGATTCAGGAACAGGTGCACCGGGCAATTCTAGTTGCAGTGTAGAATAAAAACCAATTGTACGATATCGTTGAAGATATATATATAGTTTATGAACATCAAAATAAAAATAAGACTTTCTACCAGCCTTTTGTGCACACAGTTGGTCTTGTCCAATGTGTGCACCATAGGTAGAATTAATCCCATCCAAAATGCAGTGTTCATACATTGTGCTATCTCTGTCAGATTATCAATAATTTTTATGACATGATTCAAGTCATTCAAGTGAAATTTGGTACACCGAGTAACATACAAATCATTAACTATGCATCCAATATGTCTTGCTTGAAAGGTGGAAAGGTTTTCTTTATTCAAAACATGGCAGAAGAATATATAGTGGGCATAAATTGGTAAATATAATTTGTTACTGCCAAGGAGCGGAGTCAGAAAACATAATCACAATTGGTTGCTTAAATAGTGATTAGTTAGTTAGAACAAATACCCTGATATTGCTAGGTAATATGCCAGCATGGTGAAAGCTGAAAGAACATCATCCTCGATCACACTGTGATACACTCATGACATTGGGGAAGTAAACATCCAGACTAGGTTGTGGTGCACGCACTAGAATTTTATTGTCAGCTTTCAGTTCTTAAAACTTAGAAACTTTTCTCCAAAGGTCCGCATCAAAATAGGAGTGACCATCTTTATCAAGTTTTATGCTAACTGTCATTGTAAATCCATTTTGCATTGTCAGTATGACATCCATGGAGTCATCAACAAAGTAAAGCCCAAGATTTCCTTCTACTCGTGTTCTTGCAAAGCAAGGGGTGTACTACTTGAAATGAAAATTAAGATCGTAAATTAGATATATTGAAATAATAGAGCAACATGCAAATATGGGAGTAACTTAGAGAACAGAAGAATATATAGCTGAAAGCAAAGTACAAAAATATATAATCATAAATAGGTAATGTAACAAATATTTGATGCAAATATGAGAGTAAATGATTCAAAAATACATCATTAATTTGCCTAATTTAAAAGAAGAAAATCGTCTTCGACGTCTACGTTGCGTGTGGCACCGTACCTTTTATCGAAATGTAGCAATATAATATATATGTTCGTAAATTTAGGCAATGCCAACAATGTTAGGCTGAGATTGAACATACCGAGTTCTCCTGGAAGTTATCTGGAATAGTGAGATAGACTTCGTTTTTGACTGGTCGCGACCACACTCGCCTGATTTGTGCACACATTATGGACACTTGAATGAAAACTGAGAATTTACGACGATTTTTGTCGGTTGATTCAGAATGCCAGACAGACTCCCATAAGAGATAAGTGAATATTTTGCTAAATTAAGTACCTTCTCCATGAGAAAAATCCCCGCCCAATTCCGTGGAACACCCCAATCGACCATAGTCCAGAAAGTCGGTCCAAGTCGGCGCAGATAGGCGGCAACAAGCGGTAGGGGCGAAATATCGTGCCATTTTGAGCACGACATCCACCCGCCGTCTAGCTTAGGGTTGCGACCGAGACAGAAGTTGATGAGGTCCACAGGTGCGGAGGAGTGCGCAGTGACTGGGTGTGGACGAACTGTGCAGGGGGTGAGGGTTTTCTTTTTCTCCTTTTGGATGTGTAGGTGAAAACACGGTTCGTAGAGGCGGCGGAGATTAATCGTGTGTGATAGTAAATCACCGAGATTGAGGGGGAATCCAAATTGGCCTCTTGATTTGTCATTCAGATTTTTTCTGCGATGAACATAACCCCTCCAATGCAACATGTTCAAATTTGGCATTTTATCAGGCTCATTTACCATATTTAGGCAATTATGTGACTTTTCTAGGCATTAATGAATAGAATTCAAATTCAAACAATCGGTCCATGATAAAGTGCAAAAATATTGTTTGGAAAACCATGATCATGGTATTTAGTAAATTTTCATGACTTTTACAAGGAATGGGAAGATATTTCAAGGATATGTGTGGTAAGAGTCAACCACAAATGTGTCATTTATTGGTTTTTTAACTATAGAAAAATGAAATACATGGTTGAAAACCATTACGCCTGGCATGGTGTCATGGTATGGCCTCAGCATGCCCTCATAAAATTAGGTGAATGTTTGGCTTCTATCATCATGCACGTGCCTTTGATGTCTACTACACAACTTTATTCTTGTAGACTATGTTGGGCCTCCAAGCGCAGAGTTTTGTAGGACACTAGCAAATTTCCCTCAAGTGGGTGACCTAATGTTTATCAATCCATGGGAGGTTTAGGATGAAGATGGTCTCTCTCAAACAACCTTGCAATCAAATACAAAATATCTCTTGTGACCCCAGAAAACCCAATATAATGGCAAATTGTATTGGTGCACTAGTTCGGCGAAGAGATGTTGATACAAGTGTAGTATGGATAGTAGATATAGGTTTTTGTAATCTGAAATATAAAAGTAGGAAGGTAGCAAGTGTAAAATAGCGAAAAAACGTTGTATAAACACTTGGTAATAAGGCCTAGGCTTCATACTTTCACTGGTGCAATCTCTCAAGAATGCTAACATAGTAGAATCATATGATCATCCCTCAACATGCAACAAAGAATCTCTTCAAAGTTCCTATCTAGCGGAGAACAATATGAAATTTGTGTAGGTAGTAGAACCACCTCAAAGTTATTCTTTCAGATCAATCTTTTGAGATATTCCTATAAGTGTCACAAACAACCCTAGAGTTCATACCAGAATAACACTCATGATACATATCAATCAACCCTAATGTCACCTAGATACTCTAATGTCACCTCAAGTATTCGTGGGCTAATTATAAGACATGCATAAATCAATTTCTGATTCTTCATATTCAATCCAACACAAGGAACTTCAAGGAGCACCGCAAGATTTCCATGAGAGAACATAGTACGAAAACGTGCAATCAACCACTATGCATAGATTCCCAAGGTCACCAGAATCTGCAAGTTGATGCCATAACATATATCAAATGAATCACTTGAATACCCCAATGTCACTATGGGTATCTGCATGCAAGACATACATCAAGTGTTCTCAAACCTGAATATTCAATCCAACATAACAAGATCTTAAAGTGAAAGGTTCAATTCATCACAACAATCGCATGGGACAAACACCATACAATCCAAGTGTACTAACAATGCCCATGATACATCAAGATCTGACATATCAAGAACACGAGAGGGGAGAGGGAGAGAGAGAGAGAGAGATCAAACACATAGCTACAAGTACAAAACCTCAACCCTAAGGGTGAACTACTCCCTCCTCGTCATGGCCTCCGCCGGGATGATGAAGACGGCCACCGGAGATGTTCTCTCCTCTCTGGCAGGGTGTTGGAACGTCTCCAGATTGGTTTTTCATTGATACTGAGAGTGGTGGCGGTAGAGCGGAAGTTCTCTCTTTATTTCGGGGGTTTCTGGTATATAGAGGATTTTTCAGCGCTCGAATCACGCCAAACGGAGCCACATGGGCCCTAGAAGCCATCAGGGCACGGCCTAGGGGGTCGTGCCCTGTTAGCTTGTTCCCCACAGGTGGCTCCCCTCCCTTGGTTCTTCGCTCCAATATTGCTTATTTACTCCAGAAAAGTATATAAAAGTTTCATGTGATTCCGAGAACTTTCATTTTCTGCACAAAAACAACACCATGGTAATTCTGCTGAAAACAATGTCACTCTGGTTTAGTTCTAAATAAATCATATAAAGTGCACTAAAACCATATAGAAGTATTGTAAACATGGCATGAATATTTCATAAATTATCGATATGTTGCACACGTATAAACATCCCCAAGCTTAATTCCTACTCATCCTCGAGTAGGTAAATGATAAAAGAAATACTTTATGAAGTGTGAATGCTAGCATAGTATGTAAGTTTGATCTATGATAATTTCAGTCACTTTTTCTAGCATCATAACCAGCAACTTTTTTATAAAAATCATCATGGTTTAGTAGCAATCAATTCACATGTCATGGTTCAAACAATGCATTCTCTTGAAACTCAATAGCATATGTTCTTAGTCATCAAACAATTTCAATGCCTCATTAAGTCTAAGTAAGAGCTCCACATACTCAATTATCATATAGTCTTCTATGATATTATACCTGAGGCATATTTTTAGAACAAACAACATCCATCGAACATAGAGAAAGATAGGGTCCCAACATACTTATCATAATGATAATTTCCAACAAGACTGAATCATGATCAAATATATTTGACTAGATATATATGTTTGGATCTTTCCCCACCACATGGTTCTTGCCAACTAATAGATTGAGGTTGGAATAAGAAGTTGACTCGAGATGAAAAATAAGTAACGTGAAAGTAAATAGATTGTCCCTTCGCAGAGAGAATCATGGATTTGCAGATGTGCCAGAGCTCATTGTTTTTAAACAGAGATGAATATGTGATTTTGGATGGTGTGCCTTTCATGTCAACGTTAGAACAGAATGTTCAATTCCTTCCATGCTAATCAAATTATTGGCAGTTCCCAAACAGAACTAAAATTTTACTCCCCTCCACTATTCAATCATATTCCAGGGCTAGCCGTATCCACGGGTGCCCTACAAACAATCAGAAATTCTAGGGGGGAGTTCTTGTTTATTTATTTTTGTATTATGCAGGACTAGGAATCCTTTTTACCAGCCTCTCTCATGTAATGACAAGTGAATAAACACTCATCTTGAGAATAACTCGCTTAGCATGGGAGATAATGACCGCCTCATCGCTCCATGAGTAGTACGGGCACACAAAACAGATGTTTATTTGAATGTTTAGAGGTGGCACGTGCAAATTTACTTGGAATGGCAGTGAAGTACCATATATAGGTAGGTATGGTGGGCTCTCATGGAAGAAACTTCGCTCAAGGATTTGGATGCACAAGTAGTATCTCTACTTAGTACAAAGTTTTAGCTAGCCCAAGGTTCTAAACAAACACCACATGTTGGAGGATCCACAACAATATAACTTCTATGAAAATATACCCAAACATAACCATTATGTTGTATTCCTTGTCCAACTTCAACTATTTGATCAAAGTTGGAAATAATTGGTGGGTATTCACAATCATAAAAGATGTCCAAGATAATATATTTGTATGTGAAAGTTCTCTTTCTTATACTAATCAATCATGAATTGCTTGTACGACCAATTTGATCACTGTCCAACTTCAATAGATTTTACTTTATAAATCTGATGTGGAATTACTGCTAGTAATATAGAGCATTCAGGATTTCATATTTATGATATTGCATTCATTCACAATTTACTCTTAGGATATAAGTGAAGCATAAGAGTAAACATCAAACTACTCTGAAAAGATATAAGTGAAGATCAATGAATAGTTAAACAATTAAGTAGCTATGTGAGGACTCTCTCTCAATAAAGATTTTGATATATGAGTATTTTTATCCAAACAGCAAAGAAAACAAAAGTATACTCCAAGAATAGCACATATCATGTGGACAAGTAAGAACTTAGGATCAACATAGGCTAACCGATATTTATTTGACGAAGAGAAGTGGGATGCGTAGCATCCCCAAGCTTAGATGATTGAGACTTCTTGAAATATTTACTTGGGGTGCCTTGGGCATCCCCAAGATTAAGCTTTTGTATCTTGTTCAATCCTCTCATATCCCGGTTTCACCTAAGTTTTAAAAACTTCATCCACACAAAGCTTCAAAAGAACTCGTGAGATAGGTTAGTACACATAAGGATAAATTAACACTTCATGTACTGCCAAGACAAGTTGCATAATAATTTTCAAACATTAGGTAGCATATACTATTATTTCCACATTTTATATCTACCAATATAAGCCATGCAAACTCTAGGATAAGTAGATAACAAAACTATGAGAGCAATCTGTCCAAACAGAACTGTATGTAGTAATCTATTTAAAAAGTGTACTTATGTAACTCCAAAATTATTACCATTTAGGAAAAGATAAAGAATTTTTATAGATGTACTATGTAAAATTTTCACAAACTTTCCACATTCCAGTAAAATCTGATAATTCAAATACTACAACAAAAGTTTCTGTTTTTGTACAGCACACATCACACATGCAATTCAAATATTCTAAAGGAAATTCTTGGAAATTTTTATTGAAAAACAAGATTATAAATAACATCTAACAGAGAACAATAAAATAAATGGTCGCTCCAAGCAAAACACATATCATGTGACAAATAAAAATATAGCTCCAAGTAAGATATACCGATAACAATGGAGACGAAAGAGGGGATGCCTTTTGGGGCATCCTCAAGCTTAGACGCTTGAGTATTCCTTCGTTATTACCTTGGGGATGCCCTGGGCATCCCCGAACTTAGGTTCTTGTTTCTCCTTATCCACCTCATATTGGTATCTCACCCAAAACTTGAAAACTTCAATCACACACAACTTAACGAAACTTCGTGAGATGGGTTAGTGTAATACAGATAGATCATTCACTTAGGTATTGTCATGACAAAACTAATAATTATTATCACATGATACCTACTGTTTTAAATCATTCCTATACTTTATATAACCTAATATAAGCTATGGAAACATTAAAATAAGAAAACTATGCATGCAAAACAAAATCTATCAAAAATAGAATATTCTATGAAGATGTGAATGAACACATACTTCCGTGACACTAAGTTTTTGGAGAAATTAGGATAATGCAGATAATTTTTATGGAAATTTGTTGTAAAAAATTATGAATTTTTTGACTCTCCAGGAAAATCAAATAATTCATATACTGGACGCAAAGTTTTCTGTTTTTGCACAGAATCAAACAGACAAGTATCCACACTATCCCAAAGGATTTACTTGGCACTTTATTGAAATAAAAGATATAACACATGATTAATACAGTAGCTTAATCATGTGAATACACAAAAACAGAAAATAAAAGTGTTGGGTTGTCTCCCAACAAGCACTTTTCTTTAATGCCTTTTAGCTAGGCATGATGATGTCAATGATGCTCGTATATAAGATAATAATTGAAACATGCAAGAGAGCATCATGAATCACAGGGCTAGAGCATTTAAGTCTAGCACACTTCCTATGCATAGGTATTTTGCAAGCAAACAATTTATTGTAGCAAAAATCAACTTTCTTAGGAAGGCAAAACAAGCATGACTTTGAAACTTTGAACAC
This sequence comes from Hordeum vulgare subsp. vulgare, assembly GCF_904849725.1. NCBI lineage: Eukaryota > Viridiplantae > Streptophyta > Magnoliopsida > Poales > Poaceae > Hordeum > Hordeum vulgare. Next base: position 350,945,702 of record NC_058519.1, on the reverse strand, counting down.
ATAGGGAGGAAACTTGATATTATTGCAATTCCTACAAGCATATGTTCCTCCCTCATAATAATTTTCAGTAGCATTATGAAGGAATTCAAAAATATAACTATCACATAAAGCATTCTACTCGTGATGCACAATCTTATAATTTTTATTACTACCCACACAAGCAAAATTCTCATCATTCATAGTAGTGCGAGCAAACTCAAGAAAATAACTATCATGAGATACTTGATTGATAATCCATGAGAAAATTAAAATCATGATGACAAGTTTCATTGTTATACTTATTATTTATGGCATAAATTTCATCACAATAATCATCATAGATAGATTGCACGATTTCATCATAATAAATTTGCTCATCAAAACTTGGGGGACTAAAAATAGCATCTTCATCAAACATAGAATCCCCAAGCTTGTGACTTTGCATATCGTTAGCATCATGGATATTCAAAGACTTTGTGCCAACAATATTGCTATCATGCTCATCATTCAAGGTTTCACAGTAAGCATTTTCATAAACTGTTCCCCTAGCAATTGAGCACAATTTCCCGAACCATCATTTTCACGAAAGACATTATAGAGACGAGGCAAATGAGGCAACCTAAATTCCATTTTTTGTAGTTTTCTTTTGTAAAACCAAACTATTGAAAAACAAGAAACTAAAACATTTAATTGCAAGATTTAAACATATACCTTCAAGCATTCACGTCCCCTCCAATGGTGCCAGAAAAGAGCTTGATGCCTACCACACAACTTTATTCTTGTAGACTATGTTGGGCCTACAAGCATAGAGTTTTGTAGGACAGTAGCAATTTTCCCTCAAGTGGATGACGTAAGGTTTATCAATACATGGGAGGTGTAGGATGAAGATGGCCTATCTCAAACAACCCCACAATCAAATACCAAAAATTTCTTGTGTCCCCAACACACCCAATACAATCGCAAATTGTATTGGTGCACTAGTTCGGCAAAGAGATGGTGATACAAGTGTAGTATGGATAGTAGATATAGGTTATTATAATCTGAAAATATAAAACAGCAAGGTAGCAAGTGTAAAATAACAAGCAAAACATTGTACAAATGCTTGGTAATAAGGCCTAGGGTTCATACGTTCACTAGTGCAATCTCTCAACAATGCTAACATAGTAGAATCATATGATTATCGCTCAACGTGCAAAAAAATATTACTCCAAAGTTCCTATCTAGCGGAGAACAATAAGATGAAACTAGTGTAGGTAGCAGAACCACCTCAAAGTTATTATTTCTGATCAATCTTTTGAGCTATTCCTGTAAGTGTCAGAAACAACCCTAGAGTTCGTACTAGAATAACACCGATACATATCAATCAATCCTAATGTCACCTAGATACTCCAATGTCACCTCAAGTATCTGTGGGATAATTATATGACATGCATCAAATAAATCAGATTCTTCATATTCAATCCAACACAAAGAACTTCAAGGAGCACCGCAAGATTTCTATCGGAGAATATAGTATGAAACCGTGCAATCAACCCCTATGCATATATTCCCAAGGTCACAAGAATTCGCAAGTTGATTTCATAAGATATATCAAGTGAATCACTTGAATACCCCAATGTCACTACGGGTATCCATATGCAAGACATACACCAAGTGTTCTCAAGCCTGATATTCAATCCAACATAATGTGATCTTAAGGTGAATCATTCAATTCTTCACAACAATAGCAAGAGACAAACACCATATGATCCAACTATATTAACAAAGCCCGTGAGACATCAACATCGTGACATCTCAAGAACACGAGAGAGAGAGAGAGATTAAACACATGGCTACTGGTACAAAGCCCCAGCCTCGAGGGTGAACTACTCCCTCCTCCTCATGGCCTCCGCCGGGATGATGAAGATGGCCACCGACGGCACTACGACGCTACCGGGGGAGAAGGGGAGACAGCCCCTCCTTATTTTTCTTCCTTGGACTCCCACCTAGATGGGAGGAGAGTTCCCCCTCTGGTCCATGGCCTCCATGGCGGCGAAGGGGCAAGAGTCGCTCCGAGATTGGATCTCCCTCTCTGTTCTCTTTTGTTTCGCGTTCATGTTTTCTGGCCCTTCACCGTTTTTCAATTCCCGGAGATACGTGACTCTGATAATGCTGAAATTTTGAGGGGATTTTTATCTATAAATCAGCTTTCTTGCACCCTAAGAAGAGACCCAACAGACTTAAGGGGTGCCCACAAGCCACCACCCCGCGCCAGGGGGTATGGGTCGCGCCCTGGTACCTAGTGGAGGTTGTGGTACTCCCAAAAACCACATATATTCCAAAATAATACTTCGTAAATTTTTATCGCGTTTGGAATTTGTTTGATATGGCTATTATGTGAAATAAAAAAACATGCAACAAACAGGAACTCACACTTGGCACTGGATCAATATGTTAGTCCAATAAATCATATAAAATGTTGCCAAAATATGTGAAAGTTGTATAATATTGGATTGGAACAATATAAATTACACATACAACGGAGATGTATCATGGTGCCGTGGTATGGGATTGAAAAATGCCTCCCATGGCGCCTCGCATTGTATGGCCTCACTATGCCATGGTAAAAAATTGAGAAGGTTTGGCTTATGTCGTCACGCACGCCCTTCATAAATTGAACCATCACCGAGGAAGTTTCATGGTTTCTAGAGGGACCAATATTGAAGGGGAATCCAAATTTCCTTTGTCCTTTGTCCTTGAGTTTTTTCTACAATGAACATACACCATGCAAATCACAGTGCTCAAATTTGGCACTTTTCGAGGCTAATTTGTCATATTTAGAGGATTATGTGCATTTTCTAGGTATTAATATATGCACATAATTCAAATCTAAACAATAGGTGCAAGAAAAGTTCCACAAGAACGGTCGGGAAAACCATGTTCGCGCTATTTAGTAAATTCTCATGCCTTTTATAAGGAATGGGCAGGGATTTCAAGGATACGTGTGGCATGGGTCAACCAAAATTGTGTCATTTATTGGTTTTTAACTATAGAAAATGAAATACATTCTTGAAAAACATGAAGCTAGGCATGGTTCCATGGTATGGCCTCACTATGCCATGGTAAGAAAATTAGAAGGTTTGGCTTATATCATCGGGAACGCCCTTCATAAACCGAACCATCACTTAGGAAGTTTCATGGTTTTGAGAGGGAAATCACCAAGATTGAAGGGCAATCCAAATTTCCTCCACCCTTTGTCCTTGAGTTTTTTTTCTACGATGAACATACACCTTACAAATCACCGAGTTCATATTTGGCACTTTTCCAGGCTCATTTGTATTATTTAGGGGTTTATGTGCATTTCCTAGGCATTAATGCATAGATAAATCCAATCCAGCTACAGCTCTGGGGGTGTGATGAGAGGGACGTGGATTGTCGATCGATCGCAGTGCATCCTATAGTGCACACGCGCAATCCGTGTGGCTCGGGTTCCGTCCAATCATAGCGCAACACACAATAGGCTCACCACATATTGTTTCCGGAGGTGACGGAGATGAATCGGGTGTGATAATGAATGACCAAGATTGTAAGAGAAGCCAAATTTCCGGCGTTGTTTGTCCTTGAGTTCTTAAAGAACGCCGCACTATACGGCTGTCCGGCCACTCCACCTAGAGCTCTCTCAAGTGTCGTTCATGGCATTGCAGCGCACAGTAACTGGTAAGGAAGCGATGGCATCTTTTCGCACCGAGTTCCTCGCCGCCCGCGACCATGCACATGGTAAGGAAGCAATGGCTTCTCGCTGGCGCCGAGTTCATTGCAACCCGCGTCTGAACAACTACATGGACGGACTTTGATGTTGCCATGGCAGAATAAGTGGTGGATCAAGAGGCGGCCAAATCTCCTGAGAAGGAGGGGAAAAGGATGAAAGCATTCAAGAAAAGAGAGTCCCACCACCATGTGAAAGAAGAGGTCGCACGCCGTGCTGAGAAGAGCTCGGCGAAGATCCAAGAATGGTGGGTTGCTGCCGACAAGGCCAGCAAGGAGAACGATGACGTTTGGCCAACATGCCCCGATGTCAGCATGTGAGAAGTAGTTAGTGTGTGTGTCGCCCGTAAGTTTGTATAATTAATTACAAGCATCTACCACTATAATATATTAGTTTTAGAGAAAATTACTAGTATTACTTTAAGTTGGTACTACTATCTATTATTAACATACATTGAATAACCTGCTACAATGAAAGAGATTTTTATATTTGCACGGGCAGTTGTAGATGCTGACAGATATAAGAATTATTAGAAGATTACAAAACACATGGTTTCTATGGAGTACCGTGTGCGTTTTTTGCATTAATGATCCATAAGTCAATTACCTGTGCGATCTTTTCTAATAAAGTTAGCGTACCATTGACCCAAAAAAATCAACTACATGTGTAGTTTTTTTGGAGACGGGATCCGCCAATTTTCTCTTTTCTCTCACATGAGTATTTTACGCGCTTCGTGTGTGTTATGTGTTTCCCCTGCCAAGTTTCAAGTTTCACGGTGAAATTTTCATTAGTTGTGCGATTTTAGAATTTATTCCTCCCACCGCATACCCACCCATCACATTTCCGCACTATCTCCCCCCTCCTAGAAGCTCAAACCGTCGTCATCGCTGTTGCAACCATAGCTTCAACCACATCTACGTTCTACCCGAGCATCGTCGATCTAGTCATGTAACCCACTAATCTCTATTACGGTCACGGACAGATTGCTTAAATTGCGCCTGCAAAACATCCTCATGCCTCCAAATCCACATCGCCCATACCTCCACAGCATCGCCGTGCAAGCCCAACCACATATCACGTGGAGATCAAGGAGCTAATGGCGGTCGATGGCGCGATGGCCGTTGTGCGTTTTCACATGGAGGAACATATCGCCTTCGCCACCGACGACTTGGAGCAGGCTCTGGCCCAGATGAAGTGCCCCATTGACTACCCCCTAGAACTTACCAAGTATGATCTGACCAGCTCAATCTTACCAATACCAGTTGCAATGGCGATGTTTTTGTCACACCCTGTTTTTGCTATCACCTGTTTGAGTTGTAAAATTCTGAGCTTGTTAAAAACTTTTTCAAAACTAATGTTGTGAGTGCCATGATTGACATTGTATGCTTGTATGCTTGATCATGTGAGGTTCAAAAACCTAAATTCCTTTGGTATTATACTGATTTCCAAAAACCTTTGATGACCAAAGTAAAACCACCTTGAGTTGCACTACATGTCCTTGATAGCAAGCAGTGCTACTACTCATATTTGGTAATCTGATTTTTGCCTATCTTTATATTTCAAAACCACAAAAATAATTATTTTTCTGATTATTTTCCTAATTAAATAACCTGTCCATTTCTGAGGCCAGAATTGGTATTCCAACATGGGAAAATACTTTTCTGCCTTGGAAAAATCTGATTAAATTTAGGGATGATCAAAAGGACATATATTTTCCATACATAGGATTTTAAACCCCATTTTGTATTAAATTTATTGATTAAAACTATAAAAGCTATTTCTGACTGTTTTAGCATTTTGAGATATTTCCAAAGGAAATATCTCAATAAATTCCTAGAAAATTCCAGTGGTATCACTAAGCCTTGTTTGGTGTCCACATAAAGTTTCACCTTGATCAAAGGTGGATAAGGACCCCAAATAACCCAAAAACCTCTATCCAGAATCAAGTTAGAGCAACTCTACATAGCAAAGTTTGTCCAATGAGGCTAAAACTTTGCAGGATTGCCTAATACCTCAAATGAGGGTTCTACACCCAAAATGGGATTTGTGGGACTTAGTTTGCTCACACTCCCTTTGGAAGAAACAGATTTGGTCATATTGGAGTGTTTTCAAGTTTACAAAGCTAAACTTATCCTTTGGAGCTCAGATTTGGTGGAACTTCATGGTTTACCACCAAAACCAAACCTGTTAAGTCTCACCACGAGTGGTCGGGTGCAACCCCCTAAACCCACTGTCGAACACCTTCTAACAGATAGGAAAAAGGCACCTTAGCCACAGCTAAGCCAAACTCCTTTGCTTCAAACTCTTAGATTAAGTGGCCAGTACCTGTATCTAACCCCAGTCAACTCGCCCCTCACTGGTTCAAAGTGGAAAGGCCAAAAACCCAATTTAGACCTCAGTTCATGACTGACAGCACCAGTATTTCTTGCCTCCTTTGACCAGCCGAAGCTCCCACTAAAACCAAACGGCTAGCCAAACCCCCAGCAAGTGCCAGGACATGATAGACATGTCCAAAGTGCCTCAGAGCGCACCCGCATGCCGTGGCATGCCAAAACTGCGCTCTGGGCGCGCTACAGGGAGTCACCGAGGTGGGGGACGACGCCCTTGGCTAGTTCCAGCCTCCCCGAGATGTCCAACCTCTTCCCCGACAACCCCTCTGCGTCAGGCAAGCCTCAGGGCCCCTCCTCTCTCGCGCTAGAGCTCGCGCGACGCGTGCCCGCGCGCTCCAGAACCGGCCAAGGTTGCGCGGCCACGAATGCACGACTCTCCCCTCTCTGTCTCTCTCTACAGCAGATGGTTCGGAAGGTCCAATACCACGTCCTGAGACCGTGGTTTCAACCCCAACCTCTCTCTGCGCCCCCATGCGTGCCACGGTGAGTCACCGGCGCTCCCGAATCTGCTCACCGTCGCGGGCCTATAAATAGCCCTCCCCCTCGCTCCAGCACCCCTCAGATAGCTTCGCCACGATCACTAGTACCTCCCTAGCCACCCCAGCAAACCAGCAGAGCCCCGGTGCTCGAGATCGACCGAGGCCCCTCCACCTTGGAGCTCCGGTCGATCTTCGGCTACACGACGGCTCCTGCGCCCCTCGACCCACCAAACTGACCCCCTTGATCCCAGGAAGCTTTCCCCCAACTCGCCCGAGCTTTTTCGTGTCTCTAGCCACCCCCCTCAACCACTTCCCGAAACTCCTCTCCCATGGCCTCCTCGTCGCCGGCGAACCCCTGCCTCCCCGTAGTTGTTTCGACCACCAGCAGGTAGGCGACGGTCAGGCAAACCCACTCCCGTGTTCATTAGGGCTTGAGCGCGTCGGCAACCTCGTCGGCGTCCTCCTCCTCCTCTCTGGCCGGAGGTAGGAGACGACCCCGACAGGTGTGACCCACCTGTCGGTGGCCCAGCCTCCTCCCCCGCGCTGGCCTCGACCACTAACCGCAGGGCCCCGCGCGTCAGGTTCTAACCTGACGGCGCGCGCGCCTGGGCAGGCCGTCGGCTCGCCATGGGCCAGCCCAGCTCTGGGCCGAGCCAGGCCAGAGCTAGCCTGTTTTTCTTTTTATTTTAAACCTGGATTTCTAAGATTTTTATGAAAACATTTAACCAGTGTAAAAATATAATTCTTCCACTGTTATTTTTCTAAAAATGTGTAGGATTTAATGATATGCTTAGATGAATTCTTCCAGCAACTATTCTATTTTATAATAACAAAAAGGGCTAAAATGAAATAGTTTTGCTTCTGCTTGGTTGTTTTCAAAAATATTCCTTCTAAGAAAACTAAGGCAAATATTTTTTAAATGATATCCTAGATTTATCAGTAATAGGGAGTATTTTTAAAATGACTTTGTGGATTGTTTCTGTGTGAGCTATTCCTTATTTATTGTTTTATCGATGATAGAAAATCCGTGTGACGAGGGAATCGGAGCGGAAGACCTCGAAGACCCCGGATACTTATCTGACCAAGGCAAGCATCCCTTTGACCATGACTGAGCATATGTTACTTTGCATGTTATAATAGCAAGTATTCCCGTTGCATATGATCATAAGTACCGGTAATCATTTGATATGATTTTACCGAAGGCTCCCCCGGAGCACATGCATTGAGCTTGACCCTACCCCTTGATGGTCATGCTAATACCATGTTGACAAGTAAGGATAGCAGTAGTACTATCATGAGCATAACGTTGTCATAAAGCAAGAGTTTATGAAAACCCCGTCGGGTGCCACGAATGCCCGAGGGTGATGATGAGTTAGGTGGTCACTTTTGGTGAAGTGATGCACCCGGTATTTTTGTGAGTAAGGTTTCGGAAATGGGATTAGATTTATGATGTGTCGACCGTCCCAACCTTACCAGTACGACCACATTACCCCTTATGGGACGGGGCTATGTTAATTACTCTGGTCGGTGCTAGCAAAGAGCCACATTACTAGTAGCCGGAGTGATGTGTGATTACTCTCGTGATGGGGTCGTGCCGGGTAGGACGACTATGCCATTTTTACGAGTTCGAGTCACACCGTTGGTCCCTGCATGGTTGGTACTGTCCAGAGTTGGTGCTCGTAAGACGTACAACATGTGGGCTGGGAACCAATCGAGTGGACCTCTTTGTCTAGTATCATCAGGGGAAAGGCATTGATCGGGTACTTACCTCGGGTATGTGATATACCGCGAGTCGTGGATGACACGGAAGTTTCCTGGATCTCGTGGGTCCAGCGTACTACCTGTGCAGAGTGTAAACTATTCGAATAGCCGTGTCCATGGTCAAGGACAGTTGGGTAATCCTGCTTAAACTACGTCCTGATATTTCCGCATAAACCAAGTGCGCGTGAGTGTGTGTGTGTGTGTGTGTGTGTGTGTGGTGATAAGAAAAGTGTTGCTATGATAGCAATGATATGACCAAGTTTGGTGACATGGCAAATAGGGTGAACCCGGATGGTTCAGCCCTCGACAGATATATTGATATCTGTAACCTGTTCTTCAAGAGTAATTCTTTAACTTGATGCATATTCATGATCATTCCACCCAGATGAGTTACACTAGAAATGCATGATATTTTTATCCTTCACTTTCGTTGATTATATCATGGGTTGTTTGCGAGTACATTCAAAGTACTCATTGGCCTGCCACTGGTTATGTTATTGACCATACATGGAAGGACCGGAGTTTGGAGATGAGTACGTCTTCGGAGACACCCCTGTGAACTAGGACGCTTCCGAGTCAGAATGCCTGTCGGTGTAGGCTTGATGGCATGGGCACCCGCTTAGCCCCTTTGTTTTCCGCTATTAGTGTACTCGTGTGATTTGGCCTTAGGCCGTGTCTTGTGAACTTGACCCTTCGGTCACGTGTTGTAATAATCGGTACTTGGATGTAAGACTCTTTATTCAGTATCTGTGTTCGGTGAGCATTGATCTCTGGGATCACTGAGCATGGCGATTCTCGACTAGTAAGTCAGGGTCCCCACAGTTTTGTACGGTTGATGTATTAAGCATGTTCATGCCTTGTTTTTTTAGTACTGCACACTTTGTGATGTTCAAGTATTAACTATCCATCTCAATATCACCAATACCAGCAACAAACTTACAATACATGACTCACGATCTTGTTAAGCTTGTTGTAACTAACGCATGATTCCCATTTTTAATATGTACCTTTGCTACCGTGCCACTCTCTGCAATGAATATATCACTAGGGATATTGTCGTTTTATTTCCATTTTCTATTTTTGATGTATGCTAGCCCTGTTGTACTTAACATGCCTTTACATATACTTACGCACGGTCATGACTCCTTGTTGATTGCGTTGGTTTCCCTCCAAGCTTAAAGGGTGATGTAGAACAGCGACGGCAAGTATTTCCCTCAATTATGAAACCAACATACCAATCCAGTAGGAAGATTCACAAGACTATGTAAGCAGTACCTGCACACAAATAAAAAATGCTCGCAACCCAACTTGTGTAGGGGTTGTCAATCCCTCATGGGTAAAATAAAATGGACAAAAGATAGATTGATAGATGCAAATAAAGTAATGGTAAATAAAATGCAGAGAGGTATTTTTCGGTCTTTGATAATATAAATCTTAAAATAAAGGAGCAAATAAAGTGGAAACGCGAATAGCAAAATAGATCTTGCAAATAGATGATGTGAAGTAGACCCGGGGTTGTAGGTTTCACTAGTTGCTTCTTTTGAGAAATAACAAACGGTGGGTAGACAAATTATTGTTGGGCAATTGATTGAAGAGCGAATAGTTATGAAGATATCCAAGACAATGATCATGTATATATGCATCACGGGACAAGTAGACTGACTCCTGCGTGCATATACTATTATTACTCCACACATCGACTGTTATGTAGCAGGCATCTAGTGTATTAAGTTCATGGAGAAACATAGTAATGCTTTAAGAATGATGAGATGTTGTAGACAAGATCTATTCATGTAGGAATAGACCCCCGTCGTTTTATCCTTAATAGCAATGATAAATGCATGTCATGTATCTTTCTGTCACTAAGATTGAGCACCACAAGATCGAACCCATCACAAAGCACCTCTTCCCATTGCAAGATAAAATGATAAAGTCGGCCAAACAAAACCAAAATATCAGAGAAGAAATACGAGGCTATAATAATCAAGCATGGATATAATTTCATAGATCTGATCATAAACTCACAGTTCATCGGATCCCAACAAACACACCGCAAAAAAAGAGTTACATCAAATAGATCTCCAAGAGACCATTCTATTGAGAAGAAAAAAGAGAGAGAAAGCCATCTAGCTACTGCCTTTGGACCTGTAGGTCTGATATGAACTACTCATGCATCATCGACGCAACACCAATGAGGATAATGAACCCCTCCCTGACCGTGTTCCCCTCCGACAGGGTGCTGGAATGGGCTCTACATTGGATCTTGTAGCTTCTGGAACTTGCAGCAGCTGAAATGATTTTTCATCTGTTCCTATAGGGTTTCCGTAATATTTGGGTATTTATAGAGCTTAAAGGAGGTGCTCGAGGCTCCCACTACCCACCAGGGCGTGCCACGGGCCCAAGGCGCACCCTGGTGCCTAGTGGGTTGTCTCGGCCTCCCGTGGTTGGCTTCCTTGGTCCTCAAGTTACCTTCTGGTCCAAAATAAATCTCTAAAAAGTTTCGTGGCATTTGGAATTCATCTCATATTGATTTTTTCTAAAGGAGAAAACAAGTAAAAAAAGCAACTGACACTAGGCACTATGTCAATAGGTTAGTCCCAAAAAATGATATAGAGTTGCCATAAAAAGATTATAAAACATCCAAGAATGATAATATAACAGCATGGAACAATCAAAAATTATAGATACGTTGGAGACATATCATCATCCCCAAGCTTATTTGCTCCTCGTCCTTGAGTAGGTAAATGATAAAAACATATTTTTTGATGTGGAATGTTGCCTAAAATGTTCATCATGTTACATTGTTTTTAGCTTGGACATATGGACTTGTAGATGATTCAAAGCAATAGTCTATAATTTCACATGAAATCTTCAATACTCAAGCATATCAACAAGCAACCAAGCCTTTCAAAACATCAATGCTAAAGAACATTATCCATGGCCCATCATGCTCCATCATTGATCCATTCATGCAACACACCAAAATATTAGCTACATCCAATGCTCAAGTATGATAACAGTGTTTCTAAGTTAGTGCTATATAAGTGAAGACGGAGACTCAAATTCAAAATAAAAATTGCATAAAGTAAATAGATAGGCCCTTCACAGAGGGACGCAGAGATTTTTAGTGGATCAAGAGCTCAAAGCGAAAAAAATAGAGATAAAATATTTTGGGTGATATGCTTTTCCTCTCGACGAAAATGACTAAGAGTTCCCAATATCTTCCATGCTAAACAAATCATAGGCGGTTCCCAAACTGAAAATAAAGTTTATTCCTTTTTCCACCATTCTTTCACACTCCAGGGCTAGCCGCATCCACGGGTACCGTCCATACCAACACTTTCCAAGAAATTTATTAATTGACAACATAAAACAAATTTTCTTTTCATTTCGGGACTCGGCATCCCTATTACCGCCATACTCTCGTGCAATGACAAGTGAATAAACACTCATCTTGAGAATAACCTATTTAACATGGAAGATATCGGCCACCCCTAGCCGCTTGATGAGTGGTACGGGCTCACAAAACTGAAGTTTATTTTGAACATTAGAGTTGGCACTTGCAAATTTACTTAGAGCGACACTGAAATACCAGATATTGGTATGTGTGGTGGACTCATCTGGCACAACTTTGGGTTTAGGATTTAGATGCACAAGCAGTATTCCCGCTTAGTACAAGTGAATGCTAGCAAATAGATTGAGAAGTGCCCAACCAAGGAAGGAAAACCAACATAAGCGAACATTAAACATAACTAACACCGAATAATGCAACACAAGTAGGATGTAATTTCATAGCATAATTATAGACTTCATGTGCATGCATAGGGAATCAGAAACCTTTAAACCAATATTCTTACTAAATCATAATTATTCATCAACATAACTCACATATCACTATCTTCATATCGTAAAACTATTGCAAAGAATCAAATTTAATATCCAATGATATTCATGAAAGCTTTTATTATATCTCCCTATATATCTATCACTTTGGGAGTAATTTCAATTAAAGCAAATTGCTATTGCAAATAACAAGCTCTCAAACAAATATAAGTGAAGAACGAGAGCACAAGTTTCTTTAAAATTTTCAAATCTCAAAATAATCTAAGTGAAGCATGAGAGAAAACTTCTTCAAAATAACAGCAACACCGTGATCAAAAAGATATAAGTGAAGCACTAGAGCAATTCCATCTCTCTAAAAAAATTAAGTGAAGCATAAAGAGCAATTCTAACAAATCATAGAATAATTTGGCTCTCTCAAATAGGTGTGTCAAGCAAGGTTTATTCTGAAAAAAATAACAAGCAGAGCAAGCAAATACTCATATAATACAAGGTTCTCCAAGCAGAACTCATTATATGTGACGAATAAAAATATAGCTCCAAGTAAAATTACCAATGGTTGTTAGAAGAAAGAGGGTATGCCTTCTGGGGCATCCCCGAGCTTAGTTGCTTCGTACTCTTTGGATATTACCTCGGGATTCCATGGGGCATCCCCAAGCTTAGGACTTTATCACTCCTTATTCCTTCATCCATCGTGATCTCACCCAAAACTTGAAATTTAATCACACAAAACTCAACAAAACTTTCGTGAGATCCATTAGTAAAAGGAAACCAATTTTATTTGAAGTACTATTGAAAACCCATTCCAATTTTATTTTTGCATTATACCTACAATATTATGACTTTACCATGACTTATACCCCCTAATACAATCCATAGATTCATCAAAAACAGAATTTGTCAAAAACTAACCAGTTTGTAAAGACTCAAATTTTACGCATACTTCTGCACCTCCAAAAATTCTGAAACATTAGGACAACGTATGCAATTTGTATATAAATATTGCATAAGAAAATTCGACACTTCCTTTGCTTTTGTGATTTTTTAAAATTCTTCTACTGGACGCAAAAGTTTCTGTTTTCCAACAAGATCAAAGTAACTATCACCCAACATGATCCTAAAGGCTTTATTTTGCACAAACACTAATTAAAACAAAAAAAACACAGTCATAACAGTAGCATAATTGTGAAAACACTCAAGAATAAAAATAAAAAGTGAAAAATAAACTTTTTTCATTGGGTTGCCTCCCAACAAGCGCTAGCGTTTTACGCCCCTAGCTAGGCATAAAGCATAGATTCATCCTTAGTGATTGATCCATAGGTTGCCCTCATGATTGCTTCATATGGTATTTCAATCTTAGTTCCAGGTAAGTGTTGCATTCCCTTTATTAGTGGAAACTGAAATTTAATATTGCCTTCTTTCATATAAATCATGCCCCCTAGACTACGCAAAAACAGCCTACCAAGAATAATTGGACAAGACGGATTGCAATCAATATCAAGAACAATAAAATCAACGGGCGCATAATTTATATTTGTAAGAATAAGAATATAATTAATTCTTCCCATAGGCTTTTTAATAGTAGAATCCGCCAAGAGCAAATTCAGAGAACATTCTTCAATATTGGTAAGACCAAGCACATCACAAAGAGATTCCGGAATTGTGGAAACACTAGCACCCAAATCACATAATGCATAGCACTCAAATTTTTTAATATTGACCTTAATGGTGGGTTCTGTTGGGTAACGTCGCATTGGAAACAAAAAAATTCCTATGGACACGCAAGACCTATCCATGGTGATGATCATCTACGAGAGGGGAGATCGGATCCACATACCCTTGTAGATCGCTAAGCGGAAGCGTATATAACGCGATTGATGTAGTGGAACATCTTCGCGATCCAAATCGCAGTCCGTCCTGCGATCTCATCAAGATCCGTCCCGCGATCCCATCATGATCCATCCCGATCTAGTGCCGAACGGACGGCACCTCCACGTTCAGCACACGTATAGCTCGATGATGATCCCCGCCTTCTTGATCCAGAGGTAGATGAGTTCTCCGACACGATGGAGTGGTGGTGGTGGTGGTGGACAATCCAAGAGGGCTTCGCCAAGCGCTGCGAAACTAATCTAGAGGAGAAAACGATCTAGAGAGAGGGCAGCACGTGGCTAATTCGAGTTAGGGATGCCTCTAATTCCTCTAGTATATATAGGAGGGATGGAGGGTAGGAGGTAGCCTCAAACCCTCAAGGTTTGGCCGAAATTGGACGTGGAGGAGTCCTACTCCAAAACTACTAGGAGTAGGATTCCTCCTCTCCACTTGGAAACCCTTTCCACCTTTTCCACCTTTGAGTTTTTCCCACCCCTAGCCGCATGGGCCATAGTGGGTGGTTCGACCAGCCCACTAGGGGCTGGTTTGACTCCTCCCACGGCCCGTGAGGTCCTTTTGGGTCGACACACCCCTCCCGATGGCCCCCGGTACCATCCCAGCACTCCTGGTACACTACTGAAGTACCTGAAACTTTTACGATGACAAAACCAGGATTCCCTATATATCAATGTTTACCTCCGGACCATTCCGGAGCTCCTCGTGACATCCAGGATCTTATCCGAGACTCTGAACAACCTTCGGTCACAAACATACATAACTTAATACTACCGAAACGTCACCGAATCTTAAGTGTGCACACCCTGCGGGTTCGAGAACTATATAGACATGACCTGAGACACTCTCCAATCAATATCCAATAGCGGGCCCTATGTAGACATGGCAAGAGAGGTGATCTTGCATATAAGTTAGAACTTCCATCCAACTTCTCCAATGTGCATGATGTGTTTCACGTCTCTCAGCTTCGAAGATACTTCAAGACTCTCGAGCGCACATTTGATCTGCAAGATATCAATCTCCAACCCGACCTATCCTACCATGAGAATCCTATAGAAATTCTTGAAGAGAATGAGCGCAAGACCCACAATAAGTAAATCAAGTTCCTCAAAGTGCAATGGTCACATCATTCACACAAAGAAGCCACTTGGGGAGCATGAGGACCACCTCGTTCTGAATTCCCAGAGTTCTTCCAGTCCTAGATCTCGGGTCGAGATCCTCTTGTAGTGTGGGAGAGTTGTGACAGCCCCAATGCATTCCTTCCCCTTCTTGTAATATCTTTCCCCATATGGCAACCTTGTTATGATGATCAAGTGGTTTGATTTAATGGTGTCTTCATTTCATGCGCATCATGGTATCTTGCATAACATCAATTCTTGTTCTTGTTCTTGTTTTGTGTTGCTTGTGGCACCTTGGTATGAAGTGTGAAGTGCATGGTGTGAATATGCCTTGGTATTTGCAATATGATTGGGTGCAACAAGATCAGCCTCAAAAACCCTTGTTGCACCATAGTTTCAGAAACCCTTTATTCCAATTTAAGTAGTGGCTGATTTTTCAAGTTTCTATTTGTTTCCTCAATAAAATATTCCTCCTCTTCAAAATATCTTCCTATTAATTGTGGGGTGCAACACTCTTTTATTTGAATTTATTTTCCGTTTGTTTTTATTTTAAAACAGAGCCTCATTTTAAATAAAAGGGTTTTATATTTACTCTTCTAAAAATGCCCGATTTATTTTTAACAAATTGGTGTGTGATTTTAGAAGCCTGAATCTAATTTTATCTTCCTCAAAACAGTGTTCCTTTTAGCCCTGTGAATTAATGTAGCTCCATGTTATGTTTTATTTGCAAAAGCTTTAACCAGAGAGAGAGAGCCAGACCCACGCGTTGTTGGAACCGGCCCAGAGCCCAACCAGCGCGTCCCTCTCTTCCACCTCTCGACGTCACCTTTGTACGAACTGCTCAGCGACCACCGATTCTCCCTTGGCCTCGATCAGACGGCCACCAAAGCCTCACCTCCGGCCGATTTATCCATGCCCTACGCCAAGGGTTCCTCCTCGCCCATTTTTCCTCCTCCCCTTCCTCCTAGCGCCGCCGGGGTGAGCCACCCGATGCTGTTGTTGCCATAATCACCTTCTCGTGAGCTCGCCGCCGGCAGTAGATCGATGCCCGTATTCTTCCCTGTCTGGACCAGGAGCTCGCAGAGGGTTGTGTGGTTCCATTCTCGCGGCAACCGGATGTCAAGGTCTCCTTCCCCGACGTCCACGACGGCCGACTCCTTCCTCACCTCCGGCGAGCACCTCGTGCACCAACGCGTCGCGTTGCTTCCTCTCCATCGTGTCGGATCCTCTTCTCTCCACCCTCGGTGAGCCGCAGCTCCTCACTCTCCTCCACATCCCCTCCAGCTACCGCCTTCATGCGTGAGTCGACGCCCTACCGGAGTTGCACTAGCAGGTTGCGCATAGCGTGTTGCTGCACATGCATGCGCGTGTGCATGGGCGTAGCCCTCTGCATCGTGGCCGTGATCCCCTACGTTGCACCCTAGCGTAGCATAGGGTAGTTTACCCACATAGCCACGCCGCCGCCGTGCGTAGTGTGCGTTGCTCCGGCGAGGCCCATCCCTGGCGCCTCTCTGTCAAAGAAGAGCAAGAGCCCATTTCTATTGTGTTTACCTAGCGTGGCTCCCCCTCTCTAAACAGAACCACCGCACCAGCTCAACTGGCTTTGTCCTCGCGCACAGACCGGGTTCGAGACCCAGCGCCCCCCTTTATTCCTTTTGTTTTGGCATGGTAGTTTAGCGAGCAAAGCAGGTTTATCTTGCATGTTGCCCCTACTAGTGCAGCAAACCGCGGCCAGAGCAGTGGCAACAAAGTCTAGTCCCGCGCCTATGGTCTTGGGTTTGAATCCCTCGGTGCCACCTTTTAGATGGTGATTTTTATTCTTTGTAGATTTGGAAGTGGATATAGAATAGCTGGTTTACTCCCCCTATTGGTGCAACTAAGCAGGCTCGGCCTAATGGTTGGGGTAGTGTGTGTTTGTGTTGCAGAGGTGGTGGGTTCGAACCCCCACCATGCCCCTTTATTTTTTTCAGGTGTGTAGTGTGTGTGTAGGTGCCACTATCAAGTGGGCCCAGGGCCCACATGTCATGCACTAGGGGTCCCTGGCACCTATGACCAGTGGGCCCCCCTGTCAATTAGATTGTGGTATTTTATTTATTTTTGTGTGATGTGATAATTCCATTTTTGGAATAATTCCCTAAATGAAATTCGCTAATCTGGTATATACCAAATCTGGCAGGTGCAAGATCAGCCCCTGTTCTTGACATGAGTAGATTTTGATTCTGGTTAGATTTTCTTTACTGTTTTGTGGTGTTTTTCTGCATGCATATATAGTGGTATGATATATGGATTTGGGGTAGAAAAACCCCAGGAATCCAATGGTGGCACTGGATTTCAGTTTTGCGTAGTTCTGCAAAACTGTCATTTCGTGATGAGGTGGCACTTGGCCTTGAGTACGATTGTTTCTGTGCATATTTAGAAGTTTGTGCATACATGCATCATATTGGTTGTTGCATATCTCTTGTTGTTGTTTATTGGGTGATTGTTTCTTTTGGGTAGCTACTGGGTCTGGAAATGAGTTTGAGGAGTCTTGTGAGTTCGTGCAGGAAGATTAGGAATAGTTCCACTCTGAGGATTTCATAGGCAAGATGATCATGACCTTGACACCGTTTCTAGCTTTGTTGTGCATAGTTGATTCGTTTCCATCGTTATACTCCGTTGCCTACCACCTGATATATAGGCCATCAAACATTGCCATGAAACCTCTAACACTTCCCCTCCTAGCAAATATTGTTTGGCTAGGTTAGGCTTGCTGAACCATTTTATTAGCGTTGCTAGTTGCACGTGCAAGCTGGTCCATGTGATAACATGGGCAATTGATATCATCTTATTAAAATGTTATTTAATTAATGCACCTATATATACTTGGTTAATAGCGGAAGGTCTAGCCTTTTCCCGGGTGATTTATTTCGTTGTTGCCGCCTTAGTTTTGGCTACCGGTGTTTTATTCGATAACTGAGCGCTCCTAACACATTTGGGGTTGTTATGGGGACCCCCTTGGTAAAACGTTAGCATTAAGGCTTGTCTGGCCAGACCCAACTTTGGTGTTAAATTTGTCAACAACTTAATAAAAAGCATAGGGAATAGCTATCACGAGGAACTTAATCAACCCCCGGCCCAGTGCTCCTAATGAGTATTGGTCCAACCCAGAGCAGCTTATTAACGCTCCTCAGGGCAACTCCGTGTTTTGGCTTGCTCGACTGGATTTGTCTTGCCTTAATGTTATATCTTGTGCATTGGGATTACAGTGAGACTTTGGGTCTCCTCAGAGTTGAGGTTTTCCACTAAGGAATCCGACGAAATCACGAGTATCGTGATCGAGGATTTCTATGCGGCCTGTGGTAATTTGTGATGGATTAGTTGGAGTACCCCTGCAGGGTTAAATCTTTCGGAAAGCTATGCCCGCGGTTATGTGGCAAACATAGATATTTTGTTAACATATGGTTCTAGACAAATTTAAGTAACTTAATTAAAACCTGCCAACTGTGTGTGTAACCGTGATTGTTTCCTTCAGAGTTCCTTCTCTGATCGAGAACACGGTGGGGTTATGACTGACGTAGGTAGGTGTTCAGGATCACTTAGTGATCACTCTTAGTTAACGAACGTCTTGCGTAGACCACCATAACTTAATTATGTTCATTGTAAGTTAGCCACCATAAATGCTTAGGTTGCTGCAAACTCGAACACACACCCAACCTCACCCATTAACTTAGTTAGACTTGATACCAAGGTCATAAGATTGCTAAGTCCTTGTGGCTCGCAGTATACTACAACCACCCACATGTACAAGTGAAGCAGAGGCGGGTTCATTCGACGCTACTCAGCTCAAGTGGGAGTTTGACGAGGACAGTGGCCGGATGTACCTGACGTATCCCGAGGGCTAGAGGCACTTGGTCGTGATCGTGGGCCTACCAAGGCGGCATAGCAATAGCTTTTGTCATTTATATTGTCCGTAGTTGGACCCTGTTTTCCATTTGAATAATGTATGACTATGTGACTCTGTAATTTAGCTTGTGACGAGTGTAAGCCAAATCTTATTACTCTTTCATCTATTATGTATTGCAATGTTTATCGTGCTTGCGAAACACTTAGATGCGTCTCTTTCCCCTTTTGAGGTCTCGCCCCCAAATAAGGAAAGTGTCGCATCTTAGTCGTTACAAGAGTCCACGCGTCTCCATTACATTAATAAACATAAAAAAGCTAAACTACGAGACAGCCCTAGGCATCGTCATCGTCGACGGGGCCGGTGAGGTCAACCCGCGTAAGCACATAGCCGGCCCAGGGGAACACCGTGTTCCAGAGAGCAGCTGCCTGCACCTGCGTCATCTACCAAGCCGACGAGGGTTGTGCTGGTGGCGGTGACAGTGCAACACGGGCGCGCTCGTCCTCCTTCATCTCCCGTCGTTCCTCCTCCGCCTCCTTCTCGGGCCATGTGTCGCTGGCCTTCGGCGCGTGATACGTCCCAAACGTATCTATAATTTCTGCTTCTTCCATGATCTTTTGGGTGACATTGTTATATGTTTTGCTACACTTTTATATCATTTTACACATATTTGGACTAACCTACTAACTCAGTGCACCCAGTGCTAGTTTCTGTCTTCTGATGTCTATTTTGCAAGGCCTTTTACCCAATTTTCCGAAGCACGAAATATTCCAGGAAACATATATAAAAAATCAGCGAAACGGAAGCTTCTAGATCACCGAAGATGGGCCACACGGGGGCCAGGGGCCGCCCAAGCGACCTGCTGGTGCGGCCTACCCCCTGGCCGCGCCAGGAGGCCGCCTGGGTGGGCCCCACATCATCTGGTGGCCTCCTTTGGCCTATAATTAGTCCTCCGAGAGGAAACCCTTACACAACTTCTAGAATCACAAATTTCTCCATCGTTCCGCTGCCACAGCGCTTCCGAGATCGGGAGCCTCAGGAGACCTCTTCCCGACACACTGTCGAAGGGAGGATTGACCTTCGGGAGCTTCTCCATCGCCATGGACGCTTCCCGGACGTGTCTTGAGTAGTCCTCCTTGGACCATGGGTCCATGACCAGTAGCTATGTGATGTCTTTTCTCCAATCTTGTGCGTCAATGGTTGGTCCTTGTGAGAAGCCCTACATGATCGAGGCATCTATGTAATTCTCTTGCTATTGCTATGCTCAGTTTGTTGGGATGCGATGGATTATGAGATTATGTTCAGATTGTTATGAGTTATATATTTGATTATCCTGTTATATTACGTTCCTTGGTGATTCATGCATGTTCTCCGTTGCTATTTATTGCTTTGGCCGAGTAGTAGATTATAACTCCAAGAGGGAGCGCTATGCATGATTGTGGGTTCATGCCCCTCGATGTCTAGCTTGAGTGATAGAAACATGAGACTAGGGGATGTGTTGTTGCCACCAGGGAGAAAATAACGGTGCTTGTGACCACGGTTGCAAGGATTGTTTACCTTACGCATAGTTTGTTAATGCAGTTGTCCGTTGCTTTGAGTTTACACTTCCATCATTTACCACTTTCATTTACTTTTCCATTCCAATCACTATTACCTTCATGCTTGTGTTTTGATCCTTTGCAAACTACAAGGCCGGAGAGATTGACAACCTCTGTGTACTCGTTGGGAGCAAAGTTATTTGTTGTGTGTGCAGGTCCATGTCTTCTGCTAGCGCGAGGGTGGAAGACACCTACTTGTTGATCCTAGGAGTCCTCCTGGTTCGATAAACCTTACAGTTACCGTGTGAGGGAAAACTTGCTGCTGACTACATCTCAACCTTCCACTTGGGGTAACCAACGAGGTGCGAGAAGTATATACATCATCTCGTCATCAGAGCGCTCCGCCGACAGGTGCTGCAACTTTGAGTGCAGGAGGTAGGCTTTCTCCTGCTGCAGTGTCGCGCCCAACCAGATGGGCGGGGCGCTGACCCACTCGCGGAGGCAGCCGGTCCACTTGTAGACCTCCCACTGCGGCTCCATGGGCTCGGTCCTTGTTTTGGAAGGAGCCGGCCATGGCACGCGGGGCTAGGGTTTGGTCGCCGACGAGGTGGAGAGATGGGGACGGGGGGTTGTGTAAGTAGATTAGGCTGAACGCACCGCAAACTCTAATTAAAAAAGGTCGACCGCGGCCGCTGATGTGTGGACCCGCGGAGGGTGGCCGTCATAAATTAAGTTGATTGCGGTAGTTGGGATGGACACCGAGAGGAGGCGTGTGCGTCCGCTTCGCTTCTGCTCTGATGCATTCCAGTCCCAAATTTGGGTCGATGCGGATGCGAAGCAGACGCGATTTGGTAATGGGTCAGCGCGTTAGACCATCAGTTTTGTCCGCGCATATTCAAATAGACGACGGTGGATGAAATGGATCGCCTCATTGGAGTTGCCGTGAACGAAGAAAATGACCATGTGACGGGTGAAGGAGGCGGCTTACGCTCGGGCTGAAAGCACACAAAATCAGCTCCACGCGCACAAATACAAAACTCAAAAACAAAATCATCTCACGGGACGCCGAGGAAACCTCGGCAAAATTGACAAAATTGACCCCTACGCTGATAGAAGTCTGATACGTCTCCAACGTATCTATAATTTTTTATGGTTCCATACTATTATCTTGTCAAACTTTGGATGTTTTGTATGCATTTTATATCATTTTGGGGACTAACTTATTAACTTAGTGCCAGTTCCTATTTTTCCGTGTTTTTGACCTTTTTCAGAGGAGAATATCAAACGGAGTCCAAACGGAATAAAACCTCCGAAAAGATTTTTTTTCCATAACAGAAGATACGCAGGGAGCTTGAGAACCAAGGCAAAGGGCACCAGGGGACGCCACAAGCCCCCTAGCCGCGGCCTGGGGGTTCGCGCCTAGCAGGCTTGTGGGCCCCCTGTGGCTCCTTTGCCCTACTTCTTACGCCTATAAATCCCCAAAATATCTGAAACAACGGGAGAGAGCCACAAAAATACTTTCCCGCTGCTGCAAGCTTCTGTCTCCGCAAGATCCTATCTGGGGCACGTTCTAGTGCCCTGCTGGAGGGGGGACTTGGACACAGAGGGCTTCTTTATCAACACCATTGCCTCTCCTATGATGCGTGAGTAGTTCACCATAGACCTTCGGGTCCATGGCTAGTAGCTAGATGGCTTCTTCTCTCTCTTGGATCTTCAATACAAAGTTATCCATGATCTTCATGGAGATCTATCCGATGTAATCTTCTTTTGCGGTGTGTTTGTCGAGATCCGATGTATTGTGGATTTATGATCAGATTATCTATTAATCTTATTTGAGTTTCTTCTGATCTCTTATATGCATGATTTCATATCCTTGTAATTCTCTTCGAGTTGTGGGTTTTGTTTGGCCAACTTGATCTATAATTCTTGCAATGGGAGAAGTGCTTGGTTTTGGGTTCATACCGTGTGGTGACCTCACCTAGTGACAGAAGGGGTAGCGAGGCACGCATCGTGTTGTTGCCATCAAGGGTAAAAAGATGGGGTTTATATCTATTGCATGAATTTATCTCTCTACATCATGTCATCTTGCTTAAGGCGTTACTCCGTTTGTCATGAACTTAATACACTAGATGCATGCTGGATAGCGGTCGATGTGTGGAGTAATAGTAGTAGATGCAGAAAGTCTCGGTCTACTTGTCTCGGACGAGATGCCTATATGTATGATAATTGCCTTAGATATCGTCATGACTTTGCGCAGTTCTATCAATTGCTCGACAGTAATTCGTTCACCCACCGTAATATTTGTTACCATGAGAGTAGCCTCTAGTGAACACTATGGCCCCGGGTCTACTCCACATCATATTTTCAGCCCTACACTTTTACTTTGTTGCACTTTCCGCCTTCAGATCTCACCTTGCAATCAATCGTGAAGGGATTGACAACCCCTTTGTAGCGTTGGGTGCAAGTTTACTATTTTTGCGCAGGTACTTTAGAGACTTGGCTTGATACTCCTACTGGATTGATACCTCGGTTCTCAAACTGAGGGAAATACTTACTGCTACTGTGCTGCATCACCCTTTCCTCTTCAAGGGAAAAACCAACGCAAGCTCAAGAGGTAGCAAGAAGAATTTCTGGCGCCGTTGCAAGGGAGGATCAAGTCAACAATAGTCTCCCGTCAACGTGCCAATTTCTGGCGCCGTTGCCGGGGAGCATCAAGTCAAGAATAGTCTTCCTTCAACGTGTCAATTTCTGGCACCGGGGACTATTCTAAGTGAAGCTTATCCAAGTAACTGTTGCAAACTCATCTCTTGCATTTACTTTTTTGCCTCTCGTTTTCCTCTCCCCCATTTCTGAAAAACAAAAATTTACAAATATATTTGCCTTTTTCGTTTGCCTTTCCTTTGCTTGTGTGCTATGTGCCCTCAATATGCTTGCATCTTCGCTTGCTGAAAATCTAGTGATATGGATCCTCACCCACTTGCCAATCTCTTTAAGAGATCCACTTATGTGGAACCAATTGCTAGTGAGTTTTGTGCACTAGATTATCTTTATGAAGTTTTTCTTGAGATGCATGAATCTGAAAATCGTGATGAAGAAATTTATGAAGTGATTCACGAGGGCTCCTTGAATGAAAAGCATGATTGCAATGATTTGATTATAAATTCTATTAATGACAATCATGCTAAAAATATGCAAAACCCTAAGCTTGGGGATGCTATTTTGCTATGTCCACTACTTGTTGCAATGATCATGATTGGGGTGATGATTTTTCTTATGATCTTGAAAATTTGTTTAATCCTCATGATGAATATGATATTTGCAATAATATTGAAAGTGGGTTTGGAGAAGTCATGACTTTAGTTGATGATAATCCTACTATTTTTTAAGAGCGTCAACTTTGCATGCATGTGGATCATGAAAAGAATATCCTATGTGATAGCTATATTGTTGAATTTGAAAATGATCCCACATTTAATTGTTATGAGAGAGGAAAATATTGTGGTAGAAACTTTCATATCACTAAATTACCTCTCGTTATGTTGAGATTGATATTGTCTCTTTCTTCTTCCTTGCATATGCTAACTATTGGTTGTCTTGACAATTTGTTTTCCTATAAAATGCCTATGCATAGGAAGTATGTTAGACTTAGATATGTTTGTCACAAGTTTCATGATTCTCTCTTCGTGTCCGATTGCTATCTTTTATGTGAGCATCATTGAATTATCAATGCCTAGCTAAGGGCGTTAAACAATAGCGCTTGTTGGGAGGCAACCCAATGAATTTATCTTTGCTTTTTGCTTTATGTTTTGTTGTTTCCACACCATCATAATTCTGTTATGATTGTGTTTTTTGTGTTTCTTTTTGTGTTTGAGCCAAGCAAAACCTTTATGACTAGTTTTGGTGATGGTTGTTTGATCTTGCTGGAAAAAGACAGAAACTTTTCGCTCACGAAATTATTTTTCATTTTTATCCAGAAAGAGCTTTTGAGTTGATTATTTTTTATGCTGGTTGATAGGACAATTGCCAAAAATTTCATAATTGTTCAGAATTTTTGAGATACCAGAAGTATACAAAGTATACAGATTGCTACAGACTGGTTTGTTTTTGACAGATTCTGTTTTTGTTGTGTTGATTGCTTATTTTGATGAAACTATGGATAGTATGGGGGGTACTAGCCATGGAAAAGTGAGAATACAGTAACCTAACACCAATATAAATAGAAATCAAGTTTGCTACAGTACCTAAAGAGGTGGTAGTTTGTTTTCTTGTGCTAATGATATCACGAGTTTCTGTTTAAGTTTTGTGTTGTGAAGTTTTCAAGTTTTGGGTGATGTTCTCATGGACAATGGGATAAAGAGTGGAAAGAGCTCAAGCTTGGGGATGCCCAAGGCATCTCAAGCCAAATTCAAGGACACCAAAAAGCCTAAGCTTGGGGATGCCCCGGGAAGACATCCTCTCTTTCGTCTTCAATCCGTCGGTAACATTACTTGGAGCTATATTTTTATTCACCACATGATATGTGTTTTGCTTGGAGCATCGTGTATTATAGGAGTATTTTCTTTTTGTTGTGTCACAATCATCCTTGCTGCAAACCTTTTGAGAGAGACATGCACTCATCATGAATATGCTAGAATACTCATTGAGCTTCGCTTATATCTTTTGAGTTAGGCAATTTTGCTCACATGTGCTTCACTTATATCTTTTGAGCTAGATAACTTTGCTCTAAGTGCTTCACTTAAATCTTTTAGAGCACAGAGGTGTCATATTTTGGAGAAATAAGAACTCTCGATCTTCACTTATATCTTTTTGAGAGTGCTCTCTCTGAGTAACTTGGTAGTTCGGTTGTGGTATGAAAGTAGTCCTAAAGATGATAGGCATCCAAAGAAGATACGGTAAAACTTCCATATTCATATGCATTGATTAGAAAGAGAAGTTTGATTCCTCTCAATTAGTTTTGAGGCATGGATTTGGTAATATTAGAGTCATGTTAGTAGGGTGTTGTGAATCTAGATATATTGCCATGCAACTCCCACCGTTCTGTCTCATGACTTGTGCCGTCACTTACATATTTCCATTGCATGATCGTAAGATAGCTAGCGAGATGTTTCAACATCATACGCCAAGCTAGATCGTTGCACATCCTGGTAGACTGCCGGAGGCATTTCCTATAGAGTCATCATCGTTCTAAGCATTGAGCTGTGAGTAAATAAAAGTTTGATGATCATCATTATTATAGCATTGTCCCATGTGAGGAAATAAAAAAAGGCCAAAGTTTCCCACAAAAAAAGATATGGAAAGAGGCCAAAGAGCCCAAACAAAACAAAAAAAGAGAAAAATAGAGAAGGGACAATGCTACTATCTTTTTCCACACTTGTGCTTCATAATAGCACCATGTTCTTCATGATTGAGAATCTCTTGTTTTGTCACCGCCATATACTAGTGGGAATCTTCATTACGTAACTTGGCTTGTATATTCCAATGATGGGCTTCCTCAAAATTGCCCTAGGTCTTCGTGAGCAAGCAAGTTGGATGCACACCCACTAGTTCTCCTTTTGAGCTTTCACACACTTATAGCTCTAAGCGCATTCATTGCATGGTAATCCCTACTCATTCACATTGATATCTATTGATGGGCATCTCCATGGCCCTTTGATACGCCGAGTCAATGTGACCATCTCCTCCTTTTTTCCTCACAACCTCCACCATACTCTATTCCACCTATAGTGTTATATCCATGGCTCATGCTCATGTATTGCGTGAGAGTTGAAAAAGGTTTGAGAACGTAAGAGTGCGAAAACAATTACTTGGACAATACCAGGGTTGTGCATGATTTAAATTCGTTGTGTGGGGATGATGGAGCATAGCCAGACTATATGACTTTGTAGGAATGCTTTCTTTGGCCTTGTTATTTCGAAAGTTCATGATTACCTTGCTAGTTTGCTTGAAGTATTATTGTTTTCATGTCAATAGCAAACTATTGTTTTGAATCTTACGGATCTAAACATTCATGTCACATGAAAGAATTTACAAAGGACAAAAATGCTAGGTAGCATTCCACATCAAAAATTTAGTCTTTATCACTTCCCTACACAAGGACGAGCACGAGTTAAGCTTGGGGATGCTTGA
Source organism: Hordeum vulgare subsp. vulgare (assembly GCF_904849725.1). Taxonomy (NCBI): domain Eukaryota; kingdom Viridiplantae; phylum Streptophyta; class Magnoliopsida; order Poales; family Poaceae; genus Hordeum; species Hordeum vulgare. Next base: position 350,918,962 of record NC_058519.1, on the reverse strand, counting down.
TACGTCTCCAACGTATCTATAATTTTTTATGGTTCCATGCTATTATCTTGTCAAGCTTTGGTTGTTTTGTATGCATTTTATATCTTTTTTGGGACTAACTTATTAACTCAATGCCAAGTGCCAGTTCCTGTTTTTTCCTATTTTTGACCTTTTTCAGTGGAGAATATCAAACGGAGTGCAAACGGAATAAAACCTCCGAAAAGATTTTTTCCGGAACAGAAGATACGCAGGGAGCTTGAGAACCAAGGCAAAGGGCACCACAAGAGGCCACAAGCCCCCTAGCTGCGGCCTGGGGGCCGCGCCTAGCAGGCTTGTGGGCCCCTTGTGGCTCCTTTGCCCTACTTCTTCCGCCTATAAATCCCCGAAAAATATGAAACCACGGGAGAGAAAGCCTCGAAAATACTTTTCCGCCGCCGCAAGCTTGTGTCTCTGCAAGATCCCATCTGGGGCACGTTCTGGTGCCCTGTCGGAGGGGGAATTCAGACACGGAGGGCTTCTTCATTAACACCATTGCCTCTCCGATGATGCGTGAGTAGTTAACCCTAGACCTTCGGGTCCATAGCTAGTAGCTATATGGCTTCTTCTCTCTCTTGGATCTTCAATACAAAGTTCTCCATGATCTTCATGGAGATCTATCCGATGTAATCTTCTTTTGCAGTGTGTTTGTCGATATCCGATGAATTGTGGATTTATGATCAGATTATCTATGAATCTTATTTGAGTTTCTTCTGATCTCTTATATGCATGATTTCATATCCTTGTAATTCTCTTCAAGTTGTGGGTTTCGTTTGGCCAACTTGATCTATAATTCTTGCAATGGATTAGTGCTTGGTTTTGGGTTCATACCGTGCGGTGACCTCACCTAGTGACAGAAGGGGTAGCGAGGCACGCATCATGTTCCTGCCATCAAGGGTAAAAAAGATGGGGTTTATATCTATTGCATGAATTTATCCCTCTACATCATGTCATCTTGCTTAAGGCATTACTCCGTTTGTCATGAACTTAATACACTAGATGCATGCTGGATAGCGGTCGATGTGTGGAGTAATAGTAGTAGATGCAGAAAGTATCGGTCTACTTGTCTCGGACGTGATGCCTATATGTATGATAATTGCCTTAGATATCATCATGACTTTGCGCGGTTCTATCAATTGCTCGATAGTAATTCGTTCACCCACCGTAATATTTGTTACGATGAGAGAAGCCTCTAGTGAACACTATGGCCCCCGGGTCTATTCCACATCATATTTTCAGCCCTACACTTTTACTTTGTTGCACTTTCTGCCTTCAGATCTCACCTTGCAATCAATCGTGAAGGGATTGACAACCCCTTTGTAGTGTTGGGTGCAAGTTTGCTGTTTTTGCGCAGGTACTTTGGAGACTTGGCTTGATACTCCTACTGGATTGATACCTGGTTCTCAAACTGAGGGAAATACTTACTGCTACTGTGCTACATCACCCTTTCCTCTTCAAGGGAAAAACAACACAAGCTCAAGAGGTAGCAAAGTCACAAAGTGAACCCACGGTGAAAAAAAATCACCAAGCTGACCCTTTCGTGTGGCGCCGGACACTGCTACGTCAACAAAAGTCGTTCCCCGGCAGTGGTGCCAGAGATCCTTCTGTCGTCTCTTGAGCTTGCGTTGATTTTTCCCTTGAAGAGGAAAGGGTGTTGCAACACAGGAGCAGTAAGTATTTCCCTCAGTTTGAGAACCAAGGTATTGATGCAGTAGGAGGGTCTCGTCATGTCGAGAGTACCTGCGCAAACACAAACAAGCTTGCACCCAACGCTTCAGAGGGGTTGTCGATCCCTTCAAGATTGTTTGCAAAGTGAGATGTGAAGGCCGAAAGTGCAACGAAGTAAAAAGTGTAAGGCTGAAAATACGGTGTGGAGTAGACCCGGGGGGCCATAGTGTTCACTAGAGGCTTCTCTCAAAATAGCAAATATCACGGTGGGTAAACAAATTACTCTCGAGCAATTGATAGAACCGCGCAAAGTCATGACGATATCTAAGGCAATGATCATGCATATAGGCATCACGTCCGAGACAAGTAGACGATACTTTCTGCATCTACTACTATTACTCCACACATCGACCGCTATCCAGCATGCATCTAGTGTATTGAGTTCATAACGAACAGAGTAACGCTTTAAGCAAGGTGACATGATGTAGAGGGATAATCTCAAACCAATGATGAAAACCCCATCTTTTTACCCTTGATGGCAACAACACGATGCGTGCCTCGCTACCCCTTCTGTCACTGGGTGAGGTCACCGCACGGTATGAACCCAAAACCAAGCACTTCTCCCATTGCAAGAATCATAGATCTAGTTGGCCAAACAAAACCCACAACTCGAAGAGAATTACAAGGATATGAAATCATGCATAAGAGAGATCAGAAGAAACTCAAATAAGATTCATAGATAATCTGATCATAAATCCACAATTCATCGGATCTCGACAAACACACCGCAAAAGGAGATTACATCGGATAGATCTCCATGAATATCATGGAGAACTTTGTATTGAAGATCCAAGAGAGAGTAGAAGTCATCAAGTTACTAGCTATGGACCCGTAGGTCTATGGTGAACTACTCACGCATCATCGGAGAGGTCATGGTGTTGATGAAGAAACCCTCCGTATCCGAATCCCTCCTTCGGCAGGGCACCAGAACGTGCCCTAGATGGGATCTTGCGGAGACAGAAGCTTGCGGCGGCTGAAAAGTACATTCGATGATCTCCTGATTTTTTGGGATTTTTAGGGGATATATAGGCGCAACCCCTAGTGCAGAGGGCGCCCAGGGGGGCCACAAGCCTGTGGGCCACGGCCTCCCCCCCTAGCCACGGGATGGGGGCTTGTGGGCCCCCTGGGGCCCCTCTGCCTTGGCTCTCAAGTCTCCTGATCTTCTTCCGTTACGGAAAAATTCTTTTCGGGGATTTTATTCCGTTTGGACTCCGTTTCAAAATCTCCTCTAAAAGGGGTCAAAAACATGGAAAAAACAGGAATTGGCACTTGGCACTGAGTTAATAAGTTAGTCCCAAAAAATATATAAAAGGTATGCAAAACATCCAAAGTTTGACAAGGTAATAGCATGAAACCATCAAAAATTATAGATACGTTGGAGACGTATCAAGCATTCCGAAGCTTAACTCCTGCTCGTCCTCGAGTAGGGAAGTGATAAAGAATGAATTTTTGATGTGGAATGCTACCTAGCATAGTTGTCCTTTGCAACTTCTTTCACATGACATGAATGTTCAGATCCGTAAGATTCAAAACAATAGTTTGCTATTGACATGAAAACAATAATACTTCAAGCAAACTAGCAAGGTAATCATGAAATTTCAAAATAACAAGGCCAAGGAAAGTTATCCCTGCAAAATCATATAGTCTGGCTATGCTCCATCATCCTCACACTACTAATGTAAATCATGCACAACCACGGTATTTGCCAAGTAATTGTTTTCGCACTCTTACTTTCTCAAACTTTTTATAACTATCACACAATACATGAGAGTGAGCCATCGATATAGCACTATTGGTGGAATAGAGTGTGGTGGTGGTTGTGAGACAAAAAGGAGGAGATGGTTGATACGTCTCCATCGTATCTACTTTTCCAAACTCTTTTGCCCTTGTTTTGGACTCTAATTTGCATGGTTTCAATGGAACTAACCTAGACTGACGCTGTTTTCAGCAGAATTGCCTTGGTGTTGTTTTTGTGCAGAAATGAAAGTTCTCGGAACGTCCTGAAAATTTATGAAGAATATTTCTCGAAAATATGAAAAATACCTGCGCAAAGATCCACCGGAGGGGATGGGCCAGTGGGGCACAAGCCCTGTAGCCGCCACCCCCTGGTGGCGGCTAGCAAGCTTGTGGGGGCCACGTGGCTCTGCCGCCCCCAAACTCAGCTCTATAAATTTACTTTCGTCCCAGAAAAAAAATCAAGAGAGAAGATTTCGTCGCGTTTGCGATACGGAGGCGCCGCCACATCCTGTTCTTCATTTGGAGGGCAGATCTGGAGTCCGTTTTGGGCTCCGGAGAGGGGAAATCGTCGCCATCGTCATCATCAACCTTCTTCCCTCTCCAATTCCATGAAGCTCTTCATCGTTCGTGAGTAATCTATTCGTAGGCTCGCTGGGCGGTGATGAGTAGGATGAGATCTATCATGTAATCGAGTTAGTTTTGACGGGGAATGATCCCTAGTATCCACTATGTTCTGAGATTCATGTTGCTACTACTTTGCCATGCTTAATGCTTGTCACTAGGGCCCGAGTGCCATGATTTCAGATCTGAAAGTATTATGTTGTCACCAATATATGTTTGTTTTAGATCCGATCTTGCAAGTTGTAGTTACCTACTATGTGTTATGAACCGGCAACCCCGGAGTGACAATAATCGGAACCACTCCCGATGATGACCATAGTTTGAGGAGTTCATGTGTTCACCAAGTGCTAATGCGTTGGTCCAGTTCTTTATTAAAAGGAGAACCTTAATATCCTGTAGTTTCCTTTTGGACCCCGCTGCCACGGGAGGGATGGACAATAGATGTCATGCAAGTTCTTTTCCCTAAGCACGTATGACTACACACGGAATGCATGCCTACATCACATTGACGAACGGGAGCTAGCCACATATCTCTCCGTGTTATAACTGTTGCATGATGAATATCATCCAAACAAATAACCGACCCATTGCCTACGAGTTTGTCCCACTACAGTTGTTACTTGTTTTGCTCTGCTGCTGTTACTACTGTTGCTGCTGTTGTTACTTGTTTTGCTCTGCTGCTGTTACTACTGTTGTTACTGCTGTTACTTGCTTGCTCTGTTGTCACTACTGCTGTTCCTTGCCATTGCTGCTACTCGTTACACTTCTGCTACCTGCTACAATACTGGTTCGCATGATGTTGACAGGAAAGAATATTTCCCGTCCATGGGCAACTTCTGGCGCCATTGATACAATCGTTAGAAATAGTCTGCCGTCAACAGATCGTTTCTCACACCGTTGTTATCATACTGGTTTGTTGTTGAAACTTTGCTTGCAGATACTAATCTTCCAGGTGTGGTTGAATCTGACACATTCAGCTGCTAATACTTGAGAGTATCCTCTCACTTCCTGACCGGCGAACCAACAAATTTGGGTTGAATACTCTACCCTCAAAAACTGCCTCGATCCCACGCGTTGGTGGGTCATTACAAGACAATTTCTAATTGTTGAGCAATCAAGAATAGCATTTGTCTAGCCATTGCCACAGATCTGCTAAACAACATTTTTCTGGCGCCGTTGCAGGGAAGCGATTGCTATATTCTCTGAGTCACTTGGGATTTACATCTGCTAATCACTATGAAGAATCTGAAGGATCCAAAAACCAGAGTTTTGCCCTCAACTACGAGGGGAGGTAAGGAACTGCCATCTAGCTCTGCACTTGATTCACCTTCAGTTATGAGTAAGTTTGTGACATCACCTCCTGCTAGAAATCTTGATATGTCGCTTGTGCTTGATGATGCTTATGATGCTGCTATGCCTGATACTGCTAGAGATGCTATGCCTGATACTGCTAGAGATGCTATGCTTGATGATGCTTATGATACTGCTTTGCCTGATACTGCTAGAGATGCTATGCCTGATACTGCTAGAGATGCTATGCTTGATGATGCTAGAGATGCTATGCCTGATACTGCCTTGCATGATGATGCTATGCTTGATACTGCTAGAGATACTACTTTGCCTGATGTGCCACTAGGGGTGTTCCTTGATGCTTATATTGCTAGAGCTACTGCCAATGCTCGTGATGCTTCTGAAACTGTCGATACTATTGGGATAGAACCTGCTTTTGCTCCTGCTAGATCTAGCTCTCCTAGATATGAATTGCCTGATATACCTGAGGGTTATGTTATGGAGAGAGAGATAGCTAAGGACTTTCTTGCATGTAAGGATGCCTATGACGCTGAGAAATTACTTCTCAAGTGGAAGGAAAAATCTCTAAAAGCTAGGATGAAATACGACCCGAAGTTTGCCACTTCACCTATCTTTATCACCGATAAGGATTATGAATTCTCTTTCGACCCTGCGATAATCTCTCTAGTCGAATCTGATCCTTTCCACGGTTATGAGTCTGAGACGGTCGTAGCCCATCTTACCAAACTACATGATATAGCCACCCTTTTCACTAGTGAGGAGAAGATCTGCCACTACTATATCCTTAAGCTGTTTCCTTTCTCTCTAATGGATGACGCGAAAGCCTGGTTCACTTCTCTTGCTCCTGGATGTGTGAGTAGTCCCCAGGATATGGTCTATTAATTCTGTGAGAAATATTTCCCTGCCCATAAGAAGCAAGCTGCCTTGCAGGAAATATACAACTTTGCTCAACTCAAAGAAGAGAGTCTCCCACAAGCTTGGGGGAGGCTTATCTAGCTACAGAATGCTTTGCCTGATCACCCTCTTAAGAAGAACGAGATACTTGATATCTTCTATAACGGACTTACCAATGCCTCTAGAGACCACCTAGATAGTTGTGCCGGTTGTGTTTTTAGGGAACGAACTGTCGAACAAGCTGAGATCCTACTGAATAACATCTTGATCAACGATAATGCTTGGACTATTCCCAAACCACCTCCTAAGCCAACTCCTAAGAAAAGAGGTATTCTATTCCTCAGTCCCGAAGATATGCAAGAAGCCAAGAAATCTATGCAAGAGAAAGGCATTAAATCTGAAGATGTCAAAAATCTACCGCCTATCGAAGAGATCCATGGTCTCGATAACCCGATACAAGTAGTAGAGGTGAATTCTCTGCGTAGATTCAATGAGAGTGATATTCCTTTTGACAAACCTGCTAGCCTATGCTTTGATGAATTTGACAACTTTGTTGCCAAACAACAAAGTTTCAATGATTATGTTGGCAGACAATTGGAACAAAGTACTCGTATGCTTAGTCATTTAAGTGCTTGTGTAGACAGAAATGTCAATGATCTGAAGCTTCTGAGCAAACATGCCTCTATGATTACTACTCAGGTAGAACAAGTACTTAAATCTCAGAATGACTTGCTCAATGAATTAAATGACAACTCTGTCAGAGTCATTAATAGAGGAGGCAAAATGACTCAGGAACCTTTGTATCCTGAAGGCCATCCTAAGAGAATTGATCAAGATTCTCAAGGAATTAATGCTGATACACCCAGTCATCCTAAGGAGAGGAAGAAGGATGATAGAAACCTACATGCCAATTCACCAAATACTGTCACACCTGAAGAACCTAATGATATTTCTGCGTCTGATGCAGAAACACAATCTGGTGATAAACATGAACCTGGTGATAATATGGACAGCGATGTTCATAATAATGCTCAGCCTAGCAATGATGAGGATGTGGAGATTGAACCTACGGTTAATCCTGATAACCCACAACCTAAGCGATGTTCATAATAATGCTCACTGCTAGGAAGCATGGTAAAGAAAGGGAGCCATGGGTTCAAAGACCTACGCCCTTTCCTCCTAAGCCACCCAAGAAAAAGGATGATGAGGATTTTGAGCGCTTCGTTGAGATGATAAGACCCATCTTTCTACAGATGAGGTTAACTGATATGCTCAAAATGTCTCCATATGCCAAGTACATGAAAGATACCGTGACCAATAAACGGAAGATACCAGATCTTGAGATCTCCACCATGCTTGCCAATTACACTTTCAAAGGTGGAACTCCTAAGAAACTTGGTGATCCCGGAGTGCCCACTATACCTTGCTCCATTAAAGGGAAGTACGTAAGAACTGCCTTATGTGACCTTGGAGCCGGTGTTAGTGTTATGCCGCTCTCTCTTTATCGTAGACTTGAATTGGATAAGTTGACCCCCACTGAATTTTCTCTGCAAATGGCCGACAAATCAACTGCTTTCCCTATCGGCATTTGCGAGGATGTGCCTGTTGTGGTTGCTAACACCACTATCTTAACAGACTTTGTTATCTTGGATATTCCCGAGGATGATGCCATGGCTGTCATCCTCGGAAGACCCTTTTTAAACACTGCAGGGGCTGTTATAGATTGCAACAAAGGCAATGTCACTTTCCATGTCAACGATAATGAGCATACAGTGCACTTTTCGAAGAAACGATATCAAGTACATTGCATCAATGCTATCGAAAAGTCTTCATTGATTCTTATTGGGAATTATGAATGCCCTATTCATCGTGTCAAGATGAAGTATGATTTGCTTGTTGGGGAGATACATATCCCTAATGAGGTGACTTAGTGGCTATTCGACAATTCTCCGTTTCTTCTTGCGATTCGAAAAGGTTTTGTCATGAGGATTTGATCAACCCCATTGACGGATTTCTTTCGATGACCATGAAATGGATGAATCAAAGAGTCACATACCTCTGTTTTAAGCTTTCACTTTCTGTTGCTTAGAAGAAAAATAATAGATTTAGTTTAGTTTTTTCCTGTTTTCTGTTCTAGCGTCCCGGAGAAAAATACCCCGAAAATAAAAGTTCTCCGATGGTCCTGAAAATCTAGTATGATTTTTTCTGGCATATTTGAAAAATACTCGGACTGGGAGCTGTCCTGGGGGCCACACCTATGGGCCACAAGCCCTGCAGCCGCCCCCCCTGGTGGCGGCTAGCAAGCTTGTGGGGCCCACAGGGACCCCCTCCACTCATTCCAGCTCCCATCCTCTTCTTCCACCTCCGGAAAAAATTGTTTCGCAGCTCAAACCCGTGTTCTTGCTCATTTGGCTATGATTTTCGATCTCCTTGCTCAAAGCACCATTCTCCGAACCGTTTTGGGGAAATTACTCCTTGGTAAGTGATTCCTCCATTGGTCCAATTAGTTTTTGCTCTAGTGCTTTATCCTTCGCGTATTCTTGCTACCTTGGTGACCCTGTTCTTGAGCTAGAAATGTTGATTTTAGTTGGTCCCAAGTAGTTTTAGCGTGTGATACAGTCTCTAGGCACTAGTAGTGTGACATCCCGAGACCGACGTTCCAGAAGATTCCCCCTTTATTTCCGTTTCCGTCGTGTGCTTATTTTTATTTGTTGCATCATCATTTAGTTTGCATCGTCGCATCATGCATGGCATCTTGCATCGTCTGTCACGTGTGGTTTTGAGTGTTGTGCTTTGAGTGATCACCAAGTCGTAGAGAGATAGTAGCTCCCCCTCTCCCCTCTTATTTCATTTTTTTGTGGTTTTGCTAAAGTTCCGTTTTAACCCCTTTTAAAAATCGTCTTCTTTTAAAATCATTTTATTAAATGTGGGGGCAACCCCTTGGGCTTTCTTTATTTTCTCCTTTTGTTTATTTTAAATCCGTATCATTTTTCTTTTCTCTTCTAAAGCACTTTTATTTTTATTCTTTAAATAAAAGAGGTTTATTTTATTCTTCAAAAGATTTTAATTTTAATTCTTCAAAAAAAGGGTTTCATTTTTATTTATTTTAAAATGCCCAAGTTATTTTATAGTTGGGGTATATTTTTTTCAAAGGGAGCCAAAAGCATTTTTCCATTTTGTTAAAAAATCTTTTTCATTTTGTTGGGCTTTTCTTTTTTTTAAAAGGGAAAAAACGCTAGGGGGAGGGAGCCTAGCCGAGCAGGCCAAGGCCCAGCTGGCCCCAAGCCCTGTGCCCTAGCGAACCGCTGCGCCTCTCCCTCGTTCCCCCCGAGCGTCGTCGCCTCCCTCTCTGCTCGTTCTCCTTTTCCTCCCGTTCCCCTCTTCCTACCTTGCGCCGCCGCCCGTGCCCGTTCCGGCCGGATTTCGCCGCCCCCTCGGACTCCTTGTGTCCGTGCCTACCTCCTCCGTGCCCACTGCAGCTCGCCAGAGACCAGCCCCGTGGCCGCGGCCTCCCTCTTCCCCTAGGCCACGTCGGATCCCACCTTGCACGGCCCCGCCGGGAACATCCTCGGTGGCCGCCGCAGCCGCCGCAGTTTCGGCCAGCACTCGCAGCACCTTAGAGCTCGCCGTCGTTGCTTGCTGCTACTGCCACCTGTGTTGCTGCTGCCGTTTATGTTGTCTTTGCTGTTGTTGCCGTCGGAATGTTGTCTGATGCTTTGCTAAGTTGTTGTGCTAGCCGGTGCTAGCTAGCTATTGTGTTGCTTGCTGCCGCAGCTTGCTGGTGCCGCTGCTGCCTGCTGGCCTACCACTGTTGCTGTCGTTCGTGCTGTCGGCTCCTGCTGTTGCCTGCTTGTGCCGTTGCTCGCCTGATGCCGTGCCTTTTGCTGTTGCTGTGCATGCTGCCGACCGATGCCTGTAGTAGTAGCTCATTGCCTATTACTGACGTTGTTCTTGCTGTGATGCCTGCTTGCTGCTTGGGTCGCTTTGCTGTTCCTGTAGATGCTAGCTCGCTAGGTTGCTGCTTGTTGTGCTGCGCGCTGTAGCCGCTGCTGCTTCTGCCTTGCTGTTGTAGCTTGCTTGCTAGCGTACTGCCTGCTTGCTACTTGGTTGCCGTAGCTTAGTTGTTGTTGCTCTTGCTATAGGTAGCTAGCTGCTATAGATAGTCCTAGTTGCTTTTGCTGTTAGATGCTAGGTAGATTGTTGTTGCTTGCTTATGTTGCTGTCGCCGCGTAGACCATCCCCGCCGCGTGGAGTCGACAAATTCGTCGTGTACCACGACGTCCTCGACAACCCCCGGAAAACGTGATCGACTACCGATGTGATGACCCGTGAACCACGACGTTGAGCGAACGACTACCGTCGACGAGACCGAGTACCACGACTTCCTCTACTTCCACTGCGACCACGACGACCGTTGTTCTCCTTCACCGAACCGATCCGCTTCGATTCGCACGCTTCGAAGGTATACCGATGGGACATGTCGTGTACCGTGTACAAGTGATGTATGAATGAATGTATGTTTGCATCGTATGTTGCCCGTTGCACGTTGTCCTTCTTTTGTTGTGCCTCGACACATGGGAACCCGGTAACCGGGATCACCCCATCTTTATTTAGTGTTCCCGCACACGCTTCCTATACGTTGGCACGATTGATCGTCGAGTTATCGGGATAGGAACGTTGCCGTGGCATCGTTTCCGTTTTGCCGCCATGTTTTCCTCTCGCTCGCCGTGGCGACACATGCTTATTTTACCTCCTTGCCGTGATGTGATGAACTTGCATGCATGACGCATGCATGGCGTGTAATCTCGTGTTGCATGTCTCTTGCACGTAGCTCTGATCTATGTTACGCGTGTTACCCGTCTAGGATGCCATGTAGAATCATCGCTTCACCCTTGCCAGGTTAACAACAATTAAATATTGCCGTGTAAATAATCGGGAGTGAACTAAATAATCAATCGTGGAGTTTCGTCGATATGCAACTCGTTGCATATCGAGCTTCACTTATTGTATAGTGTTTGCGTGAGGTGAATTGCCATGCCATCCCTTGCATTTTAACCTGTTCATGCATCATATTAGTATGTGCATCATGTTGTGCATCGTGTGGTGAATATTTGTGTTGATGTTTGTTTCCGGTTTGCTCCGTCTCGATAGAGTTCCGCAAGCGTGTCGGAATGTGAGGACCCGTTTGACTACTTCGTTTCGACTGCTTCTCGGAGTTGTTCTTCTTCCAAGCGGGATCTCAGGCAAGATGACCATTTCCCCAGATACCATTACTATCATTGCCATGCTAGTTTTTACCGCTTCTATCGTTTATGTCTCGTTGCCTACCACATGTTTACATATCAGCCTCTGAACAATGCCATGATAACCTTTAACCTGTTCGACCTAGAAAACCACTGATTGGCTATGTTACCGCTTGCTTACCCTGTTGTTAGCGTTGCTAGTTGCAGGTGTAGTTACTTCCATGTGATAACATGGGTCCCTTGTCATATCACCATATATCAATGCTATTTAATTTAATGCACTTATATACTTGGTAAAAGGTGGAAGGCTCGGCCTTTCTAGCCTGGTGTTTTGTTCCACCTTTGCCCCCTTAGTTTCCGGCTACCGGTGTTATGTTCCATAAATGAGCACTCCTAACACGATCGGGGTTGTTATGGGGACCCCCTTGATAATTCGTTTTAGTTTAAAGCTGGTCTGGCAGGGCCCAACTTTGGTACTACATTTGCCTAATAACTAATGAACTGCATAGGCAGTAATTAACCCGTGGAAATTTAATCAACCCCCGGGACAGTGCTCCTCATGAGTGTTGGTCCACCCACCTAGCAGTCGGCGGTGCCACCACGGGGCAACTCGAGGTTTGGTTCCCGTCCACTTTGCATAGACGGTGTGTCCTGAGAACGAGATACGCGGCTCCTATCGGGTTCGTCGACACACCGGGTGGCCTTGCTGGATTAGTTTTACCTTCGACGAGATATCTTGTGCATCGGGATTCCGGTGATGCTTTGGGTAATCTCAGAGTTGAGGTTTTCCACTAGGGAATCCGACGAGATCGCGAGCTTCGTGATTGAGGATTTCTATGCTGCTTGTGGTAATTTGTGATGGACTAGTTGGAGCACCCCTGCAGGGTTAAATCTTTTCGGAAAGCCGTGCACGCGGTTATGTGGCAACATGGAAGCTTTGTTTAACACTGGTTCTAGATAACTTGAAGTTAACTTCATTAAAACTTGCCAACTGTGTGCGTAACCGTGACTATCTCTTTCGTGAGTTTCCTTCTCCGATCGAGGACACGGTGGGGTTATGTCTGACGTAGGTAGGTGTTCAGGATCATTCATTTGATCATCAGTAGACACATCCGTTATGCGTAGATCTTCCCCCTCTTATTACTTGTACTCGTAAGTTAGCCACCATATATATATGCTTAGCCGCTGCTGCAACCTCACCACTTAACCATGCCTCACCCATTAAGCTTTGATAGTCTTGATACCTTTGGAAATGAGATTGTTGAGTCCCCTGTGGCTCACAGATTACTACAACACCAGTTGCAGGTACAGGTAAAGGTCACTCGACGCGAGCGCGTTGATTGTTCATTTGGAGTTGCTTCTTCTTCTTCTTCTTCATCGATCTCGGATGGGTTCCAGGTCGGCAGCCTGGGATAGCAAGGATGGACGTCGTTCTTCTTTTTCTCGTTTGTTTTCGTCCGTAGTCGGACCCTGCTCTTCGTCATGATGATTATGTACTGTACTGCTGTGACTCTGATTTAGCTTGTGGCGAGTGTAAGCCAACTCTATTTATATATCTCTTCTTTTCAGTACATGTACTTGTAACGATATCCATTCTTGCGACACGACGAGATGCGCTTCTATCCCTGACGAGGCCTTCGTGCCAAATTAAGGATAGGGTCGCATCGTGGGTGTGATAAGTAGGAGTAGTTGCTACAAGGTGTGGTTGGTCTTCATTCACTTTTCTCTTGAACTTCAAAAATTTCAGCAAAAGGAAATTACAATCAGGAGGAAGTTTCATGGTGGTTCCTCAAGTAAGAAGGGTCCCCGTCTTTCCTTTTGGGAGCCCGAACCTTATCAACTAAGGGATGCACCGGTACGACCATGTGAATGGCCTTTCGATGAGTTCATGATCGAAGCAGGCTTCAAGGATGAGTTTGATACACTTGTCCGCAATGCCGGGTTAGCAGAATTCCTCTCAGATAAATGTAAACAGTATGCTATGCTCACTGCCTCTTTCGTGCGTAGATTTAAATTTTCAGTTGGTCGTGACTCATCCATACTGTTTGATCTGTATGATAAATCCTACACCATGGATTCGGAGGATTTCAATAGGATTTGCAAGATACCCGATGGGGGTAGTATTAATGATCCTGCTAACTCTTCGGTCAGAGACTTTGTCTCCAGTATAACTGTTGGAGAAACTAGAGATATCACGCAAGCTACCATAGGAAGCATTCATTTCCCTGCCTTGCACTACTTTGCCCTCTTCATAGGTAGGTGCATTAACGGCAAGGGTGCACATTGTCACCTATGCACATTCGACCTTAGTATCCTTAAGAGCGCAGTAACAAGTGACAGGAGCTTCAACATGGGAGCTATAATAGCAAGGAGGCTGAATAATAATGCCATTGAGGGGGATTTATTTGGTGGAATTTATGCTACACGCTTAGCAAATTTTCTTGGAGTATCCATCCGTTCAGGAGACCCCCCCCCCCTCTCCGTACACCCTACCTTTATCGTTTCGCTCTAACACGCTACCAGTTCCTTGAGAGGGATGATGGATCCCTCCTATACCGTTTGATATTTAACCGACAGCGTGTTTTTCATATTACCCTTCCTGCTCCTGCTTTCTTTGACTTTCAGGTAAAATGAAGATACTACATAACCATAGGAGAGGCAGAGGAGTATGAGAGGGAGGTGACGGTTGCTCGACTTCGTGAGGCAGCTATTCAAGCAGTGGCTGCAGCACTCCCGTATAACACCCATTATGATTTTGTTTTTCGCCAGGACCATCCTTGGGAGTAGACCAAGCTTGGCCAAAAGCCTAAGCTTGGGGGAGTACGTGTTCTCACCAACCTTACATTCATGCTTATGCTTTCACTTTGTCAGTCGGTATTTACACTTTGCCACTGTACTATCCATGCTAGTTTATTTTCGTTTTCTTGTTTTCTTGTTTTGTGTCCTTTTGAGAAAACCCAAAAAGATTTTTCTTTCTTCTTTTGCTTGTTGGGAGCTTTCCTGTGTAAATAGTTTTCTTTTTCTTTGGGTCAAGGTAGAAGATATTGGTTACAATGTTTAGTGGCTCTTGCATGCATACCTGTTTAGCTTTCGAAGAGCCATATTACTTTGTCTTCTCCTTTGTGTTTGCCTGCAGATTCAGCTTAGTCCATTGCATGAACACTCTTATTATTGTTCACATCGTTCGATCGTGCAAATGAAAGGCAATAATGATGATATATGATGAAGTGATTGAGACTGGAAAAGCTGGTATGAACTCTATCTATTTTGTTTTTGTGAATATGACTAGCTTGTCATGCCTGATTCAGCTTTGTTGTGAGAGAACCATGTGTGCAATGACAACTTAGAGATCATAGTTTCTGATGCCATGCTTAACTAGCTGAGAGCTTATAATGGTTTGTCTTGAATGCCAACATAGATTTTGAGATGACTGTGATGTAGTATGATAGGATGGTATTCTCCTTTGAATGATTCAAGTGGCTTGACTTGGCACATGTTCATGCATGTAGTTGAAACAAAATCAACATAGCCTCTATGATGTTCGTGTTCATGGTGATTTATATCTTGTTCATGCTTGCATTCAATGTTAGTCAAACTCATTGCATCCTGATGATTGTTGTCGCTCTCTAGTTGGTCGCTTCCCAGTCTTTTGCTAGCCTTCACTTGTACTAAGCGGAATAATGCTTGTGCATCCACTTCCATAAACCCAAAAGTTTTTCCATGAGAGTCCACCATACCTACCTATTTGCGGTATCTACCTGTCGTTCCAAGTAAATTTGCATGTGCCATTCTCTAAACCTTCAAGAAATAATCTGTTTCGCATGCCCGAACCGCTCATGTGGTGACAGGGGGCTATTGGTATCTTCCATGTTAGGCGTGTTATCCTCCACATGTGTTTATTCACTATCATTCACGAGAAAGGGGCCGGTAATTGGAATGCCCAATTCCACGCTTAAATCCAAAACATAACTGTAAAACAAGACTCCCCCCGGATTGATGTTAGTATGGACGGTACCCGAGGATTCGGCTAGCCGTGGAGTGTGATTGATTGGTGGTGGGGGAGTTAAAACTTTACTTTTCTATTTGGGAACCGCCTATAGCATGAGTAGCATGGAAGCTATTGAGAACTCTTGGTCATTGCATTGACAATGAAAGCATGCCACCCAAAATTATTATCTCTGTTTTCAAAGCTTGAGCTCTGGCACCTCTGCAAATCAATGCTTCCCTCAGCCAAGGGACTGTCTATTTATTTGCCTGTTGAGTCATCCTCTTCTTATTTAAGCACCAATTAGAGAGCACCTTTGTCATTTTTATGCTTTGCTTATGATTGATATTGAGTATGACTATGACTGGATCTTCGTTGCTATGAATTACAATGTTTAGTGAGCCCTTGATCTTTGAAAGTGCTCTGCATTTATGTTTTGCGGTCTCAGAAAGAGCTAGCGAGATACCACCTATTCCTATTGCTTCATGCTTGTTTTGATTGAATTGTTGGTATTTGAAACTCATTATTATTTGCTCGCTAGCTGATTATGCCATTGATATTAGTTTACCGTGAGACCTTTGTGTCACTTGCTTATGTGGTTAACTTGCGATCTTGCTGAAATTCTGGTTATGAGTTAGACATAGTTGCAACAACAAGATCAAACAGAGTTTGTCAAAGTTTTTCTTTCTCTTTCAGTTTGTCAACTGAGTTGCTTGAGGACAAGCAAGGTTTTAAGCTTGGGGGAGTTGATACGTCTCCATCGTATCTACTTTTCCAAACTCTTTTGCCCTTGTTTTGGATTCTAATTTGCATGATTTGAATGGAACTAACCTAGACTGACGTTGTTTTCACCAGAATTGCCTTGGTGTTGTTTTTGTGCAGAAATGAAAGTTCTCGGAACGTCTTGAAAATTTACAGAGAATATTTCTGGAAAACATGAAAAATACCTGCGCAAAGATCCACCGGAGGGGATGGGCCATTGGGCCACAAGCCCTGTAGCCGCCACCCCCTGGTGGCGGCTAGCAAGCTTGTGGGACCCATGTGGCTCTGCCACCCCCAAACTAAGCTCAATAAATTCACTTTCGTCCCAGAAAAAATCAAGAGACAAGATTTCGTCGTGTTTGTGATACGGAGGCGCCGCCACATCATGTTCTTCATTTGGAGGGCAGATCTGGAGTTCGTTTTGGGCTCCGGAGAGGGGAAATCGTTGCCATCATCATCATCAACCTTCTTCCTTCTCTAATTGCAAGAAGCTCTTCATCGTTCGTGAGTAATCTATTCGTAGCTCGCTGGGCGATGATGAGTAGGATGAGATCTATCATGTAATCGAGTTAGTTTTGACGGGGATTGATCCCTAGTATCCACTATGTTCTGAGATTGATGTTGCTACTACTTTGCCATGCTTAATGCTTGTCACTAGGGCCCAAGTGCCATGATTTCAGATCTGAAATTATTATGTTGTCACCAATATATGTGTGTGTTAGATCCGATCTTGCAAGTTGTAGTTACCTACTATGTGTTATGACCCGGCAACCCCGGAGTGACAATAACCGGAACCACTCCCGATGATGACCATAGTTTGAGGAGTTCATGTGTTCACCAAGTGCTAATGCGTTGGTCCGGTTCTTTATTAAAAGGAGAACCTTAATATCCCGTAGTTTACTTTTGGACCCCGTTACCACGGGAGGGATGGACAATAGATGTCATGCAAGTTCTTTTCCCTAGGCACGTATGACGACACACGGAATGCATGCCTACATTACATTGACGAACGGGAGCTAGCCACATATCTCTCCGTGTTATAACTGTTGCATGATGAATATCATCCAAACAAATCACCGACCCATTGCCTATGAGTTTGTCCCACTGCTGATGTTACTTGTTTTGCTCTGCTGTTGTTACTACTATTGCTGCTGCTGTTACTTGTTTTGCTCTGCTGCTGTTACTACTGTTGTTGCTGCTGTTCCTTGCCACTTCTGCTACTCGTTACACTGCTGCTACCTGCTACAATACTGGTTCGCACGACGTTGATGGGAAAGAATATTTCCCGTCCACGGGGAACTTCTCGCGCCATTGATACAATCGTTAGGAATAGTCTGCCGTCAACAGATCGTTTCTGACACCGTTGTTATCATACTACTTTGTTGTTGATACTTTGTTTGCAGATACTAATCTTTCAGGTGTGGTTGAATCTGACACATTCAGTTGCTAATACTTGAGAGTATCCTCTCACTTCCTGACCGGCGAATCAGCAAATTTGGGTTGAATACCCTACCCTCGAAAACTGCCTCGATCCCACGCGCTGGTGGGTCCTTGCAAGACAATATCTAATTGTTGAGCAATCGAGAATAGCATTTGTCTAGCCATTGCCAGAGATTTGCCAAACAATGGTCACATTGACTCGGCATATCAAAGGGCTATGGATACGCCCATTAATAGATATCAATGTGAATGAGTAGGGATTGCCATACAAGAGATGCACTAGAGCTATAAGTATGTGAAAGCTCAAAAGGAAAACTAGTGGGTGTGCATCCAACTTGCTTGCTCACGAAGACCTAGGGCAATTTTGAGGAAGCCCATCATTGGAATATACAAGCCAAGTTATATAATGAAGATTCCCACTAGCATATGGTAGTAACAAAGCAAGAAGCTCTCAACCATGAAGAACATGGTGCTATTATGAAGCACAAGTGTGGAAAAGGATAGTAGCAGTGTCCCTTCTCTCTTTTTCTCTCTTTTCTTTTTTTCATTTGGGCTCTTAGGCCTCTTTTTTCTATTTTTTGGGGGCTCTTTGGCCTCTCTTTTTTTATTTCCTCACATGGGACAATGATATAATAATGATGATCATCACACTTTTATTTACTCATAGCTCAAAGCTCACAATGATGATGACTCTATAGGAAATGCCTCCGGCAGTGTACCGGGATGTGGAACGATCTAGCATGGCGTATGACGTATGGTGGCTGTTTTGAGGAAGGCATATGGTGGGTTTGTGTACCGGCGAGAATTGCGCGCCACTAAAGAGGCTAGCAATGGCGGAAGGTGAAAGTGCATCTATACCATGGACTCACATTAGTCATGAAGAACTCACATACTTGTTGCGAAAGTTTTTATTAGTAATCAAAACAAAGTGCTAAACATATACTCGCTCCTAGGGGAAGGGTTGGTAGGTGTAAACCATCACGCGATCCCGACCTCAACACAAAGGATGACAATCAATAGATCAATTATGCTCCGACTTCCTAACATAGCGATTCACCATACGTGCATGCTACGGGAATCACTAACTTCAACACAAGTATTTCTAGATTCAAAACACCCTACTAACATAGCTCTTAATATTACCAAATCCACGTCTCAAAACTAATTGAGAGGAATCAAGACTTCTCTTTCTACTCAATGCACATGAAGATGGAGGTTTTTGCATCCTCTTTGGGTACTTATCACAATTGAGACTACTTTCATAGCATAAGCCAACTACCAAATCACGCACCACCGTGCTCCAAAAGATATAAGTGAAGCACAAGAGCAAAAGTATCTAGCTCAAAAGATATAAGTGAAGCACTATGAGAATTCTAGCAAAATCACGATGAGTGCATGTCTCTCTCTCTCTCTCAAAAAGGTGTGCAGCAAGGATGATTGTGACACAACAAAAAGAAAAGACTCCTACGATACAAGACGCTCCAAGCAAAACACATATCATGTGGTGAATAAAAATATAGCTCCAAGTAATGTTACCGATGGATTGAAGACAAAAGAGGGGATG
Source organism: Hordeum vulgare subsp. vulgare (assembly GCF_904849725.1). Lineage (NCBI taxonomy): Eukaryota > Viridiplantae > Streptophyta > Magnoliopsida > Poales > Poaceae > Hordeum > Hordeum vulgare. The sequence goes on along the minus strand of NC_058519.1, from coordinate 350,899,662 downwards.
CCTTCCCGGGGCATCCCCAAGCTTAGGCTTTTTTGTGTCCTTTAATTTGGCTTGGGATGCCTTGGGCATCCCCAAGATTGAGCTCTTTCCACTCCTTATCTCATCGTCCATGAGAACATCACCCAAAACTTGAAAACTTCACAACACAAAACTTAAACAGAAACTCGTGATAACATTAGCACAAGAAAACAAACTACCACTCCTTTGGTACTGTAGAAAACTTGAATTCCATCTATATTGGTGTTGGGCTACTGTATTCTCACTTTTCCATGGCTAGTACCCCCCCCCCCCCCGATACTAACCATAGTTTCATCAAAACAAGCAACCAACTCAACAAAAAAATAGAATCTGTCAAAAACAGACCAGTCTGTAGCAATCTGTATACTTCGTATACTTCTGGTACCTCAAAAAAATCTGAAACATTACGACGGCCTGGGAAAAAGGCATATCAACCAGCAGCAAAAAGAATCAACTCAAAATCTCTTTCTGAATAAAAATGAAAAATCATCTCATGAGCGAAAAGTTTCTGTCTTTTTCCAGCAGGATCAAACAACTATTACCAAGACTAGTCATAAAGGTTTTGCTTGGCTCAAACACAAAAAGAAACACAAAAAACACAATCACAACAGAATTGTGATGATGTGGACGCAAAAAAACAGAAAGAAAAAGATAAATTCATTGGGTTGCCTCTCAACAAGCGCTATTGTTTAACGCCCCTAGCTAGGCATAAAAGCGATAGAATCACGTATCGTCGTATTTGGTGCTCAAACCATAAGTAGCGTGATCACTTATCATCTTAAGGTTTTCATCTTTCTTGCTAGATGATTCACCACTATTTTTGGGAACAAAAGTAGACTTGGTGACCTTATTGTGGGCAAAGTTTGGAGTATTCTGCATAGCGGCAAAAGCAGAACCCAAGTTGGTTATAACATCCTCTAGTTTGCCAATCCTAGCGGAATCATGACCTAGTTTTTCGTTAACTGTGGGTTCCTTCTCCTTTAGATTTTTCAAAACCATTCCCACCTTGGATCTGTACTTAGTGATTTGATTGTAGATCTTTTTATCCAAATTCTCAATGATTTCTATCGTAGCCACTTTATTTTCAATGACGTCCACCTATGCATCACATGTTCCAGAGTTAAGGTAGTTCCATTAACCATGAGTGGGGTGAGCCTACCAAATTTATCACAGCTCCGTAAGATTCAACGGTATGGCTACCCAAGAAATTTCCACCTACGATGGTGTCAAGAATATACCTATTCCAAGGAGAAACACCCACATAAAAACTGCGAAGCAGGACGGTAGTGGATTGCTTATGAGTAGATCTAATCTGAGCATTGCACATCCTATACCAAGAGTCCTTTAAGTTTTCTTCCTCAATTTGTTTGAAATTGAGGACTTCGCTCTCGGGAGTATCGTTCGAAGTGGTGGATCTAGCCATGAGGAAGGTAGACTATCCCACACGGACGAACAGAAAGCAAGCGAGAGAAAAGGGCGAACGAAAAGGCAAACAAAAAAGGCAAACAAAAAAGGCAAATTGGTGAAGTGGGGGAGAGGAAAACGAGAGGCAACTAGCAAACAAAGTAAATGCAAGAGATGAGTTTGCGACACCTACTTGGATGAGTTATTGACTTGATCTTCCTCCCCGGCAACGGCGCCAAAAATCCTTCTGCTACATCAACAAAAGTCGTTCCCCGGCAGTGGTGCCAGAGATCCTTCTATCGTCTCTTGACCGTTGGTTTTATCCCTTGAAGAGGAAAGGGTCATGCAGCACAGGAGCAGTAAGTATTTCCCTCAGTTTGAGAACCAAGGTATCGATCCAATAGGAGGGTCTCGTCAAGTCCAGAGTACCTGCGCAAACACAAACAAGCTTGCACCCAACGCTTCAAAGGGGTTGTCAATCCCTTCAAGATTGTTTGCAAAGTGAGATCTGAAGGCGGAAAGTGCAACGAAGTAAAAAGTGTAAGGCTGAAAATATGGTGTGGAGTAGACCCGGGGGGCATAGTGTTCACTAGAGGCTTCTCTCAAAATAGCAAATATCACGGTGGGTAAACAAATTACTGTCGAGCAATTGATAGAACGGCGCAAAGTCATGACGATATCTAAGGCAATGATCATGCATATAGGCATCACGTCCGAGACAAGTAGACCGATACTTTCTGCATCTACTACTATTACTCCACACATCGACCGCTATCCAGCATGCATCTAGTGTATTGAGTTCATGACGAACAGAGTAACGCTTTAAGCAAGATGACATAATATAGAGGGATAATCTCAAACCAATGATGAAAACCCCATCTTTTTACCCTTGATGGCAACAACACGATGCGTGCCTCGCTACCCCTTCTGTCACTGGGTGAGGTCACCACATGGTATGAACCCAAAACCAAGCACTTCTCCCATTGCAAGAATCATAGATCTAGTTGGCCAAACAAAACCCACAACTCGAAGATAATTACAAGGATATGAAATCATGCATAAGACAGATCAGAAGAAACTCAAATAAGATTCACAGATAATCTGATCATAAATCCACAATTCATCGGATCTCGACAAACACACCGCAAAAGAAGATTACATCAGATAGATCTCCATGAAGATCATGGAGAACTTTGTATTGAAGATCCAAGAGAGAGAAGAAGCCATCTAGTTACTAGCTATCGACCCGTAGGTCTATGGTGAACTACTCACACATCATCGGAGAGGTCATGGTGTTGATGAAGAAGCCCTCCATATCCGAATCCCCCTCCGGCAGGGCACCAGAACGTGCCCCAGATGGGATCTTGCAGAGACAAGCTTGCGGTGGCGAAAAAGTACTTTCGATGATCTCCTGATTTTTTGGGATTTCTAGGGAATATATAGGCGCAACCCCTAGGGCAGAGGGCGCCCAGGGGGCCCACAAGCTTGTGGGCCGCGGCCTCCCCCCTGGCCGTGGGGTGGGGGCTTGTGGGGCCCCTGGGGCCCCTCTGCCTTGGCTCTCAAGTCTCCTGATCTTCTTCCGTTACATAAAAATTCTTTTCGGGGATTTTATTCCGTTTGGACTCCGTTTCAAAATCTCCTCTAAAAGGTGTTAAAAACATGGAAAAACAGGAACTGGCACTTGGCAGTGAGTTAGTAAGTTAGTCCCAAAAAATATATAAAAGGTATGCAAAACATCCAAAGTTTGACAAGATAATAGCATGAAACCATCAAAAATTATAGATACGTTGGAGACGTATCAGACACCTAGGCGCCACACTACATTGTGTGACGCCTAAGCCGTCGGCACCACATGCCCGACCACGCTGGCACAGCTGGCCCCACCCTCAGGCAGTGCAACGCCTATGCCTTGGGCGTTGGACACTCTGCAGTGTGGCGCCGAGCGCTTAGGCGCCACACTGTGACTTATCCAGCCACGGGTCAGACCCCTCCCCCACCCCCTCCTCATTCACCCCCTTCACTTCACTTCACAGCTCGAGTTGAAGTCGGCCCCTTCCTCAAATCCCTCTCCAAATCAGCAGATCTGAAGGTTTGGTCCACGCATTTGTTGTCCAATCCCTCCCCTAAGGTAATCCCCCCCCCCCCGATCCCCTCGTTCTCATCCCAAAAAAAATCTCATTTGGTCACTTTTTTGCAAATGTGAGGAAACCCTAGTTTTTCATGAAATTTGGGATTTATATGATTTTGTTGTATTTATTGCATGTTAGGATAAGGGGTATGATGGGGTTAGGATTAGGGTTGTTTGGATGTTTGCAGTATGGTTGTGTTAGGGTTAGGCTAGGGTTAGGGTTAGGGGTAAGATGGGGTTAGGATTATGGATGTTTGGATGTTAGGAATAGGGTTTATTTTTATTAAGTAGATTTTGTAGTATTTGGATGATTGCTTATAGAAAGTATTGTATGTTGTGTTGTTTAGGGATGGGAAGAACATGTGTTTATGTTCATCACGTGGACAAGGAGGCCTTTTTAAAAGGCAATATTGATCCGGACCTAGATGAGCTTGACATGGTGTTCGATTTCTGTCCTAGCTATGCTGAATTGTTGGAACAAGTCCGAAAGGATTTGAATTGGATGGACCCTAGTGATGTTGTTGAGTTTGATGGTAGGCATAATGTGGGATTAGGAATGCACATTCGTTGGAAGACCATGCGTGTCAACTCCGAGCAACGTTGGCTTGCATACAAGGATACGGTGGCTGAATCACTAGACAAGGCTCTAGAGTTATTTGCCATCAAAATAAATGTTCCTAACTTGCACTTGGATTTGAAACGGGTTGCCTCTCCGATTGGTGAAGCAATTCCTCCACGCATCAATGAAGAGGCCAACAGTAAACCTCTTTTAGCACAACAATCGAGTATCCAACATGAACCATTGCTAGAGGAGAATGATGAGCATGATGATGATGAGAATGTGATATTGTTCTCCATGACAACAGCCTTGGTGATTTGGACAACTATAATTTGCAAGAGATAATGGACCATTCTATTCCGTACTCACGTGGTTATGCATCCAAGTCGGACGATGAGGGTCCCAATGAAGAAGTTGATGAGGAAGGGTTCACGGCAAAGGAGGCTGAAGCTTTCACGAAGGTATTAGGGCGGGATCATCGGACACCATTGTTCGAGGATCTTAGCCTTGCGGATGAAGCCGTGGTTGACGGAGGCGAAGGCATATTGTTTGGAGTTAGGCCACCGTCTCACTGGGACAAACACGGGAAGAATATTATTTTGCCGGGGTCAAAGTTCGAAACATTCCTTGAACTAAAGATGTGGTTGGATGAATATTTTGTTACGCATTATAGGCCACACAAAGTTGTTCATTCAAACATGAAGCTACGTTAGACGGTTGCATGTGAGGATTCAGGATGTACATGGATTGTCCGTGCAAGACCATGAAAAGGAGGGCCAGATGGAACACTGTCAGTTGTATGCCTCACAGGTGTCGATGCAAGAGGGTTGATGGCAAGCTTTCATCACAAAACCATAGACAACTCACCTCCGAGTTCATCGCTTATAGGCTTTCCAACTCCATCTTCTCTCTTCCTACAATGAGCATAAAAAGCGCACAAGACCTTGTTAAAGCCCTCTTTCACTACAAGGTGAAATACGGGAAGGCATGAAAAGCAAAGCAATCCACATTCAAGATGTTGTATGGTGATTGGGAGCAAGCATACAACCAACTACCTAGGTTGTTGGCAGCTATTGCTGCCACTAACCCGGGCATGGTTCATGTGGTCGACCCGTACGGGGAGAAACACAAGGATTCACAATGGAAAGACGGTCCACGTATTTGGCCGTGCATTTTGGGCGTTTGAGCAATGTGTGAGGGCTTTTCAGCATTGTCGGCCAGTCATCTCCATCGATGGCACGTTTTTGACCGAACAATTCAAGGGCACTTTGTTGGTTGCAATAGGAAATTATGCCAATAACCGGTTGATGCCTTTGGCTTTTGCTTTGGTTGAGGCGGAGAACAATGTTAACTCGGAATGGTTCTTGCATATTTTGAGAACCAAAGTATTACCGTCTCAAAGGGAAATCTTTGTCATATCTGATCGCCATCAAGGCATACTTAACGCGGTTGACATTGTCATTCCCGGCCATGCTCTTTGCACCATCGATGGTGCATGAGGCATTTCTGTGCAAACTTCTACCGGGCATGTGGTAGCAAGGAGTTGATGAATGATCTTCAAGATTGTTGTCAAGCATTTTCGGACAAACAATTTGCAAGATTGTACAGCGCTTTGGTTGCAAACAAAAAACTTGATGCATGTTTGGCCCAAGTGGGCACGAGCTTATGACAAAGATGGCCGAAGATATGGTCAAATGACAAGTAACATGGTAGAATGCTTCAACTGGGTGCCGAAGGGTGTCCGAGCGTTGTCGGTGACAGCAATAGTTCAATACACATTCGACAAGTTGAGAGCATACTTTCTAAAGTACTCGGAAGAAACGGATGATCAGCTTGCGGGAGAGAACAAGAAAAAGTACAAGTACCAGTTCCCACCAAAGGTTGACAAATGGATGGTATTTCAATCACGGAAGGTTGACTCCCAAACGGCTATGTTGTACAACAACGAGGATTGGACGTACCAAGTGAATGAGCCCGGAGGAACGACAAACGATGGCCAACAACACGAAAACAGGGCGTTCAAGGTATGTTTATCGTTGTGTGATTGCTCTTGTGGGAGGCCAAGGTCGATTCATCTCGCATGCTTGCATTTGTACACGGCAGCTCGCACTAGGAATATGGACGTCAACCATCCACTAACCATGAGGGAGTCCGAGTTCTCGATCATGACCACGAAGCATACATGGGCTCCTAGATTTGAACCATACTTTGACCAATCACAATGGCCGGAGTATCATGGAGTACAGCTATGGCCCGACCCGGAGTGGAAGGTGGTCAAACGGGGAAGACGAAAGACAAAACATTTTAGAGGATACATGGATGGATGGGGCCATGGTGGTGGCAGAGAAATGGGGAACAACCAATTCCAAGAGCCTACTGAGAGATCACATTGTGGAGAGTGCGGTGTAACAGGGCACAACACAAGAAGGTGTACGAAGCCAAAGAAGAAGTCCAAAAAACTGATTCAAGATCAAGCCAACCAAGTCCTAGCCAACAAGGTCCTAGCCAAGCAAGTAGTAGCCAACAAAATCCTAGCCAAGCAAGTAGTAGCCAACAAGGTCCAGGCAAGCAAGTACAAGCCAACAAGTTCCTACTCAACATGTTCCTGGCCAACATGTTCCTAGCCGACTTGGGCTTAATAGAGTACGTGGTGGTGGTGGTGCTAGAGGCAGGGGTGGGATAGGTCGTGGTGGTGCTAGAGGCAGGGGTGGGATAGGTCGTGGTGGTGCTAGAGGCAGGGGTGGGATAGGTCGTGGTGGTGCTAGAGGCAGTGGTGGGATAGGTGGTGGACTTACTAGGATTGGTATGCGTGGATACCTACGAGGACCATTTCTGTATGTCACATATTTGACTTATCTTTTTCATGTTGTTTTTCATGCTCCTTTCTATGTGATTGTACTAACACTGAGCCTTGCTGTTTTTATGAAGGTATGGCGGCGTCCCAACCCAACAAGGCAACAACGGAGTGGGGGGAGAAGGATGCGGTCGGTGAGGACCAGGGGTTGTGGGAGAGGGCTGCAATGAAGTTGAGAGAGGAGGACGCAGCCAAAGCGTAGAAGAAGAAGGAAGAGGAGTATGACGCAAGGATGAAGGAGGAGCTAAAAATAACAATTGACCATTGGAGATATGAGAAAAGGATGAAGGAGGAGCACAATAAGTTGATGGAGAAACGTCAAAGAGAATTTGCAGCTAGCTTTAACAAGACACTGGTAGAGAGTGCAGCAAAGAGAGAGCGAGAGCACCAACGCTTCACGGAGAGGGTGATGAAAGAGGCTTCAAAAATACGCAAAAGGGAAGAGGAAGAGGAAGAAGAGAGGAAGAAGAAGAAGGGAAAGGGGCCTTGCTCGACACGATAGAGCCGGAGGCTTCTATTCTCATGCACGCTTTCATCTTTGAACCCTTTGTGTTGTTGAACCTTGTCCACTTGCGCGCTTTCTAACTATGAAACTCCACTATTATGTAACTTTGAACCTATTATGTATATTTGAACCTATTATGTTGTTCAACCCATTATGTATCTTTCTTACTATGAAACTCCACTTGTTGCTATGACGGATGATAAAACTCCACTTGTTGCTATGCTAAATGATAAAACTCCACTAGCTGCTATGCTGGATTGAACTCCACTGATGGCGTAGGTTCCAACTGATGAGAAAACAGTAGTTGCAACTCAGATGGCAGTAGGTTGAGCATGTGTGGCGCCTGAGGCAAAGGCGTTGCACTAGTGTGGCGCCTGACCCATAGGCGTCACACATGTTAAATTGTTCCCACCAAAGTCACGTGTGTGGCGCCTGAATCTTAGGCGCCAAACATGTTAAACCTACCGGCATCTCTGGTTTTTCACATCACTTCAGAGCATTAATTCACATCTCTAGACAGTTCATCTAGTAGGCACACATATAAATGTAGATTGCATTGGTCAATCCAGTGGAACTATTAATTTGGGTTGTATGTCTATTGTTCTGCTGTTGAAAACTGTTGTTATGTTCAGCAGATCGGGACAGTAACTTTATTCTTATAGAGAAAAATATTACCAAGACATAAAACAAAACAAAACAAAAGTTGTACATGTATGCACCACTTAGATTTTGCTTTCGCCTCGTCAGAATTTATTTAAGCAGGTTTCTCATGTTAAATGTATCCTTTCTTCATCTACACCTTTTTAGCTTCATTATTGCTCTATATCTGCCTCTTGAAGCTCCTCCACTCTTGCATCTGCCATAACCTTGTTTCCATAATCATAGGCATAAGGATGTTATATTTATTATTACTTTGAACTAATCTGGATAAGTTACTTTATTCTCATAGGAAAAAATATTACCAAGACATAAAACACAAAAGTTTTACCAACTCAGATAGCAGTAGGTTGAGCATGTGTGGCGCCGAAGCCTTGGGCATTGCACCTATGTCGCGCCTGAGTCTTAGGTGCCACACATGTTAAACCTACTGGCATCTCTGGTTATTCACAGCACTTCAGAGCATTAATTCACAACATTTCAGAGCATATTAATTCACACAAGTTCACAACAATTCATAGCATTAGTGCAAATGGTTGACAACTTAAAACACCCACATAGCCAAATAAGTTCACATATCCAAATAAGTTCACATAGCCAAATAAGTTCAACATGTTCAAACACCGACAACTACTAGTTCAACATGTTCAAACACCGACAACTACTAGTTCAACATGTTCAAACACCAACGACACTACTATTACGTTCATCGCTGCTTGTGGCCTCGTCCCGTCTTAGAAGCTAGCTTCTTTCTTCTCACAACAGGCTACAATTCATCCAACTCATCGTCATCGTCATCATCATCGTCCATACCTCTCATCCTTGTCACGTCGTCTCTCATACGCGAGCCCCCGGCGAACAGGTTCTTTCCTTTGTTCGCATAATCCTCTGGTGTGTACTGCTTAATTCCCTTCCTAGGCTTCAACATGTAAGCGAAGCGTTGGAAAGCCTTCAACGTCATCCCGTCCTCAACCTTTAATACGAAAACGATATCGTCATACATATGAAGGTTGAAAGTGTAGAATGTATGATGGTATGTCATACCTCTGGAGTGACAACATCATCCTCTAAATGAGCTCCTGAGGTAATGTCACCATCGTCCATACGAGCTCCCTAAGAAGTTGAATCGTCTAGAGTATTTCTATCGGATGAACCGGGTCTCGAAGGTTCGGCATATTCGGGGTCACAGCAACCTAAAATGTTGGATATGCGCCGCAACTTCTACCCCTGTTTTTGTTAGATTGAAAGATAAATGAGATATATAAGGTACCATATGTTGCATTCGTCGGCAAAATGTGAATCATGACACAACACCTTCATGAAAAGTCGAAGTGCAGATTCTCCCTTTTTTTCCTCCATGTGTTATATCTAGAATAGCTTCGGTTTCATTAGCTTGTTTCTTGATCTCTTTGCGCTATGATCACACGAAAATGACTTGTAAGGCAAGTGCATATGTGTAGTAATGTTCATACATAACATAGGGGAGCACACTTACCACAAAATTCAGTACTGGGGCAAAAGAAGTTTGGTACCCTTGGCGAATTAGCCTATTGTATTTGCCATGGGCAAGTGCATCGTACTCAGTGGGTTCTTCCAATATGTCCTCCTCGTAAGTCGGCGGACAAATCTCCACTCGAGTACTCTCCTGAAACCATCTTACGTAGTTGTTGAATGCAAGCGAACAATGCTCGCGTGGCTGGGTTCCTTGCGTACTCCTAGCTGCCTCCACACTTTGCTCGAGCATGATGACATACTTCTTATGATGCTTGTTCCAATCCTTGATCTTTCGCTGCCTCCTCCTATCCAACCTGCTTCTTACAAAACTCGTTATAGCTCGCTCAACACTAAACTCAAACATAGTCCTTTATTGTGCATGCTTTGTTACCTCTGAAGCTGTCTGCCGGTGCCCACCCACTCCGGCGGGTGTGGCTGAAACAACCCAAATTGATGCATCACACGATGCGGGAGATGAAACTCAACCACCCAATTGCATATCAGTGGAGAATGCATTAGCCAAAGATGTTTTTCCTGCAGGCATATTGGATTGAGCTGGAACGTGTGTGCATCACCAAAGCTTGGACCGGCACCATATGGCTGTCATTCCACCTACAACACAACATAAAAGGCACAATTCATTTTCCTCACAACAAAAGCTGGGAGTCACTCTGTGATATTTACCTGCTCGGCGGTAAGCGAATCCATCTCGTTCGTGTATTGCTTGTACAAGAGATTCACATCGCTCGTCACCTCTGATACCACGTCCCACTTGTAAGCCCAGGTAGGAAGCCGTACAGGGTTGTCGTGGTCATCCCAGGGCTTCCACGTTGCGCCTTTAGGGCGTCCAACAGGAAGACGTTCCCAGCTCCGTACCGAAAGTAGGAGCATACAACCACCAATTACACTGTCTTTTGTGGACCTACGACAAGCTTCGTCCAACTACAAGTAACAACAAACATGGATCAGTTAAGCGCAAAAGTATAAAACTGAACTTATTATTAATAATTTATTATCTGTCGGTACAAGTAGGCCAGTGCGGCCGACCCCCAGCTGAACTTGTTGTCGAAAACAGTCAATGCCTTCAGCCACATCCATGGAGCATTCTTGCCAGTGCCGTCGGCGAATATAGTCCTAGAGATAACATACCATATGTACACGCGAGCATAAGTCTCGATCACCTCGTCATTTGCGTACTCAGGACAATGAGAAAAGTTGGCGGCAATCCAAGTGAAAGAAGCGCGAGCCGAGACTCTATCTTTCTTCCCTCCATCTTCTACCTCCGGCTCTCGAGGTGACTGTGACAACCCAAGACCGACGTTCCAGAAGATTCTCCTTTTCTTTTTGTTTTCGTCGTGTGGTTATTTTTATTTGTCGCATCATCATCTCATCATGCGCATGATCTGCATTGCATCGACATCCCGTTGCCGCCAGTTTTCAAACTTCCATCTGTTGTTAGTTGCTGGTTCTCGTCGTTGTCCGTTCTGAGCCCGACCGCACTCGAACGCACCCGCGGCATCGTCGAAACCTTGTTTTAAAAGTGTGTGTAAAACTTTCTCTGATTGGGTTGGAACTTGGCGTGCAGTCTTAATTTGTTGTAGGTAGGCCGCCTGCCAAATTTCATCGCAATCGGAGTCTGTCTGGTACCCGAACGGTCGACCGTAGCGGCACCATCTTGGGTTATTCATTGGACGTGATTCGGTATTTTAAAACGCGTGTCACGGGTGCACCCCTTCCCTCTCACATTAGCCTAGCCACTCCACACGGCCACTTAACCATCCCCGCATTCGAGATTGTCCGATTCCGACCGCGCGGTTGGATCCGGGACGAAATTCCGCTAAATATATCCCCCCTTTGTCTATAAATAGACCTCCCGAGGCATTTTAGACAGCAAACCCTAGCCATCTACCTCGTTTTCCGCACCCCACCAACCCCAGCTACAGCTCCTCTCTCCTCTGTCTCCCTCCGAGCCGCCAGGCCCGCCCGAGCCCGCGAGCGGCCTGCCAAGCCCATCTGGCACCGCCGCTGGCCCGCGCGAGCCGGATCGGCCGCCGCCCCCGGCTCCTGCCCATGGCACCGAGCCAGAGCCCCCTTGGTACAGCGCCGCCGACCCCGCGCCTTGCCTCCAGCTGGCTGCTCGCCGGAGCTGCCTCGCTGTGACCTTGCCGTCCCCGTCCCCATCTTGCTGCGTGCTGTCACCGTCCGCCGCCGCGAGCTACCGGAGCCCGAGTTGCTGCTGCGGTTGCCGAAGACCTTGTCCCGTCGCCGGCCTCCCCAGGCCTCCCCTCGCTGGTTCTAGCCCGCGCAGTCGGAGCCGCCACCCCGCGCGAGGTCCTCGCCGTGCCGACCTGTTCCCCGCGGGCGCCTGCTCGCAAGACCCCGCCGCCGGACTTCGTCGCGCCGCCGCAGAACGCCATCGTCGAGCCCCGTGGATCGGGATCCAGATCCGAGGCGAGGCACTGGCGCCTCCCATTGACCGCCTCGCGTGGGCCGCCACCTCCACGTGGGCCGCGTCAGGCCAGGTCGCCGAGCCACCCGACCAACCCCGCATGGCCCAACACCGCGCCTCGCCTCTGGTTATCTCGGCCTGCCAGGCCTCGTGGCCCAAGCGAGCGCCCCGACCGGACCGGCCCAAGGTCCTGAGGTGAGCGCCCCGCCTATGTTCCGCCCCGTGTGGGTTTTGCTATCTTGCGCTAGAAGTTTCGGCCCGATAGGTTTTATTTTTGAGTTTTCGAATTAGTTATTTCAGGAATATATTAGATATTTCAAACGTCCGTAGTTTCTAATCCGTATGTCGGATCGGAGCGAGTTGTATATGTATCTCATGTAGAATTTCGCGTAGATTATGAATTTTCAACTTGCATGCATGTTTGAAATAGTTTCAACTGTCGAATGCCTAGTTTAGCGTGATGTCCCAATAGGGGATCGTCCCGTATTTATTTTCGTGCGTGTCTGGATTGCTAGAACCCCGTAGATAAATGTTCATGTTTTTAGGGACCCTTTGCCATGTATTTTAGAGAGGTTGTTGGTATTTTTGCATGTAGGGTTCGTAGCTAGTATGCTATACCGTGTTTAGGATATTATCTTGCATTTACGTGTGGCGATATTTTTGTGTTGCAACCCCACATGTTTTATATGTTTTCGGGGTAGAAAAATCCATAGGATTTAGCTGTGCATTTAGTTTTAGCTTTTGAGAAAGTTAGTTTGCGTGATATTTTGCCATGTTGTCCTTTTGTTTAATTTTGTGGGATTTATTCCGTGCTTGATATGATTGAGTTGTCAACTAGAGAGTTGCTATTGGATGTTTAGTCTAGCCCCTCGTAATGTTGGTTGCAATAGAAATCCATGTTTAGGTGTGATTTGTTTTTTTTACTTGCTAGGAAATAGTGTTGTTTTAGAGATGCTGAAATATTTCTAAGTCTGAATCTGTTATATTTTGTTGCTGTCTTTGCATGAGTTTATCTGGTGATCTGTAGCTCTTTTGAGGTTGGTGCAATGGAGTTAGTTGTAGACTTATGGTTTTGCTGCTGTCAATATGCCTTCAGATAGAAAACTGCAGTTTCATAAACTGTTATTTTCACTAAGTCTGAAACTGTGTGTGAGATGCCTTTTTGTGACTTCTTTTCCTAGTGATCCATGCTTCCATGCTAAATGTTGTTAGTTGTATGTTGTAGTGCTTCTTGCCCTCTATCATCTCATGCCTTGGTTGGGTATATTGGTTTTGTGTAGCTCGTAGTTGTAGGGTGTAGAAAATGCTATGTCGCTGATTTTGGCAGATTGTAGTGATTTCTTGTTTAGCCCGTAGTTGTTGAACCGTTGCTCCGTTTTGGTCGTGTCCTATATGAAACTTGCTTCGAATCTCGGGTAGCTTCATATTTTCTTGCTGGTTGTGTGTTTTGAGATAATCGTGACTGTCGTTGCACACATATTGCATTCATGCCATCATATCTTGTGGTGGTCTTATCTTTTGAACCGTAGCTCCGTTGGAGATGTTCTCTATGTGTAAATTGCTTGTAACGACGCGTATAATCACGTGAACCTATTTGTTTTGCTGTTTAACAACTAATTAAACATGTTAGTTCAGATCTGGACAGAATTGTTAATTAACATGTGAGGTCGTTTCGGAGATGCTATATGTCATTTCAGACCTTATTTAAAATGCCTAGATAGGTAGATTAATTGCGCTTCACCTCTTGCCATGTTTAATAATATTTAATATTGCCGTGTACCTAATCGGGTTAGTACTAAATAACACGTATGTGGAGTTTCGTCAATATGCAATTCGTTGCATATTGAACTTCACTTAATGTGTAGTATTTGGTTGTTGTGATTTGACATGTCGTGCCTTGCATGTATTCACATGATCATGCATCATATGTGGATTGCATCTTGTCGTGCATTTGCCGTGGTGAATTTCTATGTTGATGCTTGTTTCCGGTGTCCTTCGTCTCGAATAGAGTTCCGCGAGCGTGTCGGATTGTGAGGACCCGTTCGACTACATCGGTTCGTCTGCTTCACGAACTCATTCTTTGTCCAAGCGGGATCTTACGCAAGATGACCATTTCCCCAGATACCATTACTATCATTGCCATGCTAGTTTTACCGTTTCTATCGTTTTGTATCGCTGCCTACCACCTATTAAATATCAACCTCCCAACATTGCCATGAAAATGTTCAACCTGTTCACAACCTAGCAAACCACTGATTGGCTATGTTACCGCTTGCTTAACCATGTGTTAGCGTTGCTAGTTGCAGGTGCAGTTGCTTCCATGTGATAACATGGGTTCCTTGTTATGTCACCATATTAATGCTATTTAATTTAATGGACCAATATACTTGGTAAAAGGTGGAAGGCTCGGCCTTCCTAGCCTGATTCTTTTTCCCACCTTTGCCCCCTTAGTTTCGGCTACCGGTGTTATGTTCCATAGTTGAGCGCTCCTAACACGACCGGGGTTGTTATGGGGACCCCCTTGATAATTCGTTTTAGATTAAAGCTGGTCTGGCAAGGCCCAACATTGGTTTTACGTTTTCCTAATAACCTAATAAAATTGCATAGGGACCCGCCGGCACCCGTAGAGTAATTTAATCAACCCCCGGGCTAGTGCTCCGCATGAGTGTTTGTCCACCCACCTAGCAGTCGGCGGTGCCACCTCGGGGCAACTTGAGCGTTTGGTTACCGTCCACTATGCATAGACGGTGTGTCCTGAGAACGAGATACGCGGCTCCTATCGGGTTCGTCGACACACCGGGTGGCCTTGCTTGATTAGTTTTACCTTTGACGAGATATCTTGTGCATCAGGATTCCAGTGATGCTTTGGGTAATCTCACAGTTGAGGTTTTCCACTAAGGAGTCCGACAAGATTGCGAGCTTCGTGATCAAGGATTTCTATGCGGCTTGTGGTAATTTGTGATGGACTAGTTGGAGCATCCCCGCAGGGTTAAATCTTTTTGGAAAGCCGTGCCCACGGTTATGTGGAAACGTGGAAACTTTGTTTAACACCAGTTCTAGATAACCTGAAGTTAACTTAATTAAAATATGCCAACTGTGTGCGTAACCGTGACTGACTCTTTCGTGAGATCCTTCTCCGATCAAGGACACGGTGGGGTTATGTATGACGTAGGTAGGTGTTCATGATCATTCATTTGATCGTCGGTAGTCACGTCCGCTATGCATAGATCTTCCCCCTCTTATTTCTTGTACTCGTAAGTTTAGCCACCAAATATATGCTAAGTCGCTTGCTACAGCCTCACCACTTAACCATACCTCACCTAATAAGCTTTGCTAGTCTTGATACCTTTGGAAATGAGATTGTTGAGTCCCATGTGGCTCACAGATTACTACAACACCAGTTGCAGGTACAGGTAAAGGTTACTTGACGCGAGCGCGTTGATTGTTCATTTGGAGTTGCTTCTTCTTCTTCATCGATCTAGGAGGGGTTCCAGGTCGGCAGCCCGGGATAGCAAGGATGGACGTCGTTCTTCTTTTCTTGTTTGTTTTCGTCCGTAGTCGGACCCTGCTCTTCTTCATGATGATTATGTATTGTACTGATGTGACTCTGATGTAGCTTGTGGTGAGTGTATGCCAATCCATATATCTCATCTTTTCAGTACATGTACTTTTAACGATATCCATTCTTGTGAAACGACGAGATGCGCTTCTATCCCTGATGAGGCCCTCGTGCCAAATTGAGGATAGGATCACATCTTGGGCGTTACAAGTTGGTATCAAAGCAGTACCGACCTAGGAGCCCCCTTGATTGATTGAACTTGGCCGAGTTGAGTCTAGTGAAAAACTACTTTGAGTCTAGTTATATATCGGAGTGTAGGATTCTTTTTTCTCCTCTTCTAAGCTCTTGTGAGGAATCTTGACGTAATAATTTCAAGTCTACTCCTCTTCTCACTCAAAAAAAATTTAGGATCACGCGGTTATTTTTGGAATCTATATGATGTCGATGTGACGGAGTTCTGTCTTGGTGCCTCATGTATGTCTTGATTTCTTCCGGGGAGTTGAGCTCCAGGGGATTCTCGAGCACATCGTTATCATTCAGATTTCTTAGTATCTCAGAACAAAGGATGTTCGTAATTGCTTCAATACTAGTAGTGGCGAGATAACCCCGATGTCCCCGGTACTGGTGCAGATTGTTCGGGAGTACTGCCATACTTTGTATCGTTGTGATCACGAGGGTCTGTAGTAGATGAAGTTCCGAGATTCTGGTTATGTGTTGATGGATGGGATACACTGGACGGGTTAGCATAGGAGTTGAGTGATATATTACTCCTTGTATCCGTGGACCAGATTGCATGACCAGAAATTTCGGGAGTACTTAGGTGGGAATTCAAGTAGTTGCTTATAGGACAATCTTCCAACAAATGCATGATGTTAGGTTGGGGTTCGACATCTAGTGGATTCGTTTGTTCACGGTCGTCTTACAGTGGTTCTCGTTGTGTCTTAAAGAGTCCTTGTAGCTTGCTACGACTCGGGGACGCTTCGTATGTCATGTGCACTGCCTTGCATAGGATGGCTACTGTAAGGATCGAGCCCGTGCGATCCTGTCCAGGAAAATATCGAACGGAAATCTCTCTCATGAATTTGTTCTGGCTTGTTTCGTAAGCCGCATCCTTTGTTTTGTTGGAATATGGTAATTCGTGTTGCTTCGATGTCAAGTGGTGATTTCAGATCTTTTCTAAGCAGTGTTCTCATATTCATGTGAGAGTGCTAATTCTTTTGCTCTATCAAGTGTCTTATCAGTTCTTGTCAACCGGAGTTGTCGTGTCAATTCTTTCCAACCTGTGTGTTTCTCTTCAAGTAATTCAATCCTCCCCAATTTTGCAAATCATTCTCTCATTTCTTCCGTAGTTTGTCTCATCTGTCCCAAGTATTATTTGTTTTCCCGCCCTCTCGCCCTTTTTCTTCAGTGACTGGATTTCATACAAGTGCCTTTCTTTTCATCAATGCTTCCGCTATCTGTTCTTTCTCTCTTAGCCGGTGATTCATTGTGAAGATTCTTAGGAGTCCTGAGTTCATCATTCTTCATTCTTGTTTTCTTCCCCGGTGGATTCTATTCAAGCTTTTGGTGTCATCATATCCTTTTCATCCTTGTAATTCTTTCCCATGTTGGAAATTATTATCAGCCTATCTTGTTTATTCATTTGTCTCTATTCTATCCTGAGCGTTCAAGATGTCTCAAAGTTTCTTGTTTTCAATTCTTTAATTATTTCGAGGGCCTCACCTCATCTAGTCTTCTTTGTACCGGTGCAATATCTCCCTCTCTAAATAATCTTTTCAACGGTGGTTTCTTTTTAGGGGGCCCATAACCCACAGGTTTTTTCCAGGATCGTATCTCGCTCTTCTAATCCTTCCGGAGATCTTTAATTCTTTTCAACTATGACATCAGTATGAATTTCATCAGTCATATTCCTTCGTCAAGATCAATTTGATTTAATTCTCATATTTGACTCAACCTTTCATTCTTCATTATTCCGGAGTGTCTCATTTATTCTTGGTGGTGTTCTTCTCATCATTTTCAG
The DNA here is from genome assembly GCF_904849725.1 of Hordeum vulgare subsp. vulgare. Taxonomy (NCBI): domain Eukaryota; kingdom Viridiplantae; phylum Streptophyta; class Magnoliopsida; order Poales; family Poaceae; genus Hordeum; species Hordeum vulgare. The sequence continues at coordinate 350,882,015 of NC_058519.1, read as the reverse complement.
CTTGCAAGACAGAAGGGGTGTTTCTCTCAAATCTTTGTTCATTCTCTTGAAGATTGTCATATCAGCCTTGTGTTATCTTCTTAATTGTTGTTAATCATGAGTATCCCTTTCTTGCTATCCGGTGCATTTCTGAGTTCTTTCTTTCTCGATCCTCCAAAGGCCAGCATTTCAGAAGATTTCTTTGTTCTCAGCTTGCAACTTTCATTCTCAAATTCTTCTCAATTGTTGTCTCTTCGTTCGTCTCTCAATTATTTCGGTGCCTTGTTCAAGTTTTTCTCTTAGGTGGCTCATGATCCCTTCATCCTCATGTTTCTCCATGCATTCCTGGTATCCATTTTCGCTTGCATTCTTAACGGTGCTTCCTTCAATTATGCTTGATGTGGTGCATATCTATCTCTCTCTTCAAGTTTCTTTCTAGAAGAATAAGTGGTTTGCTAAATCCGTTGCTTGTCATCAAATAAACTTGATGAAGGATAAGCATAACATAATTCTTATTCTTGTTTCACCAAACGATTTCAATTCTTCTTCCGGAGTGGCTCACAGTATCAATTCCTTTTTCTCAAGTGTTCTTCAAGATTCCTGTTGGAGTACCTCAAGTATTCTTTCTCTTGCACTTCTAGTGCATTGTTCTTCCTTTATCCTTTGAGGTGGTATTATAGCATTCTTGTTAGTGTAGGAGCCTAATACGTCTCCGCCGTATCTACTTTTCCGAACTCTTTTGCCCTTGTTTTGGACTCTAATTTGCATGATTTGAATGGAACTAACCCGGACTAACGCTGTTTTCAGCAGAATTGCCATGGTGTTGTTTTTATGCACAAATAAAAGTTCTCGGAATGACATGCAAATTTACGGAGAATCTTTCTGGAATTAATGAAAAATACCCGCGCAAAGATCCACCGGAGGAGGTGAGCCATTGGGCCACAAGCCTAGGAGGCACCGCCACCCCCCTGGTCGTGCCTGGCAGGCTTGTGGGGCCCACAGAGCTCCACCGCCTCCAATCTCAGCTCTATATATTCTGTTTCGCCGGGGAAAAATAAGAGAGAAGGATTCATCGCGTTTTACAATACGGAGGCGCCGCCACCTCCTGTTCTTCATCTGGAGGGCAGATCTGGAGTCCGTTCTGGGCTCCGGAGAGGGGAAATCGTCGCCATCGTCATCATCAACCTTCCTCCATCGCCAATTCCATGATGCTCTTCACCTTTCGTGAGTAATCTCATCGTAGGCTTGCTGGACGGTGATGAGTTGGATGAGATCTATCATGTAATCGAGTTAGTTTTGACGGGGATTGATCCCTAGTATCCACTATGTTCTGAGATTGATGTTGCTACTACTTTGCCATGCTTAATGCTTGTCACTAGGGCCCGAGTGCCATGATTTCAGATCTGAACCTATTATGTTGTCGCCAATATATGTGTGTTTTAGATCCTATCTTTCAAATTGTAGTCACCTACTATGTGTTATGACCCGGTAACCCCGGAGTGACAATAGCCGGAACCACTCCCGAGATGACCATAGTATGAGGAGTTCATGTATTCACCAAGTGTTAATGTGTTGGTCCGGTTCTTTATTAAAAGGAGAACCTTAATATCCCATAGTTTCCATTAGTACCCCGCTGCAACGGGAGGGATGGACAATAGATGTCATGCAAGTTCTTTTCCCTAAGCATGTATGACTACATACGAAATACACGCCTACATTAGATTGACGAACAGGAGCTAGTTACATATCTCTCAGTGTTATAAATGTTACATGATGAATCACATCTGGCATAATCATCCATCACCGATCCAATGCTTATGAGTCTTTTACTACTGGTCCTTGCTATGTTACTTTGCTTCTACTGTTGTCACTGCTGCTGCTGTTACTCTATCTCTACTGTTGTTACTTTGCTTCTACTGGTTACTGTTGCTACTGCTGCTATCATACTACCTTGCTAATGATACTTTACTGCAGACACTAAATCTTTCAGGTGTGGTTGAATTGACAACTCAACTGCTAATACTTGAGAATATTCTTTTGCTTCCCCTTGAGTCGAATCAATAAATTTGGGTTGAATACTCTACCCTCGAAAACTGTCGCGATCCCCTATACTTGTGGGTTATCAAGACCTTTTTCTGGCGCCGTTGCCAGGGAAGCATAGCTATATTCTCTGAGTCACTTGGGATTGACGTATGTTGCTCACTATGAGGAATCCGATAGATCCAAGAACTAAAGTCTTTCCCTCAACTACGAGGACAGGTAAGGAACTGCCATCTAGCTCTGCACTTGATTCACCTTCAGTTATGAGTAAGTTTGCGACATCACCTCGTGCTAGAAATCTTGATATGTCGCCTGTGCTTGATGATGCTACTTCTGCTGCCCATGATGCTTATGATGATGCTATGCTTGATACTGCTTTTCCTGATGATGCTATGCCTTATACTGCTTTGCCTGATGATGCTATGCTTGATACTTCTTTGCCTGATGATGTTATGCCTGATACTGCTTTGCCACTAGGTGCATTCCTTGATGCACAAATTGCTAGAATTGATGCTAGATGTGATGATACTTCTGAAACTACTGATACTATTGAAGTAGAACCTGCTATTTTTCCTGCTAGAACTAGCTCTCCTGATATGCGTGAATTGCCTGTTATGCCTGAACATTATGTTATGGAGGGAGAGATAGCTGAGGATTTTCTTGCGTGTAAGGATAGCTATGATGTTGAGAAACTACTGCGCAAGCGGAAAGAAAAATCTCTGGATGCTAGGATGAAATACGACCCGAAGTTTGCTACTTCGCCTATCTTTGTGACCGATAAGGATTATGAATTCTCTGTCGACCCTGAGTTAATCACTCTGGTCGAATCTGATCCTTTTCACGGTTATGAGTCTGAAACGGTTGTAGCCCATCTTACCAAACTGCACGATATAGCCACCCTATTCACTAGTGAGGAAAAGATCCGCCACTACTATATCCTCAAGTTGTTTCCTTTCTCGCTAAAGGATGATGCTAAGACTTGGTTCACTTCTCTTGCTCCTAGTTGTGTGCGTAGCCCCCGGGATATGCTCTACTACTTCTCTGAGAAATATTTCCATACCCATAAGAAGCAAGCTGCCTTGCAGGAAATATACAACTTTGCTCAAGCTGAAGAAGAGAGTCTCCCACAAGCTTGGGGGAGGCTCATCCAACTACTGAATGCTTTGCCTGATCATCCTCTTGAGAAGAATGAAATACTTGATATCTTCTATAATAGACTTGTCGATGCTTCCAAAGACCACCTAGACAGTTGTGCTGGTTGTGTTTTTAGGGAACGAACTGTAGAACAAGCTGAGATCCTATTGAATAACATCTTGTGCAATGAGAATGCTTGGACTATTCCCGAACCACCTCCTAAGCCAACTCCGAAGAAAAGAGGTATTCTATTCCTCAGTCCTAAAGATATGCAAGAAGCCAAGAAATCTATGCGAGAGAAAGGCGTTAAATCTAAAGATGTCAAAAATCTACCACCTAACGAAGAGATCCATGGTCTTGATAACCCGATACAGGTAGTAGAAGTAAATTCTCTGCGTAGGTTTTATGAGAGTGATATTCCTTTTGATAAACCTGCTAGCTTATGCCTCGATGAATTTGATAACTTTGTTGTCAAACAACAGAGTTTCAATGATTATGTTAGCACACAATTGGAACAGAATGCTCGTATGATTAGTCATTTAAGTGCTTGTGTGGACAGAAATGTCAATGATCTTAAGCTTCTGAGTAAACATGCCTCTATGGTAACCACTCAGGTAGAACAAGTACTTAAAGCTCAGAATGACTTGCTCAATGAGCTGAATGACAATTCCGTTAGATTCGTTACTAGAGGCGGTAGAATGACCCAGGAACCTTTGTATCCTGAGGGTCGTCCAAAGAGAATTGAACAAGATTCTCAAGGAGTTAGCACTGATGCACCTAGTCATCCTAGAAAGAAGAAGAACGATGATAGGAACCTGCACGCTAGCAACCCTGTTGCTGCTACACCTGAGAGTCCAAACGATGTCTCTGTCTCTGATGCTGAAACACAATCTGGTGATGAACATGAGCCTAATGATAATATCAATAGTGATGTTCATGATGATGCTCAACCTAGCAATGATAAGGATGTGGAGATTGAACCTGTTGATCTTGATAACCCACAGCCTAAGACTAAGAGATATGATAAGAATGACTTTACTGCTAAAAAGCATGGTAAGGAAAGGGAACCATGGGTTCAGAAACCTATGCCCTTTCCTCCCAAACCATCCAAGAAAAAGGATGATGAGGATTTTGAGTGCTTTGTTCAAATGATTAGACCTGTCTTTCTGCAAATGCGTTTGACAGATATGCTCAAGATGTCTCTGTATGCTAAGTACATGAAAGATATTGTGACTAATAAGAGGAGGATACTTGAGGTTGAGATTTCCACCATGCTTGCCAATTATACCTTCAAGCGTGGAGCTCCCAAGAAACTAGGTGATCCCGGTGTGCCCACTATACCTTGCTCCATTAAAGGTAACTACGTTAGAACTGCTTTATGCGACCTTGGAGCCGGTGTTAGAGTTATGCCTCTCTCTCTCTCTTTATCGTAGACTTGAACTGGATAAGTTGACACCCACTAAAATCTCTCTGCAAATAGCCGACAAATCAACTGCTTTCCCTATCAGCATTTGCGAGGATGTGCCTGTTGTGGTTGCTAACGTCACTATCTTAACAGACTTTGTTATTCTGGATATTCCCGAGGACGATGCCATGGCGGTCATCCTCGGAAGACCCTTTTTAAACACCGCAGGGGCATTTATAGATTGCAACAAAGGCAATGTCACTTTCCATGTCAACGGTAATGAGCATACGGTACACTTTCCGAAGAAACAATATCGAGTACATTGCATCAATGCTATCAAAAAAACTTCATCGATTCTTATTGGGAGCTTTGAATGCCCTATTCCTCCTGTCAAGATGAAGTATGATTTGCTTGCTGGGGAGATACACATCCCCATTGAGGTGACCTAGTGACTATTCGAAAATTCTCCGTTCTCTTTTGCGATTCGAAAAGGTTTGTCGAGAAGACTTGATCAACCACATTGACGGATTTCTTTCGATGACCATGAGATGGATGAATCGAGGAGTCACAAACCTCTGTTCCAAGCTTTCACCTTCGGTTGCTTAGAAGAAAAATGATAGATTTAGTTTAGTTTTCCCTGTTTTCTATTTCAGCGTACGGTAGAAAAATACCCCGAAAAATAAAAGTTCTCCGAACGCCGTGAAATCAAGTATGATTTTTTCTGGATTTTTTGAAAAATACTGAGACGAAGAACTTGTCCGGGGGCTGCACCAGTGGGCCAGAAGCCCTGGAGGCGCGGGCACCCCCTGGTCGCGCCACCCAGGCTTGTGGGGCCCACAGGCACCCCCTCCACTCATTCTTGCTCTCATCTGGTTCTCCTACCTCCAGAAAAAATCGTTTCGCAACTCAAACCCATGTTCTTGCTCCTCTTGCTGGGATTTTCGATCTCTTTGCTCAAATCACCATTCTCCGAACTGTTTTGGGGAAATTACTCCTTGGTAAGTGACCCCTCCATTGGTCCAATTAGTTTTTGCTCTAGTGCCTTATACTTCGCGTATTTTTGCTGCCTTGGTGACCATGTTCTTGAGCTTTGCATGCTAATTTTAGCTGGTCCCAAGTAGTTTTGACGCGTAATATGGCCTCTAGGCACTTGTTGGAGTAGTTGTTACGAGTTTAGTTGAGCCTTGTTCACCTTTCCTTAGAATCATTGAAAATTTCAGAAAGGGAAGATGTTGAGGAGAAACTATCATGGTGGTTCCTCAAGCAAGAGAGGTCCCCGTCTTGCGATTCGGGAGCCCGATCCTTACCAACCAAGGGACGCGCAGGTACAACCATGTGAATGGCCTTCTGATGAATTTATGATTGAGGCAAGTTTCAAAGATGAGTTTGATGCACTTGTTCGCAACGTCGGACTCGAAGAATTCATCTCCGATAAATGTGAACAGTATGTTGCTCTCACTGCCTCTTTTGTTCGTAGATTCAAATTTTCAGTTGGCCATGATACATCGGTACTGTTTGATCTCTATCATAAATCATATACCATGGATTTAGAGGATTTCAATAGAATTTGCAAGATACCTATTTGGGGTAGTCTCAGTGATCCTCCTAAATCTACGGTTAGAGATTTTTTTTCTCTGGTATAACTGTTGGAGAAACTAGAGAAATTACGCGTGCTACCATGAGGAGCATTCATTTTCCTGCCTTGCATTATTTTGCCCTCTTCATAGGCAGATGCATGAATGGCAAGATTGAGCATTGTCACCTCTGCGCACCCGACCTTAGTATCCTTAAGAGCGCAGTAACGGGTGATAAAAGTTTCAACATGGGAGCTATTATAGCAAGTAGGCTGAATAATAATGCTAATGAAGGGGATTTCTTTGGTGGGATCTATGCCACTTGCATAGCAAATTTTCTTGGAGTACCCATCCGCGAAGGAGATCCCCCGCTTCATACAGCTTTCCTTGATCGCACCGCTTTGACACGCTACCAGTTCCTTGAGAGGGATGATGAATCCCTCCTATACCGTTTGATATTTAACCGACAGCGTGTTTCCCATATTACCCTTCCTGCTCCTGCCTTCTTTGACTTTCAGGTAAAACGGAGATATTACATAACCATAGGAGAGGCACAGGAGTATGAGAGGGAGGCAAAGGCTGCTCGTCTCCGTGAGGTAGCTATTCAGGCAGTGGTTGCAGCGCTCCCGTATAACCCTCATTATGATTTTGGGTATCGCCCGGACCATCCTTGGGAGTAGACTAACTTAGGCCAAAAGCCTAAGCTTGGGGGAGTACGTGTTTCTCACCGACTTTACATTCTTGCTTATGCTTTCACTTTGTTCGTCGGTGTTCACACTTTGCCACTTTATCATCCATGCTAGGTTATTTTCTTTTTCTCGTTTTCTTTTCGTGTGTCTGTCTAGTTTGAGAAAACCCAACAAGATTTTCTTGTTCTTCTTTTGCTTGTTGGGAGCTTTCCCGTGTAAATAGTTTTCTTTTTATTTGGGTCAAGGTAGAAGACCATGTTTACAATGTTTAGTGGTTGTCGCACGCATACATGTTTAGCTGTTAAAGAGCCATATTACTTTGTCTTCTCATTTGTGTTTTCCTGCAGATTCCAACGTAGTCCAATGCACGAGCACGCTTATTATTGTTCACATCATTCGGTCGTGCCAGTGAAAGGCAATAATGACGATATATGATGAAGTGACTGAGCCTGGAAAAGCTGGTATGAACTCGATCTATTTTGTTCTTGTAAATATGACTAGCTCATCATGCGTGATTCAGCTTTGTTGTGAGAGAAATATGTTTGCAATGACAACTTAGAGATCATGGTTGTTGATGCCATGCTTAATTAGCTAGGAGTTTATAATGGTTTGTCTTGGATACCAACATGAATTTTGAGATGACTGTGTTGTAGTATGATAGGATGCTATCCTCCTTTGAATGTTTCAAGTGGCTTGACTTGGCGCATGTTCACGCATGTAGTTGAAACAAAATCAACATAGCCTCTATGATATTCATGTTCATGGTGATTTATGTCCTACTCATGCTTGCACTCAATGTTAGTTAATCTCATTGCATTTTGATGATTGTTGTCGCTCTCTAGTTGGTCGCTTCCCAGTCTTTTGCTAGCCTTCACTTGTACTAAGCGGGAATATTGCTTGTGCATCCACTCCCATAAACCCAAAAGTTGTTTCATATGAGTCCACCATACCTACCTATGTGCGGTATCTACATGTCGTTCCAAGTAAATTTGCATGTGCCACTCTAAACCTTCAAGAAATAATCTGTTTTGCATGCCCGAACAGCTCATGTGGTGACAGGGGGCTATCAGTATCTTCCATGCTAGGCGTGTTATCCTCGATATGTGTTTATTCACTATCATTCACGAGAAAGGGGTCGGTAATTGGAATACCCAGTTCCATGCTCAAATCGAAAAGATAATTGCAAACAAAACTCCCCCTGGATTGATGTTGGTATGGACGGCACCCGAGGATTCGGCTAGTCGTGGAGTGTGATTGATTGGTGGTGGAGGAGTCAAAACTTTACATTTCTGTTTGGGAACCGCCTATAGCATGTGTAGCGTGGAAGATGATGAGAACTCTTAGTCATTGCATTGAAAATGAAAGCATGCCACCCAAAATTATTATCTCTGTTTTCAAAGCTTGAGCTCTGGCACCTCTGCAAATCAATGCTTCCCTCAGCGAAGGGCCTGTCTATTTATGTTCCTGTCGAGTCATCCTCCTCTTATAAAAGCACCAATTAGGGAGCACCTCTGTCGTTTTTATGCTTTGCTTTTAACTATGTTGAGTATGACTGTGACTGGATCTTCATTGCCATGAATTACAATGTTTATGTTCTTTGAAGGTGTTGTGCATTTATGTTTTGCGGTCTCAGAAAGAGCTAGCGAGATACCATCTGTTCGTACTGCTTCATGCTTGTTTTCATTGAAGTGTTGACGTTTGAGACTTATTATTATTTGCTCGCTACTTGATTATGCCATTTATATGAGTTTACCGTGAGACCTAGATGTCATTTGCTTATGTGGTTTGCTTGTGATCTTGCTGAAATTCTGGTTATGAGTTAGACATAGTTGCAACAACAAGATCAAGCAGAGTTCGTCAAGGTTTTTCTTTTGTCTCTTTCAGTTTGTCAACTGAATTGCTTGAAGACAAGCAAGGCTTTAAGCTTGGGGGAGTTGATACGTCTCCGTCGTATCTACTTTTCCGAACTCTTTTGCCCTTGTTTTGGACTCTAGTTTGCATGATTTGAATGGAACTAACCCGGACTAACGCTGTTTTCAGCAACATTGCCATGGTGTTGTTTTTGTGCAGAAATAAAAGTTCTCGGAATGACCTGAAAATTTACGGAGAATTTTTCTGGAATTAATAAAAAATACATGCACAAAGATCCACCGGAGGAGGTGAGTCAGTGGGCCACAAGCCGAGGAGGCGCGGCCACCCCCCCCCCCCCCCCCGACCGCGCCTCGCAGGCTTTTGGGGCCCACAGAGCTCCACCGCCTCCAATCTCAGCTCTATATATTCCGTTTCGCCCGGGAAAAAAATAAGAGAGAAGGATTCATCGCGTTTTATGGTACGGAGGCGCCGCCGCCTCCTTTTCTTCATCTCGAGGGCAGATCTGGAGTCCGTTCTGGGCTCCGGAGAGGGGAAATCATCGCCATCGTCATTATCAACCTTCCTCCATCGCCAATTCCATGATGCTCTTCACCGTTAGTGAGTAATCTCATTGTAGGCTTGCTGGACGGTGATGAGTTGGATGAGATCTATCATGTAATCGAGTTAGTTTTGACGGGGATTGATCCCTAGTATCCACTATGTTCTGAGATTGATGTTGCTACTACTTTGCCATGCTTAATGCTTGTCACCAGGGCCCGAGTGCCATGATTTCAGATCTGAACCTATTATGTTGTCGCCAATATATGTGTGTTTTAGATCCTATCTTTGAAGTTGTAGTCACCTACTATGTGTTATGACCCGGCAACCCTGGAGTGACAATAGCCGGAAGCACTCCCGAAGATGACCATAGTATGAGGAGTTCATGTATTCACCAAGTGTTAATGTGTTGGTCTGGTTCTTTATTAAAAGGAGAACCTTAATATCCCGTAGTTTTCATTAGGACCCCGCTGCCATGGGAGGGATGGACAATAGATGTCATGCAAGTTCTTTTCCCTAAGCACGTATGACTACATACGGAATATATGCCTACATTAGATTGATGAACGGGAGCTAGTTACATATATCTCCGTGTTATAGCTGTTACATGATGAATCACATCTGGCATAATCATCCATCACTGATCCAATGCCTACAAGTCTTTTACTACTGGTCCTTGCTACGTTACTTTGCTGCTACTGCTGTCACTGCTGATGCTGTTACCCTGTCGCTACTGTTGTTACTTTGCTGCTACTGGTTGCTGTTGCTACTGTTGCTACCATACTACCTTCCTACTGATACTTTGCTGCATACACTAAATCTTTCAGGTGTGGTTGAATTGACAACTCAACTGCTAATACTTGAGAATATTATTTCGCTTCCCCTTGAGTCGAATCAATAAATTTGGGTTGAATACTCTACCCTCGAAAACTGTTGCGATCCCCTATACTTGTGGGTTATCAGAGCTTCGAAGAGTTTTCCTTTCAAGTAGGAGATAATTAAATCCACCAATTCTATGATCATGAGATATTTTTTTCAACTCATGGTTTCTGGGTTGAGCATCTTGGTTTAGTTTTCACCTAAAGTCTTTCCTAAGGATTGTCGCAATTATGGTGCTTATCATTAATCGAAGTTCTTGATGCACCCTCTTGGTGTAAGAAGTTTTGATATCTTTGCTTTCAACTATCCTTGTTTCTTTTAGTGGTTGGTTGTCACCTCATAATGTTGAGATGATTTTCACAAGTCCACTACAAGCTTGTTCTTTTTGTTGTTGTTTTCCAACAACTACGTCAATTCTTCTTGTCAGGAGGCATTGTGATGTTGCTCTTTTGGGTCAATCATGTTGTTCTATCAATATCATGGTGTTCCCTTGTTCTATTTAGTTGTTTGTTTTGAATCTTGTCTAATTATCCCATCTTATCGAATTTTTTGTCCCCTTTTCCTACCGAAGTGTTGCCGAAATTTTCCGTGAATTCTTGCTTGTTTCTCATATAATTCCTCATCGCTTTGCAACCTTCAAGGATCGTTGGTTTCACTCGTTTGTCAAAGAAGCAATTAAGTTACCTCTTGCTTTCTCATCCTCTCCCCCGTTCATTCTTGGATCTCGGGTCAAGATCCTCTTGTAGTGTAGGAGAGTTGTGACAGCCCAAGACCGACGTACCAGAAGATTCCCCTTTACTTTTTGTTTTCGTCGTGTGGTTATTTTTATTTGTCGCATCATCATCGCATCATGCGCATCATCCGCATTGCATCGGCATCCCGTTGGCGCCAGTTTTCAAACGTGTATCCGTTGTTAGTTGTCGGTTCTCATCTTTGTCCGTTTTGAGCCCGACAGCACTCGCACGCGCCCGCGGCATCGTCGGAACCTTGTTTTAAAAGTGTGTGTAAAACTTTCTCTGATTTGGTTGGAACTTGGCGTGCGGTATTAATTAGTTGTAGGTAGGCCGCCTGCCAAATTTCATCGCAATCGGAGTCCGTCTGGTACCCGAACGGTCGACCGTAGCGGCACCGTCTTCGGTTATTCGTCGGACGTGATTCGATATTTTAAAACGCGTGTCACGGGCGCACCCGTTCCCTCTCACCTTAGCCTAGCCACTCCACACGGCCACTTAACCGTCCCCGCGTTCAAGATTGTCCGATTCCGACCGCGCGGTTGGATCCGGGACGAAATTCCGCTAAATATATCCCCCCTTTGTCTATAAATAGACTTCCCGAGGCATTTTAGATAGCAAACCCTAGCCATCTACCTCGTTTTCGGCGCCCCACCAACCCCAGCCGCAGCTCCTCTCTCACCTATCTCCCTCCGAGCCGCGAGGCCCGCCCGAGCCCGCGCGCGACACGCCAAGCCCATCTCGCGTCGCCGCTGGCCCGCGCGAGCCGGATCGGCCGCCGCCCCGGGCTCCTGCCCATGGCACCGAGCCAGAGCCCCCTTGGTCGAGCGCCGCCGACCCCGTGCCTCGCCTCCGGCTGGCCACTCGCCGGAGCTGCCTTGCTGTGACCTTGTCGGCCCCGTCCCCGTCTTGCTGCATGCCGTCACCGTTTGCCGCCACGAGCTGCCGGAGCCCGAGTTGCTGCTGCGGTTGCCGAAGACCTTGTCCCGTCGCCGGCCTCCCCGGGCCTCCCCTCGCCAGTTCTAGCCCGTGTAGCCGGAGCCGCCGCCCCGCGCCAGGTCCTCGCCGCGCCGCCGTGTTCCCCGCGGGAGCCTGCCCGCAAGACCCCGCCGCCGGACTTCGTCGCGCTGCCGCAGAACGCCATCGCCGAGCCCTCTCGATCGGAATCCAGATCCGTGGCGAGGCACTGGCGTCTCCCTTTGACCGCCTCGCATGGGCCGCCACCTCCACGTGGACCGCGTCAGGCCAGGTCGCCGAGCCGCCCGACCAGCCCCGCGTGGCCCAACACCGTGCCTCGCCTTTGGTTGCCTCGGCCTGCCAGGCCTCGTGGCCCAAGACAGCACCCCGACCGGACCGGCCCAAGGTCCTCAGGTGAGCGCCCCGCCTATGTTCCGCCCCGTGTGGGTTTTGCTATCTTGCGCTAGAAGTTTCGGCCCGATAGGTTTTATTTTCGAGTTTTCGAATTAGTTATTTCAAGAATAAATTAGATATTTCAAACGTCCGTAGTTTTTAATCCGTATGTCGTATCGGAGCGAGTTGTATATGTATCTCGTGTAGAATTTCGCGTAGATTACGAATTTGCAACTTGCATGCGTGTTTGAAATAGTTTGAACCGCCGCATGCTTAGTTTAGCATGCTGTCCCAATAGGGGATCATCCCGTATTTATTTTTGTGCGTGTCCGGATTGCTAGAACCCCGAAGATAAATGCTCATGCTTTTAGGGACCGTTTGCCATGTATTTTAGAGTGGTTGTTGGTATTTTTGCATGTAGGATTCCGTAGCTAGTTTGCTATACCGTGTTTAGGATATTATCTCGCATTTACGTGTGGCGATATTTTTGTGTTTTAACCCCCACATGTTTTATATGTTTTCGGGGTAGAAAAATTCATAGGATTTAACTGTGCATTTAGTTTTAGCTTTTGAGCAAGTTAGTTCGCGTGATATTTTGCCATGTTGCCCTCTTGTTTAATTTTGTGGGATTTATTCTGTGCTTGATATGATTAAGTTGTCAACTAGAGAGTTGCTCTTGGATGTTTAGTCTAGCCCCTGGTAATGTTGGTTGCAATAGAAATCCATGTTTAGGTGTGGTTTGTTTGTTCTTTAGTTGCTAGGAAATAGTGTTGTTTTAGAGATGCTGAAATATTTCTAAGTCTGAATCTGTTATATTTTGTTGTTGTCTTTGCATGAGTTTATCTGGTGATCTGTAGCTCTTTTTAGGTTGGTGCAATGGAGTTAGTTGTAGACTTTAGGATTCTCTAGCATGCTGTGAATTTTCATGCCATTTGGAGTCCTGTAGACTATGGTTTTGCTGTTCTCAATATGCCTTCAGATCGAAAACTGCTGTTTCATAAACTGTTATTTTCACTAAGTGTGAAACTGTGTGTGAGATGCCTTTTTGTGACTTCTTTTTCTAGTGATCCATGCTTCCATGCTAGATGTTGTTAGTTGTATGTTGTAGTGCTTCTTGCCCTCTATTGTCTCATGCCTTGGTTGGGTATATTGGTTTTGTGTAGCTCGTAGTTGTGGGGTGTAGAAAATGCTATGTGGCTGATTTTGGCAGATTGTAGTGATTTCTTGTTTAGCCCGTAGTTGTTGAACCGTTGCTCCGTTTTGGTTGTGTCCTATATGAAACTTGCTTCAAATATCGAGTAGCTTCATATTTTCTTGCCGGTTGTGTGTTTTGAGATACTCATGACTGTCATTGCACACATATTGCATTCATGCCATCATATCTTGTGGTGGTCTTATCTTTTGAACCGTAGCTCCGTTGGAGATGTTCTATATGTGTAAATTGCTTGTAACGACGCGTATAATCACGTGAACCTATTTGTTTTGCTGTTTAACAACTAATTAAACATGTTAGTTCAGATCTGGACAGAATTGTTAATTAACATGTGAGGTCGTTTCGGAGATGCTATATGTCATTTCAGACCTTATTTAAAATGCCTAGATAGGTATATTAATTGTGCTTAACCTCTTGCCATGTTTAATAATATTTAATATTGCCGTGTACCTAATCGGGATAGTACTAAATAACACGTATGTGGAGTTTCGTCAATATGCAATTCGTTGCATATTGAACTTCACTTAATGTGTAGTATTTGGTTGTTGTGATTTGACATGTCGTGCCTTGCATTTATTCGCCTGATCATGCATCATATGTGGATTGCATCTTGTCGTGCATTTGCCGTGGTGAATATCTGTGTTGATGCTTATTTCCGGCGTCCTTCGTCTCGAATAGAGTTCCGCGAGCGTGTCGGATTGTGAGGACCCGTTCGACTACGTCGGTTCGTGTGCTTCACGAAGTCATTCTTCTTCCAAGCGGGATCTCAGGCAAGATGACCATTTCCCCAGATACCATTACTATCATTGCCATGCTAGTTTTACCGTTTCTATCGTTTTGTCTCGCTGCCTACCACCTGTTAAATATCAACCTCCCAACATTGCCATGAAAATCTTCAACCTGTTCGCAACCTAGCAAACCACTGATTGACTATGTTACCGCTTGGATAATTCGTTTTAGATTAAAGCTGGTCTGGCAAGGCCCAACATTGGTTTTAAATTTGCCTAATAACCTAATAAAATTGCATAGGGACCCGCCGACACCCGCGGAGTAATTTAATCAACCTCCGGGCCAGTGCTCCGCATGAGTGTTGGTCCACCCACCTAGCAGTCGGCGGTGCCTCCTCGGGGCAACTTGAGCGTTTGGTTACCGTCCACTATGCATAGACGGTGTGTCCTGAGAACGAGATATGCGGCTCCTATCGGGTTCGTCGACACACCGGGTGGCCTTGCTAGATTAGTTTTACCTTTGACGAGATATCTTGTGCATCGGGATTCCGGTGATGCTTTGGGTAATCTCAGAGTTGAGGTTTTCCACTAAGGAGTCCCACAAGATTGCGAGCTTCGTGATCGAGGATTTCTATGCGGCTTGTGGTAATTTGTGATGGACTAGTTGGAGCACCCCTGCAGGGTTAAATCTTTTCAGAAAGTCGTGCCCGCGGTTATGTGGCAACGTCGAAACTTTGTTTAACACTGGTATTAGATAACCTGAAGTTAACTTAATTAAAATATGCCAACTGTGTGCGTAACCGTGACTGACTCTTTCGTGAGATCCTTCTCCGATCGAGGACACGGTGGGGTTATGTCTGCGTTGGTAGGTGTTCAGGATCATTCATTTGATCGTCAGTAGTCACGTCCGCTATGCGTAGATCTTCCCCCTCTTATTTCTTGTACTCGTAAGTTTAGCCACCTCATATATGCTTAGTCGCTTGCTGCAACTTCATCACTTAACCATGCCTCACCTAATAAGCTTTGCTAGTCTTGATACCTTTGGAAATGAGATTACTGAGTCCCCTGTGGCTTACATATTACTACAACACCAGTTGCAGGTACAGGTAAAGGTTACTTGACGCGAGCGCGTTGATTGTTTATTTGGAGTTGCTTCTTCTTCTTCAACGATCTAGGAGGGGTTCCAGGCCGGCAGCCTGGGATAGCAAGGATGGACGTCGTTCTTCTTTTCTCGTTTGTTTTCGTCCGTAGTCAGACCCTTCTCTTCTTCATGATGATTATGTATTGTACTGATGTGACTCTGATGTAGCTTGTGGCGAGCGTAAGCCAATTTCATATATCTCATCTTTTCAGTACATGTACTTGTAATGATATCCATTCTTGCGAAACGACGAGATGCGCTTCTATCCCTGACGAGGCCCTCGTGCCAAATTGAGGATAGGATCGCATCTTGGGCGTTACAGTGACATAGCAATAAGAGCCTCCATTTGATGCCGCCATCCCTCAGAATCAGTGCTCATACAAAGAGGCTTCCCCTCGATCGGAAGTGCGGTGTTCATGGAAACATCTTCAAGAGTCATTGTCATCTCTTCAGTCCGGAGGTGAAAACTATGGGTCTCCGGCCTCCACCGATCAGTAAGTGCACTGATTGCCGCATCGTTCAGGTTGGACGTGGACCGACTCACAAGCTGAATGAATGAAAGGAGTCCTGTCATCTCGATATATGGTGTGTACCGCTCATAGTACGACATGACAGTCGATGCCCCTTGAGACCGAATCTTCAAGGGCATAAGCTTGTGCAAACATAGAGGAGTGATACGATTACAGTTTCATCTTATTAAATAAATACATGATTTTTGAACATATGTTCTACTTACCATCCCCTTCTGCGACATCAAATAGGCCCGGTGTTGAACGACATAGGCATCATTCAAAAGCCACACCATCCTACATATCACAAAAAAATACACTTATGAATCTACTCATCTTAAAAAAAATACTCATATGAATGTACTCATCTACTAATCAACTCATCTACTAATCCACTCATCTACATATTACTAAAAAAAATACTCATATGAATCTATTCATATTCAAAAAAAAAACTCATATTACTCATATCCTAATAAAATCCACCCCATCTACTCATAGGAATAGTCATATAACAAAGTACTCATCTAGGATTCATAAAATAGGGCTAACTCCTCATTTACATTTCAAATCCAATCAAAAACATGGCTCTCAACCTAACTAATACAAATATGAAAAATATGCAATACTTTTTTGGATAGAAAGATGAGAAACGGAAGAGATTACCTCGTAGACAAGTTTGTGGATAAATCCACAGAAGAAATCACCAGATCTGAAGCATTTAGAAGAGAAGATTGAGATGAGGAGAAGAGCCAGCCGCCGGTTTGAAAAACGAATGGGAGGGGGTGGGGGAGGCTGCTGGCCCGTGCCTGAATAAGTCACAGTGTGGCGCCTAAGCGCTCGGCGCCACACTGCAAAATGTGCAACGCCCGAGGCTTAGGGGTCGCACTGCCCGAGGGGTGGGGCCAGCTGTGCCAACGTGGCCGGGCGTGTGGCGTCGACGGCTTAGGCGTCACACAGTGTAGTGTGACGCATAGTGTTGGGTTTAGTCCCACATCGATTGTGGAAGGAGACATAACACGACTTATAAGGGTGAGGGTGTCTCCTTCTAATAGGCTAGTCTTTTGGAGGAGAGGGCTCAAGGCATGTTATAAGTCAATGTTGCTCTCCGGTAGTGTGTGTTGATGCGTGCGCCGGAAACGCTGGTGTTAGCGGATCCGAGATTGCCTAACACATAGTTGTCGGGCGGACGAAAAGATTAGCTCGGTGAAATTTTTTGATCATGGATTCACTTTGTGACTTCTTTCCACATAGGAGTCAATTTTGTCAATTTTAACGGAAAGCTGTGCGTGGCTGCGCGCCGTGAAGCACCGACAGGCAGGCGCCCACAACGCGTTCTCTCTCTCTCTTCAAGAGGGAGGAGCAGTGAACCACACTCCCCGTTTCTCACTCCTCCTTCTTCCCAGAGAACGCACCACCACCGCAGACGCAGCAGCAACCGCACCTAATCCAGAGCCAGCTAGAACCCGCCGCCATGGGCGCGCCGCTTTACGGCGCCGTCCTCCTCTGCCTGGCACTCGCCGCGGCGGCGGTGCCGGACCAGCAGCCCACATTGCCCTCCTCTTCAGCGGCCAACATCTCGACGGGGGTCAACTCCAACTCGGTGCTGGTGGCGCTGCTGGACTCACACTACACGGAGCTGGCGGAGCTGGTGGAGAAGGCGCTGCTGCTGCAGTCCCTGGAGGACGCCGTGGGCCGCGGCAACGTCACCATCTTCGCGCCCCAGAACGAGGCCCTCGAGCGGGACCTCGACCCGGAGTTCCGCGCCTTCCTCCTTGAGCCCCGCAACCTGTGCTCCCTCCAGCGCTTGCTCCTCTTCCACGTCCTTCCATCCCGCCTGCACTCCGCCTCAGCCGTCTGGCCCGCCTCCACCGCGCGGATGACGCTCTCCGGCGAGCACCTCGAGCTGTCAGCAGACGGCCAGAAGATGCTAGTCGGCACCGTGGAGGTAACGCGGCCGGACGCGGTAGTGAGGCCCGACGGGGTCATCCACGGCATCGAGCGGCTGCTGGTGCCACGGTCAGTTCAGGAGGATTTCAACCGCCGCCGCAGCCTGGCAGCCATCTCGGCCGTGCTCCCCACGGGCGCGCCCGAGGTGGATCCCAGGACGCACAGGCTGAAGAAGCCAGCGCCGACGGTGCCCCTCGGCGCGCCACCCGTGCTGCCTGTCTGGGACGCCATGGCCCCCGGCCCTTCCATCGCGCCGGCGCCGGCCCCCGGCCCCGGATTCGGGAAGCACCACTTCGACGGGCACAGCCAGGTCAAAGACTTCATCCAGACGCTGGTCCTCTACGGCGGGTACAACGAGCTCGCCGATATCCTGGTGAACCTGACGTCGCTGGCGACGGAGATGGGGCGGTTGGTCTCGGAGGGGTATGTGCTGACGGTGCTGGCCCCCAATGACGAGGCCATGGCACGGCTGACCACGGACCAGCTCAGCGAGCCCGGGTCGCCGGAGAACATCCTCTACTACCACATGGTCCCCGAGTACCAGACGGAGGAGAGCATGTACAACGCCGTGCGGAGATTCGGGACGGTCAGGTACGACACGCTGCGGCTGCCGCAGAAGGTGACGGCGAGGGAGGCCGACGGGTCGGTCAAGTTCGGGCACGGCGAGGGGTCCGCCTACCTCTTCGATCCGGATATCTACACCGACGGGAGGATCTCCGTGCAGGGCATCGACGCAGTGCTCTTCTCGCCGATGGAGGACACGGCCAAGAGCGGCAGCGCCTCGGCCGGAGGCTCGCCCGTGAGGAAGGCCCCCGCCGTCACCGGCACCGCCAAGCCCAAGCTCCGACGAGGTCAGTACAGTTATCTATTTTTTTTTGGACCCCGATAATTCCAGAACCTTTGGTATATTACACAAAGCAACGCGATAAATGTAGATAGTTAGGCTGGTTGTAATCAAAGTATCATAACTACTCATACATGCCAAAATTTTGATAGATGACATGAAATTAAATGTAGAAAGAGATGATGGAGTATCAATACCGTATCATACTAAATGCTATACTACTATGTGTCATGCAATATACCGTTGCGAATCTAAATCGGACATGCCCCTCGCTCGTGTAGCTGAGGAGGGGGGGGGGGGGGATAACCTAGCTGCCGCCAGCCCCCACTCCTCTCTCCTTCGTCGTCGTCGTCGGATGCTGACGGGCAAAGCTCGTTACGCGCACGGCGACGGCGGAGGGCCCTTGTCGCGCTCCACGTGGCTTCGGCCCCGGTCGATGGCCCGCATCTGGCGGCGGTTGCGCCTCGTCAGCGCGAGCAAGCCGGGGCGGCGGCCCCGGGCATGGGCGACGGCGTTGCCCATCGCCTTCCTCAACTGGATGGCGTGCAGGGCGGTGCTAAGGCTGACGGTCGTCGATCTGGCGCCCGACACCCAGATCTGGCGGTTGAGGCGCTCCGGCGTGCTGCCGTGGCGACGCTCCAGCGTGCCGCGACTGTGGGGCGTGCTGGGTGCCTGGGGTCCCCTCCCTCGGTCGGGGGAGCTGCGCTGGTGGTGGCGAGGCGTACCTATGGATGGCGGCGCGGCGGCGTCACACTGGCGGGCTCGACGTGCAGCCGTGAGGGGTGCTGCTGCCCTGGGCCTCGCGGGAGGCGGGGTGGGGGCTCCCGTCGGTGGCGCTGCTGTTGTGGCTGCGGGGGTGGCGGCATGGCAGCGCCAGTGGTCTGCAGCGGTGGAGATGGGCCTTCCTTGCCCGGAGCTGCGTGGGTTGGGCTGCTATGGTGCGTGATGGGCTGCGTCGGTTTGTGAACCCGATGAATGTTGGCGACGGCGAGCTGTCCGGCGTGCTCGGTCATGTGGCTTGGACGAGGACGATCGACAAGTCCGGAGACAGTTTGTTGGGCTGGCTGTGATGTGGATATATTTGGTGAGCTCCGGGCGAAAGGCTTGCTCGACCTTGGTCGTTGCTGGCACCTTCAACGTCCTAGGATGTCGTTCCCTTCTTGGATGCGTGGAGCCCCTTCACCATCATTGTCGCCTCGGTCTCGGGCTCTCCGGGGAAAACCCAAGTTTCGACCTTGGTCGAAGCGGGCGTCGTCGATGTTCTCATCGCTTCCCTCTTGAGGGCGACGCCTTGGAGGTCTGATCCTTCGTCAGTTCGCGGTGGCTCGGATGGCTTTTGTAGTTTCCTCGTCGGCCAGGAGTGTGCGCGGCCTCGGGGTCGGTGAGGAAGTCGGAGCGGCGGCTTCGGAGATAGGTGTTGTGGAGTGGAGTGTCGGTTCTGGTCGCGTGGGTGGCAGAGTTGTCGGCTCGGATGGAGCACGGCCTCGGAGCCTACGTGTGCGTGTTGCTGACGTTTGTATGTCGGAGTGGCGGCTTCGGGTCTTGTGGTCTTGTGGTAGGTTGGCAATTCTGACCGTTTGGACGGCAGCATAGTCGGCTTGTTGGGTGCGCAGCCTTGGAGCTGGTGTGTGTTTGGTTGTGTCGGTTTTCGATTGGTTTATAAACTGGTCAATTCTCTTCTTCTTAATGCAAAGGCAGAGCTCCTGCTAGTTTTTCGAAAAAAACTATCTATCATGTATGACAATAAATAAAGTGATGTATGATACTAATATACTTTCTTCGTACCATAATATATTACTCCCTCCGTTCCAAAATAACTGTCTCAACTTTATACTAGCTCTAGTATAAAATTGTAATAAGCTTAAGACAGTTATTTTGGGACGGAGGAGGACGTTTTAGGGACTCAAATCTAAAATGTCATATATGTATTATGGTACACTAGTATTACAACCAGCCTTAGCAACAATGGTTAGTTTAACAAGGAGCAGGATGGAGGGTACTTAGGAACCCTGTGTCGGTGGTGGATCGCCGTCGCTGTTGGTTCTGCTAGTTACACTCGCCATTGTCGGGCATCCAAACAATGACCTCGCACCTCACCAACGAAATTTGGGGTCTTCTAACATTAAGAAGGAATGTTAGAGAAGCTACAGTACCCTAACTTGCCTTTTTTCAATCTACCCTAACTTGCCTTCTTTCAATCTATGTGATTAAGATAAAATAATTTAAATTAGTTTGCAAATTACAGACCTACTATGTACATTGATAACAAGCTTTATTATAGGTCTAGCTTTTTTATGAGACAATATTATGCCTTTTCTAGTGCTCCACCGTGGACAGGTGATAAGCATGTCAGATAAGCTAAAACATGGCATGTCACAATAATTAAAGAGAAAAGAGAGCACGTTGGTGACCCACGAAGAACCAATGCTAAGCATGTAAACCTTGGCAAACCAGTTAAATAAGAGAAGTTGGCCAGTACATGAAAGAGGTTAGGTGTTAAATCATTAAATAAAGTGACCTTAGCAACAACAAGCGAAGTACCCTTTTTTTGGAAAAGGAGGTTAATCCCCCGACCTCTGCATCAATCGATGCATGCAACCATCTTTATTAATTATTCCACAAAGGTTTAACAAGAACATACATCAATTCACCCAAAGCCACCACTCGCACCTACAAACAAGATAATGTGGAGTGCTCTCATTTCACATATCTAAAATCGGTGTTGTCGCCAATCCACCCACATAACGTATCAGGAACAACAACCGATGCAACACACCTAAAGCGCATACCTCACACACACGTTTTAGAAGCCGTCATCATCATCGGACCACTGACCATCTTCAGAAAAGTGATCCGCATCATCCTTGTCAGTCCAAGCATCCGTCGACACCACCACGGCGCCGAACGGCGCCACCGCCTTGCGCTCATCTGTCCAGACGCGAAAACTCTGGAAGATTTGTCGTGCATAGCACGTGACAAACAGGCATGACTCAGCGTAGCACCTGTCGGTCAATCATGACTTGACAGCTCCACCGAAATTCCGTGTAAGACGATGCCGCCCCACCTCCTGCCTCAGTCTGCCAGCGCTGCTCCACAAACGATGCCCCCAAAAGAAAAACAGCACCGCAATACCGCCATCGTCCGATCTAGAAGACTAGATCCTAGGGTTTCCCCCGAAGCAGTGTCCACCACCGGCAACCGTCAAGGACCCACACAGTGTTCACCATCACTCAGCCCTCAAGGCGACGCCTTCAGGAAGGTCACGACGTCAAGGACGCCGCCACCGCCCACCGGAGTTAGGGTTTTCACCCGAGAGGCAAGGAGTGGGAGGGAGCAGAGGAGCAGATGTAGACCGACGTCTCCAAGGAGAAAAATGGCGCCCTTGAGCGTCATCGTTGGCGCTGCCGGCCTTCGCCAACCAAGGGGTTTCCCCCAAAACGAATCTCCTCCACCAGCTTCACCCGCAGATAGGGGCCGAAGGGCAGCGGCCAGATCTAGCGCCGCCGGCCGCCAGAGCAGCCATGCGACACCAGCCTCATGCGGCGGCGAGGGAGGGAGGGAGCTCGCGCCCCCGAGCCACCGCCGCGCAGATCCGCGGCTGCCGGAGCTCCGACTGGAGGAGGGAATGCCCCGCCGCCGCCGAGTCGCGCGGGCTTTGGAAAGGCGGATGCATACAACCATATTAGTATGAATACCAAGATAAACATGATCTTCAAAATTTTGTTAAATGGGGAAAACCCGTGTGCATCACCTGTCAATTCTAGGAATTGAACTCAGGTCGTTAGGCTGCACAACCACATGCCCAACCACTAAGCCAAGGCTCTCTTTGCAACAAGCTTAAGTACCTATGCATTGAAGAGTTGAGTTGCTAAGTTATTTAATGCACTTAACACCTCATCTAAGCACCTTCGCATTGAAAGAGGCCTTATAGGTCTAGCTTACATGTAGTCCAGGTTACATGTAGTCCCGACGAGAGTTGGGTAGGCGGGCGTGCTTGTATGGCTGAAACTGTGATGGTGAAAGGAATTTCAATCGGGCGATCCAAAGGAAAACTTTTTTCCGTTTGGTGGCTCGTCCGCTTGTGTTTTTTTTTGTCTGGAGGTGCATCCAACGAAGACGGACGACACATTTTTTGACATGTTTGCCCGACATTCGGTCGAACATCTGGTGGACGAGCTCCCGCACCGCAGCTCCTACCTCACCTCCCCGCAGCTCCCGCCGCCCCACAGCTCCCGCCTCTGCCCGCCCACAGCAAGCTCGCCTTCGCCCGCCGTATTGGTGAGATCGCATCCGTCCTGTCCCACACAGCTACCCGCACGCCTCGAGCTCGCCTCCGTCCATCGTGTGCGTCGTGCCCACGAGCTCGCCTCCGTCCATCGTGTGCGTTGTGCCCACGAGCTCGCCGCTCATGCACCCGCCATGTTCGTGTTCCCGCTGCGCCAACACACTCCTGCCTAGCAGGCAAAAGCAGGGAGCCAGGAGGAGGACGGAGGGCCTGCTGCGTGCATGGCGATGATGACTTCACGTCTCCTCTTCTCGCCTGTAGCGCGCTGGTCGCGGCGATGGCGGTGACGGTCACAGACACGTCGAAGCAAGGGGACTCGCTGACGATGCCGACGATCCTAGTGCGGTAGTGTCCTTGCCATCGGGGGAACCCGCTCCCGGTCCGTCTCTACCTCTGCGTCTAGTACTGCGACACCCGACCCAGGACAGTCGCGTGGGTAGCCAACCGCGTTGTGCGGCTACCGTGTCGTTCACGCCTCATAGGGGCGAGCTCTGCGTCCTTGACGACGCCGCCAAGGACGACACGCCCATGCTTTGCCAACATCGTTGTGTGGGGGCTACGAGGCCGTTATCCTCGACTCCGGCAGTCTCCAGGTGCGTGACGTCGACGGGCAAGCCATCTCAAAACACGAAAGCGACGGGCTCAGGAAAATCCTGCTCTGCGCGGCCACGAGATCGACAGCGCTGGGTGGATGGGGTAGGCAGGATATGCAACAGACTCACACGAAGGAGGAGGACGCCGAAAACTTCCGTTTTGTGTCCGCCTTCAACCTAAATGTGGTTCAAATTTAGAACAAAAATGGAAATGTGGTTCAAATTTAGAACAAAAATGGATCGACGAGGATAGAAACGCACATGATTTGAGATCAGGTCTTTGCGTTGGACCATCGGTCCTTATCCACGGAGACAAAAAGACATGGACTGGACGGAGGAAGGGAGGAAATGAATCACACGGAGTTGCTCTCAGTAAGGCTGGTTGTAATGGGTAGTATCATATACTAGTATCATGCATATGATACTAGTGTATGATATCACATCCGTAATGCATAATACTCATAATATGTTAGTATCATAGGATAGTTCATTTATTGCCATGCAAGACATATAATAACACATCATTTAATACGATACAATATCATAATATGATACTCAACCCTCTCATTCTTCATTTAATTCTATGCCACCTCATCGAAATTGCTTAGTTGACATGCATGATACTACCTATGATACTTTCATTACGGATAGCCTAAGAGGGTGCTTGGATCCAAGAGACTAAAATTAGTCTGACAAAAACTAGTCTTTTTAAAAGGCTAAAGTTCCAAGCACCCCTGACTAAAGAGAAGCTAAAACTAGTCTTGAGGCTAAAATCTTTTAGTCAGGGGTACCCCTATTAAAATGTGCATTAGTCCTCTCTCTCTTCATTTAACTCCTCATGCAAGTTCTGGATTGGAGGGTTTGGAGGATAATAAATGCTCATTAACTTGATTTTAGTCTCTTTAGTACTTGGATCCAAGCATGGGTGAAGCTAGCAAGTTTTAGTCTCATTACTTTTAGTCATGAGACTAAAACGTATCCAAACACCCTCTAAATGCCGCAGAGGTAGAATTTCTTACATTAAGGGGAGGGAGGGGCCCCACCCCTTGAAATCAGGAGGGCCGATGTTTAGTTGAAAGGAATGGTCCTAAAGTTCCGTATTTAGTCCGTTGACGTAGCATTTTTGATTTCTTACTGAAGCACGTCGTTCGATTTGGTGAAAATGGTTGGTGGCACGTTCTGGGTAGGAGTACGAATAAACAAGAGAGAGGCGCGGAAGAAACCGCGTGTGAGCGCACCGCATTGCATGGGGGAGACAGCAAGCGCTGAGCTATGCATTAACATCGATGTCTCAACTCTAAACCTCAACCTCAAGTGGTGGTGAGCTGGCCCCGCGTTGCCAGTATTACGGGATCGATTCAGCGGGAGGACGCGCATACCGAGGAGGCCATTATCAGGACTACATACAGCTGTTCGTGCTGGTCGAGTATTTAGGAAGACATAGAAGTCACCTCAGCAAAAATATAATGTCTCAGTTAGTTAATAGGAAGAAAAATAAATTAAATAACATAGCTAGTTACGATAATTCGACCCTGAGCTTGGGCTCATCTGAACCTGATGAACAGTACCATAGCTTACAGTAGAAAAAAAGTTAAAAAAATCAAAACTTTTATGATGCAAGATGCTCTCGTGCGTGAACTTCATATAATTTTTTGTGAAGTTTGGGCACTCGAGGAACTCGTGACAAAAAAGATAAAATCAGGTGTGAATAGTCTCATATGATTTTTATAAGTTTCTCATACATTCAAAATTTATCTTCTTTGCCACGAGCTCCTCAAATGTCCAAAAGAAAATTGTAAGGTGTTCCTGCACAGAAGCATATTGCACATTTTTTTTTGGATTTTTTGAAGTTTCTTTCTATTTCAAATCACGGAGCTCGGGAGCCAAATTGCTGCTCTCAGTTACGATAATTCAACCTTAAGTAACATAACATATATCAAGACAAGATGAATTTATAAGTTAATAAATGAAAGATTTAATGTTATTATCCTATGTTACTACCTAGTGTGAAGGTAGTAATTTAAACTAGTAACATATATGCATACTATCATTTTATGTTACTTTTCATTGTGGATAGTCTGACCCGTGGGTAAGTGGCCTCTCTGCTTTGCTTGCTTGCTTGTTGGTGCCTGCGAAAATAGTGTCGCGTGACACAAGAGATGTTTTTTTCCTCGACGAATAAGCCTTGAGATAAAAGATGGTGGAAGGTATTTCCAAAGTTTTATGAGAATACCGCGGTTTCTGAAACAAACCATAGTTTTGAATACTTAGATGTGTTTGGCTTCAGCAGAAACTGAAGTTTTGTAAACCATAGTATCCTAAAAACAATGGTATTTTTGCTGTATCAAATAAAGAGGGCCCGGTCTTTTTTTTCTAAACAAAACAAAACGCGCT
This sequence comes from Hordeum vulgare subsp. vulgare, assembly GCF_904849725.1. Classification (NCBI taxonomy): domain Eukaryota; kingdom Viridiplantae; phylum Streptophyta; class Magnoliopsida; order Poales; family Poaceae; genus Hordeum; species Hordeum vulgare. The sequence continues at coordinate 350,856,168 of NC_058519.1, read as the reverse complement.
TCACGTCGCTGTCTATGTCGAGATAACTATATCAAATTATATCGTCTCCTACTTTTCCTCAATCTGTTATCTCGTAAAATAATTCTAATATGTTTCTTGGTCTCTTAGGGTGCTTCTTCTTCTAGCTGGCCTCACTTGTAAATCTCACGTCTCTTTTCTCGGCCATGAGTAAGATTCTAAGTTAGCTGATGTGCATGTAGATGCAACAGGGATAAGCATATTCTAAAAATCCTAGCATCTAGGTTCGGCGGACTAGTACATGGTGGCTGCATACAGCCAACCGCCGTTAGGAGCCGCTAATTACTCAGCTATCGACGCCAAATATTTGATCAAAATTTTGGTAAATAGCACCAGCCAAACACATGTAAAACTGAAAAAAACAATGGTTTTAAGAAACTACAGTATTCATTGCCCACCCATGAAAATACTTTGGTTTTCAATTACTACCGTTTTCTATAAACTTTGCTGCCATACTAGGCCAGGCATATTTTAAAGCATGGATTCACTTATTTTGCTTTATATTTACTCTCTTTGTTTTTAAATATAAGTCTTTTTAAAGGTTTCACTAAAAGACTACATAGAGATGAATATAGACATAATTTAAAGTATAGATTCATTCATTTTGCTCTTTATATAGTGGCTAGTGAAATTTCTAAAAAGACTTATATTTAGGAACGGAGGGAATAGTTTACTAAAAACTTATATTTAAAAACGAAGGAAGCACTTACTAGCACATAACTAATAATACTGTCATTAATTGCCATCTTTATTGTGTGCAATTCGGAAGTATTCTATCCGTCTGGATGCATTAGGCATCTTATATGAAAATCAAACAATAGGCGATGGTTGAGGCGTGGAGAGCGTTTGGTTGTAGATGCTCTAACTTTACAGCTCATTATTTTTTGCCAAAAAAATAATTGTCGGTCCCTTCTTATTTCTTTTCATTATCTTCCATCCTATACTCTCTCATCTTATATCATTTCTTCTCTTTGTCCGTGTTCCAGGGAAGTTGTTGGAAGGGGCGTGCCAGATGGCGGCTCTTCTGGGTGGGCAGTTCACGAGCTGCCAGTAGATCATGGCCGACGATGGCGACCACGGATGCTTTGCTTGCCTCTTGAGGCTGAAAGATGAACATGATTACATGAGTTTTGGTTAATAAGGGTAGTGATGAGGAGGAAGGCAGAGCTGGTGGTTGCTTTTTGGGCCGTCAGGAAATTAGTAGAAAAAAAGGTGGATGGAAATCTGTTTATACGGGAGATCAGATCGACATCAGTGTATAGCAATTTTTTCTTCTTCTTTATTTGTTTGATTTGTGGGTTATGATGGTACATGCTTTTTGATAAAAAGAAAAAGAATTCCAAAAACACGGTACGTTCACGGCCACTCATCAGTTATGTATGTTTCTCTGCATTTTGATCCAAATTGTATTCATTTTTTGGATGAAACCAAACTAACCAGGTTAAGTTTACAGTCATCCAGCCTAAAAAAACTACTAGCAGGTGGCAAGCCAGGCACCATAAGTCTTAAAGCATCTCCAGCTGTTCGGCCACTATGGTGAAATAGCGCCGTCTGGATGCGGGATGGCAGAAAAGTGGGGGGGGGGGGGGGGGGGGGGGGGCTCGGGTTCCAAGCCCCCCAAGGTCGTCCTCTAGCCGCCGATTTCGGCCCATTTTCGACGGCTTGGGTCCCAAGCCCTCCAAGGTCGTCCCCTAGCCGCCGATTTCGGTCAATTTTTGACGTAAATTGGCTCACTTTCAACACAAAATAAGATTAATTTTGACCCATATTCGATGTGCTTCGACACAAATTGAATAGATTTATTTTTATTACATACTTCATCACATAAATCAATGCAAATTAAAAATAGTTCAACAAATCAATACAAATCAAAATACTTCAACAAATCAATACAAATCAAAATAGTTTAACAAATAAAAACTCATAATTCATCACACATCGCGCTAGGCGTTGCCCTTGAGCCTCCATAGGTGCTCCACCAAATCGTCGTGCAGTTGTTGATGCACGTGTGAGTCTCGAATCTCCTGACGCATGTTGAGAAAGACAGTCCAGGCTGTCGGTAGGTGGTGATCAACTTGGGCAAGAGGATCATGCGTGTAATATGGCTCTTCGTGCTCGCTCTCAGTGATCATGTTGTGCAAGATGACGCAGCAAGTCACGACTTCCCACATTTGATCTTTCGACCGGGTCTGAGCGGGGTACCGGATAACAACAAAACGAGATTGGAGCACACCAAATGCCCGCTCGACATCCTTCCTGCAAGCTTCTTGATGCTTGGTAAAGTAGGATTTCTTGCCTCCTGGTGCAGGGTTTGAGAGGAAATGATAAGCAGTTTTCAACAAGGTATTCTTTACAAGTGCTGTAAGTAAGAGCGATAGATAGTTTTGTAGCTAATTCGTAACAAGTGAATAGTAACAATAGTAGAAAAGGTGCAGCAAGGTAGCCCAATCATTTTTATAGCAAAGGACAGGCTTGAAAGTACTCTTATATAAAGCAAATGCTCCCGAGGACACATGGGAATATCTGTCTAGTCATGTTCATCATATTGAGTTGATTCGTGTT